>NC_063352.1:34508087-34590254 GCF_021869965.1 Rhincodon typus
ATCCAGCCCTGCACCTTGTTGTCTCTTGATATTATGTTACTTTCTTACATACCTCATCACTTACTTTTCTCAACTCTTAGAGTGCACTCTACAGTGGGCCTTGGGTCTTAATTTTGGGTTCCAACAGAATAAGTCTATCTCTGTCTTTTCCTTTATTTCTTTTGTTTACTTTTCCTGTTTCTGCCTGGGCACACATGCATGCATACGTTAGAGTTTAACCACTAAAAATGTGGTACAAATCTCAGATTCAGCAAAATAAACAGATGACTTGGAAGTCAGTGGAGTTGTGGTAGTGAGAAAGGTTGTCAAAAAATACAACAGTTGGAAAGTTGGGCAGAGAAATGGCTGAAGGAGTTTAATCCAGACAAGTGTAAGGTGATGCATTTTGGGAGATCAAATGCAAGAGGAAAATATGCAATAAATAGCAGGACCCGTACGTGCACTGACATACAGACGGATCTTGTGGTCGAAGTCCATATCTCCCTGAAAGTGGATAACACAAGTGGATAAGGCGGCAAAGGAGACTTGTTTGCCTTCATCGGTCAGGACATTGAGTATAAAGGCTGGCAAGTCATGTCGCAGCGGTGTAAAACTTTAGTTAGGCCATATTTGAAGCACTGAGTGCAGTTCTGGTTGCCATACTGTAGAAAGGACGTGAAGGCTTTGGAGAGGGTGCAGAACAGATTTACCAGGATGTTGCCTGGATTGAAGTACACTACCTATAAAGGAGAGGCTGGACAAACTTGGATTGTTTATGCTACAGCATCAGAAGCTGAGGGGTGACCTAATAGAAGTATGGGTCGGAGTCTTTCTCACAGGGTGGAAATGTCGATTACTGGGGGCATAGTTTAAGGTGAGAGGAGAAAAGTTTAAAGGAGATATTCCAGGAAAGCTTTTTTTTAACACAGAGAGTGGTAAGTGCCTGGAATGCACTGCCAAGGGAGGTGGTAGAACCAGATAAACTAGCAATTTTAGAGGTATTTGGATAGACACATGACGGATAGGGAACAGAGGGATATAGACCATGTGCAGGCTGATGGTATTAGTTTAGAACGGCATCATGTTCAGCACAGACATGGTGGGCCAAAGGCCCTATTTCTATGCTGTACTATTCTATGTTATAATGGTTACTATTTTAGGATCTCGATTCCTCAGCGCTACAAATCATAACATTGGCAGCAGACAGCAACAAAGACCAAAGCAAGTTCATCCTCAGACCTAGTCATATAAGTAAGGCAAGTTATAATCCTCCAATCAGACACCCCAATACAGATCACATGTTGTGGAGGTCCCAGTGTTGGACTGGAGTGGACAAAGTCAGAAGTCACACGACAGCAGGTTATCGCCCAACAGGTTTATTCGAAATCACAAGCTTTCGGAGTGTTGCTCCTTCTTAAGGTGAAGTCTCCTGATGAAGGAGTAGCACTCCAAAAGCATGTGATTTCAAATAAACCTGTTGGACTATAACCTGGCGTCGTGTGACTTCTGACTCAGATCACATGTAGAAGCCAATATAAAATAAAACCCCACACCAAACTCCATGAGGTAAGTGTTGGGGTGAAGCGGGTTGGCGGAAGCTATATGTGGGTCAGCTGCAGCCTGCCAGTCATTTCATGGAATAAAGAGAAGCTAGGTTTTGGGCCTTCATCAGTATATGCTATTGGTACCTTTAGGCTACTCACAACCCAGAAATGCTAGTTAGAAAGTAAAGAGATAAAGTGCTGAACAGGGCAAGCAAATGTGAGACCTCATATCAGAATGTAATGAAGCTTGCGTTCAATTTTAGGTGAACATCATCTCAAAGTAGGAGCAGATTGGTCACCAGACTCTGTAATGCTAAAGTGATTATCACTGTGTCCATTTTTTGCCCAAAAATCAAGAGCAGCTATGTTACATTTGGGCATCTTTGAATCTATCATTGGATTTAACTGAAGTTTAATAAAGTTTTACTGTGTATCAATCCAGGAATTCTAGATTTCACCACAATGCCCCATGGGAGGCTACATAGCTGGATTCCAGACTTTCAAGTTCTTACTCGCCTATAAATAATCATAATTTTGTACAGGAAATGTGTCTCTCTCTGTGTATTAATACTGAACAGCATCCTGATATTTGATGTCCAAAGATATTTTGAATTTCAAACTCATAAATTATATCACAAAATGTACACCAATTGAATAAAAAGAAAGGAAAGAAGACAGTTTTCAAGCTCTTTACATAGATGCGAATTTAAGAGTTTGTGCATGCACATGAGTTGTCCAAACTGCTATCAAAAATTTCAACTGCGGCTTTTTCTATTTGCTTCTACTTAGCTAAGAAAATACTTTCTTTCTCTCTCACTCACTCTCTCTCTCTCTCTCTCACTTCAGCATGAATGCAGATTGATTCTCTGTGAAATACCTTCACTGTGGTCTGTGATGGTGGTGGAGACAAATTTCCTTGGGTTACTCTAAGACTAGACAGGAAGTTAATTTTGGAATGGATCCTGAGCACTGTCAATGTGTGGAGGAACCATTATGATGGCTGGGGTCTTGCCAAGGAATCTGGGCTGTGTGTTTATGCCAGTTGATGCTGTTTTGCCAGTGACTTCCTCTCTATGTGGTTATCACGCTGGTGTGCACTCAGCATTCGAGGCAATCACTTAAACTGTCTAACCACCACCCTCCATGTGGAGGAAGAAACAAAAAAATAGCTACAAATGTTGAGAAAATAATATTTTTCAAATAAAAGGAGGTGTTACTGACCAAAGAGGCAACATGTTTTGCCCATTTTTATTTTTACCTTAGCTCAGTCACTCCTTCCAATGCCACTAAAAACTATAGTCATTCCTCTCAAGCACAGTAATCAGCTGAGTGCTAGTAAAATCATAAATGGGTTTCATTCCTCTTTCTTTTCTACCACATTGCTGAATAGCATATAGATTGAACTCTACAATTTGGACAATTAATCTGTTAAAATTCTGAGATTTTTAGGTGCATCAAGAGATAAATATCTTGGAAATCATTTTTTAAACTTTGCTACCATATGAAAAATAATCAGGTTTATATTTAATACGTAATAATTCCTCTTTGACATATGGAAAAAGCTGTAGGTGGAGTTGGAATCAGGATCCCTGACAAAACTTACATGACAGTTCAAAAATTCAGAATCTCTGGATCACCTCCATCCATGACAGCTTCAGAATGGTTGTTAACTGGGAAGACGTCAGCCTCACATATATGACCATAAAATATTTTTAAAATTCACCAGAACAAAGAATTTTTTTGGAAGAGTCTTGCAGCTCAAATTGACCTGCCAGTGAAAGAAAAGATTCCTGTGCCGGAATTCAGAAACCCGGTCCTTCATTAGGACCAAACTATCCTGTCCTTCTCAGTGCTAATTCTGCATTTTGCTTGGTTTTTGCAGTAAAAGACACTCTAATAATAGTCAAACATCTAGGGATAAAAATAAGGGAGGAACTTAAAACATTCATTGTTGTTGAGTGATAAATCCTCACTCATGCTCATCATGTTGTATGAGCTATCCAGACTACTAGCCACCATAAGGTAGATTTGCTGCCATCATCTTCCTTTCTAGTTAGGATTTACAAGGCCTGCTTGATCTAGTATGGTCAAGGAAAACCAGTAGACAGACCAGATAAATCAAATGAGAGCTATTACTAAATAAGTAGATTATTATGTTTACTGGCAGATTTCTACACCAAATATAGGTTTAAAACTTTGGTTGTGCAAAGTACAATTAAATAATTTCACATATCACAGGCCTCCTTATGTAGGCATGACAATGATTTCCTTGGGAAACCTCCATACCATTATTGCATGAGGGTATAACATGAGGCTTCTTTGTCATGAATGTGAGGACTAAGGAATTGTTCCTTCAATAGGTTCGTTATTTTTCTGACATTTTTTGCAGGTTATTTGCTCATGGGATCTTACATGGTGATCACCGTAGCTGGAGCCCTAAAAGCCACAGTTCAATGACCTCTGACTTATTAGGCTATCTGTAGTCAAGGAGTTGGTAGCTTGTGAGAGATGAGTTTATGCATAAAGTAGCCTCTTATAGAAAAGCAGTACAATGCTTGGCAGTATTTCATAGATAATGTTGACTTAGAAGTTACGCCAGCTCATTTGAACTTTATAGATATCCCTGGGCCCATTGCACAAATACCATGGTATGCATGACAAGATAAGATATGCTTCTGCTTCAATTGATATTGTAACTGTGTAACTTGCTTTGCCTGTGTGATGTTACTTTGTGTTGACACTTGCAGAGTCTGACACTTTATATAATAATTATCACTAAAGAAAATGTACGAAGTAAACTTATGGGACTTAAGGCAAAAAGTCACCTATACCTGAACGTTTGCATTCTATCATCTTCAGGTGTTGCAAAGATGGCGGATGTGTTGGTTATAATCTTCCAAAATTACCTAGATTCTGGAAAGGACCCAACAGATTGGAAGGCTACAAATGTAACACCCCGTTCATGAAAAGAGATAGAAAGCAAAAAGCTATAGATCAGTTAACCTTAGATCTGTCATTGGGAAAATGATGGAATTAATTATTAAGAAGTAATAAGAAAAAAAAATTATCCACTTCACTGAAAATAAGAGGAAAACAAAATATTATAAAAATAGACAGACTATAGAGTGCTGCGATTTAGTAAGTTCTGGCTATCTTCATGCATGACACAAAAGTTCAGTACGTAGATACAGCAAGTAATTAGAAAAGCAAATGGAATGTTGGCCTTTATTGCAAGGACACAATCTAAAAGTAGGGAAGTCTTGCCACAACTGCACAGCATGTTGCTGAAACCACACCATTAACACAGCATGTACTTTGGGTGTCCTTATTAAAAGAGGAATATACTTGCATTGAAGGCAGTTCAAAGAATGTTCATAATGTTGATTCCTGGGATAAAGTGGTGGGAAGATGGTAGCTTAGTGATGTGAATGGACTAGTAATCTCGAGTCACAGACTAATGATCTGGGGCACAGGTTAAAATCCCACCACATCAGCCAAGAGAATTTAAGTTCACCAATAATTCTGAAATTGAAATTTAGTCTCAGTAATGGTGACCAAGAAACTATCAACTGACAGAAAAACCCAACTGACTCACTAATGTACTTTAGGGAAGGAAATCTGCTGCCCTTTGATAGTCTGGCCTACATGTGACTCCAGGCCCACAGCCATATCATTAACTTTTAACCGCTTTCTGAAATGGCTCAGCATGCTGTTCAGTTCAAGATAATCAGGAATGGGCAACAAATGGTGGCTTTGCCAGGAAAAACCACATCCCATGAAAAAAAAACAGTAAAAACCGAAAGAACTGCAGATGCTGTAAATTGGAGACAAAAATAGAAATTGCTAGAAAAGCTCAGCAAGTCTGGCAGCATCTGCGGAAAGAAATCAAAGTTAATATTTCAAGTTGAGTAACCCTTCCTCAGAACTGACACTCGACCCATAATGTTAACTCTGATTTCTTTCCACAGATGCTGCTAGACTTGCTGAGGTTTTCCAGCATTTTCTATTTTTGTCTCTAAAACAAAACAGTATTGTCTATTGAGGAAAGGCTGAGCAGGTTTGGCCTATATTCACAGGGATTTAGAAGACTGAGGGGTGATCATACTGAAACATATTGTTGTGAAGGAGCTTGACAAAACAGATGCTGAGAGGATAATTCTCCACATCAGGGAATCCAAAATTAGAAGTTATTGTTTTAGAGTAGGGCTCACCTATTTAAAATGGCAACGAGGAGAAATTTCTTCTCTCACAGTCATGAATCTTTAGAATTCTCTTATTTGGAAAGCTGCGGATACTGTGTGTTTGAATTTTTCATGGCTGAGACCGCAGATTTTGCAACTGTGGGGTAGTCAAGGATTATGCGAAATGGGCCTGAGAATAGCATTGAAGTAAAGATCAGATCAGGTATTACCTTAATGAATGACAGAACATATCCAAGGGAAAGTATTAATCTTCTACTCCAAACTATGCAATACCTGGGAAGGATTGTTTGGTGGAAGGTCAGAGTCTCAAAATAAAGAATTAGTTATTTAGGACTAAGATGAAATAAAATGGCTTCAATCCAAGGGTGTGAACCTTAGAAATCTTTTACAGCAGACAGTTGTGCTTGGTCACCAAGTTCCTATTTCTTAGCTTGGAATCATAGAATAATAACAGAACAGGAGGCCATTCAGCCTGTGCTATCCATATCAGCTCTCCGAAAGAGCATACTAGTCAACTTCCCATTCTTTTTGTAGTCCCACGCATTTTCTCTCTTCAGGTGCTGATTTAATTCCCTTTTGAAAGCCACAAATGAATCAGGCCCAGCCACTCCATCACTAATATCATTAAGAGATATTTTGCCAATGCTGCTGGTGATATTATATCCTGGGCTCTCCCAATTACAAGTCCACTGTCCAAAATGCAATGTCCATTACCCAACAAACATCGGATGTTTAATTGAAAATGCACAATCTACCACCCCCTAAATATGCAGATATTTTTAGTCAAATTGTTCATATATGTTATGACACAACTCTGCAACAGCTTTAAACTAGACTTCCTGGTCCAGAGGTAGGGGCACTACCACTGTTCCACAAGAGCCCTTATGAATGTGACGGATCATAAAAGTTCAATTTAGAATGTATTGTTTTAGAGTAGGGGTCACCTATTTAAAATGGCAATGAGGAAAAATTTCTTGGACACTGTGTATTTGAATTTTTCACGGCTGAGACCACCTGAATGCTGGTATTTGAGGTGCTTGTTGTTAAATGGATAGGGTAAACGATATAAATGTTATAAATTTTGAACAGTGCCTAGAGGGTAAAAATGTCTTTTTTTGGATAATTCAAGTTGGAGGTACTACATATCTTGACTGGCATTTTTAATAGCGAGAAAACCTCCTATGATCCAACCATGGGAAGTCTTCCAAGAACTCAACAGTTCAAGCTGTCAAGTTCAAGTCAGCTGGTCCAGGCAGAGTTCCTGCCAAGTTTATCCAACTCTGCACCTATTTGTTTTGTGTTCGTTATGTGATGTTCCAAATGCTTTCTTTACTGAAGAATTACTTCTATGTCAACAAAACCAATTATTGTTTGGGTACAAAAGCAACAATAGCAATACTCAGCAAGCTATGCCCCATCACCTTGACATTTTAATTCTTTATGATTGCAGAACAACTCATGACTAAGTGGTTACTATCAAACATCAATCATCTACTTTACAACCATCAGTTGGGTAACTGGGCTGCAAGACTGACAACTCATCATCTGGTTGACATGAATTTCCTTTGTAAGGGCACTAATCTCTTGGGACAGCCTTAACACTATTACAACAGATTTTTCAAAAGGATTTGACAGGATTGAGCATACAGATGTGGTTGTGAAGCTGATAAAGTTAAATGTTCATAAGATTCTCTTCCAATGAATTGCTAACTTCCTTACTCAATGCGTTATGCATCAGTCTTTCTAGGTATTTTTTCTAATCAACCTATTCAGAGATATTATGAAACATATCTAGTGCAAGTGCAACTTGAACTCAGGTCTCCTGCTTCCGAGGTAGGGACACTACCACTGTGCAACAAAAGTCCCAATATTCACTAATCAACCTGTTCAGAGATGTTATTATACACACATTTGGAGCATGTGGGATTTGAACCTACGTCATTGTAACTCACAAATAGGAATACCCATAATAAGACCTTCATCAGTCTTTCTATCCAAAGTGTTCAATTAATGGTGTATGTGCCTCTAGACAGTTACAGTGAACAATACATTTTCCAATCCTTTTAACGATGCTCTCTTCTTCTGGCCTGAAATACTGGAAATACATGGACAACGTGATGGTCAGGGGATCTAGTCATCTGAGTGAAATCAGTAGTCTCAGGAAATTCTTGACACTCTAAATGAATAGTTGAAGAGAATAGCATACTGTCGAATGCTACTAATTGGCAGGTATGACGTGGTAGTCATCACAGAGACGTGGCTGCAAGGGGAACAGGATTGGGAACTGAATATCCAAGGATATACATCCTATCAAAAAGACAGGCAGGTGGGCTGAGGGGGTGGGGTTGCCTTATGAGTGAGAAATGAAATTAAATCAATAGGAAGAAACGAAGTAGGTTCAGATGCTGTAGAATCTGTGTGCATAGAATTGAGGAACCGCAAAGGTAAAAAAATCAAAGTTGGAGTTATGTACAGATCTCCAAACAGTAGTCAAGAGCTGGCGCAAGATACACCAGGAGACAGAAAAGGTGTGTAAGAAAGGCAAAGCCACAGTGATCATGGGGGATTTCAATATGCAGGTTGACTGGGAAAATCATGTTGGTAGTGGATTGCAAGAAAAGGTGTTTGTGGAATGTCTACGAGATGGCTTTTTGGAGCAGCTCGTGGTAGAGCCCACAAGGGAACAGGCAATACTGGCTTTAATGTTGTGCAATGAAGCAGACTTGATAAGGGAGCTTAAGGTAAGGGAACCCTTAGGAGGCAGTGATCACAAGATGATAGAATTTACTCTGCAATTTGAGAGGGAGAAGATAGAATCAGAGGCAATGGTATTACAGCTGAATAAAGATGACTACAGAGATATGAGGGAGTTGCTGGGCAGAATTGACTGGAAGAGGAGCCTAGCAGGAAAGACAGTGGAACAGCAATGGCAGGAGTTTCTGGGAGTAATTCAGGAGATGCAGCAAAAATTCATCGCCAGGAAAAAGAAGCATGGTACAGCGGGGATGAGGCAACCATGGCTGACGAAGGAATTCAGGGATAGCATAAAAGCAAAGAGAAAGCATATAATGTGGCAAAGGACAGTGGGAAACCAGAGGACTGGGAAGCTTACAAAGACCAACAGAGGGCAACAAAAAAAGAAATAACGGGGGAGAAAATTAAATATGAGGGTAAGCTAGCCAGTAATATAAATGAAGACTGTAAGAGTTTCTTTAGATATAAAAAGGGCAAAAGAGAGACAGAAGTGGACATTGGACCACTGGAAAATAACGGTGGAGAGATTGTAGTGGGGAACAAGGAAATGGCTGAGGAACTGAATAATTACTTTGCATCAGTCTTCACAGTGGAAGACACGAGTAATCTCCCAAAAATTCAAGAGAGTCAGGGGACAGAGCTGAGTATGGTGGCCATCACCAAGGAAAAGGTGCTAGTAAAACTGGTTGGCCTGAAGATGGACAAATCACCAGGACCAGATGGACTACACCCCAGAGTTCTAAAGGAGATAGCTGAAGAGATAGCGGAAGCGTTAGTGTTGATCTTTCAGGAATCGCTAGAGTCAGGGAGGGTCCCAGAGGACTGGAAAATTGCTAATGTGACACCCCTGTTTAAGAAGGGAGTAAGGCAAAAGACAGAAAATTACAGGCCGATTAGCCTAATCTCAGTTGTGGGTAAGATTTTGGAGTCCATTGTAAAGGATGAGATTTCTGAATATTTGGAAGTATATGGTAAAATAGGGCAAAGTCAGCATGGTTTCATCAAGGGGAGGTCATGCCTGACAAATCTGCTAGAATTCTTTGAGGAAGTAACAAGCAGGGTAGACCAAGGATAGCCAATGGATGTTATCTACCTGGACTTCAAGAAGGCCTTTAACAAGGTGCTGCACAGGAGGCTGCTGAGTAAGATAAGGGCCCATGGTGTTAGAGGCAAGGTGCTAGCATGGATAAAAGATTGGCTGTCTGGCAGAAAGCAGAGAGTGGGGATAAAAGGGTCTTTCTCAGGATGGCAGCTGGTGACAAGTGGTGTTCTGCAAGGGTCAGTGTTGGGGCCACAACTTTTCACTTTATACATTAATGATCTAGATGAAGCAACTGTAGGCATTCTGGCTAAGTTTGCAGACAATACAAAGATAGGTGGAGGGACAGGTAGTATTGAGGAGGTGGCGAGGCTGCAGAAGGATTTGGACAGGTTAGGAGAGTGGGCAAAGAAGTAGCAGATGGAGTACAACGTGGGTAAGTGTCAGGTAAGAAGAATAAAAGCATGGACTATTTTCTAAATGGGGAGAAAATTCAGAAGTCTGAAGTACAAAGAGACTTAGGAGTTCTAGTCCAGAATTCTCTCAAGGTAAACTTGCAGGTTGAGTCAGTAGTCAGGAAGGCAAATGCAATGTTGGCATTTATTTTGAGAAGACTTGAATATAAAAGCAGGGATGTACTACTGAGGCTTTATAAGGCTCTGGTCAGGCCACATTTGGAGTATTGTGTGCAGTTTTGGGCCCCATATCTCAGGAAGGATGTACTGGCCCTGGAGCGGCTTCAGAGGAGGTTCATGAGAATGGTCCTAGGAATGAAAAGCTTAACATATGAGGCGCATTTGAGGACTCTGGGATTATACTCATTGGAGTTTAGAAGGATGAGGGGGGATCTAATTGAAACTTACAGAATACTGAATGGCCTGGGCAGAGTGGATGTTGGGAAGATGCTTCCATTGGTAGGAGAGACTAGGATCTGAGGGCACAGCCTTAAAGTAAAGGGAAGACCTTTTAAAACAGAGATAAGGAGAAACTTCTTCAGCCAGAGAGTGGTGAATCTATGGAATTCACTGCCTCGGAAGGTTGTGGAGGCCAGGTTATTGAGTATATTTAAGACTGAGATAGATAGGTTCTTGATTATCAAGGGGATCAAGGGTTATGGGGAGAAAGCCAGAGAATGGGGTTGAGGAAATAATCAGCCATTACTGGATGGCGGAGCAGACTCGATGGACCGAATGGCCTAATTTCTGCTCCTATATCTTACGGTCTTACTACCGTAAGCCATACAAGTAGACCTCAGTATACATAAGCAAATGCTCTTTGACAGAAAGTTAAACAATTACACACTAACAGAACTGGAGGCCTAGAAAATCCTCAAAGTTAAAGTTGAACAGCCGAGTAAACAGTATGCTAAAAAATAAAATGAACAGATGTTCATTCTTAGATCCCTCATCCCTTTCAGACTCCATGTCTGTGACTTATCATTAATCTATACTGACTATATTCATCCTTTGGTTGAATACGCTGTACCTGTCTGGTAATATTTCTTCACAAATGCATAAGCAACCGAGATCATGAGAGTAAAGAAGCATACTGAGGTTGGTGTAGGCCCTCAGTACCAATCGTACAACAGTGGCCACATGTCACAAAGTTCAAATAAGAGGAGTTAACATTTGTACTAAGTTCTGAAAATCCTTTATGTAATTACTCGATTTAAAATCTGATTACCCCTACTATGCTCAGAGCAGCCCAGAGGTTCAACTAATCTTGAAACCCTAAAGTTACAGGACTGAAAGATAAACTAATTGAGCCATGTTTCTGTTATTGTCACCACACCATATTTTCTTGTGGCTATCTGTGGCTACAGCTCACCAAGTTATACAGCTTTGTGAATTGTTCTTATTTTTTTAAAAACCAGAGCACAGTGCTCAAATCAAGGTCTGAGCATTGTAAAGTCCTAGTCTTTGAGCAATGAATTTTCATTTTTCTAACCCCCAGCAAATGCTGAATTTCTGGAGCCAAAGCAAAGAGAAACTAATGAAGATTCTGTTTCTCCTCCCTGTTTGCACTGGGATTTCAGGACTTTGAAGTTTGTGTCACATATAGACAGAGTGCTTAAAAAGGCATTTAGCACGCTTGCCTTCATAGCTCAGTCCTTTGAGTACAGGAGTTGGGAAGTCACATTAGGACTTGAGGGGAGGATAATGTGTTTACACTCAGACAAAAGCACAGAGTTACAGTGCAAATGAAGTAGGAGATACATACTGGTGTTTCTTACATTCTTTTGCTCTCACCAGACGGCCTAAGGTCTTGCGCCTCAGTTCATAGCATGTCTGCCTCTATGTTGCAAAATCCTGGGTTCAAGTTCAGCTACAGAACTTGGATCAACAAGGTTCTCATTCAGAATGACAAGCCTTCTGAAACTCCACACCATTTTTCAAAGAGAGAAAGTAGTGTCAAGTTATGCAAAACAAACAAACTGGTGGGCCATTTTCAGAAGAATTAGAACTACAACAAACTAATTCCTCACAGAAGATCTAAGGAAGATGAAGCAAGAATGCAAAGATAGGAAAAGGGTTGATACTGCTGCTTCCAATTTCCCAATATCAAATTTGGATGGGGAGGACTTCTTCTTGCCAATATTAAACAGGTTCCAAAATGCCTGCAGCAGCAAGCCTTGCACTTCCTGTTTGCAGGCAAAAGACAGCCAGGAGTGAATCTGAAACTGGGGTATACCAGGCTTACTCATATGAAAGAAATTAGTGTGTTTGTGTCAGGCAAAGCACACTTCAAATTGTGTCCCGACTTCTGAAGACTTCCCTTAAAATTTCACTACCCCTAGCCCTGAACACACATCATTCTCTAATGTCTCTCCTATCTCCCCATGTGTCCTCCGAGAGCCAAACATATCCAGAAGACCAACCTCCTGCTCACTTGACCTTGTTCCCAAAAACCGTTGATAAATATGCTTTCTTTCCCGATCCTTGTGTCAGCTCATAACATGAATGGTTCTATCTTTCCAGGTCAAGTCTCCCTCTCTGACAAAACTTGCTTTTCGTGATATATTTTAATGGTTAAGACTTGAATGTTTGGCCATGACTAAGAAGTTTGGAGATAATACAAAAATTGGTCATGTGATTGCTTGCATAGAGAAAAGCTGCAAACTGTGGCAAGACATAGCAGGGCCAATAATCAGGGTGCATAGATTTACGGTAAGAGGTGGAGGAGAAGAGAGATTTTTAGCCCTAATGGCCATTGAATCAGAAATCCTAATAACATTTAAATATTCACTTGAGTTGCTATTGCAAATCACTGCTCTATTCACCATGGCAACAGCCTGACCAATCAGAATCCATCCATCTGTCCTAGGTTTTTTGAGCTGTACAAATTTGCAGTTCACAGGCCACAATGCAGACACACTTGGTGTGGTCGTACCAGCTGTATTAACACTAATTACACCACAGCTAGAATACTACATGCATTTTTAGACACTACATTTCAGGAAAGATGTCTTTCCACCAGGAAGAGTACTGAGAAGGTTCACAGGAATGTTCTCAGCATAAAGAATTTCAAGCATGACAACGATTGGATAACTGGCCTTATTTTCTTTGGAGAAATGGATGCTGAGGAAAAAGATGATTCAGGTGATTTTTTTTTAAAGAGGGACCTCAGTAGAGAGGATCTCACATTACTGGAGAGATTAATAACTGTAGGGCATAGATTTAAAGTAATTGGCTGAAGGAGTAATGAGGGTAGTGGGGATTAATTAACTGATTACCTGAACAGGCAGTAAGGCAGAAATTGCATTGCTTTAAAATTGGATATACATTTGAAGTGAAGCAATTTACAAGACCACCAGCCAAGAGCTGTTAAGTAGAATTAGGCTGCTTAGTTCGTTGCTGATCAGCAAACTTATGATGGGTCAAACATTGTTATCTTCCCAAATCCTACCGATTTTCCACAGAACTTCATGTCTGAATCCCTGAAATCTTGTTTCCATTTCTGCCACAGTGTTAAAATTGTTCTTCTCAAAATCACAAATGATATCTATCCAATAGTGAGCGGCAAAGGTAAACTTTGCCCCCTAATTCTTTTTGACTTGTTTGAAGCTTTTGACATGTTTGACCACATGTCCTCTGCTGCCTTTCCACTATTATCCAGCTGGCTGGGACAACATTTCTATAAATTGCTTCTCTTCCTGCTAAACATTGTTACCTCTGCCATTCCCCAAGCATCTATCTTTGGCTCTCTACTTTTCATCTCTATTCTGCCCTTCAAAGACAATATTCAAAAACATAGCTTTCATTTGTACAGGTAGGATTATGACACCCAACTGTACCTTACCATTATCCCTTTCAGCTCCCTAATGTTGTTATGTTATCAGACTGCTTGTCCATTACCAGTATTAAATGAGCAGAAATTTCTTTAAATTAAATATCAGGAAGTTATTGGCTCAAGTTCCAGTCCCTGCCCCAAATTCCATTCCCAAGCTTCCAACTTCACCTTTCTCCCAGACTGTTCATAATCTCTTTTAATCCTGACATGAGGTTTTGACCACATATCTGTAGCAATGCCAAGATCACCTATTTCCACCTCCTTAACATCACCTGGCTCTGTCTTGCCTCAGCTTATCTGCTGCTGAAATCCTAAAGCCTTTAGATGTGACTATAACAACGCCCTCATAAATGGCCTCCCACAATCTATTTTCCATAAACATAAACCCCTGCTGCCCGTGTCCTTACCCTCAAAAGATTCCCATTCACCTATTAGCCATGTGCTCTTTGATCTATGTACAGTGCTGGTTAAACACATCCTCGTAGTCAAATCTCCTCAACAATTCACCCTTGAATTTCTCTATAATCTCCTCCAGTCCCATGACCTCCAAGATATCCAAACTCCACTAACTTTAGCCTCTTGGTCATTTCTGGATATTTGAAGTGATGGACTGCTGTCACTTGCAAGGTCCTACCAACCTCCTTGAACTAATTCCAGTTCATTCATGATGTACTGAGGATGCATGTTTTTCAAATAAGGTGTAACATTTTGCACTTACCAATGTTGTCTATCATGGGACAATCTATAACTTTTTTCAAAGTTTCCAGAAGAGTTATTATCCAAGGTCTATATGTGTTTGTTGACAGTAGCCTCCTCATTTGAGATACTCCAGACACACATGAGGTTTCATGTGAGACATTTCTAAAGTTTTGGTTGCATTTTTTTGATATTGGCATGTGTACGGACTGCAGTGAGTATGATTAGGAAAGCCAAGGCATAAGACGGGCCAGCAATAGCCCTTATTTTTGCCCGATTGATATATATTTTACTCCTTTCACCTTCTCAGAGCAAAAACAGCTTCAGTAACACATTGTAACAGTTAGAAACAGTTTTGTTATTATAGTTTCATTACCACAAATCCAATTACAAAATATTTACTAACTACACACCTCACCCCTAAGTCTCTCTGCTTTGACTGATGATTTGATGTCGGTGGAAAAGTAAACTAAGAGCATTCCCATAAAATAATTGTCCTCAAATGCTTGTGTAAAGGGCTCCCTGAGAATATTGACACTCCTTCCATTCAAAGAACAACAGTATCACTTGTAATGCAAGATTTAAACATGTTAAATGTTAGATGGCATGAACATCATGAAGCAGGGATTTCTTTTATTCAACTTGCATCAGGACTTCACAAACACGAATGGAAATTAAGGTTATACTAGGAAAACAGAGCATTAACGTGAAATTAAGGCAGTAGTTCATACCTGTTTAAGGAAATCCTCAGACTGTCTCAGCACGATGCCTCTTTCTGCTAAAGACACCGTTCCTTCCAGTAAGGGTCAACTCAAATGCTCAAGCTCCCTTGTTTAGTGCCCTCCTTCATCAACACTACCTCTACTGGAGAACATTTCTCTCCTTGAGACTTGTCATCCAGTAACAACAAACAGCACACGTAACTGGGTTTATTGGGTGGCACAGTGGCTCAGTGGCTCAGTGGTTAGTGCTGCTGCCTCAGAGTGCCAGAGACCTGGGTTCGATTCCACCCTCAGGTGACTGTCTGTGTGGAGTTTGCACGTTCCTCCATGTCTGTGTGCATTTCTTTGGGGGCAGCACAGTGGCTCAGTGGTTAGCACTGTTGCCTCACAGTGCCAGGAACCCGAGTTCAATTCCACCCTCGGGCGACTGTCTGTGTGGAGTTTGCACATTCTCCCCGTGTGTGCGTGGGTTTCCACCGGTACTCTGGTTTCCTCCCACAGTCCAAAGATGTGCAGATTAGGTGGATTGACCATGCTAAATTGCCCATAGTGTTCAGGGATGTGTAGCTTAGGTGGGTTATAAGGGGATGGGTCTGGGTGGCATGCTCCAAGGGTCGGTGTGGACTTGTTGGGCCGAAGGGCCTGTTTCCACAATGTAGGGATTCTAAAAAAAAACTGCTTCAGCAGGTTCAATTGTGCCATGGCTAGAACATTCTGGTCAATGTTAGTGTGTTCTTGCATTACTGATCTGGACAATTCATAAGGGTTGCAATGATACCCACTATTTGCTCAAGAAGTCAAAACTCAGCTTCTTATCCATACTGGTACTTTCTTTGTGATCCAGGTTTTGGGATGGGGTCAAAGTTAGATCCATCTCGAGAAGTCATATGATTGGCAAAAACTTGTTGCTTCAATTACTGCTTCCCAGAAGTCATCGTTGCACTTTCTTCTAGGGCTGGATGAGACCTCATCATACTGGATGCACACTTGGATTTGCAAGACACATTTCATTCTAGGATGTTGTCATGATTGTAATGAGGTCAGACAGCTGGACCTCAGACTATGAGTTCCCTGGCTGAACCAGGTTAACAACCCCAATCAGGGAGACCTGGTTCACATAAAAAGGATGAATGTCAGGGATATTGAGGCCCTGAAGGCCTGACTCAGTGCTGTTGTCAAAAGCTAGGCATTCATAAATAAAGGACAACTGGTGATGGGATGCCAGCCTCTGAGGAGATATTTCCATGGTAATGACAGTAAAGAACAATCCTGAAGAGATTTGTTCGCAGCAGTCATTTTGAAGCTGGGGGTAAGCATTTTCTTACACAGGCCTCTGATTTGGCAGCTTGACTCATTGGACCCTGTCATCAAGGACCGGTCCCAGTATGTGGAAAGAATGCTTTATTTTTTGGGGTAAATGACATTGTGACAGATTAAAAGAGTAATTCTTATGATAGTCTTTGGAGCTGCAGCTTTTTCTGTTATTAAGTGCCTAACCTTCCCTGAGGCACCAGATACTAAAATCTTCCAAGAATTGACAGAAACAGTTAAGGTATATTATGATACCAAGCCCCCTTTAATTCTGAGATGCTTTCTCTTTTACTCACTAATTCAAGAACCAGGGGAATGCGTATTGGGCATTTTGACTAGGTTAAGACAACTGGCAGAAGCATGTGACTTTGGTTTAATCCTTAATGAGATGCGTAGAGACTGTCTACTATACATGATTAACGAAATGACAATGCAAAAAGGCCTACCTGCTGAAGATCGACTGGACCTCAAATAGGCATTACAACAGGCTTTATCATTGCAAAAGGGTGACAAGTGAAGCACGAGTTGCAGGATATTCCGATGGAAGTGGTCATCTTGCCTAGCTGAGCTAGGGGAACACCACTGAGTGCAGGCAACTGCATAGCCTCACTCAAGAAATATCCAGATAAGTCTAGGTCAGCCCACAGCAAAACTCCAAATCAAAGCCAAGTCTTGGATAAACAGTTACGATTTTCTTCAGGATCTTACCCAGTAAGACATTGTAATTGTTGCGATGCGGATTTGGGACGGCAAGAGTCGTACTAGACTTAAACGGAGTAAGATAATTCATAGTGGGGAATCCAGGATGGTGTCCAAGAGAGTTCATACTCTAGAAACTCCACCTGCATCTGGTTTGGAACAGTTAAATTGTTTTGCAATATTCACGTCAGAACCAAACTAGATAAACATCCAGTGAAACGGTCATCCAGTACAAATGGAGGTTGATACTGGCATGGATAGATCATTGATCGTAGAATCAGTTTTTAATAAAAAATCGCTCTGGACTTAAGTTTGCACACAACTTCAGCTAGGCTGAGAACGTACATCACGGAGATTTTGCAGATTTTGGGTACCACCTCTGTTTCAGTCTCTAATGAAAGGCAACTGGTTCGATTGTGATTAGAACATTTGGTCCCAAGCTTGATGCGGTGAAATTGGTTGCAAGAGATTCACCTAGATTAGCTCAACATTTTTCAAATGAAAATGGCTGCCTGGGTGAATTCCTAATGAATACCCAGAAATTTTCCAGGAAGGTCTAGGGACTACAGAGGAGCCAAAGCAACTTTGCATATTGATCAGGAAGCAATTCCACAAGCTTGTCCACTGCACTTATCCTGAGGGCAAAAGTAGAAGCAGAACTCAGAAAATTGGAAAGTGAAGGAATCATCATAGATTCATAGAATCCCTACAGTCTGGAAGCAGGCCATTTAGCCCCTCGAGTCCACACCGACCCTCCAGAGAGCATCCCACCCCCTTATCCTATCCCCGTAACCCTGCCTATCCTATGGCTAATCCACCAAACCTATGCATCCCTGGACACCATGGGCAATTTAGCATGGTCAATCCACCTAAGTTGTACATCTTTGGACTGTGTGAAGAAACCGGAGCACCTGGAAGAAACCCTCACAGACACAGGAAGAATGTGCAAACTCCACACAGACAACCACCCATGGGTAGAATCAAACCTGGGTCCCAGGTGCTATGAGGCTGAAGTGCTGATCGCTGAGCCTTTGTGCCACTCTCAAACCAGTTCAATTTGCAAATGGGCAGCCCCAATCGTACCAATTTTGAAGCCCAATGGGTCAGTTCACCTTTGTAGGGATTCTACAACACTACCCAAGGCCCTACCATAAATTGTATAAGCCCTACCCTTGTTTGTTACCTTGCATTTATCCAGATTGAACTCCATCTGCCATTTTTCAGCCCATTGACTCATTTGATCAAGACCCCTTTGTAATCTTAGAAAACCTTCTTCACTGTCTACTATGCCACCAATTTTTCTGTCATCCACAAACTTACTAACCATGCCTTCGACATTTCATCCAAATCATTTATATCAATGACAGACGAAAGAGGACCCAGAACTGATTCATCTCACTATGTGTCACTTGGGCAGGATCAGCTGCCAGGTGTACTGTGGAGTTGGTCCATCAAGGACTGGATTTGAAGCTTGCAGTGCAGCAATCTATTCTACCTGACTCTTCAGCCTGAGATTTACATCTTCATCGTGTCAAGAGTCAGTTCCCCAATGGTAGGTTTTTACCTGGTTTTAGGAACCCATGATTCAGATGATGTAATCATGTGCTTCAAAGAAGGACAGCTGAAGTTTATTACTCAACTGGACATTCCCATTCTCTCAATGCTTTAGCTAGGCAATCCTTAATTGCCTGTCTGCTCGATTTGAAGAAGGGATCCAGAAGGACGATGTGGTCACACAACTTCCCAGCCCTAGGGATATAAAGACCAGGACCTCCCTTTGGCTTTGTTGTACTTATAAAACATCTGCTGTAGCTATGACAGAATATAGCTGTCCCCAAAAACCTTTGTCAGTACTTCAAAGTGCTAGCGTGGCCAAGTTTGTACCTATGTACCTCTTCCCACTATTTTTTCATGGCCTTCATACAATATATTCCATCACAAGCACCTCCTCCCTCAGATTGAGACCCTTGCATTCAATGACCCGCTGTGCATCCTCAATCCAGTCTTCAATCATTGGATAATTGGATGTTCCTGGCCTTCATCCCAAATCTGTCCAGCTATCTACTCATTGGCAAGTAGAACATTTGACCATGAGTAGCACTTCCTTCCTCCATAGCATCACAGCAGCACACATGGGAGCCACAGATTTGACCTAAGGTTCCAATTTCCTCCAATGCTTGAGCCTTCAATGGTACCAGAACAGATTCTCCATCATGGACATTGCCAATTTGAATCCTCTATTAACTGTTCCATCAAGAACCTTTCAACGTCTTTCAACCTTCTATGACGTGATGCCTGTGCTATGAAATCCTGTTGACTGCACAAGATATGTAGCAGAATCACACAAGCATTACAGTGCAGAAGAAGGCTATTCAGCCCATTGTGCCTGCACCGGCTCGTTCAATCTCCTACATTTTCCCCATGATCTTACACTTTCTTTATATACAAAAAAATCATCCAATGCCTTCCTTAATGCCTCAATTGAACCTTTCACTACCATACCTCCAGGCAGAGCATTCTATTGTCTGACTACTCATTGAGTGAAAAAATTTTCCTCATGTCACCCTTGCTTCTTTTGCACATCTTGTTCTCACATTCTCTTGTTCTTGTTCCTTTTACAAGTAAGAACAGTTTCTTGTTATCTACTCTATTCCACCTGCTCCTAATTTTGTAAACCTCCAACAGATCCTCTTAGACTTCTTCCCTCCAAGGAGAGGAGTTTCAACTTCTTAAGATCATCATCATAGAATCCCTACAGTGTTGGCCCTTCAGCCCAACTAGTCCACACCAACCCTCAGAGGATTCTACCCAGACCCATCCCCCTATAACCCACCTAATCTACACATCCCTGAATGCTATAGGCAATTTAGCATGGCCAATCCCCCTAGCCTACACATCTTTGGACTGCGGAAGGAAACTGGAGCACCCAGAGGAAACCCACGCAGACACAGGGAGTATGTGCAAACTCCACACAGACAGTTGCCCAGGGGGGAATCAAACCCAGGTCCCTGGCACTGTGAGGCAGCAGTGCTAACCACTGAGCCACCATGCCACCCCAGAATCTTTCCTCATAACTGAAGATCCTTATCCCTGGTACCATATTGTAAACTGCTTCTGCACTCTCTCCAATGTGTTCATGTTCTTCCTATAATGTGGCACCCAGAACTGTACAAGGAGTCTAATAAGTCTCTTATAAAAGACTGCTCAATCACCATTGCCCATTGCCCTTTATGCCATCACCTTGTGCTGCTAGAAACCCACCACTGCAGAAAATGTTTCAATTTGAAGATAACAATATAAATTGGATGAAACTGATCAACTTGTACACAAACACAAAGACCAAATGACATGCACAGAAGTGTTGGTTACCATTGCATCTCCATTTGCTGACATCATGGAATGCCGCGTTCTGATCACCGGCTATAAGGTCTCCAGTTTGTAAACTTTGCCCCAAAGTGCTAGTGTTCACAATTTTCTTCAACTGTTCTAGTCTACTGATACATTTAACACTGGATTAACGGTCTTGAAAGGGACAGGATGCTTATTTATGGTCCTCTTTGATTCTATATCACTGGATGTTGAAACACATACAATGCTAGATGAAGTGTCTTTAGTTCACCATTCTGTTCTGCTAAAACCTCAGAAGGCTCTGACGCTGTGTACACACACTTAATTAAATTCAATGATCAGTTCTGAGAGTAGAATAGCGACGGTTAAGTATTGACATTCTATCCCTGGCACTTTGTACTAATATTTGCAGCAAATGCCTTGGAGTTGGCAGAAGTCACATGACTGGAATTAAGAATACTAAACAGTGGTAAAACTAGCAAAAACGTGCAACAGCCTCAATCCTTATTTATGTCATCCTTTTTCCCTAGATTTCTAGTCCTGGCTTATAAATGTACTGGTTCATTCTGGGTGTGAATCCACAGACCTACAAACCTCACATACCACCAGAGCCCAACCACACCTCGCCTAAGTGTTTTCTTTGTATGTGAACCTCACAAAAACCACTGGAACATCACCCTAATCTGCTACAGTTACTGCACTACTCATATTCTTTAGCAGCAATCAGGAGCAGCAGCTCTGGATATTCTTCCCCCGCCCCAAGTTTTGGAGCACTTTAATGTGCTTCAGGTAAGATTTCTAGCTTGTGATCATTATAAGATGATTCCTGTTTGGAAATGCACAGTTATGTGAAAGATGAAGCTCAGTTGTGATTGCACTTCAAATGTTGATTCTATACCTTTTTTAAGATGCTCCTTAAAACATACCTTTTTGACTAAACTTTCGTTCATCTCTACTAACATTATGTTATATAGCTCAGTGCCAAATGTTATTTGATTATGCTCCTGTGAAGTGCATTTTGAGAGTTCACTACACTAAAGATGCTCATTTAAGTTGAAGCTGCTGCTTTTGCTAACATTCAGTATATATGTTTAAACAAGTAAAATGGTCATTCAAACAGAAGGATATCCACCCAAAGTCAATGACCACAGAATGAAAGAGTAGATAAGTTGTGAAGACAAAAACCTACAATTGTAAATTGCATAGCTGTCCAAATATGAAGGGCATCCCTCAAGCATACGTGGAGTTTTCAAACTTTGAGAGGGGAGGTACAGGCATAAATCAGGAGGGTGGAATCACCAGCCCTTGATACACCACATTCAATTTTCCTTTCCATTGGCTCCAGTTAAATTGTTTCTTTGTATTCAGAGCAATGGAGTGTAAAATTGAAGTGGACTGTAAGCTGATAGTGTGACTGTTTCTGTAGCCCCTCCAACAAACTGACTCAACTCCAAACGTATATATACTTTGTCAACATGTACCTCATTACTACTTGCCAAGAATAAGGGATGTATTACTGAATTCAGACTTCAAAATATGATTTGAAAATTAGATAATATTAAGCCACTTTTGTGAGAAACAGAATGTTAATCGGCAAAGAATATGAATTTAATGTACTGGTGGGTGCTGTGATGCAAACAGGCATATCTTGACAGAAGCAGAGGCCTAATGCTTATGGAACCCACTGCAATGCTGCTTCACTAACTTCAGCAGTTCTGGCTTGGATCCTTGCTGCAGCCATTTCTCTAGCTCTTCAGAAATTTTGCGTGTAACCAGAAACATTTAAGAGCAGCTGGTGCTTTCTACTGGAACCCTGATCCTGGTGTTGACATAGTATCTCACCCTATGGGTCAAGAAAGTCTTGATAACATACCAATTTATTCACCTCTCATTCTATTTTGAACTAAGTACAGTGCTACAGTGTGCACATCACACAGAGAACTAGAATCACTGCATTGGGAGCATATTATTGCTTCTATATGTTAGAGGATGGTTTTAGCAGACAACCAAGTCCTGTTAGCATTACTAACATGCTGAGAGAAAAAGCAACACAAGTCATCTGTTGATTTATGACTCATTCCATTTGCTCCAAAACATACAATAATCGAAACATTCCCTGCTGGTGCTTTCCTCACCACAGTCTGGATTTTCACTGAATATATCATAATGGATGTCATAAGCCAGCATCTTTATCAAAGCATTTAAATATCACCATAAACCATCACAAAATGGCAGAACTACTTTACACAAATTATATGAGTCCACTCCTTAGTTATATATAAAAGTAACATGGATCAAATAGCTGTACATGAACTGTAAGTGTGGGGAGATAGGCCAGATAGCAGTAAGAACTCATTTTTGCACAGCTGAGTTATCATAGGTTCAGTGAAACATGATCCCACCATTAACAACCATCCGGTCACAATCATGCGCACCACGTGTTGCACAAATACACTGAAATTATTGAAATTCATAAGAATGATCCCAGGGTTAGTGCTACTCTTCTAACTGTAAAATTGCCAGTGCTTTCCTGCACAGTTGAGGGAACGAGCTGTAAGAAACCAATTATTTTGTGAGCTTCTTATACTATAATCTACAGGTCCAGACCTTCCAACTGGAAGACATCCTTTGCAGGAACATATCCTAAAAGAGGTGCTATGGGACTCTTTAGATATCCCATACAACAACTGTCTGGGATTTGCCCATGGAGTTTAAATTTTCAATGGACAATTATCCTGTATCCAAAAATGTCTCCAACTTTGAGTTTGAATTAGAGTCAGAGATTTCCAAGGGATCCAATTCACTTACCTTGATAGTTACTAAGGAATAGTTAGAATTATGGGATGACAGGTCAGTGGAGACAAGTGGAGTGCACATCCTGCAGTATGTGTGAAGTCATGTCACACTCTGTCCAAGAAAAACACAATTGCAGGAAGTGTCACCAACTACACAAGCTTGATCTCTGGGTTTTGGAACTTGAGCATCAGCTGGAGTCACTGTTGTGCAACTGCAAAGCAGAGGACTGTGTGGAAATTGTGCTTGCCAATCGGTATACTATTTTGGAAACTGGTGAAGGTTCTTCAGGGAGTGCAGACAGAGACAAGTCCATGGCACCAAGGATATCTCAGCTGTGCAAAGGGAGGGAAGAGAAAGGTGAATGGAAGGACAATAGTAAAAGGAGATTCCATAGTTGCATAAATAATACAAGATGTGACCAGTAAATTTAATAGGGGACAAGCTTAGATCAGAAGAATAATGTGTGGAATCTGTTTGGGTTGAATGAAGAAACAGCAGGGAGAAGTAGTTGTAGTATTGTGGGGCATGGTATAAATCAGGAGATGGGAAAGATTGTAGCATGTGCAACACAGCAATCATGAGTGACTTCAATCAGCACATAGACTAGGTTAACCAAATGAGCACTAGAACTGGAGTGTCTTAGTGATTTTCTAGAACAGCATTTTGAATAGCCAATTAGAGAACAGGTGATTTTGCATCTAATATCATGTAATGAAAAAGGTCTAATAAATAATCTTGTAAAAGAACTTTTATGGATGAGTGATCACAGTGGAAAAACTGTTTTCATTTTGTTTGGAAGTGAGCTAGTTCAATCTGAAACAAGGGTGTTAAACTTGAATAAAGGAAATTGTGAAAGCATGAGGCACAAACTGACTTAAAATGGATGGAAATACATTAAAAGGCATGACTGTGCATATGCAGTGGACTGTCTTAAAGAACTCTTATATGGCTTGCAGCACCAAACATTCCTTCAAGGTACAAAAATTCAAAAGTCAGTCAACTGTAGCTGACAAAGGAAGTTAAGGATTGGATAAGGTTAAAAGACAGTTATAAAATTGCCAGGAATAGTAATAAATCTGGGAATTGTAGAAAACAGTAAAGGGGGACTAAGAAACTGATAAGGAGGGGAGGAACAGGATATAAATACAATCTAGCAAAATATTAAAAATGGACTATAAAAGCCATAAATAAAAATAAATTACTTGGCTAAGATAAATCATAAACAGAAATTGCTGGAAAAACTCAGCAGGTCTGGTTGCATCTGACAATTCAGATTCTGAAGAATGGAGACTGGACCCAAAACATTAAGTCTGTTTCTCTCCACAGATGCTGCAGACCTATTGAGTTTTCCAGCAATTTCTGTTTTTGATTCAGATTCAACGCATCTGCAGTTCTTTTTTTTTATTTTGGCTAACATGCATATTGGTCAATTAAAAACAGTGAAGAGAAATTAAATTGGGGAATAGAGAAATGGCAGAGGAATATTTTCAAAGTGGAAGATACACTAAATCTGGCAGAATTAGAGATCCAGTGACTACGGAGAATGAGGAGTTGAAGGAAATTACCATTAGTAAGAAGGTTGTACTGGAGAAATTAATGGGGCTGAAAGTTAATAAATCCCTAGGACCTAACAACTACATGCCAAAGTATTGAAGGAGGTGACTATAGACATAATCAATGCATTAGTAATCATCCACAATTCCATCAATTCTGGAGTGATTCTTGCAAAATTGGAAGCTTACAAATGTCATCCTGCTATTTAGGAAAAGAGCAAGAGAGTAAACAAGAAACTACAGCCCTATAAGCCTTACACCAGTAGTGTGGAAAAAGCTAGAGGCTATCGTAAAGAACATGATAACAGAACCACAGAGTTGTTACGATACTGAAGAGGACCATTCAACCCATGGCGCCTGCACCAGCTCATAAAAGAGCATACTTACCAAGTGCCAATCTCCTACTTTATCCCCATATCTTTGCACGTTATTTTTATCCAAATATCATTCAATGCCTTCTTGAATGCCTCAACTGAAATTGCCTCTACCACTCCATACCCTAACTATTCATTGAGTTTTTTAAAAATTCTCACTTTACTCTTGCTGATTTTTCACATCACTTTAAATCTATGGCCTCATGTTCTTGTTCCTTTAATGAGCAGGAACAGTATCCTGCCCACTCATGATTTTGAAAATCTCTATGAGATCTCCTTTTAAAAATCTCTATCAGATCTCCTTTTATCCACCTTCTATCAGGGGAGAAGAGTTCTAACTTCTAAATCCATCCTCATAACTGAAGTTCCTCATCCCTGGAGCTATTCTTATAAACCACATCTGCACTATCTCCAATGTGCTCACATTCTTTCTACAATGTGACACCCTCAACTGTACACAATATTCCAGCTGAGGTCCAACAAGCCCTTAAAAACCAAGAACTGCAAATGCTTATATCAGGAACAAAAGCAGAAGTTGCTGGAAAAGCTCAGCAGGTCTGGTTGCATCTGTGAAGAAAAATCAGAGTTAACATTTCAGATCTGGTGACCCTTCCTCAGACTGATGGTAGCTAGGAAAATGTCAGTTTATGCGCAGAAGACAGGGAGGGGGAGGCGGAGGGGATAAGGAGTAAATGATAGGTGGGGATAGAGCCAAAGAGACAGAAGGGCAGTTGGACAGGCAAAGGAGTTGATAACGATCTGGCTAGGAGGGTGAATAGCTGTTAATAGGGGCTGTAAGTGACTAACAATAGGTAGTGTGTAATGACAGACTATGAGATAACAAGGCCTGGTATGTGGGGTAGGGGGCTCGGACATTGGGGGTTTAGGCCCCAAAACTATTGAACTCAATATTGAGTCCGGTGAGCTGCAGGGTCCCCAAGTGGAAAATGAGGCATTATTCTTCCAGCTTGCGCCGAGCTTCACTGGAATACTGCAGCAAGCCTGAGACAGAGATGTTGGCCAGAGAATGTTTTGAAATGGCTGTTTTGAAATGGCAGGTAACTAGAAGTTCAGGGTCTTTCTTGCAAGCAAGAGTGGACCAGGGTGTCCCAGAGGGAACGGTCCCTATGGAACGCGGACAAGAGAGGGGAGGGGAGGGGAATGTGTCTTGTGGTGGCATCTCACTGGAGGTGGCAGAAATGACTTCTAATGATCTTCTGGATGTGGATGCTGGTGGGATGGTAGGCAAGGACAAGGGGAACCCTATCGCTGTTGTGGGAGGGAAGACAGGGGGTGAAGGTAGAAGTGCGGAAGATGCGGGTGAATCATTTCCTGAATTGCTGCAGCCCATTTGCTGTTAGGGAGGGACTTCCAGGATTTTGATCCAGTGACAGAAAAGGAATGATAATATGTTTCTAAGTCAGGGTGATGGTGGCCTTGTGGTGAACTTGCAGATGGTGGTGTTCCCATCTACAAGTTGACAGAATTGACATAAAGCTGAAAATATAGATCTGGTAGCACCTGTCACAAAGCTGAAATGTTGGGCTGGATTTTGTGGAGTGATTGCGCATTTTATCCACCAGTTAGAGAAACCTATATCATCATTTCCATGCTGAAGACCTGAGGGGATCAAATGCCTTTCAGGCACCAAAGTAGCCACCATTGGGCATCACCCATTAGTTCCGGTCTTGGTAGTGGAAGGCTCAACTCCTTCAAGTCACCAACAATCAGAAAGCAGCAGCTACTGGTTGCCTCCAGCACCAGCAACAGCAATGGCTTCTGGAGACACTGCAATCATCAGATGCTCAAGAACATCATGGGACTCCAGATTAAAGGTGAGTCAGAACCAAGTGAGGGTTCCAGGTTGGGGGTTATGTAAGAGAGTGACAAGGATCAGAGGCAAGAGCAGGAGAACAAATTCCAGCGGATTCTCTTTAAAGGTGTCAGGTTCTCTGATCAGGCACAAAATAATGAAGTGCCTACACCACCAACCAGAAAATTCTGGCAAATCCAACATGGTTTGCTCAGGAGCATTCCAAAGGGCTGAACACCACTAAATTTCTGAGACAACACTAAATTGAAGCAGACCCTGTAATAATAGTCAATAACCAAAGCAAACTGAAAGTTCTGCGATAGTAGGAACTGCAGATGCTGGAGAATCCGAGACAACAAGGTGCAGGGCTGGATGAACACAGCAGGCCAAGCAGCATCATAGGAGCAGAGAGGCTACGAGGAACCATGGACCAATTTAATCCATAGACAAGACCACCATAGTTCCCAATGTGACAGCCGCATTAAATCCAGCCCATTAAGTTTCTCTCTTCATAGACGCTCTGGATGATTTCACTGAGGGAAGTAAAAGGTAAAGTCAAAGTCTTAGGACTGCTCTCCCATTAGAAAGAGATGACTGGAAGTGGTTTAACCCAAGGATCAGCATGTCTCAGGTGAGATGATCAGCATGAGATGGTGAGAATCATAGAATCATAGAATCTGTAAAGTGTGGATGAAAGCTATTCGGCTCATCGAGTCTACACCAACCCTCTAAAGAGCATCCCACTTAGACCCACCCCCATCCATCCTATCCCTGTAACCCTGCATTTCTCACGAGACTATGATAATTACCTTCAATGGTAACTGCAGGCAGTGCAGGAACTAAATCCACACTGTTGGCATCATTCTGCATTGCAAACCAGCCATCCAGCCAATAAGGGGAGTACGAAGATGACGAAAATAAGAAAGTTAAGGATACATCTTTGGGAAATTCCAAAGGGAACAGTATAGGAAGAGGAAAAGAAGCCAATACATGTTATTTTGAAGTTACCATCATAAAAGCATTATCTCAGTAATGACGACCATGAAACTACTAGATTTATGTTGTTGCTGTGCTGAAATAGCATAGCTAGTCACACAGCAAGTTCCAGAGCACAAGTCTTCGTCAAGGAAATGTCCTAGACCCAAACATCTTCAGCAACTTTATCAATGACTTTCCCTCAATCATAAGAACAAAGATGGGAGTGTTTGTTGATTATTGTACTATTGTTCATTTTCAGCGCCACTCGCCACTCCTCAGATGTTGAAGCAGTTCAAGTCCAAATGCAGCAACACCTAGACAGCCTCCAGGCTTGAGATGATAAGTGGCAAGTAACATTCATGCCACACAAGTGCCAGGCAATGATTACCACAAAAAAAAACAACCTAACCATTGCCCCTAGACATTCAGTGACATAACCATCACTGAATTCCCCACTATCAACATCCTGGAGATTACCACTGACCAGAAACTGAACTGAACTAACCACATAAATACTGTGGCTACCATAGCAAATCAAAGGCTCAGAATCCTGCAACAAGTAACTCATCCCCTGACTCCCCAAAGCCTGTCCACCATCTACAAGACATAAGTAGGGAGTATGATGGAATGCACTCCACTGGTCTGGATGAAAGCAGCTCCAACTACCCTCAAGAAGCTTCTTACCTTCTTGGACAAAATGGCACCACGTCCACAAACATCCAACCCCTCCACCACAGACACTCAGTAGCAGCAGTGTGTACCAACTACAAAATGCACTGCAAAAAATCACTAAGGCTCCCAGACAGCACATTCTAAACCCACAACCACTATTTGTAAATATAAAACGTAAACTAAAAAAATTAAAAGCAGTATTAACTAAACATGACTTTTGTAGTTCATTTGTACTTCAAAAACAAGGAACAGAACACCCTACTTTGTAATTAGCACAACCAAGAAAACCCAATCTACAGGAATATGCTATACTTCATTTTGGTTGACATTCTATTCCCCTGAAATCAGTCCAAAGTGATTCTTAGCTCCCAAGGATTTGCTTCTGATCTTTTCCCAGTTTGGAAACTTTTAACTCCAGAACAGTGTTTCATAGTCCAGGTTTTCTAAGAGACTTCTCCCTCTAACTAAGCTAGGCAAATCTTTCCAGCCTCATTTCAACTCCTCACAAATATAATGTTTTCAAGTCAAGTGTGAGTTCCCATCCCATTCCTGTACGGTGAACTATACAGACTTTCAGATTCTAGCTGCACTTTCTCTTTATCCCTCTCTCTCTCCCTCTCTGTCTTTCTTTCTTTTCCTTCTGATACCTGACAGACTAACCTGTCTGTCATATTCAATATTTTAGGAAAAGCTACAATAGCTTCCTCTACATTGCCACAGTGATGGACTTCAAGATGGAGATAATGTGAATCATATAGGTCATGCATTCAGGTAGAGATGATGATTAGCTTTCCTTGAAATCCTAACTCGCTTTTATCTTGGAAGTAAATGGATGATTCAACCTGACATCCCAACACTTTTCTGGGATTTTGGAGGCTCACAGTCAACCCACCATTCATACACAGGCTACTGTTATTTTCTCCACATCTAAGTCCCTCACACCACCTCCCCTGTAAAACAATGTGGACCCCTTTAATCTCTAATAAACACTTTGGCTTGCTGACAGGCATCTTCAGAACACATCACATGATACCCTTCATTTTTGCCTTAAACTAAAGACACAGTCTTAAAACATAAATATCTCATAAGCCTCACAATTGTAACAGAATGAAACAAACCAGGCCAATTTCTGAAATAACAAGGTGTAGAGCTGGATGAACACAGCAGGCCAAGCAGCATCAGAACAGCAGGAAAGCTGATGTTTCAGGTTGAGACCCTTCTTCAGACCCTTCATCCAGCTCTACACCTTGTTATCTCAGATTCTCCAGCATCAGCAGTTCCTACTATCTCAGGCCAATTTCTGCCCAGTTTACTCTCAAATGTAAGCAAAGAGATGGAAGATGTCATCAACAATGCTGTCAAACAGCACTGATAAGTAGCAAATAACTCACATCACTTTTTCAACTCACATCATTGCATAATTACTATAATTTCCAAGCTACTTTCAATTCTGATGAAGGGTCACTGAACTCTAAGTGTTAAAACACTTGTTTTTTCGCCACTGATGCTGCCTGACCTGCTGAGTTTCTCCAGCACTTTCTGTTTTTGTTTCAGATCTCTAGCATCTGCAGTTCTTTGCTTTACCTTCTTATGTGTCGTTGATTACTGTTTCAAAGATGAATTTTAATACAGGATGCCCTTTTCAATGTACCCAATAAAAGAAAGACGGAGAAAACAAAAGGCCTCACTTAGATTTTCTACCTCATGTATTAGCCCAAAGTTAGTCCAAAGCACTAAACATTTCCAGACCACATATACACGTTATTAACTGTGAACGTGATTCAATTAAATAGTCTATTGTAAAGGCTTGCCTGCAAGTAGACCACTTTTATAATCCTTTCTCTTTCCCCTTTGCACGTGACAGTATATTTTACAAAAATTATGCAACACGATGGCAAAGCATATAGAGTTACTGTCAAATAAATGGTGCACTCCACGCACAGTCCACTCCTAAGCTGGATCTATCATACAATTTAGTATTTGGCAAAGCCGAGGAAGAACACCTATAGAAACAACAGTTACCTGAAAAGCGTAGTCCGCCGATTCCTACGTAACAGATCACAACAGGAAGACACAACACATCCTGAGATACTAGTCACCCTACCATATATTAAGGACATGTCTGAAATGACTACCAGGCTACTCCTTCACCTAAGAATCATGGTAGCCCACAAGCCGGCAGCTACACTATGACAACTACTGACAAGAATTGAGGATCCGACAACCATAACTAACAGAACCAAAGTTATTTACCAGATACCATGCAAAGACTACCAAAAACACTACATAGGGCAAACCGGTAGGAAACTAGCCATCAGGATTCACAAACACTAACTAGCTACTAAGAGACATGACCAACTATCACTTCTTTCAATACATGTGGACAAAGAGGGACACCAATTCAACTGGGACAAGATAGCTATCCTAGGACAAGCCAAGCAAAGACATGCACGAGAATTCCTAGAACCCTGGCACTCAAACCAAAACTCCTTTAACAAATAGGTACAGTGGGACCCCACATACCAACCAATAAGAAACAAATCCGGAAGTGATGCCAACCACCTGAGCAAACTGAGACACATAAATAACAAGCAGGACAGAACACCGACGCTTCACCAGAGGCGCACTGATGATGTTACCTAGTATGGTGACGAAATGTCTGTGAACAAACTTACCAGCTCGGCGAGCAAGTCAACAACTACACCAACAACCCTAGCTACAAATCTTCTCAAAAACCTTGAATACCATTTACTTGATACTCCTGACTAGCCTGGTAGACACATCTGAGAATAAAAAGTTTAATTGTTCTAGAACTATTTACATTTAGTTATGTTTTGAAAAACAAGCCACCCTCACCCTTTACCATTTGCTAAGAATTAATGAAAAAGATATTTTTTCTATTTGCTGCAAATATTCACTTGCCAGTGGCAGGCATAATTCTAAGTACACACAGGATAGACTTTATAGCATACTGGGTGAAAATCCTGGAACTCCCTTCCTAACAGCAGTGTGAGACTATCTACAGCAAATGGATTGCAGTGGTTCAAGAAGGCAGCTCACCTCATTAAGGGCAACCGAGCTGGGCAATAAATGCTTGGCCATCCAGCAGCATCCACATCCCTTGAATGGATTTAAAAAACCACAAGTATGTACATCCAGCTTATATTCTTGGATCCATAAGCGTATCTTACACTTACTCCTTAAACTGCAAATATTGTCAACAGGGACAGAAAGTGTGGGGGTCCACTGCATAAAGGTCCGACTCCACTGGCTCAGCTGCAGCCTGGAATACATTTGGAGCCCAGACCTTACTTGGGAGTCATGCTTTTATCCATCTTGAATCTTGTAGAGATGTATTGCTAAGTTGAGATGTGCAAGCCTGTAGATGGCTAAAGTGAACGTATGGATGGAGTACAATATAAGAAAAGTAACCTAACAAGCAGAACATTGGAGCCAACAACACATAAAATAGATTGTGCAGTTTGCCCAAATGTTTGTGGTTTAGTAGAAAGGGAACCTGACTTTTTTCCCTCCATTCAGGCAAATAACAGTTTCCTAATAGATAGTATAGGTTGGTGTGTTGAGATTTGCCTGTAATAACACTTCTAACTACCAAATCCTGCCAATTTGGTGCCTTCCCAGTGATGCCATAAACTGCACCTGGGGGTGGCAATGTTGGGACAAAGGTGCACAATTTAACAAACGGACAAAGCAATCATAGCTTAGGAAGCATGCAGGTCTGTTTTAGCCATACCGCAGTGATCCAATACATTAACAGAACTGAGGAATGATCTTTGGCATTTGAGATAATGTTAATGGAATTGAAAGTCAAGAGAGATATAAGCTAGGTTACCAATTTGCGACTGCCTACTTTGTACTGTTGCTGTTTTAAATTTATCTTTTCTCAGTTTTAAATCTAAAAACTTACCAGATTAAAAATTTTGAAATTTCTCCTCTTAAAATTATTTGAATAAATAAAGATTTTGTCACATCCGAATGAGAAACATTCCATTCATCCTCCTAGCTAAGAAATTGGTCATAGTGCATTGTCATAGAATTGCATGTCTCTTTAGCTGATATTACATGCTGGTCAAAAATACCAGAGTGGAATGTAGACAATGTAAAGAAAAGATTGGACACAATTTATCTATGGCAGCCAATCCCATTGAATTAATTCTCAAGTCCAAACACAGCTTTTGCAGAAAGCACTCAGAGACAGCAAGAACTGCAGATGCTGGAGTCAGAAACAACACAGTCTGAAGAAGGGTCCCAACCCAAAACGTCGACTTCCTGCTCCTCTGATGTTGTCTGGCCAGCTCCACTGTCTTGCAGAAAGCTGCCACAAAATTTTTAATAAAGTTACCAAACAATTTCATGTTTGAAATATCTGATGTTTACTCTTAAGTTTTACCTTGAATACTAGATACTTGAGTTACTGAGAATAAAGTGACACATAATTCTTTGACAAAGTATTTTGATTAGGTTAGTTGGCAAGGAAATGTTGACATATTGATAGAGGGTTTGCTCTTTATAATTGCGTACACCAGAAGTGTTCCATTGTGGAATAGTAGTATTGCATGTGCGAGATTATTTTTCTATAAATATCACTTTATATATACTTCAATCTCACCTAGTGATTATTTCTGATCTAAAAAAGGGCAAGTGAAACTCTCCTGAGACAAAAAAACAAAATATTTGACAGTTATTCCCACTGGTGATATCCACAGAAGCCTCTCAAACAGAAAAAACATCAGGTTGGCAATAGTCAACATGAATTCAAGAAGTTATTTTAAAAATTAGCTTCTTGGAGCTCTAACAGAATTTGCTATTCATTAAACATCCACAGGTAATTTGCGGTGATATCAGGTAAAAGCACCATGCTGGCAGACTTAAGCTTTAAATTTCAACAAGTTGTTTCTAAAATCCAAAATCTCAGAAAATTAAGAGCATTTACTATTCAGTGAAAGATCTAGCATTTCATGTTTTCCCTTACTTCTTCCCTATTCATCCTCAAGCTGAAGCACAGTTTCAGAATCATCTCGTTGTCTCCTTATCATAACCAAGTGGCTATTATTTCATGTGATCTACAGCGTGAGTGTTAGCAGGCTATTCAACAATGAGAAGCACGTTGCCAAGTCTTACCAGTAATACTTGAAAATGAATGTACTAATCATTCTGGAGCTCCATTGTGAAGTACACAGAACGAGTAGGACCATTATGCATTTTTTGCACATTTTGTTGTTTTTTTCCTTCTGCGTTATGTTGCCTACACCTTGCACACAAATTGGCAAACTTTCTCGTAGAAGTCAGTGCATCCTGATCAGTAGTAAAAACTTAGTCTGATTTTACCCTTCATTAATCTTTGCTCTGGCCACATCCAAACATTCATTCATTCATTAAGCACTCAGCAGGCTATAAAGCTGACAATAAATTGCAAAGAACAACTGACTGCCATTTTTGTCCATTACTAGTAGGATCCTGCACTTTGGTCACTCCAGTCAGTTCTACCAGTGACTGAGGAACATAGCTTTAACTAAAGAGATATCAAATTCATTTCATAATCCTAGAACAGCAATAAAACACTTCCAGGACCCACAGAAATAAGCAAAGACACTACTAACCCAGAACACATCTCCACAATCCCACAGCCCCTTCACATTTCCAGCCAGTTTATCCAACCTAAATCTCAAGACTCAATCCAGTTCATTGCACAGAAATGCCTGTTTGGCTTCTAACAGCACACCTGCTAGATTTAAATAAAGCTGGGGTTTCAAAGGTGATGAGATCTTCGCCCAGAATGAGACCGTGGCAAGATTTCAAAATGATCATCCAAAAGTCAAAAGTGACCCCTCGTGAGTACTTTCCAATCACACGTAAACAGTGTAAATGGCTTGAGGGTGGCTATAGTTAAACATATGTACATTTAGTTGTTCAAATATTTGACTGAGATTTGTTGTAATATTCCAAAGCCAGATAGCTGGCGTTGAAACAGGAGTGCAGATCTTCTCAACCAAGACGAGGCGTTTCAAGCTGCCCTTCATATGCAATTTCACAGTGCCATCTAGTGGGAGTCCAAAAACCTGTCCATCCCAGCTTTGAATGTACTCGACAATGAAGCAGCCACAATCTCTAAATTTGTTTAATTCCAAAGATTCTCAATCTTCTGAGTGAATAAATTTGTAATTTGGACAGGATCTTTCAGATGGTAGTGTTCCTACACATTTGCTGCCCTCCTTCTGGACAGAGGAGTTTGTGACTTTGCAAGGCATTGTCAAAAGAGCCTTGTGGGTGACACACATGACTGTTATCATGTACTAGTAGTGGAGGGACTGAATGCCTAAGGTAGGGAATGGCTTCCGATTAAGAATGGTGCTTTGCTTAGGATATCGTGGTTGAATAGTGTTGAAGTTGCACTTCTCCAGGCAATCGTACATTGTTCCATCACACTTTGCAATTGTGTTTTGCAGAACATCTGCAGGGCTTTAGGGAGTCTGGAGGTGAGTTACTTGCTGCAGAATTCCCAACCTCTGGCGTGCTCTTGGAAACGCAGTACTTATATATAATAAGTTTAGTTTCTAGTCAGTGGTAACCCCCAAGGATTGCTCATACAGGATTCAGTGATGGTAATACAGTTGAATGCCAAAGGGAAATGATTAGATTTTCTAATGTTGGAGATGGTCATTGTCTGGCAGCTATGTGGCACCAATGTTATTTATAATGACCAGACTAAGCCACAATGTGGTCCAGGTCGTGGTATGCAGGCAGTGACTGCTTCATTAGTATCTGAGGTGTTGTGCATGATATTGAATACTGTGCAATCATCAGAAAATTTCACCACTTCTGGCTTTATTTTGGAGGGAAGGACATTGACGAAGCAGCTGAAGATGGACGGACCCAGAACACTATCCAATGACCACTCCCTCTACCATAAATGCATAGTGGCAGCATTGTGCACCATCAACAATATGCACTCCAGAAATTCACCATTGCTCCTTCTACTACACCATCCAAATCCCATATCAATTGGAAGGACAAGGGTAGCAGATACATGGGAAGACAACTGCTGAAAAGTTCCCATCCAAGCCATATACCACATTACCTTGGAAATATATCACAGTTCCTTCACTGTCGCTGGGTCAAAATCCTGGTATTCCCTTTCCAACAGCACTGCAGGAGTTCCTGTATCACATGGATTGTAGCAATACAAGGCAGCAGCTCACCATTACCTCCTAAAGGACAACCAATGCTTCCCTGGCTAACGCTGCCCACATCCCATGAAAATAGTTAATAAAAGGCCAATTGCCATCGAAGCAAAGTTGATCTCTTTGCTCAAAGGTAATGGTAGAATGAAGGTTAGGACAGGCCATTACATTACATATGGTGGCTAAATACAGTTCTGCTGATGTTCAAGGCCCAAGCTCATGGTGGTTGCCCAGTTTTAAACTGCTAGATCTATTCTGAATTAATCGAACTTAGCACTGTGTATTAATTGCATGTCAAATGTATTTATTTACAGTAGGGGGCTTACTAATGGGATGCTTATCAATCTTCAAACATTGTTGTGACTCCATCCATCCAAACAAATCAAATATTTTGCATCACATTTCTGATTTAAATCCTGATAGACGTGAAATGGTTTCAAGGGTTGAAGAGGTGAGCTATTCATTACATAACTGTTCCTGCCTAGGTTTTGTGGTCATGGCATTCATATTGTTTGTCTTGCTAAACTTAAGGTCACTGGTTTAATTGGGGTTTTACTTAAACACATATGAAGAGACATTTACTAAATCCCAATGTGGTCAAGTTAGGATGCATAGGTAAATAAGTAAGACTGTGTAATGACTGGCTCCAGTATTGTCATCATCACCTAGATTACAACATAGCAGCACAGAACGGTTGCCTAAAATTGAAGTTTGGAAAATAAGAAAAATAATTTCAGATAGAAAACTATAATCATAGTAGCTACTATGAGAAATGGCAGAAAGCAGGTGTAACTTATTCTGGTATGATTACCCTGAAATATTCTCTGAATGTGAAATGTGTGGGCAGTGAAGGAATGAAGTGACATTGTGGACATGGGTCATGCTCCTGCCCAAGATGAAACAGACATAACCTTGAAATTGTCACTTCTTACCAGAGGTAAAATCAAAGATTAAATACTTTGCAAGCAGCATGTCTGTCAGACCTATTTGCTCAAACAATTTTCTCAAAGAATAAAAACCTCTACTGAATGATGCAGATATGGTTGAAGTATATTCAAGGCTATCAGAAGAGGTTAGTCCTGGAAGCGTGAAATTTGTAAAAATGACACGGCCATGTTCTATTGTAAGCCTTCCATTGTAATGTGATTTTAATAAGGTAGTTGCCATGGATCTGTATTCATGGAGAAAAGACAGAAATATTTTCATTTTGTATTTTATAGACCTAGAAACCAGACTTCGTTTTTCTACAACAATACACAGCAAAGACAAAAGGGTTATTCTACACAATTCATGGAAAAATGGGCAGCAACTAGTCTTGGAGCATGAGTAAAGTTTCTGGTTAACAATGGACAGCAATTTTCTAATGACAAGTTTAGAGACGTGAAAACACGAACATTACAGTCACGTTACAGTACACGAAAACTCTTTCAGATAAGGACTCCATGAAAGGAACTACAGATGTTCAATTAAATGCTGCATAGCTAATTGCAAGTTAACATGTATCATGCATAGTATTTATTTCAGATGGTTGAAGGATATAGTCCTTATCAATTGGTCTGCAGATAAAATCCCAAATTACCGTCTGTGTTGATATGATAGTCCTTCTGCATAAGAAAGTGCTGCAATTAGTTCCAATGATTTTCTGTACATCTGAACGGCTATGTGTAGGGACATGAATTTTTTAACAAAACTGAGATCTCAGAGAAAACTCAAAGAGCTCTGAGGGATTGTGTAAGACAGAGACAGAATTTAATTCAGGAGGTTATGCCATAAAAATGAGGGTCAGTGGAATAGAAATGCCCCAGTAAGGTATTAAGTCACAACTATATGACAGTAGTTATCAAATATAGCAATTAAAGTGCTAAGATTCATTCCCTATGATTAATAGATTAATTGTAAGACTCAGAACATGAGCAGTAGACCGAAGGAAATGAGGCATCTTGTATTGAAAATGTACATATTCTCTGAAGGTCCTGTTGATCAAACTGCAGGAAATCAAGGATAGTATTACTGTGAGCAATCATGACACACAGAGTTATCAAGTTCAAAGGCCAAGTGCCTGAGATAGCCAGGTGACTCATAATCCAAGCAGTCTAATGAATGAACAGATATGCCATTTGTGGAATACATAGTAAACGCTGGTAAGTTTAAATATTGGTATTTCAGAATGATAATAAAGAAACCATATCCATGGTCTGGAAAACTGAGGTGAAAGTGTGGAGAGTAAGAAAGTGCAGTGTAAGTACTAAAAGTGGGACTTGATGTTACTCTTGATTCAGAAAACAAGCATAACTAGACAAAAACTCATCTACAGAGCTAGAGAGAGATTACGCAGTAGTAGTCCTGAAAGACACTGAAGTGCAAGTTATAATGGAATATTTACATTATATACTACATTTTGAAATTTGAATTTAAAATAGAGGCAGATGGATATAGGTCATATGTGTGAAACTAATTATTTTTTAAACAGGTTAGAAAGTCACTTAGAACAGTGACCATGATATATCAATTCCAAGAAGGCATTTGACTTCAATCAAGCGCATGGGAAAACCCTTGTAGAGTTAATGGATAAAATATTTTATGCCATTAAGGGAATGACAGATAGACCAAACATATCAATCATTAGATTAGTTTTGACTTCTGGACAGAAGGCTTAGGGTTTCAATTTAGAAGAATTAGTTATAAAGTTCAGAAGCAAGTTTTAGTTTACTCCTAGCAAAAGATTTGACTTTTAGCCAAATTTAACCAGTAATCTCAGCAGAAGTAATTTCTAGTCTCTGGAACTTCCAAGCTAGGAGAGCTTGAAAGGAAGTCATCAAGTTGTTGAGAAAGTTAAGAATTGTCAGAACTGTGAAGTGTAACAGGAAGGAATCATAAAAAAATGTCTTAGCAGTCCAAGGGAAATAAATGGACGGATGTGCCAATTGTGAAACGTGCAGTAAAAGCTTAGTATGTTTAATATTGGTGTTGATTTTATGTTCAGAATAATAATCAAGAAATGAGATCTATGCACTGGCAAAATGGAGTGAAAGTTAAGTAAAGATGGTATCAAACTATAAGAAAAAGTGTATAATTGCATAACAGATGGCAAGTCAAAAAAAATCACACAGAATAACTAAAAGCCAAAGAATGACAAATGAATCAATAAGAAAGGAAAAAATTACATTGAAAGCTAATCAGCAAGTATATAAATAAATACTAAGAGTTTCTATAAATATTTTAAAAAGAGAAGTTAATAAAGTGAGCATAAGTCTGTGAAAGTGAGTCTGGAGAATTAATCACAGAAAATAAAAATATGGCAAATGAATTGAACAAGTATTTTGCATCAGTATTCATTATTGAGGATGTAAGCAACATCCCAGAAGCAGCGTTAAAATTGGGAATTGGAAGGGATGGAGGGAGGAACTCAGGAATACAATCACCAGAGAACTGGTGCTGAGTAAATTGTTAAAGCAGCTGAGGAGTGTCTGAAGGGACTCATCTTATGGTCTGAAAAGAAGCGGCCAGTGAATTAGTTAATGCATTTAAGTTTAGTTTTCCAAAACTCCCTTGATTTACGGTGAGTCCCATTAGATCGGAAGATAGCTAACATAATTCCTTTATTCAAAAGGGAAGAAGAGAGAAAACAGGAGACTACAGGCCAGTTAGCTTAACATCTGTCATGAAGAAAATGTTTGGAGCAATTATTAAATAAGTCATGACAAGACACTTTGATTAGCTTAGGGTAATGGAGGCAGTGTCAACATGGTCTTGTGAAAAGAAAATTATGTTTTACCACATCCATAGGATTTCTTTGAGGAGGTAATGTGTACTGTGGATGAAAGAGAACTGGTGAAAGCACTGTATTTAGATTTCCAGAAGGCACTTGATTTAAAAAAAAAGCAAATGTTATTGAAGAAAATAAAATTTCATGGTGTAATGATAGTATATTGGCGTGGACAGAAGACCGGCTGGATAACAGGAAGCAGAAAATAGGCAAAATAGGTATTTTTCAGATTGGCAGGACATAACAACTGGTGTGTCAAGGAATCATGAGTCTTTGGAACTCTCTTCTTGAAAAGATGGTGGAAACACATTCCTCAAGTAGTTTTAAGTCTCAAAAGATTCTTGTCAAGCAAGGAGCTAAAAGATTATTGGGGATAGGCAGAAATGCAAATTTGAGGTTACAATCAGATCAGCCATGACCTGACTGAATGGCAGAGCAGGAGGCTGAATGACCTAAATCATCTCCTTGTTCATATTTAAAAAGCTGAGATAGGACTTGAGTCCCTGTAAAAGGATGGGGTTGGAAAACAATTTAACCTTTGCTTTGCTGTTTGTATTAAGGTCCAAGTACTATATACAATCTTTTTCTTTGTTTTGTGTAATATACTTGTGTTTTATTGTTAAAGAACATCTGCAGCCTCATGTAAATCTGGTTCAGTGAAAAATCTCGCATAGCAACCACTGCAGAAGTTAAACAAATCATTTATCAAGCCAGGTTTCATTCTGGCATCTAACTTGTCCAATATTACCATCAGCTGGGTTCATAAAGTAATGAGGGATGCAGAACAATGGAATAATGGTATGGAGATTAATGGAACTAGAAGTATAAGTCCACATGACCATAAGGTTTTGGTAGCTTCTGATAAAATAATAAGAGAAGGAAAAAAGGAATTAGATAGATAGCTAATTGAATATAAGGGAATTTGAAGATTATTCTTAGGTACTATATAAGATGTAGCCACCCTTGTCATTTTTTTTAATTCATTCATGGGAAATGGACATTGCTGGCTCGGTCAACATGTACTATTCATTCTTAGTTGCCGCTGAGAAGGTATTAGTGAAATGTTTTCTTGAACTGTAGGCATCCCCACAATTCCATTTGGGAATGAATTCTAGGATTTTAACCCCTATAAATTGTTTTATACTGAAAACGCCTTTACAGATGGAATTTATCAGGGTAAAGTGAGGCCAACTGCTAAGGGCTTTAAAGAACATCTAAAATATTCAGATGTTAGGATAAAAACTCTCCAGCTCTAAGAGTAATTGTGAAAATCCTTTTAACTCTTTTAGCTGCATTTTCGCGGGAACTTAGATCAACCAAAATTAAAGCTGCCTTTCTGAAGTGTGAAATTTTTCTAGGAGAAGTGTTTTTGAAACCATCCAAACAGGCAACCGGTGCAGATAAAAACAATAAAAACTAAACAGATGTGTCCCTAGTATAAATTAAGCTTCCAAAGTGTACTATTTTCAGTGAGATTATGTTGCTGATAATAGGTTCTGTTCAATGAAAAGGAGTTCTGGCAATGTCTACTGATGATGTAGAGCATGATGATTCTTTATGGGGTGAGAAACTTGAGAATAAGATTATTATTAGACTATATGGGCAGTCAGTTTATTGGCTTTTAAATATATTAGTTTAGATATTAAGCGGAGTAGGTCTGGAATAACTTTAAATCAACATTCCTAACTGGAGAGAGTTACGCCCATCCCGGTTAATTGTGCTGGGTTGTCACTAAAAAATGATGTTACATCTAAAGAACCGAAAGAATAATTCTAAGTCTTCATTTGGTCAGATGAACTGATTGTGCACTCAGAATAGATCAGATACTAGTTTTGGTGTCTTGGAGTTAATTACAATGGTGAAATACTCTAAAGTTAAAAATGTTTTAAGGGAAAATGAGTCATTCTTGAGTATCCCAAAGAACATAAAACTCATCATGTCTTGTGATACTTAATGTGCTAATATTCCTGATGAATATTCAACATCAACTGGTTTCAAAATATCCTGATTGGCAAGAATAGGAAACGTGCTTTAGCTTTGGAAGCGAATAAAGTAGGAAAAGGGTAGGGAAAGAGTAGACATAAGTGTATAGACATTGATTCTTGTGGCGATAGAATCTTATAAAGGAAAATTCTATACAAAGAACAAACTGAAGAAAATTTACCCTTTTTTATGTAAATAGTTATTAATTGTGGAATAAGGTGAAGTGAGAGTGAGAAAGGAGTAGAGATTGACTTGTTGAATTGAAACAAATGTTGCAGAAGAAAGCTGAAGAGGACAGATGCAAATCATCAATTACCGGATTATACAAGCTTTTGTTTTTGAAACTATATTGCTGTTCCTTCAGTGCCACTAGGTCAAACCTGGAACAACCCTCCTAACAGCACCTTGGGTGTCCCCACACAGACTGCACCTGTTCAAGTGGCTCAATAACACCAACTCAAGGCCATTCAGGGACAAGACATGTGCAGGCTTTCCAACAACAGTCCTCCTGAGGTCTCCAGCATCAGAAATACTAGTGTTCAACCAAATGTATTCACTCCATGTGATAGCAAGGAATGGTTGAAGGCACTAGATATTGCAGAGGCCATGACAATAATCCAGCAATAGCACTGAAGGTGAGTGCTCCAGATCTTGGCTCACTCCTGGCTAGACTGTTTCAGTACAGCTACGATATTGGCACCTACTTGATAATGTTGAAATTGTCCAGGTATATACTTTACATAAAGAGCAGAACAAATCCAACCCAGTTAATTACCACCCCATCAGTCTACTCTCAATCTTCTGTGAAGTGATGGAAGCAGTTATCAACAATGTTATCAAACATCCCTTGTTTAGAAATAATCCTCTCAGTGACACTCAGTATGGATTCCACAGGCCACACAACTCCCAACCACATACATTACAACATCGGTACAAAGATGGGCACAAGATCTGAACTCCAGAGGTGAGGTGAGAATGACTGCTCTTGACATCCAGGCAACATTTGACCAAGTAAGCAAGGAACCTTGGATGTCTTCTCCACCTGCTGGACTGTCCTAGTATTCTTTGTATATTTGATTGGACTTGTTCCCAACTATACATCCACTCGATGACCTATTTCCCTGCCAAATTAGCTTAAAACTTCCCCAGCAGCATGAGCAAACTTCGCAGCAAGGATTTTGGACCCATTCTGGTTCAGGTGCAATACATCCAGCTTGTAATTGGGCTGACATGTGTGGTTCCATTTCTTGTTGGTGAAACAGAAGAGAATAGGAAAAGAGGTTTGGCAGAACAATGCAGTCTGCTGGGAAATTTGTACAATGTGGAGAATTTGGAGCCTTTTAATGCCTATTTCTTCACCTCTTTGCCCACATTTCCAAGATGTCTGCCTCTGCTCCAGCAGATCCTGATCTTCATCACTGATTAGGATAAATTCAAAGATTTAAACAAGAACAGAAATTGCTGGAGTAACTCAGCAGATCTGGCAGCATCTGTATAGAGAATGCAGAGTTAATGTTTGGAGTCTAGTGACCCTTCTTCAGAACTGATAGTACCTAGGAAAAGATGGTATATATGCTCTCGTTGTAGTCATCTCTTCAGCCACGTACTGTACACTTGTATCGGTCTTAAATCATGACACTAAGTTCAATATTTACTCAGTAAAGAGGTTAACTTCTAAAACTCTGCAATAAAGACAAGTTCAATGGCTACCAGTTCTAAATTTATATCATCCCTTTCTCAGGATACAGCAACATGGTGAGAAATAATTCTTATCAGCAACAACTTGTACCTCCCCACATGCAAAGACCTTCAATGCCTCAACACAACACTCGACAAAATCACATCTGAACAAAAATTGAAAATATCCAGCTCCATACAAATCTGAGGGTCGGCAGAACAATGCAGTCTGCTGGGAAAAATTGTACAATGTGAAATATGGAGGAAAACTTAGCCAGAAAACATGGTCCCAAATAAACACCCTGTCTCCAACACATCTAAATAACCACACTTCATCTCCCTCAGAGCATGTGGTCAGCCCTCAAAAGAATACGGACTGACATAGCTGATGTGTCTACCTGATATACAAGTGCCACCTCTAAACTTTGTCTGGCTGCAAGAAGTATAAAGCCTGAAGAATGCATAAGCCACATAATAACATTTTGCCCCAGCTCATGTTTGAAGGCAATATCCCGAATTTGGTCTCTAGCGGGGCACTGGGCCGATTATGGCACTTGGCATTAAAATTGTAAATGACAGATTCTGTTCCTAAAGTTATAAAGAGGAGTGAAAGAAACCCCAAAACCTGACTTTCCAGGCATTCTCCTACAGTACTCCTCAGGAAAACACAGCTTGTAGCTGCATTCACTCGTCTCACTGCAGGCACCTTTCATCCCCATGTGAGAAACTAACACTGAACTCACCCACAGCCTCTTGCAGTCTTGTACCATTGCATCACATTTGTCCTCTGTAAATGGTGTTCTTTCCTGGGTTCCATACAAGTCATTGCAGGTAGGCAGGTATGTACTTCCCTGCTTTCTCTTTTTCAGAACATAGTGCACAACTTTGCAACAGGCAGAGGCTTGAGGTGAGGAATGGTGGCCCTGCAGTAATGGGCACCTTTGTCACTAGAGGGCCAGTGGCAATGTTATAAGCTCTATTAAAAAGAAGTCTTGTTGCGAAAGATTGCAGGTGTTAGCAGCAACCTGCAGTGAGGGCATGAATCTCTTGAGGCAAATCCTCAGACATGTTGAGAGAGCTAATTCTGTCTGTAGACCCTGCATTGGACATCTTACCTCTTTCCAACTACACCTCTGTTCAGTCCATCTGCCCTGTGGGGAGGCATGCAGCTGAGGTGAACGAAGTTGATCATACTGCTTCTGATGGCGGTGGTGTTGCTCAGGCTCTTGCCCCTCATTAAAATTAGGAGGAGGAACTTCATCAGCTGAATCCATGCCACTGACAGCAGAGCAGTTCTGCTGAAGACAAACAATTGCTTTGCAAAAAAAGTGGCAATGACCTGTCAAGCTATGATAACACTTTCAAAGAAATAGTACATTGAGACACAACCTCTCACCTGGCCTAGCTGGAGATCATTAGTTTCACTGTTCATAGCCTATCCAAATTGACAGTTCCCTTGAAGACACTCTTCCAGCTGTACACTCACCTGACTGACCCTGGGGATTTGCTGACAGATCAGGGAGTAAGTTTGCTGACTGGGAAATTCTGAATTTAGGGTTAAAACAGTTCATAACTGACTTCTCAACTAAGTGACAGATCCAACGATGTTCCTCACTCATCAAAATCCCACCCCATAGACATCTGAAAGAAGACAGGAAGAGATCAGTACTCGCAATCAATGTCAAAGTCAGAGGATTTAATTTCTCAAACACACTCAAACTCACTTCCTCTTAGTTGGGAAATTGTACCACTTAATTTTGTAGGACTTCTGCAATGTCAAAGTGCTATTTTCTAGATGACATATTAAACCAAACCTCAGATGCATTGGCATCTTTCAAAGAAGAATAAGAATCTTTCTGGAGGTTGATCTTAATGCTGACAGAAGTGGTCCCTTCAATGGGGTCAAATGTAGGAACAACCTGTTTTGGTCGTCAGCAGAACCCAGGATTGCAGATTATCAGCAGCAGTCAAATTTGGGGTAGCCATCCCTATAAAAGATGGCTGCATGTCCCCAAACTCTGTGGCCCATCACAGGCCAGGCAGCACCATCAGGAGCAGTGAGTGCTGGTGGGCCCGCACATGGAGGAAAATCATACAGCAACAGACATGTGCCCTCAAAAAGTTAAATGGGGCCAGTGGACACCTGGGCCAGTCAGGCAGGCCAAGGCATTGGCAAGGGCATGTAGCACTATTGCCACCAGAGGTATGTGGTGCCCTCCAAGAGCCAAATATTATCTAAGGAGGAGGTCAACTCCCCAAAAGGGCCAGCTGGGAGGCTACCAGTGTTTATCTAGAAATCTCCCCTTGGAGTGGAAAGAGACTCTTAATTTAAGTGAATCAATTGACTTCTAGACAAGAGTCTGCCATCTTCTGTGGCACTGGCAAGGTGGTGATGGAACACTACTTTCTCACCTTCCTATGCCATTTTATAAGCACCCAAGCCTTGCAGTGTTTTCTCAGAGAGCAGCTAAAATCCATCCTGCGGTGTCCAGGCTAATGTTTGAGGGACATTGTGCCCAGTGAGCTCAATACATTCTACGCTCGCTTTGAACAGAAGGGCAGTGAAATGCTATCACCTGTCTGATCAGCCTTGGATACACCTGTAACCTCGGTCACTGCCGCATATGTTATCAGCCTTCTTAAGGGTGAACCCATGCAAAGCAACCAGCCCGGATGGAGTCCTGACCACACACTCAGATCCTGAGCAGGCTAGCTGGCGGAAGTGTTTGCAGACATCTTCAACCGCTCCTTAGTACGAGGACAAGTCCCCTGCTTTAAGAAGATCACCATCATCCCATGTCAAAGAAAAATCATGTAGCATGCCTCAATGATCACTGTCAGGTGGCTCTGACATCCATAATTAAGTGCTCCAAGAGGTTGGTCATAGCTCACGTCAACTCCAGCCTACCAGACTGCCTTGATCCCATCTACACTTCCCGCTGCCTTGGGAAAGCAACCAACATAGTCAAAGACCCCTCCCACCCCAGTTATACTCTCTTCCACCCTCTTCCATCAGGCAGAAGATATAAAAGTTTAATCTGTACAAACAGATTCATGAACAGCTTCTTTCCCACTGCTATAAGACTTTTGAATGGATTCCTTTAATATTAATGTTGATCTCTCTCTGCATCTTCTCAGCAGCTGTAATATTGTATCCTGCACTCTGTTCTGGCACCCTAATGCACTTGTATAGTACAATCTGCCTGTAAAGCACATAAGACAATACTTTTCACCTTATCTCGGTACACATGACAGTAATAAATTAAATCAAATCAAAATATTGACCACACTTTCTGATAAAGCAACAGTGACATAAATTGTAAACACGTCACCATGAAGCATTTGGGGATATCTGGAGAATCTGACAATATATTCTATGAAATCCAAGTTATTTTATTATTAGAAGGAAAATAGAAAACACTCGAAATATTCAAGCAAGTTCTGATAAGGGCCCTCTTGTGGCACAGTGATCGTGCCCCTACCACTGGAGCAGAAAACCCAGGTTTGAGTCCCACGTCCTCCAGAGGTATGTAATAACATTTCTGAACAGGTTCATTAGAAAAAAGGTTAAATATTTAAAACATTATTGTCCTGAAATGATAAACTGTGTTTCTCTCTCTCCACAGATGCTGACAACCATTGGAGAACTTTCAGTATTTTCTATTTTTATTTCTGATTTCCAGAGTTGAAAATGGCTTCAGAGCCTAACAATGCAAGCAATCAGAAAATATAATTAACAATAGAGTTGTTTACTGGACAAGCTTCACGGCATAAAACTTTCATAAAATACACCAAAATAAACTTTCATGCCAGCAACTGTTATATACTAGATGGCACTGTTGGCAAACAATTCAGAGTTTGAGAAGATTTGTAGCTCAGGTTGTGGATGAGGTTTCATCTCTGCACTTATAATTCTGTCCACATACTAGGACGGTCTGCTCAGGGCCTGTATGCAGTCGGTCTGAGGTGTTTTTAATCCATGGATCTATGTTTTCCATGTCATTGATGTGGGTGATTTTGGACAGTTTTTCTTGAAGGGCTATTCTTTTCTTTGTTCTGGTCTTTTGTTGTATGCTGGTGGCTTGTTCCAGTGTGGATGTCCATTCCTGGTCAGTTGCATTTGAGTACAGAGCTTTTTGATGCGCAATTTCCCTCTTGTATTTGTGGAGGTGGTTGTGGGTATCGTTGATCATAACCCTTATCATTCTGCAGCTGTCCTCCATGCCTGTGGATTGTTGATGGGTAGTTTATACTTTAAGCTTTGTGGTAGTACTTGCTTTCTGAGGCATTTGTGCAGGCAGTATGAGATAACAAGGTGTAGAGCTGGATAAACAGAGCAGGCCAAGCAGCATCAGAGGAGCAGGAAGGCTGACGTTTTGGGCCTAGACCCTTCTTCCTACTATCTCTGTGCCGGAAGTATAGCTGTTTGCAGGTCGCGCTCAGTCAGATGGCATTTGTTTCCCATCTGCCTAAGATGGCAAAGAAACAATTGCCACACTGCTGCATGAATCAAGTAGGCAGACAATCCAGGACACCAACAACATCAATAATGACACCACTATGAAACTACTAGATCTGTGCCTCACAACTCACTTCACCTTCAACAACGGCATATACAAACAAATCAACAGAACACCAACAGGATCCCCAATATCAGGATTGAATACAGAAGCAGTAATGCAAAGATTAGAATGGGCAGTGCTCCCCACTATACAACCCAAACTCTGAGTCCAAAATGTAGATGACACCTTCGTGATTATTAAACACACAAAACTCGAAGAAACCCACCGACACATAAACAACATCCTTACCGGGATAACATTCGCAAAGAAGAAGAGAACAACAACTGACTACTCCTCTTGGACATAATGGTATAACACAAAAACAACAGGGAACTCCAGACTAGCGTATATAGAAAAACCACAGATATGGACCAGATACTCAATTAGTAACCACCCCAACACCCACAAACGGAGCTGCATCAGGATACTATCTAAATGAGCCACAACACATTGCAGCAACCTGGAATTACGCAAAACAGAACAGGAGCACCTATACGGAGTCTTCAAATGGAATGGATACCCGAAAAGCACAATCCGCCGTTACCTCAAAGACAGATCACAACAGGAAGTCACAACATGACCAGACTCACTAATCACCCTACCGTACATCAAGGACATTTCAGAGACAACCACAAGAATACTCAGACCCTTAGGTATCAGAGCAGCTCACAAACCAACAACCCCCCTACAACAGCTACTGACAAACATAAAGGATCCCATACCCAAAACCAGCAAAAGCGATGTAATATACAAAATACCATGCAAGAACTGTGAGAAACACTACATAGGCCAAACTGGAAGAAAACTGACAATATGGATACACGGACACCAACTAGCCACCAAGAGACACAACCAATTCTCACTTGTATCACTACACACGGACAACGAGGGACACGAATTCGACTGGGATAACACATCCATAATCACACATGCCAAACAGAGACACGCCAGGGAATTCCTGGAGGCCTGGTATTCCAACCGGAACTCCATCAACAAACACACTGAATTAGACACTGTGTACAAACCATTGAGAAACAGAACCGAAAGTAATACTAACCACCCCAGCAAACCGAGGCATATAAATAATAAGTGGGATAGAACACTGACTCTTCATAGGTGCCCTGACGATGTTACCTAGCAGGGTGACGAAACATTTGCAACCAAACCCACTGGCTCGGCGAGCATGTCTACAACCTCAAACAATTCAGACGTTTGGACAGCCATAATGAAGTTAAAATACTCTACCAAACCTTAATGAGAAAAGGCTGGAATCTAGAGCAGGTGTTCCCATGTTGCGGTGCCTGTATACCTATGGTGCAGTTAAGCAGATGAAATTGCAAAATTGAAAAGTCTAATTCAAAAGTTCGACACTTTGGTCCTCATCTCTTTTATTATTTTTTTCATTCTCTGCTGTGATGAAAGTTGTGTGATTTAGATATAAAAATTATTTTTAGGAGTTTCGATTTGAGAATGGTGGCATGTGTGTTGGTTACTTCTGTGAAGGGTTTTTCAAACAAAAAATTGGTTAAACAGTTCGGGAACAGTGACCTGATCCAGGATGTGACAGAAAGCAGGTGACTGTGAACTCCTAGAATCTAAATGGAATAAGGTGTTTATATTGTGATTGTTTACAACACAGAGAGTAAACATTGAAGGCATTATCTTGTTTACAGTTCAAAATAATCCAAGGATTAATTTTAATTTAGAAAACCCAGAGTGAGAATGTTTGTTTAGACAGTTCAGAGGAGACTAGACTGAGGTCAATAGTGAGTATAGCTTCTCTCCTCAAAGATTGGTGTGGCACAATGGTTAGCACTGCTGCCTCCCAGCACCAAGGACCTGCGTTTGATTCGGCCTTGGGTGATTGTGTCGATTTGTGCGTTCTCCCAGTGTCTGTGTAGGTTTCTGCCAGGTGCTCTAGTTTTCTTCTACAGTTGTTCAGGTTAGGTGGATGGGCCATGTTAAACTGTCCCAAAGTGTCAAATGTGCAGATTAGGTGAATTAGCCATAGTAAATGCACAGTTACAGGGCTAGGGTAAGGGTAGGTCTGGGTGGGATGCTAGTCAGAGGGTTGGGCCAAATGGCCGCTATCTACATTTAGGGATTCTGGAATTCTAAAAATCTCTCCCGGGGAAGAGTTTTTCTCAGAGCAGTTAGGTGAATAATTTACCTCAGCAGGAAAATTTAGTTTATGCAACTTCCGACCAAGTACTTAACACCACATCCACAATTGTTGACTTCTTTCACTGCTGATACACAGTAGCAGCAGTGTGTACCACCTACAAGGTACATTGCAACAACTCACTGAGGTTCCTCCAACAGCACCTTCAAAACCCATGACCTCCGAGTCAAGGGCAGCTGATGCTTGGGAACGTGCCACCTGCAAGTTCCCCTCTAAGCCATAAATCATCATGACTTGGCTCCATACTCAGCATTTCTTCACTGCTGCTGAGTCAAAATCCTAGCACTACCACCTTCTCAAGGGCAATTAGGGATGGACAATTAATGTTCACCTCATCAGCAAAGCCCAGACCCCGCGAAAGAATAAATTGAAAATAAATTCTGGCTGAATACCTACATTTGACCTTCCCTGAATGTGAGGTCATCCAATACACTACAGACCATTTCTAAACTCACAACAAGTTCCATTTCTCTGTCACCCATGTAGGTCACCTCACTGACCTACATCGACTCCCGGACAAACAAAGCTTTCATTCTAAAATTCTCCTCTTTTCCAAATCTCTCCGTGGTCTTGACCCTCCCTATATCTGTAATATCCTCCAACCCTCCAACCCCAACCAAATATCGCCAGGTTTCTAATTCAAATCTCTTACCCAACTTTCATCACTCCCCCAAGGATAGCAATGCCTTCAGTGCTTCAGCCCTAAGATCTGGAATACCCTCCCTGCATCTCTGAGCATCATTATCATGCTTCCCTCTTTGAAGACACTCCATAAAACCTAACTCTTAGATTAAGCTTTTGGTCTTGTAACCATATTTGATTCATGTGGCTTAAAGTTGTGATTGGTTTAGAACATCACTCAACCATCTTTGATGTTTCATTATGGAGAGATTTTGTTGTTGTTTTACTTGACGCTGCAATGAGTTTTAAGCAATGATTCATGAAGTTTGTATCAGTCTGACTAAGTGGCTAGGAAGTGGATTGAAATCAACTGTGGAAGAGCATGAGTTAATATGCCATCTCAGATTTGTTAAAGGCAAATCATGCTGACTAGCTGATTGAATGTTTTGATGAATTAAAAATGAGAATTGAAGGAGATATTGAAGTAGATGTTTTATGTAAATACATATGTCTATATCTTGGACAGGCAATCCAGTAAGCAGTTTTGTATTACAAGCTCCGGTTTCCTCCCATGGTCCAAAGATGAGCAGGGTAGGTGGGTTGGCCATGCTAAATTACCCCGTAGTGTTCAGGGATGTGTAGATTAGGTGGGTTATAGGGTGATGGGTCTGGGTGGGATGGTCCAAGGGTCGGTGTGGACGTGTTGGGCCGAAGGGCCTGTTTCCACACTGTAGGGATTCTATGATTCTATGATCCCAGGCTAAATTTCTATTCTTCACTCCCGATGACTTCAGTCACTCAAGCAACCTCATCAATCACATTAATTGTGAGTAGTACTGTCTAACTATTGTTAAAAGCTGTACATAGATGAGTATTGTAATTTGTACATTTTGTACAGTAATTAAAGGGGTTAAAGCCAGTTGGCTGGCAGGGGAATGTCGGCAAGTGTTAGATCTGGATGGACAGTATCGAATTAAGTGAAATTTGGGAACGTTTGATTTAGAGGCTGAGATTCCTAAATCCCAGTCATGCAAAATGGACAAATTGTAAATCAACAGTTCATTTTACATTTGCATTTAGATTTTTTTTTACTTACAATTGAACATGGTGCAAAATGGGTTGCCAATTCACTACCAGCTAATTTTGCACTACTGGTCTTGACTAATTTCAACTTCAAGCATGAAGTTGTGGAAACAAATCTCTCCAGTTCAGTCTCATTTTGGTTCAGTTGGTAACATTCTTAATCTAACTTTCTATTGCTAGAAGCAATGTCCTACAGATGAAAAATTTAAACCAAGCTCCAAACGGACTTCAAAAATATCACGGCAAAAAATGAAGAGCTGAATGTTCTCTTGTGTCCTGGCCAACATTCTTTCCTCATGCAATCTGCAAATCATGTGTCATGCAACATTTATGCTGACATTTATTGACCTAAAAATTGTGATTCTTAAAATTTTACACAACCGTATTGAGCTACAATCTTGACTCAAATGTAAACCTCAGAAAAAAAAACTTATAGCTCGATTTCCTATGGATTCCATTTGAAAACCCCAGGAATTATCATTGGATACCCAAAAAACATTTGGAATTTCATGCTGGTAAATTGGATTCAAAATAATTTGATGAATTTAAAAGATTTCAGGTTTATTTGTGAAGTGAATCTAAAGCTAAAGAGCTGATTTTATGTTTCTACATAATATCAAACCAAAGGGCACAGGCCAGTTATTCTCCCAGTAAAGTACCAAAAGCCCTAGAGGTATGAATTGCTGCAATATAGAATCTCTATTAATAACTCAAAGAAATGAAAAATAAGGAAGGCTTTCTTCTAGAAAACAGATACACATGAAAACATAAATCCTGCTCTGCAGAAGGAATGTTTCTTTTAGCGATAACTAGTGTGTGTTTTTATTCAGATATTTACATAATATTATTGCTTTCCTGTAAACTTCATTGTTGGATAACTCATTTTACTGATGATTTTGCTGGCTTTTAGCATGCATAGCTACTATTCTGAGATCTCAGTGTGGAAACAGGATCCATAAATATTTTGTAAATAAATGCTTGATACAGTGAGTAGATGTCAGAAACTGTGAAATGAGGGCAATTGGCCTGTATGCTGTATACTTACTCCACTACAGCTTTGCAATTTTCTTCAGCCCTACATCCTACAAGACAGTTTCTACATTTCCAAGTCTACCCTGTTGTGGTAAGCGTTTTGCGTAGCACACAATATTGCCTTTACTTCACAGCCATCACATTATAAATTGACCCTTGTACTTTACTGCATTTCTCCACCACTCAGTATTTACCCCTTTGACTGTTCCTTCCATCACATGAAATATGTCAGTCCTTTAGTCCACAGGCTTTGAAAGAGGTACCCAATTGGCCCTATTCTCCTGTTCTTTCCTCCTTGGCCTTGGAACCTTTCTTAAGTATTAATCCCGTTCTGTTTTGAGTTATTCGTGAACCTGCTTCCACCGTTCTTTCAAGCAACAAATTTCATATCATGAACAATACACTGAGTAATAAAAGTTTACTTTCATCTTCCCTTCAGGTTCCTTGCCAATTATCTGAACTCTGGGTCCTTCGCTTGCTGATTATTCTCCTTACTTGCTCTGTTAGGTTTAATTTTATTTAATCTTTAAAAGATTTGTTTACTCCTGCCCTGCTTCCTGTCCACTACATCTCTGTAAAGTACTTAATGTTACACATAAAGCACTATTTTAATTTAAAATGTTGCAGTTCACAAACTTCCCTGCTTCCCAATCTGAATATTTGACTGGTGAATTCAAAGAAAAAATAAGTAAATTCGAAAAGATAACAGAAATTTAACAACTCAAAAATCAAAATAATTCATTAGCTGATGCATCAACTTCACAATTTTTTTTTGTGAATCTGCCAAATCCAACAGTCTGTACTAATGAAAGAACAATACATAACGATGGGCTTTCATTCAGTCATCCAGAGCATCCATCGCAGTAAAGTACAATAGAAGAAGCTCTCATATGTCTGGTCCCAATACCCAGGAAAGTACAAGAAATATTGCTTTTCATTTTCAGACAACATAAAGACTTCAAGGTGCAGTCATGTTACCAAATATGGGAGGAATACAAAGTAACTTAATTAAGGTTATCAGAGTACTCTAGCAAAGATGGAAAATGCTGAATTTATTCTTACCCCAAAAAACAGTTTCTTCATTGTAAACACTGACTACAGATTCAAACCAGCAAAATGAGACATATCTTTGCATGTCTCTTCCTTCTCCTTGAATCTTTGAAGATGGGGAATAAGTGAGACTGTGGCTGAATCCAAATGCAATGAAAATAGAGGCAGAGCAGTTAAGTGCCTCATATTTCTGTGGTACTGGAGCAGTGATCAGTGTCCTTCCTCCAAAATTAAAAGACCACTTTTATTTATGAGGTAAAGAACTTTTTGAAACTATACACGGAGGCACTAACAGCTTTATTATCTACCACAGGCTAATTGTCTCCTAATGACATTGTCAAACCTGGTAATTAGTAAGAAGATATGCTAGATCTGCTACTATCCAATGTCACAGGTGATACTATAATTTTTTTTTATTCATGAGGAGTACAACATGTATCGTTTTCTTTTATTAAACTGACAGTGCCGTGGGTGCAGATCTTTATTGCTTTGAAAGCAATGTGCTATTCTAAGCTCTGGTGAGAAGAAAAAACCTGGATTTACTTGAGAGTGGGCATAACCAAGCCACAAAGCTACAAGAAGAAATACTTCACATTCAAGTCCCCTATGTTGGCATCAGATACAGCTCAGATTACACTCACTGCATTATCCTATCAATTTATCCCACAACAGGTTCCTCTGTTTAGAAATTGGGTGGAATTTTATAGCATGCCATCAACAGGTTTTCAGGCATTCAGGCAAAGGAAGCCTTTAAAAATCCTTAGGTGGCTATCCCAGCTTCCTCCTGAAATAAGTGTGGAAACTAACCTCCAACTATTAACACTCCTCGGGCGGTGGTGTGGAAAACTCAACCGCCCATAAATTCTGGCCAGACTAAATCTCCCTCTACACTGTACCCATGTAGTGCTCAACCTCAGAAGAGTATCCAACCCATTGCATCAGCATGACCTTTGTCTATTTCTCACAGTAGACTACAGTAGTCTTTCTGAGTAAAATTATTAGATGTCAGAGGCCTAACTAAAAGGTTCATATGAGAAGGATCTAACACTCAAGGTTGTAATTTAAGTTAGATGGAACATTACAATGTATCACTCACTCACAGCATAGAAGAACAAATTACAATCCCCACAGACAAATCCCACAGTCTGTGATGTAGATACATCCCTCACACATACAGTATCTAAACAGTGATATACCCTTAACATTTGGAATATCATAATTAATGAGAGATTGATGCATTCTTCATGCATACATTACTGCAGCAAGGAGGAGGTGATGTGTCCCATTGTTTCTGAAAGAACATTAAGAACATCACTTTTGAGCATAACCTGACACTTCTTCTGAATTAATAGGGAACATGCAAAGTTCCATCCTAGCTCAGGATATCATTCGTTCATCTATCTGAAAAAAATCAAAAGCGCCTGTAGTACAAGTATATAACTGCACGTTAAGTTAACTGATTATGTTCCAATGTAGCAATATTCATTGAACAACGCACAAGTTACAGATTTTTTTGGTCATTCAGAATTGTTTCAGTTTTAAGGTGTTTTACGCAAAGTGAGTTAGACAGATATAATAGAAGGCACCAAACACACAATAAGGGAATTGGCATTGCAGAAGTAGAGAACATTATTGTTATAGGAAGGACCAATGACTTGCGGGTTAATTCCTTTGTGGCAGCACAGTGTGGAGCTGGAGGAACACAGCAGTTCAGGCAGCATCAGAGGAGCAGGAAAGTTGACGTTTCAGTTGGAACCCTTCTTCAGAAATGGGGAGGGGGAAGGGAGATAAGAAATAAATAGAGACAAGAGGGGTGGGGCTGGGGCAAGGTAGGTGGGATGATGATAGGTGAATGCAGTAGGGAGTGGTGGGTATTGGTCAGGGGAATGGGTGGGGTGGATAGGTAGGAGGGAAGATGGACAGGTTGTGTCAGGTCAAGGAGGTGAGGATGAGAGGAATGTTTGGATGTGGGATGAGGCTGGGGGTGGGAGATTTTAAAACTGGTGAATTCTATGTTAAGGCCATCACGCTGTAGGCTCCCGAGGTGGAATATGAGGTGCTGCTCCTCCAGATTATCACCAAACCCCACATGAAAAATTCAGATTCTTCCCTAATGCATAATATTCACAACTCAGTATGCAATACTGCTGTACCATACTGTACTGCTCAGTGAATGAACAAAATATTATGTAACTCAAAAAGTGAGGCATAGGTTAGAATCAAGCCCCTAAATACTTCAAAATATGGTTTAGAAATGTGACAAATGAATATCTTATAGTCCCAACACAACCTCTAAATTTGATGGTTCCAACAATACTATAAATTCAAAAAGTCACATGTGAACTGAATTGCAACAAACGCTGATCACTTCTTCAGTATTATGCAATCTTGATTTCTCGAAGAAAAGAAAAACATAGATTTCTCATTAGCAAACACACATACTGCAACTTTCAATTGTGTACCATATTCCAATCACCAGTAATGGCATTTCACCATTTCCTTTCTTTCTGTACACATACTTTGACTCAAACACTCCATGCAATGTTTACTACTTCTCTTTCCAATCTTGCTGTATATTACCAGGCACTTGTCTCTGCAGATTACTCCTTTCAGCTGGCTTTCATCCATAACTTTTCATCTCTTTTTATACAACGTGTAATGTGAAGTTTCTTTAACTAACAGCAATAAATCAAAAGTAATTTCACTCACAAATTTTCTTCTGAGATTGACCTTCACTTTCTCCATTTTGCTCTCTGAAGAATCCTGTGAATACTCCAACCAGCCAAGATGCTCATCCACTGAAATACTCTTCTTCATATAGACCGATCTGGATCTGAAGTATGTGAAGGGTGAATCATTGACTTCAGTTCCCAAATTCCATGGGGTGCTCGTATCTTCAGGGATTTCATCCCCATCATCCTCCCTTCTCCAGGTTTTCTCTAATGAGATAATCAATTAAAAAGTCATCAGTGCAACTTCACAGAAACGGGAAAAATGTATTATTTATAACAGCTACTCAGTAAATTGTCTTTTACTATGAGGCAGAACTGCAAAGAATGACTGGTTCATCCAGATAAATTTATTATCTCCCGTACATTGCAAAATGCCACAGGTCTAGAAGTCTTAAATAAAACAAAAAATTCTGCTTGAATATTCATTCCTTCTACCACTGGTACACAGTGGCAGAGCAGTTAGTAATCAGTGATATCATGCAACACTGTCATCTGTTAGTTCCCTTCCAAGCCATACATTATCCAACTTGGATTCTTTGCCAGATGCAGCTAGATTTTTTACACAATCATTCTGTCACATTCAAACTTGCAGTGAATTAATTGAATGAGTCTAGTTGCCACAATATTAGATTCAGTAATAAGCCAAATATAGTTAAGAGCATAATGCTGCATGAATATTTATCTCATGGTGACCAGATCTCGGAACCAAGAAATATAAAGAACAGGTTGGAAAGTAGAGGTAGAATTTCTGCCATGATCATAATGGAAAGTGGAACAGGTTCAGAGACCACATGGTCTACTCTTGCTCCATTTCTTATCTTATCAAGTGCATTACACTCAGTTCTCATTACCCATTGATTTGCTATCCGCATATCCAAGTTTGCGCAAAATCAGCCCCGGATCGCATTCTTTTCCCCCATAGTCTCGTCCAGTCTACCATGGTAAACATCATGCAGTCCTTCATGTAACATACGACAGGTGTTACAAGAGAGGTAACTTTTTTTTATATTCACTAGTGTGACATGGGCCTGAGAAGGTGGTAGTAAGCTGCCTTCTTGAATTGCTGCAGTCCACATGCTGTAGATTGCTCCACAATGCTCTTAGGGAGGAAATTTGATTTTGTCAGCTAGAAACCCCATTGACTGTGAGCATTCATCAAATTCCATCTTCTGTTTTTCACAGCATTGGCCAATAAAGGTGTTTTCTTTCTCCCATTTTATGTATCATATCTGCAGAGTCGCATTGTCTTTTGTGCTGTATTTGTATTTGTTTTGGGATTCACAGGACATATAGCTCTAATTCCAATTGTGGCTTAGTTGTTAACCAGTTTTGTCATTTGTATTTAGAAATGAGGTTTTTTTAGATAAGTTCTAAGTTAATTCGAATTAATTAAAGAAACCTAGTGAAAGTCTCTTTTATTCTGAAACGTAGAAATATATAAGATAGGAGCAGGAGGAGGCCATTCGGCCCTTCAAGCCTGCTCCACCATTCATCACATTCATGGCTGATCATCTAATTCAATAGCCTAATCCTGCTTTCTCCCCATAACCCTTGGTCCCATTTCCCCCAAGTGCTATATCTCGCTGCCTTTTGAATACATTCAATGTTTTGGCATCAACTACTTCCTGTGGTAATGAATTCCACAGGCTCACCACTCTTTGGATGAAGAAATGTCTCCTCATCTCCATCCTAAATGGTCTATCCCGAATCCTCAGACTGTGGCCCCTGGTTCTGGACACACCCACCATCGGGAACATCCTCTCTGCATCTACCCTGTCTCGTTCTGTTAGAATTTTATAAGTCTCTATGAGATTCACCCCTCATTCGTCTGAACTCCAGCGAAAACAATGCTAACCTAGTCAATCTCTCCTCATACGTTAGTCCCGCTATCCCCAGAATCAGCCTGGTAAACCTTCGCTGCACTCCCTCCAGAGCAAGAGCATCCTTCCTCAGAAAAGGAGACCAAAACTGCACATTGAAGAACAGTATCACAAGGGATACAATTGGCCAGTCTGGTAATTAAATCAAAAAATATTTCTATTGATGGTTCAACTCATGGAATAAAATGTGATTACTAGTACATTCCTATTTTAGTTGAACTAAACCTGGACGTTAATAGTCAAATACAACCAAGACCGTCTGAACATCAGCATTTGTAATTTTTATGTCTTTTTAAAAATATTCTGCTTTTCCTTTTACACTTGCATTATATTCTATTTACCATCTTGTTGCCCACTTTACACTTTATCACTTTACAACCATTTTGTGTTATTCTCATAGCTTGCATTCCCACCTAGCTCTGTATCATTAGCAAACTTAGATACAATAGGTATTTTCTAATCAACCTGATCAAAGATGATATTATACACCTCTGTGAAAGGTGGGACTTGAACCCGGACCTCTTGGCTCAGAAGTAGGTAGGTCCAGAGTCCGTGGCCTGGGCAGTTGGGGGTGGTGAGGGGTGCAGGAAGAGCTCGTGGTGCAAGGCATGGTTAAGAATGATGCAGACCGGGGATGGGAGTGATGGGCAGTGGTGGGGTGACCGGATAAGGAGAGTGTCATAGGCCAAGACACGGGTGATGGGGCAGGGGACAGGGGGAGGTCATCAGAGAAGGGAGGGTTGGGGCTTCCCTGGTTCCATGTCGTCAACTCCTCTCACATCTTCAAGCCCTCCCCACACACACTCTCTCTCTCTCCCCATATCCTCACTTCCCTGCACCCCCCTCGTCCTCACTTCCCCATTCTCCCTCATGCTCATTCCCCGCCTCTACACCCACACTCCACACCTTTGAACTCCATTTCAAAATAATTTCTTCTATGCACATGTGCTGTGCTGCCTTTTGCAATGACTTTGCATGTAAATTTTACATGATGACGTAATGGGTCTGAGATCGTGGACGTGCACAAATTGATGCACATGCATAGTGGCAAGTGTCAGCAGATACTACAGCCTTGGTTCAGAAAGGGACAAAGGAGCTGAATTCTAAAGGTGAAACAAGACAATTGAGGTGCCAGCACTGCCCTAAAAAGGAACTTCACCAGTTTAACCCTCCCAACGTCAAAATGACCGACTTATCTTCTTTTCCATTAATCAATCCAACATCCATGCTTATATGTCACCAAGTCCACAAGCCCTTATCTTGCAGATTTAAAATGTCACCTCTTCTTTACACTTACAAAACCTTTAGTTCTATCAGGACAGTGGCTTGAGAGGAATTCAGGGATTTACATATACATATTAATCAATTAACAGCTTCTAACTGATTAAAGATTTACCAGCATCTTAAGATCTGTTTAGTACATCCTCATCAGTGGTGTAACACCTTGATCTTTTACTTATAAGTTCTGTGTCTGATATTATCTCTGTCGCTAACACCTGAAGGAGGAGTGAGGCTTCAAAAGCTTGTGTTTTCAAATAAACCTGTTGGACTATAACCTGGTATCATGTGATTTCTGACCTTGTCCACCCCAGTCCAATGCCGGCACCTCCACATCAAACCCTTTGTATGACACAATTTTGGAAGTCCGAGTCTACTGTGCCCTTTTACCTACTGTACTAGTCACATCTTCAAAACTTTCTCATATTTGTCAATTCCAATTTCCTATTTGTAAAACCATATTAACTTTGATTGAGCATACTATGATTTTCCCAATTTATGGTTAACACTTCCTTAATAATAGATTCTAGAAATTTCCTGACATCAGATATCACGTTATATAACCTGTGGTTTCCAGTTTTCTCTCGTCCTCAGATTCTGAATGACCATGTTACATTTGCAAAAAACAGCAAAAACAGACAAATAGGGAGAGCTATAAAAATGTGTAATGGATATTAAAATCAATAGCAAAATATTTCAACACATTACGAAGAAGACGGTGAAAAGGGAACAATATTAAAACTGATAGCTGTAATATTGTCAATGAAAATAATGAAATGCCAACATGTTGAATAAACATTTTTGTATCAATATTTACAATGGAGGGGTCTGGATGCCAGACATTCCAAGGAAATTAATATTGAATCAGGTTCAGGGACTTGCCCAAAGTAATATAACATTAAAATAATTGCACTTAAGAGTGACAACTCGTCAGAACGAGATGTCTCAAATACTCTGGCATCTAATGTTACTCTCAGGAGACTCCTAGCTCCCTTTCATCTTGAACATATTTGCAATGGCCCTGACATCGAAGTACAATTCTGATTGTGTTACCAGAACAATAAATAGAAATGCTGATTATTAATTGTTAATTATTCTCAGGCCTTAATGTGAATTTTCTTCTGTTCGTTAATATCTTTTTCTATTATGGAATATGGGTGTCACTGACAAAACTGAATTTGTTATCCAACCTAGTTGCCCTTGAACTGGGCCATTTGTAAGGGCAGTTAAGAGTTAACTACACCACTGTGGCTCTATAGTTGCACATAGGCCAGACCACACAAGGATGGCAGGTTTCCTTCCCTATAGGATGTTAGTGAATCCAATGGGTTTTGATGACAATCAACAAAGGTTACATGGTTGCCACTCTTTAATTTCAGGTTTTTAAAATAAGATTTAAATTTCACAATTTGCCCTAGTGGGATTTGACCCCATGCCCTCAGAACATGAGCCCAATTCTCTATGAGTCCAACTACATTACCACAACACTACTATCTTCCCTACAGAAACTGACAGAGTTAGGGTTGCCAGCTGTGGTTAAATCTATTCATGGATGTTTTATTACATCACTTGCCCTCATACTCCAGCCATTAGTCAGCCAGTGCATCCATTTTTTCTGAAGATTAGCCTCATACACCAATGGATAAGCAAACCAACTCATTAACTCAACTAGATAATTCTTGACTATCAACCAAGCAGCTATTTTTTTCTTATTTTCAGTTATGTTTGTATCAGTAAAGAATTTTTTTTTTAAAAATTACAATGGAATTAATCTTTCTTTAAGGTCTTTGTGATTTTTCTCTTGGGTTGCAATGTGACCTGCAGTGCAGTCCTGGAAGATTGGCAATGTTACGTAGAGCTCATTTTGCGTTCATTTATCCATGGGCTGATTTTATGGAGGCTAAGTGGGGTGGTGCAAAGGGACAGAGGAATATTTCCGAAATTGCCCACAGCTCACAGGGCACCTTCAACTCTGAATGAAGAGTCACCCCCTTGACCACCTGTTCATGCCAATCACATTACACCACAGACAACACAGAATCTAGCTTACTATATTGAAAGGCTCCATTACCTAAGAAAATGCAAAAGTCAATTTTATAAACCCCAGAAAGGATACCTCAGGAAAGCAATGGTATGCATGATCTAATTTCTCTATCATTAATAAGTGAATCATGGTGGCTCAGTGGTTAGCACTGCTGCCTCACAGCACAAGGGACCTGGGTTCAATTCCAGCCTCAGGTGACTGTGTGGAGTTTGCACATTTCCCCCATGTCTGCATGGATTTCCTTCAAGTACTCGGTTTCCTCCCACAGTCCAAAGATGTGAAGGTTAAATGGATTGGTCATGCTAAATTTCATACAGATGTGCAGACTAGGTAGGTTAGCCATGGGAAATGCAGGGTTACAGGAATACAGTCAGGGCAAGGTCTGGGGGGTTGCTGTTCAGAGGGTCGGTGTGGATGCGATGGACTGAGTGGCCTGCTTCCACACTGTAGGGATTCTATGAGGGCATACAAGACCATGGAATTGCCATTGCAAAGAGGGGCAGGGAATGATCAAAGAGGGGGAAAGAAGAGTCAGAAAACAAGAGCAGAAAGGATGAAACAAGAAATTAGTTCATAGACAGCAAAGGACAGTCTGAAGGAAGACAAAGTGCAAAGACAAACATTACCATTCAGCAGCAGCAGGAGAGGTAAAAGTCTTATTTATGTAAATTTATAAATATTTCCATAGAAGACAACTGTTTCAGCCCTCCTGACGAGCTGATGGACAATACTACAGGTGTGAATATCGACCTACATTATGTTAACAAGGATATGCTAAAATTGGCCTCAATGCCACTGGACTAAGTGGGGTGGGGGAAGTTTTAATCAGCCAAGGTATCTACACTGATCACATTCACTACCTGGAAAACATATCTATGAACGTCAATGGAGGTCAGGATCTGATCTGACCGTGGTGTTCCCTCATAGTCAAGTAGGCTGCCAAACTGTATGGTCATGACAAGTATGAAAATAGACATTTGAATATCATGGGATCTCAAGCACCAGTTGGCCAACTCCCAGAAAAAGATAACTTATTTAGGAAATGAAGGAATAAAGTATTTTCTAGAGCTGTATGTGATTATCAGAACACAAGTACTAGGTTATAAATAGATCTGTCAGAATTTGAAATAGAAGAACAATAATCTTAAACAAGAGACAACAAGGTGCAGGGCTGGATGAACACAGCAGGCCAAGCAGCATCATAGGAGCAGAGAGGCTGACGTTTCGGGCCTAGACCCTTCATCAGAAAAGGGGGAGGGGAAGGGGGTTTTGAAATAAACAATAATCTTAAGTAGCTTTTTAACAGAGCATCCTTTCCATGTTAGATGAAGATGCCTAAAGACACCGTTATGAAGGCTTGTGATAATGTTATTGGGTTAAAACATGAACAGATCCATGTATAGTTTTAAGTTTAATCTGTACTTCTATATTGGGAGAGTTAAGGAGGGAAGGGTTTATTTTCAGTTTCTAGTTTGGAGAGTGGTGTGAGATACCTAGAAGTGTGTTTATATTCACTTAAATGAGGTTTTTAAAACATTGTTAAAGTGAATATTTCAATTTTCTTTTGAAAAAGTAGAAGAGAAAAAAGGGCTGTTGAGTAGCAACAAAGAATCTGATGACATACGCAGATAGAAACAGGGACCAGTTCTTTTAAAAAGAAAATTGGAACAATCCAAGAAGTTTCTTTCAGTAAGTACGCAGTTTTCTTTCAGACTGAGGAGTAGGTCATTCAAGAACAAAAATACAATAAGAGCAGCAGTGCAGTTTAACTCATTGCAGGATAGTGAAGGCTAGAAAAAAGGTGTCCTGAAAGCCTTAACGTCATTCACAGAAAGCTCCAGAACAGAGTGCTGTGGAAAAGGACCTTAAGTAACCCATGGTAAGAAAAGCTCATTTAAGGGTCATTAGTAACATTAATAGTAAAAAGTAAATGCTTAAGTTTGCCAGAAAGAAACTGAGCTCAACTTTAAAGAAGAAACTTTAAAGTCGAAATAGATTGACATTTCACAAGGCTTGAGTATCTGAAAAATTATTGTTCAGGATCAAAAGGTTGAATCTTTATTTCTAATATTTGTAATAAGACTGTTCCAACTAGTTCTTATATAATACAAGATAAGTTATTGATTATTTCTCCTTTTGTATGTAATGAACTTTGATATTCTTTCGTATAGAGCATATATTTCTTAAAAGTATATTGGCAGCCCCTCGTTAATAGGGTCATTGATTAACCATGACCGGAACTAAACAGCAAAATTAAAAAAACTTATAGTTTATCAAGCCAGGATTCATTTTGGGATCTGACTTGCTGAGCATTAGCATCAGCTGGGATAAAGCCAATATTTATTCATAAAGTAAAAGAATTCCTGCCTCTATCTTAGCATGACAACTTTTTGATGGAAATCTGCAATGTTAAAACAATAAGTGAAGTAGTGATCTTTTATAGTTGACTCAGGGAGTCAGAGTTGTTGCAACAAAAGCACTTCTGTCTGGATGATGTGTTCCAGAACTAAGGATAGTTGGCAGAGACTCAAATTTCCTTTCATCACATGGCTGACCAAGAATCTCTTTTGCTCTTACAGTCTACCATTGACGTGCGTTTGAAGGATTTGCAAGTTGATACTTGCTTGGTTATGTTATGAACACACTTCCCCTGAACATCACTTGCTGGGGTGCAACTCAAACCTATAGTTTCTGGTTCAGAGGCAAGGACACCGTCCTTATACCATAAGACCATCACATTACTAATGTAGCTTTTAACTAACAAATTATTCCAAATGCCATATGAAGAAGATTAGTGAACAAGTGAAAGGCGAGGAAAATCTTTATGACTGGTGTGAAATTCTCTCCACTTACAGTGATCTGAATACAATCACTTGTGTGCAGGAATACGTGCTTGTCAAAAGAGGGAACAGGATTTCAAATGTTTTGGATTTTAATGAGATTTTTTGACTGTCAATTTCACTGTAAAGCTTGCTGAATGAAAACTGTAATACAAGATAAAGTTAAAAAAAAATGAATTATCTAAATTGGTGTATCTTCATGACAGGTTAAAATGAGTGCACACCGCATTTCAAGTGACAGGGAGATCATTCAACTGGACATGCTCAGTCAGCTACAGAACGAGAACCAATAAGTCAAATTAAATTTAAAGAGGGAATCATGACTTCAGGCATTTGTTTCTGTGACATATATATTTTTGTCATGTTGTTATTCCGCTACTGTTATTCTGTTCAGCAAAACTGCGTCACCAACTGTTGATAAAAGTTAAGAAGGGAAAACATTCACACTTAAAGAACTCATGTTCATATAATACTTCTCACAACCACAGAACATCTCAAAACTTTTGTAAATCAATGAGATATTTCAGAATTATCATCATTGTTGTGGCATAGGAAATTATGGCGAGATCCCATAAACAGCAATGCACTTACGAACAGATAGTATGTTTTTGTGACATTGATGGGAAGTCAAATGTTGACCAAGACGTTAGGGAAAAACACCTGGTCCTCTCCAAAACAGTGTCATGTGATCTTACACATTCACCTGAAAGGGCAGATACAACCTCTGTTTAACACTGCATCTGTAAGATAGCCACTCTGACAATGTAGCACTCAGACTGGGATGTCAGTCGTGGATTTTGTGCTCAAATACTCGAGCAGAACTTGAACGACATATGTCTCCTTCTCACCGTATTGTACAATAGACGGAATCGTGACAGTGTAGAGGGCAGAGATGGATGTTGTCCATGTTTTAGACACTTTGACCAGTTAATGTATTAAAAAATACTTTACCCAAGTCTTTTGTCAGTGAGGTGCACAAAAGGACACAGAATTCGGTTTGTGGTTAAACCCTTATTAACAAAATATTCGTTATTAAAAATACTATGTGAACATTCCCTAAATTCCCTCAATATTTACTCTCTTTCTCGCTCTATCCATCTGAGAATGGATTGTTGCTTTTAATATCCTTTTATTGAGCTGGATCATTGGAATCACCTTCCTCTCCAATATACACTGGGTTCTCTTCCACAAAGGTGGGGCTCACAGGCCCGGGTGGATCTTCTGTGTCTTCTTAGGTCGCCGCACAGTCTTCTACTATGAGTCTTGTTGTAAAACCTCCCTGTGACTCTTCACTGAGTCTTCACTGAGCCTTCTGAGCAGTTGGCATCCTGGTGTGTATTCTTATCTTTCCTTGCACTGGACTTTCTAGAATATTCTGTGGTGTTTGGCCAATGGGTCTTCAGCTGGGTTCAAATCCATCCAATGGGTCACGCTAACTCCCTTCATTATTGTACTGCCAAGAGGTGTAAAGTGCAGATACTCTGGCAATCAAGATGCCAGAATATCTGATCGACATTTCTCCAATACACAACCCTCAGGCTGGTTGTAACTGGTTCCCCTTGAACCTTTGTAACCTAGAGATAACAAGGTGTAGAGCTGGATGAATACAGCAGGCCAAGCAGCATCAGAGGAGCAGGAAAGCTGACGTTTCGGGCCTAGTCCTTCTTCAGAAAATGCACCCTCTTTGTTCCTGGTTTCCACTCTCTTCTGTATCTGATAGCTGCTGGCGATGTTTAATTCTGTTTGGCCAATTTTATGTCAGGCCTGATTTCGACCGTGAATCAATTTAAAATGCCCAATTTTGGGCCTTGGTCACTTGACCACACAGGGAAGAACATCTAAAGTGTGTCAGGGAGGATTTTTCTTGATTGGTCCAGAAGTGAATCAAATAGGAAAGAGTCATTGTTAGTTCTACTTTTAGGGGATCAGGCAGAACATGTAATTCAAACGTCAGTGGGGAGACTGTAGTATAGCAGTGCATTCACTAGGCTAGTAATCCAGAGGCCCAGGCAAATGCTCTGAAGACACAGGTTCAAAAGCCACTACAGTAGTTGGTGAATTTCATATTCAATTAATAAAAAAATTGCAATTGCAAGCTAGTCTCAGATGTGGGGACGATGAAACCACCATTGAGTACTGTCAAAACCATCTGGTTCACTGATGTCCCTTAGAGAAGGAAATATGTCATTCTTACCCAGTCTGTTCTACATGACTTAAGATCCATTGCACTGTGTTGACTTTTAATTGTCATTTAAATGGCCTCAGTTTAAAGGTGATTAGGGATAGACAATAAATTATAACCTTTCCAATGACCCCCACATCCAATGAAAGGAGAGTGGGAATTGCGATCATAACAGCACAAGATTTAACTTAGTTATGCTAAAAGACCGAAGCAATTCAATAAATATAATTAATTGGGACAGCACCAATTTCCATAGAGTGGGAACAAATCAAGCCCAGGTAATGGGGAATCAGTGACTGGCATGCAAAATTTGAATTTGAAAAAAGAACAAGACTGTCCTTCAATAGCTGACAGTTCAGGTACATTTGAGGCACGCTGCTATGAGGGGGAAATTAAGTCAAATAAAGCCAGACGTCTCCAGTTGTTGAAGAAAAAGAAGAGTAAGATGAAGGAGAAAAAAACTGCATACAAGAAATGTCAGGCTGACAACCTAACTACATAACAGGCTGAATATAGAAAGTTTAGAGGGGAAGTAGAAAAAAGACACAGCAACAAGGAAGGAGTATGAGAAGAGACCAGCATGTAACACAAAAGGGAATCCAAAACTCTGCTAAAGCCTTATAAATAGTGAAAAGGTAGTAAAAAGGAAATCCAGGGAGCCAGAAGAACATTTACCCATTTAGGTAGGGGACATGATTTACTGCTATTTAAGTTACGGCTATGCAATCTTCACCAAGTAAAAAGATGCTGCCTAAGTCACAAAAATATACAGATGGCAAAAATATGAAATAACTGTTTAGGTTTGGTAATTATCAGGAAAATAGAACAGGTAGACATAACATTGAATGACAAGCTGAATGATGATAACTGAGTCTAAATTTAAAGAAACAGTAATGCATTGACAAAGGCACAACATGAGAGTGAAGGGTAAATTCAGAGTAGCAGGTAGGTAGAGTTGTTCCACAAAGATCAGTGCTAGAACAACCACATTTCATGATTTAAATTAACAATTTGATCTTTGAAGTCAAAAACACAATTTCTGAACATTCAGATGAGACCAAATTTGGGGAGATACTCGGTCAATACAAAGGAGGATTGATCTTGGAATCCATGTGGGTGGAGTTGAGAAATAAAAACGGGAAGACAACGCTGGTTGGAATAATCTATAAGCCCGTGAACAGTACTACCCAGTGAGACGGAGAATAAATCAGGAGATAAGAAGGGCATATAATGAAAGGCAGGATATAATCGTGGGTGACTTTAATCTTCATTAGATTGGGGTAGTCAGATGGCAGATGTAGTTTCCTAGAACAAAGTGTCATTGATCCAACCAAGGATCAGTTTATTTTGAATCTGGTGACATGCAATAAAGCAGGTTTAACAAATAATGTTAGACTAAAAGATTCCCCAGGAAACTGTGGCCAGAATGTGTTAGAATTCAGCATTCATTTTGAGAGAGAGAAAATTGATCAGAAACAATTGGGAAAAGCTTAAATAAGGTTAAATCCAAAGGAATGAGGGCAGAGCTTGCTAGAGTTGATAATGAAAAGGGTTTAGCAGCAAATTCGGTTGAGGAGGTAATGGCAGATGATTAAGAAAATAGTTCATGGCTCACAGCAAAGATATATCCCAGTGCAGAAAGCATTCTAGGAAGGAGATAAACCCCAACCATGGTTAACCACAGAAGTTAAGGATAGCATCAAATTGAAAGAAAAAAACATATGATGCAGCAAAAATTAGTGGGCAAGCAAGAGGTTGGGGAAAGTTTTAAAACCATACAGAAGATGACCAAAAAAACTATTAAAGAGGAAGAAAATAAATTATGGGAGTGAACTTGTAATGTCAAGATGAACAGCAAGAGATCCTTTAAATATATAAAAAGGAAGAGAGAGGCCAAAGTGAACACAGTCCCCTTAGTGAATGAGGCTAGGGAAATAATAGTTGGGAACAAGGAAATGGCAAAGAAGTTGAATAAATTCTTTGTATGGCTTGCACAGCAGAACATACTAACAGAATTCCAAAATTACTAAATAATCAAGGGCAAAAAGAGGAGCGGAAATAAAGGCAATGACTATATCTAGAGAAAAAGTGCTAGGAAATCTAATGGATCTAAGTTTCCTGGACCTGATAGGATGCATCCTATGTCTAATGTCTTCAGGTTAAACATGGCCAAGAAAACCTCGAGCTGATTACCACATACCATCCTCCTTTGGCTGATGAATCAGTACTACTCCATGTTGAACAACACTTGGAGCAAGCACTGAGGGCGACAAGGGTGCAAAATGTACTCTGGGTGTGGAATTTCAATGTCCACCACCAAAAGTGGTTCAGCAGCAGCGCTACCTATCAAGCTGGTTGGATCCTAAAGGACATAGTCACTGAACTGGGTCTGCAGAAGGTAGTGAAGAAACCAACACACCAACCAAGATGAAAAAACATACCTAAATTCATCCTTACCAACCTGCCAGTTGCAGATGTATCTATGACAGTATCGATAACATTAACCACCACACAGTTCTCGTTGAGAAAAAGTCCCACCTTCATATTTAGAATACCCTCCATAGTGTTGCGCAGCACTATCACCATGTTAAATGGGACAGACTGCAAACACACCTAGCAACAGATCAAGACTGAGCATCTAGGAGGTGCTGTGGGGCATCAATAGCAGCAGAATTGTACTCCAGCACATTCTGAAATCTGATGGCCCAGCATATTCCCGCTTAACCATTTCCATCAAGCCACAAGATCAACCCTACTCAATGGAGAGTGCAGGAGGACGTGCCAAGAACAGCACCAGGCAAACCTAAAAATAAGGTGTCAATCTTCTGAAGCCTCCAAACAGGACTACACTGATGATGTTACCCGGCATGGTAACAAAATGCCTGCGGAACAACAAACCAGCTCGGCTAGCCAACCAACCTCAATACCCACAACCCAAGCTACAAATCTACTCCAAAACCTTAGAGGACTACCTGCACGCCAAGCAACATAAACAGCAACTGACAGACAGAGTAAAGTGACAACCAATGGTTGATATACAACAAAGGGATCAGATTTAAGTTCTGCAGTCATGCCACATCCAGATAGTGGTTAATTATACAACTCACTGGAGGAGAGGGCTCCACAAATATCCCCATCCTCATTGATGGAAAGGCCCAACACATCAGTGCATTCGCAGCAATCTTCAGCCAGAAGTGCCAAGTGGATGATCCATTTTGGCATCCTCCAGTGATCCCCAACATTACAGATACAAATCTTCAGCTAATTCATTTCATTCCACATGACATCAAGAAACAGTCGGAAACACTGGATACTGCAAAAACTATGGACCCCTGACAACATTCAAGCAATAGTACTGAAGAATTGTGCTCCCAAACCTGCTGTTCCCCTAGCCAAGCTGTTCTAGTACAGATACAACTCCGGCATTTACCCTATAATATGGAAAACTGCCCAGGTATGTCCTGTACACAGAAGGCAGGACAAATCCAACCCAGCCAATTTCTGCTTCATTAGCCTAATTTCAATCATTAGTAAAGTGATGGAAGGTGTCATCAACAGTGCTATTAAGCAGCACCTTGAGGATAGGTTGAGTAGGCAAAAACCTGTTCAATGATACCCAGTTTGGGTTCTGCCAGGCCCACTTAGCTCCTGACCTCACGACAGCCTTGGTTCAAACACGGACAAAACAGCTAAATTCCAGAGGTGAGGTGAAAGTGACAGCCCTTGAGATGAGGGCCATATTCAATTCAGCATGGCACCAAGGAGCCTTAGCAAAACTGAAATCAATGGGTGTCACAAGGTAAACTCTATTCCGGTTGGAATCATACCCGGAACATAGGAAGATGGTTGTGGTTGTTGGAGGTCAGTCTTTTCAGGTCCAAGGCATCTCTGAAGAAGTTCTTCACGGTAGTGTTCTGGGACAAACCATCCTCTGTTGTTTCGTCAATGACCTTCCCTCCATCATAAAGTCAGAAGTATGGATGTTCACCAATGACTGCACAATGTTAAGCACCATTCACAGCTCCTCAGACACTAAAGCAGTCCATGTACAAATGCAAAAAGATCTTGACAATATCCACACTTGGGCTGACAAGTGGCAAATAACATACATGCCACACAAATGCCAGGCAATGACCATCTCCAATAACAGACAATCTAACCCCCGCCCCTTGACATTCAATGGTATTATCATCACTGAATCCCCCATTAACAACATCCTTTGGGATTACCATTGACCCGAAACTCAACTTGACTCACTACATAAACACAGTGGGTACAAGAGCAGGTCATAGGCTAGGAATACTGTGGTGAGTAACTCACCACCTGACTCCTCAAAGCCTGTCCATCATCTACAAGGCACAAGTCAGGAGTGTGATGGAGTACTCCCCACTTGCCTAGATGAGTGCAGCTCCAACAGCACTCAAGAAGCTTGACACCATCAGGACAAAGGTGCCCACTTGACTGGCACCACATCCACAAGCATCCACTCTCTCCACCACTGACACTCAGAAGCAGAAATGTGTACTATCTACATTATACACCGCAAAAATTCACCAAAGATCCTTAGACAGCATCTTCCAAACCTACGACCACTTCCATCTAGAAGGACAAGGGAAGAAGATAATGGGAAGACCGCCACCTGCACATTCCCCTCCAAGTCACTCACCAACCTGACTTGGAAATATATTACCGTTCCTTTAATATCACTGGTTCAAAATCCTGGAATTCCCTCTCTAAGGGCATCATGGCTCAATACTACAGCAGGTTGACTGCAGCAGTTCAAGAAGGCAGCTCACTACCACCTTCTCAAAGGCAACTAGGGACAGGCAATAAATGATCTTCAGTCAGAGACATTCACATCCCACAAACTTAAAAAAAAGGAAGGCAAGCGGAGTGTTGGCCTTTATTTCAAAGGGAATGGAGTTTAAAAGTCGGGAGGTTTTGCTCAAACTATACAAGGAACTGGTCAGACCACAGTTGGAATACTGTGAACAGTTTTGAGCCTCTATGGAAATACATACTAACATTGCAAGCAGTCCAGAGATGGTTCACCTAGGCTGGTAATAGGTATACAGAAATTGTCTTATGAGGACAAGTTGAGTAGGTTGGGCCTGTACTTGGGGTGGATGTGGAAAGATGGTTTCCGCTTGTGGGACAGTCTAGAAGCAGAAGACAATCTCAGAAGAAGGGGTTGCACATTTAAGAGGTGAAGAGGAATTTCTTCCTACAGAGCATAGTGAATCTGTGGAATTCTTTACTCCAGAGGGCTGATGGGGCTAGGTTGTTAAGTACATTCAGGGCTGAGACAAACATATTCAGTAAGGAAATCAGAGTTATATGGAAATGGCAGCAAAGTGGAGTTGAAGATCAGCCATAACCACATTGAGTGGTGTAGCAGACTCAATGGGCTCAATGTCCTACTTCTATCCTGCCTATATCTTGTGGTTTTAAGATGTTAAAAGACCCACATTGTGGGCATATAGTTGTCAAATTACGTGCAACACAAATAAACATGGGGTAGTATATTTTGATAGGTACAATAAAGAGATCATATTAATACTTAGAAGGTGCAAATCTAGATGATTAAGGAATTTTGGAGTACCAATGATTAAGAAAGTCATAAAATAAGCAAGGCTGAGTTCTTTTATGTACTTGGCTCTATTTCTAAATTGATAGAATTGAAATGTAGGAAAATTATGTTCAGCATATATCAAATCTTGGTTAGAACACACTGAGAGCACATTTCTGGCTTTGGTCACCATATCGTAAAAAAGATAGAGACACACTGGGGAGATTGCAAAGTGGGCTTAAAAGGACAATTTGAGAAATAAGTAAGTATATATATCTGGAAAAGAATAGACTGCCTCTTTTCTCTTAGGATAAGGTGACTAAAGGGGCAACCCATTTGTGGTCCTTAAAATTATGAATAACTTTGGCACATTGAATACAGAGAGGACTTTTCATAATGTAATGGCATAACTAAGGGCCATCAATAAATAGTCAATTTAAAAAAAAAGTTATATCAGTCAAGAGGGATGAGAACGTGTAATAAAAAACAGAAAATGCTAGGTAAATTCTGCAGTCTGGAAACATCCGTGGAGACAGAAAGAGAGGTAACACTTCAATTCCAGTATGACTTCTTCAGAACTAAAAGGGGCTGGAAAATTGTATTTTTCATGCTGTTGACAGAGGGAGCGGAGGAATGAATGCAACAGATGAAAAGGGTGTCCAAAGCAAAAGACAAAATGAGTATTGATGGTGGTAAGAAAAATAGAGATGTAGATTAGTTGTAAATGATAGTTGTAAAAAGGAGGAAGTGAGTCCTCTATGCTGATAGCAAACTCAACAAGACACAAACAAAGCATTAGTTGGGTGTTTAATTAAACTGGAAGGCAAAAGTCAAGTTGGTCTAGATTTGGTCTCACCAATGTAAAGGAAGACACATTGTGAGCAGTAAATACAGTACAGTAGATCGAAATAAGTACAGGTAAACCACAGGTGCACCTGGTGGTGTGTTTAAGGCCTTTAACAGTGAGGTAGGAGATAAAAAGGGAAAGTGTTTCCCATCTGTGATTGCATAGGAAGGTGCCACGGGGTGAGGATGTGATGGAAGGGATAGAGGAGTGAACCCGGATTTTGCAGAGGGAATGGTCCTTGCAGAATACTGACAATGGAGGCAAGTGGAGGGAAGGGGAAAATGTGTTTCGTGGTGGTATCCTGGTAGAGGTAATTGAAATGGCAGAGGATGATCCTTTGAATGCAGAAACTGGTGAGGTGGAAAATGAAGAAGAGGGAACATTATCGTTGCTTTGGGACAACAGAATTACAGAAAATGAACTGGACACTGTTGAGGGCCCTGTAAAACATCGTAGGGAGCAATCCTCATTTGATGAAAAAGGAGACCTTTTTGGAGGCACCCTCTGGAAGATGGCATCATCAGAACAGATGTGAAGAAGGAGAAACTGATACAATGGAAGCAAGGTGCGAGGATGTGCAGTCAACATAACTGTGGAAGTCAGTGGGTTTATAATGGATGTTTGTGGGCAGCCTATTTCCAGATGTGGAAACAGTGAAGTCAAGAATGGGAAGGAAATGCTGGAAAAATTCAGCAGGTCTAGCAGCACCTGTGGAGAAGAAACAAAAGTTTACATTTGGAGTCCGATATGACTCTTATTCAGAACTGGACTTCAGACTACAGCATTTTCTGCTTTAATTTCACAGATTTCCAACTGAAAACAAAGCTTATTGAGTCAAATTCTTAGCCATCACATAGACTACTCTTGTTGTTTAATTCTGCTCTGCTAAAGTTACTGTATTGTTAATAATTGCTAAGTCTTTTGGTTTAAGTGATAAATCCGGAGTCTAGAATCAATTATTCACAAAGTCTGGGACTGGTTATTCCAAAAAGTCTGGTTAGGGACCTCTGGGATTAATTCTGATGACTTTTGAAGGCTTTAATTCCACTGTATTGCAAATACAGAGGTAGGGGGGTTGATTTGATTCAGATGTCTGTCCCAGTGCTGTAACAGTCTCCTTTAATTATGCTTACTACAAAAATCAAACATATTGCAAAAAAAAATCAAGAGATGAAACAGGTTAACCAAATTGACTGTAACATTACAATAGAGAAAGCAAATTAAATAACTTCAGGCAACCTGTTCTGAGTTCAAGGAGTGAAGTGCTGTCCCTGTGGCATTTAAGACAGCATCTAGAAGTCAAAGTCCAGATGAGCCTTGCAAGCTTCAAAACACTCTGCCTTTTGTTAAATATTTAATGAGCTTGAAAGGAAGCCCCTTCTCCTTTCAGACCATCTCATGTCTTACAAGGCAATTTGGAACTTCCACAAACCACAGATTTCCACTAGTGTCACTCGTCAATTACAGTGGAATATCAGAGGGATCCCTAAGAAATTTAGACGCCTCATTCTCCCACATTTAAAATATATTGCAATACAGATTCAGACGTCATAGAACCAGAGAATGCCAACAGTGTGGAAGCAAGCCATTCAGTCCATCGAGTCTACACTAACCCTCCAAAGAGCATCTCACCCAGACCCACCCCCTGACCCTATCCCTGTGACCCTGCATTTCCAACGGCTAGTCCACCGAGCCTGCACATCTTTTGGACTGTGGGAGGAAACTAGAGCCCCCAGACAAAACCCACACAGACATGGGGAGAATGTGCAAACTCCACACAGGCAGTCACCTGAGGCTGGAATCAAACGCGGGTCCCTGGCACTGTTAGGCAGCAGTGATAACCACTGAGCCACCATGTCGCCCCTGCCTGGTATCTATCACTGAGAATTTAGCCCTTCCCTCAGAATGTTGCCCCAATATATCAATGGTTTAGTGAGATCAAGATATAGAGCATTCAGTCTCATTGCTTTTGTTTCACCTATGAGCTCTGAATGTACATCTATATCATTACGCTGGGTGGCAGTGTGTGCTATGGAGGAGGATGTTAAAAGGCTGCTGGGTGACTTGGACAGACTGGCTGAGTGAGCAAATATTGGCAAATGCAATATACTGTGGATAATTGTGAGGTTATCCTCTTTGGTCACAAAAACAGGAAGACAGATTATTATCTGAATGGTGGCGGTTTAGGAAAAGGTGAGGTGCAATGAGACCTGGGTATCATGGAGGAACAGTCGCTGAAGGTTAGCCTGCAGGTACAACAGGCAGTGAGGAAAGATAATGGCATACAGGCCTTCATAGCAAGAGTATTTGAGTATCGGAGTAAGGATGTCTTGCTGCAGTTATACAGGGCCTTGGTGAGGCCACATTTTTGAGTATTGTGTGCAATTTTGGTCTCCTAGCCTGAGGAAGGACATTCTTGCTATTGAGGGGGTCCAGCATTAGTTCAACAGACTGATTCGTGGGATGGCAGGACTGACATATGAGAAAAGGCTGGATCAACTGGGCTAGTACTCGCTGGAATGTAGAAGAAGGAGGACGGAATCATAGAAACATAAAATCCTGATAGACTGGAAAGGTTAGACGTGGGAAAAATGTTCCCGATGTTGGGGATGTCCAGAATTAGGGGTCACAGTCTAAGGGTAAGGGGTAAGCCATTCAGGACTGAGATCTGGAAGAATTTCTTCACTCAGAGCACTGTGAACCTGTGGAATCTCTCTCCCACAGGAAGCTGTTGGGGCCAGTTCATTATATATATTGAAGAGAGAGCTGGATGTGGCCCTTGTGGCTAAAGGGGTATTGAAAGAAAGCAGGAATGGAATACTGAAATTGCATGATCAGCCATGATCATATTGAATGGTGGCACAGGCTCAAATTGCCCACTCATGCACCTGTTTTCTATGCACATCTATATAGACACTGACTGGAGCTCACAATGATTGTTTCATAGAATCATAGAATCCCTACAGTGTGGAAACAGGCCCTTCAGCCCAACAAGTCCACACCGACCATCACAGCATCCTCCCCAGACCCATCCCCCTATAACCCATCTAATCTACACATCTCTGAACGCTATGGGCAATTTAACATGGCCAATCCACCTACCCTACACATCTTTGGACTGTGGGAGGAAACCAGAGCACCCGGAGGACGTGCAAACTCCACACAGACAGTCACCCAAGGGTGGAATCGAACCCAGATCTCTGGTACTGTGAGGCTGCACTGCTAACCACTGAGCCACCGTGCCGCCCTAAGCGAAGACGCACATCGTCCCTGTGTGGGTTTGAACCACCAACCTTTTGGTTAGCAGCTGAATGCACTAACCGATTGCGCCACAGAGACATCCAAATTGCTGCATGATCTGACAAATAGTCAATATGGATGCCGTTTCCATTACATAACATAGGTGCAGGAATAGGCAAATTCAGCCCTTGAGCCCATTTACATCATAAGACCGTAAGAAATAGGAACAGGCATAGGTTGTTCAGCACCTCAAGCCTTTAGAATGGCTGATCCAACATTCCTCATATCCAATTTCCTGCATTTTCCGCATAACCCTTGATTGACACACTGATCAAGATTCTATCATTTGATCTGACCATAGCTGATCTCATCTGACCCTCAACTCCACATTTCTGCTCACTCTCCATAACCCTTCAATTCATTTCCAATTAAAAATATATCTCCTCCTTAAACCTAATAACCCAGCATCCACTTTCCTCTGGGGTAGGGAGCTCCACAGATTCATGACCTTTTGAGCGAAGTAATTTCTCCTTATCTCTATTTTAAATCTGCTACTCCCTACCCTAAAACTATGACCTTTCATTCTAGATTGCCTCACGTAAGGAAACATCCTTGCTACATCTACTTTGTCAATCCCTTTTAGTATCTTATATACCTCAATTTGACCTCTTCTCACTCTTCTAAACTCCAGAGAGTATGGGCCTAAACTGATCAATCTCTCTTCATAAGACAAAACCCTCATATCTAAAAACAACCTAGTGAACCTCCTCTGAACTGCCTCCAAAAGAACTCTATCCCTTCTCGAATAAGTAGACCAGAATTGTACGGAATACTCCAGGTGCAGTCTCACCAATGCTTTGTACAGTTGCAGCAACATTTTCCTATTTTTATACTCTAATCCTTTAGCAATAACTGCCAAAATGCCATCTGTCTTCCTTATTACCTTCCGTACCTGCATACTAGTTTTCTGCAATTCATATTCAGATTGCAACTCATATTTAATGAAATACATGTGTAATCCAACAATGAATTTAATTATTCATTGCCCATTTCTTTTCTCCAATCTGAAAAAAGAAAGTATTCTAGCATAAATTATACTGTTCAGAATGTGCAATTATAAATATACAGTTCTTAGACTTTTCACTTGTTCTCTTTTAAAATCATTGTGAAAATGGGGCTATCAATTAACTATTCAACTTTCATTATTCGAGTTTAATAACAGCTTTTATGGACTAAAAATAGCTTTTAAGAAAAGAAACTTCTATCCTAAAATGGCTGCCAAGATTTGTTGATAAGCCTGTGCAATCCAGATGGAATGCTCAAAACTTAGCTGCCTTGTAACTAGCATTTTAATCAACAGACACTAAAACTCAATGAGGTGTCAAGAAATTTGTATCCCCTGCTTTACTCACACTTGCATGATAACTGCACATATTGAGAGATGAAATGTTGCCTACAACCAGTCAGATTGAAACAGTAACACAAACACCAAATTTGCAAAGGAATAGTCTAAGAACAGCACCCTTTGAACAAAAAGAGAGAACACGCACATGGCCTGATAACACGAATAATACCGAAAGCTGTTCTTCTTTCTCTCAAGCTCAGACTCAATCACAGTAGTGAAAAAGCAACTTGGATAAATGATCACTCACTGAGAGCTCAAGATTTGCAAATTATGCCACTGCTAAAGAAACAGAATTGTAAAAGAACTGGATTAAAGGCATTTCATTCTCAAATCCCGCAAGGGTCTGAAGATCTGTAACTGTATTAATTCCCATTACCTTTTGTCTGCGCTGTACATCCTCTCTTCTTTGTAAGCTCATTACCCACATTAATGTCTGTTTGATGTCACATTTTATGACTTTTTCAGAACATATAATAAAGTAATAAATCTTCACTGTCCTTCACATAAGAAGTCATTGAAACCGGCTTTCCATTTTTGTTCTGGTTAACTAAGTTTAATTGAGGTGTCATAGCTAGGTGCTCAAAATGAAAAAAATCAAGAGAAAATTTGTTGCAACTCACTGAGAGGTTTTAAAAACATAGGAACATGACCCCTCCTCATTTGGTTGCAACACATCAGAGCAACACTGGAGAAGAGCCAAATAATTGTCAGATGGTGCCACACTGGTTGTCAGCATGTTCCCATTTGGGAAATGGCAGGGTTAGAATTAGAAAGAGGGAAGGAGAAACGGAAGGTGATTGTGGGTGGCCTACTAACACAAATAAAGGGACAATTAACACCAATGTTCAAGTCAACTGGAATTTACAGGTTAGTCAATGGGAATCTAAATGCAACTAAAGCCTGGCTGACGTATTTATTCATTGTAAGAGATCACTTTTTTTTAAAACATAAATTAAAATGGGAGTTGGACTTTTATAGACGTAAAAACCAGGACAGATTTGTAACTTGAAAATGAAGTGCTGCATATTTTTTGATACAATGTCACTGAGTGGCACCAAGAGTTTTGAGTTAAAGAAATTCTGCCTGACAACCTCCTTGGTTGAGCTGCAGCATTTCAAAAAGCTACAGTCACAGGACAGTAGATGAGGGAAACCTCTGCGCCTGCAGACAGAAAACATGCATCCTTCTCTTTCTCAGGGAAAAAGAAAAAACAAGAAAGGTTTTTTAAAAAAAATTATAAAACAAGAAAAAGCCTACTTCCGCCAAATCAGCAAATTAAAGAATGATTGTCACCCTATAGAGAACAGCATAAAATCAAAAGGACTATGAGAAAATAACTTTGTACCTTGTGTTCTGGATTTCTCTCTGCAAAATGTTGTTTACCCTGTCTAAACTCTTTTTTTCCAACCACAGTAAATGCATTAAACTATTTAGCTTTGGGCTATGTTAATTGTGATTCAGTGTGTATACTTAGGGGTTTTTGACAGGGTTTAGTTTAAGTTGCAAACAATTAGATTAGGAATCCTTTCTTTGTTCTTGTTAAAGTTAAGTGTGTTTCAATAAATGTAGAGTTGACTTATTGTTATTGACAAAATCCAATGGGAATTGCTCTTATCCTGAGTATCAGTCAATCAAGAAAATTGGTAATTTTGGTGGTCTCATTGAGATTTTATAGAATTGCACATTTTGCAATTGACTGTGGAACAGTGGAGCATAATTATCAGCACACACTTGACAGTTAAGTTGTGACATCGTACATGGGTGAGGGTGTTATACCTAGGCCAGCATTTATTGCTTCTTACTATTTGCTGCCTTCTTGAAATGTTGTAGTCCTTGGGATATAGGATACTCATATTTAAGAAGAAAGATCCATGATTTTCACCCAGCAACAGTGAAGGAATGATAATATAATTCCAAATCTGGATGATATGTAATTGGAGAGGAATTTGTGGGTGGTGGTGTTCCCATGCATCTGTTGCCATCATCCATGTCAGTGGAATAGGTCGCGGATCTGGAATGTGTTTTGAAGGGATCTGGGTGAGTTGTTGTAGTGTATCTTACATATGTGACACACTGTGCAGCAGCTATGAAGAGAGTGAATGTTGAAGGCTTTGGTTGGGATGCCAATCAAGCAGGCTGCTTTCTGCTGGATGGTTGACTTTCTTAAGTAAAAACCAAAAGAACTGTGGATGCTGTAAATCAGGAACAAAAACAAAGTTGCTGGAAAAGCTCAGCAGGTCTGGCAGCATCTGTGAAGGAAAAACAGATTTAACGTTTCCGGTCCGGTGAACCTTCCTCAGAACTGTTCTGAGGAAGGGTCACCGGACCTGAAACGTTAACTCTGTTTTTCCCTTCAAGATGCTGCCAGACCTGGTGACTTTAAGTGTTGAGGAAACATCAAGCATCCACGCAAATGGACAGTCTTCCATCACATTCTTGCCTTGTGCTGGACAGGCATTGGAAGAGACAGGAGGGGTGTTACCCGACACAGAATTCCTAGCCTCAGAGGTATTGTTCTAGTCACAGGCTGTTCCAGTTCAGAATCCAGTCAATGGTAACCCCCAAAGGAAATAGTACACAATTATTGGCTGCCAATTTCAGGCACCGAGACAAATACATTTGTAGAGACAGCTGAAGCCATTATGAACGCTTGTCCAGCATTCAAAAGTAATAATAGCTTCACCTCAGCAGGTGGTCTATTAATCCAAAAACAAGTGAAACTTTTAAAATGCCATAATGACAGAAATTGCCTCCTGACCTCACTGCTAAGTCTTTCCTTACTCAGGGTAAGGAGCTCCCAATAGCATGACTGAAGGGATTGCTGGAACACACAAGTCTTTTGAATATATCATGGCAAATCACAGAGGACATAAGGTATCAACATGCAATAATGCAAATTAATTATCTTTTAACCCGTCCAATTTAACCATTCACAGGTAACATGGCAAAGCAGGTGTAAAAACTATAGATATTTTCAATCCTTCCACTGTTGACTAGGTGCCTTGAGACCTTCTTCTGGTCTGTAAATCTCTTGATTCACACTTAAATTTCAAACCCTCCTTCAAGATGCCTACGGTCAGCCTATCTCCTCAATAGATTGTCAGAAACACTACTATAATTCTCAATGTAAATGCCTCTCACTACATTCCACCAACACAACGACTTCTCCTTTGATTTGCAACTCTAAATCTGATAAGCTATTCGGAGCAATTTTTCTTGTACCTATCCCACATTTCTAAAACTTCAATTTCCACATTAGTACATTATCCCTTGGTATATGCAGTTGCAGCAACAGCTACAGAGAAAAATCCACAACATAGTCAATTTAAAAACAGATGAAACTTGTTTTCGGATAGCTGAACCTGCCAGCAAACCATTGTCATCACTTGAGGTGGAAATCTTTTCAATCTTCAGCAACAAGTTCCTGCAAAAAACTTACTGGGCTAGACTGAATAAATAAACAAAAAGAACAATAAATGCAGTTTTACAACTGTTCAATGTAATTATTGGAATAATGATGGAAAGTTGGCAATATCTATTAAATAGCAGAGACAACAAGGTGCAGGGCTGGATGAACACAGCAGGCCAAGCAGCATCCTAGGAGCAGAAAGGCTGACATTTCCGGCCGAGACCCTTCATCAGAAAAGGGGGAGGGGACGGGCGTTCTGAAATAAATAGGGAGAGAGTGGGAGGCGGATAGAAGATGGATAGAGGAGAGGATAGGTGGAGAGGAAACAAACAGGTCGAAGAGGCGGGGATGGGGCCAGTAAAGGTGAGTGTAGGTGGGGAGTTAGGGAGGGGATAGGTCAGTCCAGGGAGGACGGACAGGTCAAGGGGGCGGGATGAAGTTAGTCGGTAGGAGATGGGGGTGCGGCTTGAGGTGGGAGGAGGGGATAGGTGGGAGGAAGAACAGGTTAGGGAGGCGGGGACGAGCTGGACTGGTTTTGGGATGCAGTAGGGGGAGGGGAGATTTTGAAGCTTGTGAAATCCACCTTGATACCATTGGGCTGCAGGGTTCCCAAGCGGAATATGAGTTGCTGTTCCTGCAACCTTCGGGTGGCATCTTTGTGGCACTGCAGGAGGCCCAGGATGGACATGTCGTCTGAGGAATGGGAGGGGGAGTTGAAATGGTTCGCGACTGGGAGGTGCAGTTGTTTGTTGCGAACCGAGCGTAGGTGTTCTGCAAAGCGGTCCCCGAGTCTCCGCTTGGTTTCCCCGATGT
>NC_063352.1:34590654-34628274 GCF_021869965.1 Rhincodon typus
TGCACCTTGTTGTCTCGGATTCTCCAGCATCTGCAGTTCCTACTATCTCTATTAAATAGCACACTTAAGAAAGACCTAAAGTTAAACAACACCTGAAAGCTGCCAACCATTAGCTAAAATTAATGGCTAGCTCTTTCCTTTTAGTACTGTTACTGTATTTTTGTGTTTCAATCTCAACTGATATCTGAAATAGAAGTTCCAAAAGAAAAAGCAGCATTTTAAAATAAATGGTGTATCCTTGTTTGTCATAATTTGAACAGTAGCTAAACCATTAGAAATATGCATTGATTCCTTTACAAATAGTGACAATTGTTGATCTTAGAATTGTTATTTTTCACATTCTTATTAGCTCCTGGGGGCGGGTGTGGTGGCAAAGAATTAAGGATACCCTTGAAATGTAATGCTTCAAAAATCAGTTGTCTCCAGTTGCTAAATGTTTGTTTTTGCTTGGGCATGGGCTCATTGTGTCAAGACCACTACCAATTCGCTCATACTTTCACTGCAGTGAAATGTTATCTACCCTTCTCTCCAGTAAAACTTTTTTTCTCTCTTTTCTCTTTACTTCCCAAATTTTGCAGTGAACAATGCTGCAATGAATTTTCCCTCCTGTTCATTCAAGGATCCAAACATGCCACAATCTTTCTGCGTTAAAATGAAAACTCATCAACAGTTTCCTAATTCATTCGTTCCTCAGGCCTCTAAACTATAGAACTCTTCACCCTCCCCTGTCCTCCCTTACATTTTCAAGAATTAGGTTAACAGGTATTTGTTGAATCACAGTGTAAACAGTTACAGAGAAAAGTCAGGTAAGTGGAGTTGAGGCAGAGATCAACCATAATGAGAATAGCTTGGAGAGGCTGAAGCAAAACAGAAAGTGCTGGAGAATCGCAGGAGATCTGGCAGCATCTGTGAAGAGAAAAGTAGTGCTGCAAGTCTGGTGACCCTTCATCAGAACAATTCTGACAAAGAAGTTTTGGACCTGAGACATTAACTCCGTTTTCTCTCCACAAATGCTACCACGCCCCCTGAGTTTCTCCAGTACTTTCTGTTTTTATTCGGATCGCCAGCACCTGCAGTTCTTTGCTTTATTTTAGCTTGGAGAGGGTGAATTGCCCAATCCTGCTCCTATACCTTCTATGTCTCTACCAAAAAGGTTTAAAAGGTTAATGTAAAATGAATTAAATCATTGATTTTAACTTATCTCAACGGCTTCTGTAAATTTTCCAATCTTGGTGCTGTTGTAAACAATGAGCTTTGGCTGTGAACCAGAACTGTGAACCTCTTAATACAGCAGTGAAAATAAAATGACTTCAAATGGTGCACTGCAGACATGAATAAAACAAAAATATATTCATTTTACACAGTCCTTTACTGAACAAGAAACTCTGTATATTAACCCACTGGCTGCTTTAAGAAATTGATACTGTACAACATTATAATGTACAAGTATTTAATGACACAATAGTAGCCTTAAATACAAATTTAACTTTAAACTCACCAAATGATGGCACTCGATATCCCTTTTGACTTTCAGTTGTAAGCAACAATTTATTTTGAGTTCTGCCAACATTGCTGTCAGATAACAATTCTTTGTGCGCTCTTGTGACAGTTGGTGACTGCGGAATACTGGGAAGGGTTCGAGACTTTGCCAAGAGTGGTCGCTGCAACTTCCTGTCTAAAGATCTAAGAAGAAACCACAAAAGCAATTCCACCTTAATGCACAAAAAATATGCAGCCTGTTGTTGCTTTTATTATTATTATTATTAACAAAAGAAGAACAGCTGAATACATTCATTCCGCAAAGTAATTTAAGTTTCCAATATGTAATTTGGTCATAAAATGGTGTGTTTGGTGGAATTCATCAATATGGTATTTGTTAACAAAACAATAATCGTCTAAGAGTTTGTTCAGTTTGTCAGAAGGTAATTTAATGTCATAAGAGACCCTTATCTCTATGGTAACAAGCTATAAACTAAGCCTTTTAAAGACAGAAAGCTTAAGAAACATTACCTTATGGCACATAACAAATTGAGAAATGTCACTGCAGCTTCAGCTTTAATCAATCACAGATAAGACAGCAAAACAGATTTGTGAAGTAAGCCAAACTGCCCTCTACTCTGACCTAACAACATGCTTGCACTCCAGTCTCAGACAGCAAGACCTAGTGCACAATTTTAATATTGCTAGTTTTCACATCAGTAATCGCTCAGAGGGACAATTTTTAGTAGAATTCTGAAACAGTCTCATTGTTGCTATGGAAACATCACTGGTTGGGAACATGTATAGTCAGTCTTCTTGCGAATATCAATGTCTTTCCAAAACCAATTCCAAGTGGCAAAGCATTCAACACTGACTTATGAAATTACTTACAACCTAAATAAATTGACCAGACATGCAGTCCATTTTACTTCATATGACAATTATAGCTCTCCCTCCCAACTCCATGCTATATGCCATAGAAGTGATGGCATTATTTACACAAATTGCATTTTTACCCAAAAGTGTACACAAAACTGCCAGAACATCATGCATAATATGCTTTCACACTTAGGGTGCTTTTACCAGACAGACTTATCGATCACATCATCTTTTGTTAATCTTACCAATGCATAATTCGGTATTCCGATTGTAACTTTACTTGATTATTATGTTTTAGGATTGTAGTTTTTGGTATATGCGATTATTATAGCTTGGGACAGCAGCTTTATGTGTAAGGTAAATGAATGCAGTGATGTAACCTGTTTAGGTATCTCCTTCACAGTACGTTTGGAAGGTTCAAGTGTTATAGATTGGAGAAAGAGTCAGGTTGCTTTATTAAGAGGGAGGTGCAAGGTATTAACACATGGGCATAATGTCAACAGTTTCTAAGTCGGGAACGAATGGACCCCAAGCCTCCCAATGTCCCAGAAAGGTGCTATGGATAAAGCGGGAAACAGTTGGGCTTAAACTATTCCTTTACTTCAAAGATGAAAGGAAGTTGGAGTCAAAGATAACTAATCAGCATTTCAACTAAGATACTTTGCAATGGAAAAGAAGAGAGAGGAGATGAAATGACATTTCCTGTAAATCAATGAATGTTACAATCAACAGGTATGGTTTTGTCTTGTTTGTGCTGTAGCCAACTGAGAGGAGATGGCAAGAGATACAATCAGCCAGGCCTGCAGCTTAAGCAGAGAAAATGCTGTCACTGTCGTCCACCACACAGAATGCAAGTGGGAAGTCATGTTCAGACTGAATTTTTGAGAAGTGAAAGGAGGCTGGAAGACTTCCCTAGCTTGGACCTAGAGGAAGAAATCTATTGTATGACCCTCATTGTGAGAGATAGTTTTGGTGATTGGGAAAGTAAAATGGAAGCAGCCCCTGGGAACAACTGGGAACTATTTGTTAAAAGAACTATAATTCTATGGACAGTGAAAAGTAAAAGGGAATTGTTTATTTCTATAGGTTAAAGTACAAATTGCCTATAAAGTGAAACATGTTTAGTCACTAGTGTTTACTTAGTTTTAAAATGTGAAGTCTTAGCATATTATTGTTTTATCTGTTAAGTGGAAGTTTAGATCTCTCTATGAAAGTTATCAGTCTCTGTGGAGATCATAACAAAATGTACATAGTGAATTTTTCCATAAAGAAATGTTATATTTGTAACAATGTACATGCGTGTCCTAATTGCTAACCATTTGCTCCTTCTAAAATGTTTTCCAATGGGAGTAAGAGGTTAGATGGGCGGTTATTATGTGTAAAATGCTTACCTCGTGGGATAGAACTAGAGCTGAGTTGGTAGATAGCCATTCAACTACATGCACTAGTGTATTGATACAAAGATTGATTGAACCAGGATGCTTCAGAATGTATTACTAGTCATTTAACTGAAGTGGTTGGGAGTTTTTGGTATGACATCATGCATCCATCATCAATGCCAATTCCCAGCATTGCCTGGCTGCTGGTCTCTGCCTCAGCATAGTTACAGAGCTGAGTGGAAACAAATTGCTGGACATTAGTAAGGCATGTGATCGTCAGCCACCCAAAACTGTTGAGATGAAGACTATAGATTCTTAGGACTTGTAACAGAAAGACAGGGTGTCTTGCGGCACAACAAATAGCATCCTCGCCTCTGAGCTAAAAGATCTGGGTTCAAACCTTACTCCAGATCTCGAAGGCCAAGGAAGGTGTATTTGTAACAGGGCCAAACAGATGGAACATCAGATGAAAAATGTAAGAACAATGGATGCTGGAAATCAGAAACCAAAACAGAAATTGCTGGAAAAGCTCAGCAGGTCTGGCAGCACAGATTCCTCCAATACATAAATTGTGTTTATGAGGCTGATTGAGGCAGAATTGCTGGTGCTTTGTACAGATCTGCTATTTGAATCTGCTAGGTTGCAAGTGATCATCTAAGCGCTTCATCAGAACAAATCAAAATCAAATACTCTCAAAGGTGAAAAGGTCTCATTAGATCAGCATAATCCCTCAGGAGAAACATTAGGCATCAGATGAATCCTGAAGACTTATTCAGGATTTCATCGAATTGCTTCATATTGATTGACTCATCTTCAATAGGATGTTTAGCAAGCAAACTTCACCTTAGTTCAACAGGGACATAACAACAGATGCAGAAACATACTATATCTTTTAGAAGAACACGGACACATTTCTCATGCATCTAACATAAAATGAAATTATAAAATTGTATCGGTTTATACAGCCAAGTACCTTCAGGGATGTACCTGAGTTTCTTCACTTGTTCAAGAAATGTGAGTGTAATTGGCAAAGCCAGTATCTGTTGCTGATCACTAAGTGCTGCAGACAAGCTAGTGATGAGAGACCTTCTTGAACTACTACATTTCATCTGGTGTAAGTACACCCACAGTGTTGTAAGGCACAATACTCCAGCATTTTCACACAGCAACAGCAAAGGAACAGCAATATAGTTTCAAGTTGGGATGTGTTGCATGGAGAAGAACTTGCAGGTGGTGGTGTTCCCATGCATTTTTTGCTCATTCTTCCAGGTGTAAGAAATGATGAGGTTTAAAGGTGTTATCGGAACAGGTTTGGCAAATTGCTGTGGTGCATCTGTAGAAGTGGGTAGGTTGCTGATCAAGGGGGCTATTTTACCCAGGAAACTGGCAAGCTTCTTCCAGGGAAGTAGCACTTAACTCATCACATCCCTGACTTGCTGGTGGGCAGGCTTTCATGAGTCAGGATTAATCGCCTTTAAAGTGATTTCCAGAATGTGATCCTCATTATCCTTCATTCCTCATTCTTATGCCAAAACCCAGATCCCATAATTTTCTATTTTGAATCTGTTGAAATTGTCGCCATTGCAGATTAAAAAGAACCTTTTTCTCTTTAAGAAGAAGAGGGAGGTTTTTTTTAGTTTTCTTGAAACTAAAGCATATCAATGCTGGAAACAAAAACTGCTGTGAATGTTAGTACCCAAGATTAAATTTCCAGACCACGTGCTCGTGGTGAAGAATAATGTCCACTATCAGTCGTAAAATGAGAAGGAATGCGATTCTACATAATTTAACAAGTTGCAGCAGAAACGTTTTTTATTAACTTCATATATGTTGATTGTTCCAGATCAAATCTTAGGTCACCTATCCTGTAATTTAAACAAGAAATAGTGGCAGTGCGGAGGAAAACTAGTTACATATTCAGGCAAGATACCAATAAGTACAGAAATTTGACCGATGAGGAAGTTGTGAATAAAGCTCTAAAAGATGCATTTGTTCCTTTGTTGTCACCATAGCTGAAATGGAGATATTGGAATTCCTTTGCCTCTTCTCTGGCTTTCTTCAAGTTTCCCTCAATTCGCATCTCAATATTATCCACCATCCAATTTGTCTTCTTTCTCATATGATAAAAATCTATAGTACATGTTAATCATTTGGAAATTTGGATTTTAAAGTAGAAGAAAATGGATTTTGTTTTTTGTACTGTGAAAATAACTTATTTTCTTTGAGAGGTCAGAAAGTCATTTTTGAACACAATGAGTTCAAACAGCATTTCCAGGAAATCGTGTCTGTTCTGATCTCAACTGATGGCAATAATGGACAAGACAGATCCCAGAATCAAACCTGACTTGATAGATCATGTCTCATTTTTGCAGTTGGTTACCATGGCAGTTATTCATACAAGGCTGCAGATGTTCTTTACCAACAGAACATAACTTTATTCCACAAAATTTAAAAAACAAGCACTGCAAAAAATTTCTTTGTATGACAGATGTAAAGATCCTAACACAAACAGCAAAAACAAAGCTTCAACCTGTTCCCAATACTGCCATTTTACACATAACCAATTCCAGAGACAAATATAACTTAACTGACGCTTCGTAGCTATTTTTCCTTGGACTGTTGAGACACTTTTACAAAGCTATTCAAAGTCTGCTGGCATGAACCTTTCACAATTCTGATGACACACACTTTTTTTACTTCGAACAAATTGAAGACCTCTGTACAAACTCTCCCAGATTGGAAACTGCAAGAACTTATAACACTCAAGTTCTGATGACTGTGTTCCCCAAATTAAAACTAGATTACCTGTTGGGAGAAAACTGCATATCCCATTGAACTGAACTCCTGATTCTTCTAAACTGAAATGAAGGCAAAAGCCAAATTAATGGTCTCTGGTCTGTTTGTGAATTCAGCAGTAGAAATATTCCATCCATCAGCACAACAGGTGTCCTGCAAGAAACTTGAATGAAATCACATGCGTTTTTGAAATTGATGTATTTAGGTCACTGTTCCAAATGACTTTCCAGTTGGAAAAAAGGTCCAGGCCATAACAGCTGCAAAGAAGTTTCTAGGCCTTCAAAATAGATAGAGTCTGTTGAGTAAAATAACTTACATTTAAGAAAAGACAATTCCTTGGGGGTAAGGGAAAGAATATCGTTGGGAAAGAAGTACCAATCTCTTGTTTTGATGCTTATGTTAAGATTTCTCTACATCATCATGTATATAATATAGTTTATGTTGTTTCCATTTTGTGCACTAAACTTGTATTCTTTTGTTCATAGAATGGGACTTCAGTAGTCTTACATGAATATGTTTTGCAATGGGTCACCACGATAACCAAACAGCAAAAATAAACTTTCTGATTGATCAAGTCAGGTTTCAGTCTGAGATCTGACTTCTTCAGTGTTACAAACAGTTGGGATCATTACAAAGTAGTGTCACTTGGTGGGATAGATGTTCATTGAATTCAAGATGGATCTGTGAACCTTCGAAAGAAACAAGTACATGGAGGTACTGGACATAGAACAAAAATTTTGCTGACAAGTATAAAATATAAAATGGCATTTTAAAATGGTTTTGAAGGATGCTAACACTTTTCTGAAAGCAGAAAATGTAATGCTGCATTATGTGAAATGTTTTTAATGAAGACAATGCTATGGAGGTAGAGAAATAAAGCGGGATCTCATAAGGATAAGATACTTAAAGTTCATTTAAAATTAAAAGCAAGGAAAGTTGAAATTTAGATGTCACTGCTAGAATTTGCTAAAATTCAGTTACAAATGGAAAACAACTGATTTGTAAGAAAAAGAGAAAGTAAGAGAAGTGAGAAATCTTAAGATAGTGGAAAAAGGAAAAGTTTAGAGTAACAGAGGAAAGAACAGATCATAACTTAGAGGTGATTTCTGAAGAAGGGTCTAGGCCCGAACCATCAGCCTTCCTGCTCCTCTGATGCTGCTTTGCCTTCTGTGTTCATCCAGCTCTCCATCTTGTTATCTCTGTAACTTAGAGGTGATTCTGATTCCAATGAGGGATTTGATTTAACAAGAAACCTGCACATAATATCTAAATTTGTAGAACAGTGTTGAAAAATATTTCACCTTCACTTGGAACATTACTGGGAGGATGAACTGGCCAAAAAATATTTGGACCTTAATGCAACACTGTTTTCATACAGCTATAAAAATACCCCAGTTTGTCAGAAGAACAACCTGCGGACCATGAAACTGTTAAAAGAGCAATAGTCAATATTTATGAGCTTGTCTCTGAAGTTCATCAACTAAAATTTAGTACCCTAAGAAAGAAACCTAATCTGACATTTCTAGAATTTTCATGCGAAAAAGAAATGCTATGGGATCAGGTTCACTATTGTATGGCTCACTATTGTCCTTTAGGGAAGGAAACTGCCATCCTTACCTGGTCTGGCCCACATGTGACTCCAGACCCACAGCAATGTGGTTGATTCTCAACTGCCCTCTGGGCAACTAGGGATGGGCAATAAATGCTGGTCTAGCCAGCAACGCCCTTGTCCCGTGAATGAATAAAGAAAAAAAAGCATTAGCAGAAGTAGAAGTGGAGCATACTCCCTTTGAATTTATTAGTGATACCACACGGAGATAGACAGCAGAACTAAATCACCACAATAAAATTAAAACCTTCAAAGACCCTCAAAATTGATCCCAATGATTCCTAACCGAACTTTTGAATAACCAATCCCAGACTATAGGAATGATCAATTACGGACATTGGTTTGTATTTAAACAAAAGACTTAGCAATTTATTAATATAACAAAGTAACTTTAGCAGAGCAAAAATTAAACAAAGTAATCTAACTGATCTATGTTTTAAACACAAAAACCCTTGTTTTCAGCCCCATGCACACAAAAGGCAGACAGACAAACACAGTTAAGGGATAAATAAAAGAAAATAATAAAAATGCCCAGATTACATAAGTGGTTTTCACAATGTGTTGTTCCATAGGCATACATGATGGTTTCATCATTGATTATATGAAGCTGTCGATTAGGGTCTCCTTTATAGTTCACTTAGAAAAAGTCAGTAATACTTAAACTTGGAAGTCCAGAGAATAGAAAACTAAGAGCTGCTCACAAGAGTTAAGACAGGGAGCTTTCAAATCTTCATTCTGTAATACCAACAGCCAGGTTTCTTTTCTCAAAAAAAACACAGTCCAAAACCCAATTCATCTCTGACCACTTCATGACAGATGGACCATCTCCTCCAAGTGGTCACAGTTACCATTCAACATCCACCATCTGCTTTAGCATAAGTCATTTCCAGACTTGCTACAACCAATTCCCAGGCAAGGACCTCATTACTATCCAACTTCTACTGTTTAAACATAATGCTCCTCCCTGATAATGAAATGTCTGCAGAACCTTGATCAGAAACAACCTGAAATTAACTTCCAGGTCTGGCCTCATGAATAAACAAAAAAGTTTGTTTAGTCTATTTTCCTTTTAACACTAGAAGCTACCTACGATCCAAGAGTCATCTTTGGCTCACAGTTTCCCAGCTCCAAAACAAAATTAATAAAGTGATAAAATAAAAATAATTAAAAATCAGCAAGGATTCTAACATTAGGAAGGAAGTCAAGGAAGGAAGGAAGCTCAGGACAGTCAAGAAAACTCTTCCTCAATTAGTGATAAAAAGCATCACACAACCGGAGGTTCTAAATATGTTATTTCAAAGAGAGAGACTTTCCTTATTCTTCTAATCAAGGAGCCCATGTTGTGTGGCACTATCACCGTGCTAAATCGGACAGACTTCAAACAGATCTAGCAACTCAAGACTGAGCATTCGAGGTGCTATAAGACCATCAACAGCAGCAGAATTGTACTCCAGCACAATCTGCAACCTCATGGAGCATATTCTCTCACTTGACCATTTTCATCAAGCCAGGGGATCAACTCCACTTAATGAAGAGTGCAGGATGGCATGCCAGGAGCAGCACTAGGTAAACCTAAAAATGGTGTCGACCTGTTGAAGCCACAAAACAGAGCTACTTGCATGCCAAACAGTGTAAGCAGCATTGATAGACTTAGCTAAGCGAGCTCAAAACCAATGGTTCAGATTTAAGCTCTGCAGTCCTGCTACATCCACTCATGTATGGTTATGGACAATTAAACAACTAACTGGAGTAGGAGGAGACTCCACAAATATCCCATCATCAATGATGGAAAAGCCCAATCCATCAGTGTAAAAGCTGAAGCATGCTTACAATCTGCAGCCAGAATATCCGAGTGGACGATTCATTTTGGCCTCCTCCAGTGGTCCCCAGGATCACAAATGTCAGCCTTCAGCCAACTTGATTCACTCCACGTGATGTCAAGAAACAATTGGAAGCAATGGATAATACAAAGGCTATGGACCTTGACAAAATTCTGGCAACAGCACTGAAAACTTGTGCTCCAGAACTTGCAGCACCCCTGGCCGAGCCGACTCATTACAGTTACAATGCTGGCATCTACCCAACAATGTGGAAAATTGCCATTCGCAGCAATCTTCAGCCAGAAGTGCCGAGTGGATGATCCATCTCAGCCTCCTCCAGTGGTCTTCAGCATTACAGATACCTGTCTTCAGCCAATTCGATTCACTCCACATGTTATCAAGAAACAGTTGGAGACACTGGATATGCAAAGGCTACGGACCCTAACAATATTCTGGTAATAGTACTGAAGATTTGTTCTCCAAAACTTGCTGCTCCCCTAGCCAAGCTGTTCCAGTGCAGTTACAACACTAATATCTACCCGGCAATGTGGAAAATTGCCCAAGTATGTCCTGTACACAAAAAGCAGGATAAATCCAATCTGGTCAATTACGCCCCATCAGTCTACTCTCAATCATCAGTAAAGTGATGGAAGATGTCATCAACAGTGCTATCAAGCAGCACCTGCTCAGCAATAACCTGCTCAGTGATGCCCAGTTTGGGTTCCCCCAGAGCTCCTGATCTCATTACAGCCTTGGTTCAAACATGGACAAAAGAGCTGAATTCCCAAGGTGAGGTGAGAGTGACAGTCCTTGACATCAAGGCTGCATTCGACCGAGTGTGGCATCAAGGAACTCTAGCAAAACTGAAATCAATGGGTATCAGGGGGCAAACGCTCCGGTGGTTGGAGTCATATCTGACACGTAGGAAGATGGTCGTGGTTATTGGAGGTCAATCATCCCAGCTCCAGGACATCTCTGCAGGAGTTCCTCAGGGTAGTGTCCTCGGCCCAAATATCTTCAGCTGCTTCATCAATGACCTTCTCTCCTTCATATGGTCAGAAGTGGGGGTGTTCACCGATGATTGCGCAATGTTCAGCACCATTCGTGACTCGTCAGATACTGAAGCAGTCCATGTTCAAATGCAACAAGATCTGAACAATATCCAAGCTTGGGCTGACAAGTGGCAAGTGACATTTGCGCTACACAACCATCACCGATAAGAGACAATCTAACCACTGCCCCTTGACATTCAATGGTGTTGCCATCACTATCAACATCCTTGGGGCTATCATTGACCAGAAACTCAATTGGACTCACCACATAAACACAGTGACTACAAGAGCAGGTCAGAAACTAGGAATGCTGCGGTGAGTAACTCACCTCCTGACTCCTGATAGCCTGTCCACCATCTACAAGGCACAATTCAGGAGTGTGATGGAATATGCCCCACTTTCCTGGATGGCTGCAGCCCCAACAACACTCAAGAAGCTTGGCATCATCCAGGGCAAAGCAGCCCGCTTGACTGGTACTACATCCACAAGCATCCACTCCCTCCACCCACCTCACCTCCACTCGCTCAGTAGCAGCAGTGTGTACTATCTACAAGATGAACTGCAGGAATTCACCATAAGATCCTCAGACAGCACCTTCCAAACTGACGACCACTTCCATCTAGAAGGTCAAGGACAGCAGATATATGGGAACACCACCACCGCCAAGTTCCCCTCCAAGCCACTCACCATCCTGTCTTGGAAATATACCACCATTCCTCCACTGTCACTGGGTCAAAATCCTGGAATTCCCTCTGTAATGGCAGTGTGGGTCAACTTACAACTGGGGGACTGCAGCGGTTCAAGAAGGCAGCTCATCACCACCTTCTCAAGGGCAAATAGGGACGGGCAATAAATGCTGGCCAGCCAACGACACCCACATCCCACAAATGAATAGGAAAAAAAAATGTCCTGCACATAAAAAGCAGGACAAATCCAATCCAATCAAAGACTGCCACATCAGTCTATTCTTGATCATCAGTAAAGTGACAGAAGGTGTCACCAATAGTGCTATCAAGCAACACCTGCTCAGAAATAATCTGCTCACTGATGCCCAGTTTGTGTTCTTCCAGGGCCACTCAGCTCCTCACCTCATTACAGTCCTGATTCAAACATGGACAAAAGTGCTGAATTCCAGAGATATGTTGACAGTGACAGCACTTGACATCAAGGCTGTATTCGACCAAGTGTGGCATACAGTCATAGTCATAGAGTTATACAGCACAGAAACAGACCCTTTGGTCCAACTCATCCACTCTGAACAGATAGCCTAAACTGAGCTAGTCTCATTTTCGTGCATTTGGCCCATATTCCTCTAAACCTTCCTATTCATCCATCCAGATGCCTTTTGCACCCGCCTCTACCACTTCCTCTGGCAGCTTGTTCCATACACATACCATCCTCTGTATGAAAATGTTGCACCTCAGGTCCCTTTTAAATAGTTCTCCTCTCACCTTAAACCTATGCCCTCTAGTTTTGGACTCCCCTACCCTGGGAAAAAGACATTGGCTATTTATTGTATCCATGCCCCTCGGGATTTATAAACTTCTGATAAAGTCACCCTCAGCCTCCTACGCTCTAGGGAAAAAAGCCCCAGCCTATTCAGCCTCTTCCTATAGCTCAAACCCTTCAATCCTGAACTATAAGGAAAGATCTCCGCCAAGAGCAAAGTTGTCCACTTCATCAAATTGGGTTAGTATTTGTTTCAAACCATACTTACAGAGTTAAAACTAGAGTTAGGGTTAAATGTGGGTTAAAAGTTAAAGATACGGTACAGTGAGTTAAATGAAGTGAGTTAAAGTTGAAGTTAAGTTGGATGAAGTAAGAAGTAAATGTTGCAACGAATGCTTGCTTTATAATTGAGTGTTAGTACCTAAAGGGTTAAATAAATAAGAGTTTGTTTAAGTTTGGATAAGTTCCTTTTATCAAGAAGCCCTAGCAAAATTGGAATAAATAGGAATCAGTGGAGGGGTGCAAAATCTCCAGTGGTTGAAGTCATTCCAGGCACAAAGGAAGATGGTTGTGGTTGTTTTAGGTCAGTCATCCCAGCTCCAGAATATCTCTGCAGGGCATTCTCAGGGTAGCATCTTCGGCCCTAACACCTTCAGCTGCTTCATCAGTGACATTCCCACCCACCCCATCAGGAGGTCAGAAATGGGGATGTGGGGATGTTTGATAATGATTGCATCAACATTCATCATGATTCATAACTCCTCAGATATTGAAGCAGTTCTTGTACAAATGCAACAAGATCTTGACAATACCTAGGCTTGGGTTGAAAAGTAGCAAGTAACATTCACACCACATAAATGCCAGGCAATAATCATCTCCAATAAGACCACAATATAATCTACAATATAACATAAGAACATAAGAACATAAGAACTAGGAGCAGGAGTAGGCCGTCTGGCCCTTCGAGCCTGCTCCGCCATTCAATAAGATCATGGCTGATCCTTTCGTAGACTCAGATCCACTTACCCGCATTCTCACCATATCCCTTAATTCCTTTATTGTTCAAAAAAAAGTTTACCTTTTTTTTAAAAACATTTACTGAAGTAGCGTCAACTACTTCACTGGGCAAGGAATTCCATAGATTAACAACCCTCTGGGTGAAGAAATTCCTTCTCAGTTCAGTCCTAAATCTGCTCCCTCTAATCTTGAGGCTATGCCCTCTTGTCCTAGCTTCAACTGCCAGTGGAAACATCCTCTCTACTTCTATCTTATCTATTCCCTTCATAATTTTATATGTTTCTATAAGATTCCCTCTCAATCTTCTGAATTCCAATGAATATAATCCCAATCTACTCAGTCTCTCCTCATAAGCCAACCCCCTCAACTCCGGAATCAACCCAGTGAACCTCCTTTGCACCCCCTCCAGTGCCAATACATCCTTTCTCAAGTAAATAACCACCAACCCCTGATACTCAATGATGTTAACATCAATGAATCCCCCACTATCAACATCCCTGGGGATGCCATCGACCAGAAACTCAACTAGACTCACCACATAAATGCAGTGGCTACAAAAGCAGGTCCAGGGGCGAGGAATAATGTGGCGAGTAGCTCACCTGCTACTCCCCAAAGCCTGTCCGCTATCTACAAAGCACGAGTCAGGAGTCTCATGGAATACTTCCCACTTGCCTGAATGGATGTAGCTCCAACAGCATTTAAGAAGTTTGACATCATCCAGGATAAAGCAGCCCACTTGATTGGCACCACATCAACAAACATCTACCACCGATGTTCAGCAGCAGACGTGTATACTATCAACAAGATGTACTGCAGAAATTCACCAAAGATCCTTGGACATCACCTTCCAAACCCATGACCACTTACATATAGAAGGACAAAGGCAGCAGGTACATGGAACACCATTACCTGCAAGTACCTGTCCAAGCCACTCACCATCCTGACTTTGAAATATATTGTTGTTCCTTCACTGTTGCTGGGTCAAAATCCCGAATTCCTGCCCTAAGGGCATTGTGGGTTCACCTATAGCACATGGACTGTAGCGGTTCAAGAAGACAGCTCACCACCATATTCTCAATGGCAGCTAGAAACAAGCAATAAATGTTGGCTTGCCTGCGATGCATACGTGCTATAAGTGAATAAAACAAAAGTACACATAAAATATGAGAGTTTAAAGTCAATGAAAAAAATAAACACAGTCATCAGAGTTGTACCAACAGCGACAGAGGAACTGATGTGCTTCGGAACATCTTACCTACTGACTGTTGTATATGTGCTTATGAACATTGGGGATGTTTTCATTGCAGGAACCTCTGATGTAAAACAGGGAAAGGATATTGTCTATTTCTGTAACTATGATAGACTGTCACTTCAAGAGTATGATCATGTAAATAATGATGACATATTTGGCCATTTTGGGTGGAACAGCTTTGTCTAACCTTGCTACCTGTAGAGTAAACCTCTCCATACAAAAGTTCCTGCTGTTTAAGCTTTGGCCTTCTGGTCCTTCTTGGAGTGTAACACTCCCCAACATTTACCATGATGGGATTCAGAACCCGAGTTCCTGAAACATTACCTGGGTCAATTGTTTAGCAATAATACCATTAGACCAACGCCTCCTCTTCATTAAGCAGCAATATTTAAACCTAACTCAAAAACTACACTTTTAACCTATATGTCACATTTCTAAAGAGAGCCTGATGAAAGCTTCTGAGTTAGCCAAAAAGTTTTTGAGAAGTGCTCAACAAACGATGAAAAGGCAATCAGACTGCAAAGGGAAAACCTTGGAATTTTGCTGCTGGAGACAAGGTTACTATGTAAAGACTTTATCATTTATTTTTCTATAAGCAAAGGGAAGGAAATGAAGGATTTCCTTCAGGGAAGGAAATCTGCCGTCCTCACCTGGTCTGGCCTACATGTGACTCCAGACCCACAGCAATGCGGTTGACTCTCAATTGCCCTCTGAAGTGGCCTAGCAAGCCATTCGGTTGTACCAATCATTACAAAGTCTCAAAGAAACGAAACCAGATGGATCACCTGGCATTGACCTAGGCACCGGCAAAGACAATGGCAGAAACAGCCCTGTTGACCCTGCAAAGTCCCCCTCACTAACATCTGGGGACTAGTGCCAAAATTGGGAGAGCTGTCTTACAGACTAGTCAAGCAACAGCTTGACAGTCATACTCACAGAATCATACCTTACAGATAATGTCCCAGATATCACCATCACCAGCCCTGGATATATCCTGTCACACTAGCAGGACACACCAAGCAGAGGTGGCAGCACAGTGGTATGCAATCGGGAGGGTGTTGTTCGAGGAGTCCTCAACACTGATTCTGGACCCCATGAAATCTTGTGGCCAGCAAATGGGACTACATGCACACCACCAGCCTAAGCAGCAAGTGATAGATAGAGATAAGCAATCCAATGGACCAAATCTAAGCTCTGCAGTCGGACCACATCCAGTCGTGAATGGTGGTGGACAATTAAACAACTCACTAGAGGAGGAGGCTCCACAAATATCCGCATTCTCAATGATGGAAGAGCCCAGCGGATCAGTGCAAAAGATAAGGCAGAAGCATTTGCCGAGTAGATGATCTATCTCGGCCTCCTTCAGTGGTCTTCAGCATTACAGATACCAGTCTTCAGCCAATTCGATTCACTCCACGTGATATTAGGAAATGGTTCGAGACACTGGATACTGCAAAGGCTGCGAGCCCTGACAACATTCAGGCAACAGTACTGAACACTTGTGCTCCAGAATTTGCCATTCTCCTAGCCAAGCTGTTCCAGTACAGTTACAACACTGGTATCTACCTGAGAACATGGAAAATTGCCCAAGTATGTCCTGTACATAAAAAGCAGGACGAATTCAACCCGGCCAATTATTGCCCCATCATTCTACACTTGATCATCAGTAAAATGATGGAACATGTCTTCAATAGTGCTATCAAGCAGCACCTGCTCAGCAATAACCTGCTCAGTGATGCCCAGTTTGGGTTCCCCCAGAGCTCCTGATCTCATTACAGCCTTGGTTCAAACATGGACAAAAGAGCTGAATTCCTAAGGTGAGGTGAGAGTGACGGCCCTTGACATCAAGGCTGCATTCGACCGAGTGTGGCATCAAGGAACTCTAGCAAAACTGGAATCAATGGGTATCAGGGGGCAAACGCTCCGGTGGTTGGAGTCATACCTGACACACGGAAGATGGTCGTGGTTGTTGGAGGTCAATCATCCCAGCTCCAGGACATCTCTGCAGGAGTTCCTCAGGGTAGTGTCCTCGGCCCAAATATCTTCAGCTGCTTCATCAATGACCTCCCCTCCATCACAAGGTCAAAGGTGGGGGTGTTCGCCGATGATTGCACAATGTTCAACACCATTCGTGACTCGTCAGATACTGAAGCAGTCCGTGTTCAAATACAACAAGATCTGGCCAACATTCAGGCTTGGGCTGACAAGTGGCAAGTAACATTCACGCCACACAAATGCCAGGCTATGGCCATCACCAATAAGAGACAATCTAACCACCACCCCTTGTCATTCAATTGTGTAACCATCACTGAATCCCCCACAATCAATATCCTGGGCAGTATCACTGACCAGAGACTCAACTGGACTCACCACATAAACACAATGGCTACAAGAGCTAGGAATACTGCTGCAAATAACTCGCCTCCTGCCTCCTCAAAGCCTGTCCAGCATCTACAAGGCACAAGTCAGAAGTGTGATGGAATACTCCCCACTTGTCTGGATGAGCGTTGCCCCAACAACACTCAAGAAACTTGACACCAAGCTTGATTGGCATTATATTCACAAGCATCCACTCTCTCCACCACTGACGCTCAGTAGCAGCAGTGTGTACTATCTACAAGATGAACTGCAGGAATTCACCAAAAATCTTCAGACAGCACCTTCCAAACCCACGAACATTTTCATCTCGAAAGACAAGGGCAGCAGACATATGGGAACACCGCTACTTTCAAGTTCCCCTCCAAGCCACTCACCATCCTGATTTGGAAATATTTCACCGTTCCTTCACTGTCTTACACACTTTTATAAATTCTTTAAACTTTTATGATTCCTTTTGATCCCAGGAATAGTGGACTTGATTTCCATCATGCCACCACAGTGAGGCATAACAAGTACCCACCTCTGGGGAACCATTAAGAGCAAGGTTCACTGGACCTTATCAAATCCAAAAGAACTTAATCATGTTAATTATATTGCATCTGTGCTTCGCTAATATGTTAAAATCATAAAATGACAAAGAGGGTCACAACAGATGTGCATTTACATTGGTGAAAGAAACGGGTGTGAAGAAAAATATCAGAATGACAAGAATGAATCAGAAATTCAAAAGCTGACCCTCTACAAATCAGATTGTTTGAATGGAGGTGTTCCAAAATGCTAATTCCTGGAAGGGACTTACAAAAGAGACTTGCAAAAATTATTGCAGACTCAAAAAATGACTTGTGTAAATAGGCCAACAAAAAATGTCTTTTGTTATACATGATGTTAATGTGGGGCATTGGTTACTCATAAAACAACAACCTTACAGACTAAACCAAGAGAGGTTAGATAAAGTGAGGGAACAGACTAAGTTTATGATTATCAGTGATATTATTCAACCAAAAGATAATAAGGCAATGACATTATTAAAACAAATCATTGTAGTTGGACGTCACTAGTTGTAAAGGTGTTGAAACCAGATGGATCACAGAGACTGTGCATCAACTATCACAAGAACAAACAAGCAACAAGGACAAATTCCTATCTAACTCCATGCTTGGAAGATTCTATTGAGGTGACTGGACAACAATGATTTTTTACAAAATTTGACTTGTTAAAATGTATTGGCAAGTTCCATTGACTGATACTGCTAAAGAATTAGCAGCTTTTGTAAAACAGGATATACTGAATGAGTTTAAAATCATGCTATCTGGCATGAATATGCATCATATTTATGACAAGGTTATCAAAGAATTATGCAATCGTATTGCTTACATTGATGATTGGTTGTTTTCAGTCAAGGTTAGGTAGAACATTTACATCACTTGAACAAACCGTTTGAAGAATTACAAAGAGCTAATCTGGTCACAAATTTGCCTAAAAGTGAATTTACCACAGCAAAAGCCCAAGTGGAACAAGGCCACATAGCACCTAAAGAAGCAAAAGAAAGAACTATCTGGGATTTTCCTACAACAAAATGCAAAAGTATTCAAATTGACAGGAGTGAACTTTACGAGAAGCTTGTTTCAAATTTCAGCACTGCAATGACTTGTTTGATAAGGTTATTGAAGATAGATAAGAAATTTGAATGGACAATAGAATGTCTTCGACAATTATAAAACTACACTGACCACCACACCAGTTTTATCAGCACTGAATTATGAGAAGCCATTTGAACTGGCAGTTGATTCTAATGATCTCAGTGTTGGCACAGGGGTAACCCAAATATCAGCATAATTATTTATTTAATAATATATCCTGATAGTTGTTTTAGATCAATGCTAGGACACACACCTTGTAATTTAAACAAGGCGTATGGCATTGCTGAAATCAGGTCATTATGTGTCCAGGTAAAATATGCATTAGTACAGAAACCTGCTGCATAACTAAATGAATAAAACTCTAAGAGTTTGACATCACCTTGACTCTTTGGCTTTCTTCAAGCTTCGCTCAGTTCATACCTCAATGTTATACAATGCTTGGCTCCCTTCATTAACTTGAATTGATTTGTAAGGACATCATCAATTTTGACTCATTCTCAGATGTTTATAGCACAGAACGAGGCCACTCAGTCCATCCTGTCCATGCCAGTTAACAAAGATCTCACTACACTAATTCCATTTTCCAACTCTTGACCCATAGCCCTGGAGGCTCTGGCATCACAAGTGAACATCTAAATACTGCTTAAACGTTACGAGAGTTTCTGATTCAACCACCCTTTCAGACAGTGTGTTCCAGATTCTCTCCACCTTCTGGATGAAAAAAAAGATCACTTCAACTTTTCTCTCCAACATCTGCTTGTTATCTTAAATCTAAGCCACCTTGTTATTGACCCCTCTACTCATGAAAAATGTGCCTTCCTATATGCTCTATGTCCCTCATCATGGTACACACACCTATCAGGTTCCTTCTCAATCTTTGTTGTTCCAAGGAAAACAACTCCACCTTATCCAATGTTTCCTCATAGCTCAGACCTTTCAACTGAGACAAATTCTGGGATATCTCCTCTGTGCCATCACTGATGAAATCACATCTTTCCGATAACATGATGACTGGAACTGTACGCAGTACTCAGGTTCTGGCCCAACCAGCATTTTACACAGTTCCAGCATAACCTTCTTGTTCTTGTATTCTGTGCCTCAGCTACTAAAGATGGTATACAATACACCATCTTAATCACTTTATCTGCCTGCCCTGCCATGTTTAGGGATCGTCAAATATACATACCAAGGTGTTATTCCTTGCCTTGCTAACCCTCACCAAGTGCACTACATCACTTTTCTGGGTTAAATTCCATTTGCCATTGCTCTGCCCATCTGACCAGCCTACCTGCAGTCTAAGGTTATCTTCCTCACTATTTGCCACCCTAACAATTTTCATGTCATTTTTTTTAAAAGGCAAGTGTAAGATACGGTGTTCCAGAAATGATTCAAATGGTCCACCACTTAGCTTTAATCAAACCTTACTTTATTCTTACAACACAAAATACATAGAAAAAAAGAATTGGCATAACTTTACTCTACTGAAATACTTAATAAGGTAATGCAATATTTAACCAATAATTGTCAGCTGTACCAACACAGGTAGCATCCCATAAACACAACCTTGGCAAAGGCAATTCAGCAACACACATTATTCTCACATGCTGTCTCTCTCCAATACAGAAGAAACACTGAAAGAAACAATCCGCCATTTTGATTTTTTAAGAAGAAACCTCTGTGTCCAAGACTTTCCTCTTGTAGTAGAGAACTCAAGCTTTCAGTTTCAGCAGCCAGCAAAAATCAACTCAATTAAATGAAAGCAAGACTAAAATCTTCTAAGTCTGTGTGGGTCTGAGCTATCTTGATAATATACTTTGGAGGTCTGATCTGGTCCATAACACCACTTTAACACTCTTAAATGTAGGGGGTATGATTGAGAAGTTTGTGGATGGTGTGAAAATTGTTAGGGTAGTAAACAGTGAGGAAGATATCCTAAGACTGCAGGTAGGCTGCTCAGATGGGCAGAGCAGTGGCAAATGGAACTTAACCCAGAAAAGCCTGACCCCGCCCGCTCATGATTCTTTTGCCTTGCTTTAAAATAAAACACCCAGGGAAAACTCAAAGCTATTTACCAACTGCCTGTCATAAGGTGACCTTTTGGCACCACTGTGACAACACCCCTCTGCAAGAGAAACAGGACAGAATACAGCTCTGCAAGTCACAGTATCATCACAGCAGCAAGAGGCTCTTTGGCCCTTTGTAGAAAATACAAATCATTAATGTTGACCACAAACAGCAACAGTCCCAGCACTGAGCCCTGTGAGGCCCCACCAGAGACAAACTTCCAGTCACAGAAACATCCCTCTACCTTCAATTTTGGCTTTCAGCCTCTCAGTCAGTGTGCAATGAAGAACTTCATCAAAAGCCTTGCTTAAGTCCATGTAGATCACATTTAATGCATTACCCTCATTAACACTCCAAGTTCCCAAAAAATTTGATCAAATTTGTCAAATACAACATTCTCTTAAAAAATCCACTCTGACTATGCCCGATATATTCCGTCCCTCAGAATTCTTTATAATAACCTCTCTAGTCCCCAGGTTAGACGAACTGGCTTGTAAATTTCCTGGAATATCCCTTCATTTTTTTTTTAACAATGGGACATTAGCAGTTCTCCAGCCTTTGACATCTCATCTATGGCCAGAGCGCATTTGAAAATTACTGCCAGGATCCTTGATGTCTCCTCCCTTGTCTCCTTCAACACCCTGGGATGCATGTCATCTAGCCCTGCAGTTCTATCCACTTTTAAGTTGCCAAACCCATGAATACTTCCTCTCTCTCAATGTTAATTTCTTCTAATATTTCACAGTCCAATATCCTGATGTCTATACATGTGTCATCTTTTAAGAACTGAGGTATTTTGTATAGCTCTTGTATTAGCCACAAAAGATATGTGGATTCTCCACAAAAACCAAAAGAACTGCGGATGCTGTAAATCAGGAACAAAAACAGAAGTTGCTGGAAAAGCTCAGCACGTCTGGCAGCATCTATGAAGAAAAAAATCAGAGTTAATCTTTTGGGTCCAGTGACTCTTCCTGAGAACTGATACTCCAAGTCTATTAGTGTCTTCCAATAGAGCACTACACTGGATAGTATAAAATTTAAAGCTCTGGCTTAGTGCATGAACATATTTTTATATCTCACCATAATATTTTGAAATTTGTTTGGTCACACACCAAGAGAATCAGACACACCACAGAAAAGTTTTCTAGCATAGCGTCAGTTGCACTCTTTTCAGAAATGCAGTCAAACTATTCCTCTGGCACTTCTCTGCTCATGTGTGGGGTGACTCTCTGCCCAATAACACCAAGTAGAACTTTAGATGCAAGAATGATGAAACATAGCATACAAAGATTAGACATTTCTATGCGCCTGTTCTTTTGGACGTTAAGACATCTCAGATATTATCCACTCACAAGGTAACTCACTTGTTGTCCTTATCTGATCAATAAACTTTTTCATTGCATCAACTACCTTTTCATCTCCTGCTTTCAATGCTTCCACTGCTATCTGAACTTGTCCTTCAGCCTTTCTATGCTTGGTGTTCTTTACTGCAGAGATATGTTACAGATATAAGTATGTTACAAGATCCATAGCCTGACTTAAATATTTTAGATGTATTTTGTATAGTCTAAGGTGCTTTCTTTTGTAACTATCTTCCTAACTAATACTGGTACACAACATCTTTAGAAAACTTTTCTGTGATGTGTCCTGATTCTCTCAGTGCATCACCAAGCAATTTTCAAATTTCTGAAAGTGGCAATCAACAGGTACACATACAGAGCCAATTCCATGTTTCAAGAATGCCTCAAGACTTATCGAAATACTCAGGTACAATAAATCAATTGACCTTAGTAATCATAAAGTTAGAAGTTTTCATGCTATAAATGACTGCTTATTAAATATCATTAAAGATGATGATATGAGAATATTTCTTCCATACTTTAAAGATACACAGGGACCAAAGACATTAAACTACAGATGACCCAATCTTTATAAATGATATACAATAATACTTGCATATTGAAGGCACATCGCATTCTGTGAAATTCGGTAAAAGAGATTATTTTATTTTTCAGAAGAACTCACTACATCATTAGACTGACCAGATTTAGACCATTTACAGGAAATTGTATTGACAAAATCATAAAGGACACCTTGCAAAGTACCAGAATTATTGACTTGTGTCAATGGCGATGCCCTCTCTCTCCAACTTTGAAAATATTAAATAAAAACAGGTCAAGCCATGCCACCATTTTTGACTGAACTGACATCTTTTGGGGATGGGCTACCATCATTAACAGGACGGTAACCACTTAACGGTTGCCAACCATAAAATTCAGGTGGAAGTCCCATTGCTCACCAGTCAACGCCAGCAACATGCATTTCCTCCCTGTATCAGGATCTGGGCAGAAATGGTAAAATTTTGACTATAAATGCAGCTCAGGAGAAGCCAGATAAGCATGAAAATGAAAGGAAGAGAAGCTTTGTTCAAAAGGTTAAAAGAAGAAGAATGATAGGAGGCTCCTGTGCCAAAGGTCACTGCTATTGTCTTGATTGGGCCGAATGGCCTATTTCAGCACTGTCCATTTTATATAACAGTGAATGCGCTTCTGGCATTAAACTTCAGTAAGTATACAATAATTGACCTCAGAGTGCTTCATATTGGCATTAAACGCTTGCAGCAGGAGACGTTCTGTTCCCTTGGATCAACTTTCCTTATATTTCCATAAAGAAAGTGTGCTAAAAAAAAGATATTACACATCTTTCTTTCTTTGTTCCAATGGTTTTATCCAGGTCTCTCAGGTAAAGTCAAATGCTTCTATTTCCTAGATGCAAAGCAGTTCCTCCGAGGAACTGCCAAAGGAATTTGCTAAACCTTCTCTCATGTGCTGGCATATCAGAGCACATGCAACAACTTGCGGCAAAAATCAAATGTGAAATAGCGCATTCTCCAGGAAATAACAAATTTTCCTTTTCCTTTGTTTTAAGGAGGTCATTGAAAAGCTTCTCGAAATCACGACAGTGGTTGCTGAATGGTTGCACGACATGTGTTATCCTGAATTAAATGATAAACTAATAACATACCATGATATTTATCATTCCATCAACAGTTGATGCTCTTTCTTGCCCCAAGAACAAAGCATATTCATATTTTAATCACATAATTCATTAATGTGAAAATATTCACAAGGAAATACAGTGAGGGACTGCATCTGAATACAACGAATTAATTAAAATACCATGGTCATAAAAGAACATATATGCAAGCTAGACTTAAAGTCACAGCTGCGCTGTAGGACAGGATAAATACAGCCAGTAAAATTGTTATAGTCATGACTTCTGATCTCATTGAAGCCTGTATTTCGGGTTTTGTGCTAAAGTGGCAATGTCTTTAAAATATTTATGTGGTTTACCATTTTGTTGCCTGTCTGGCACTCAACGTAATAATGCAGCTGATGTCAAGATGTTTTGTAAAACTGTCAACAAATAACCTACATCGACATATTAATAATAAAAGTGAAAAAAATTGTTCGTCCCATTCCCATCAATAAAGAGTGCTACTTTAAAGTCCAGTAAATTATTTACATAGTCTATTTTTCATCTTGCTGCGTTCTCTAAATAAAACAAGTCTGCGAGACAATCCAAGCATGCTTTGCAGGATAATAATTACAGGTACTCATCTTTACCAGTTCAGCCTTGCACCTACTTCTCCATTTGCTCAGCGTATAATAAGCGTCTCTCTAAAAATAGCAATGCAAGGGCTGCAGCACAGAGGAATCACCGCATTCCTACATTATCTGAAGGTTTTGTCTAGACTCATTCTGGAGGTTCTCTGTACCTGGTCTCGGAGGTCCCGCAGCCGCAACTGCTGATGCTTCTGGAATCTCTCCTGGTAACTCCCAAATCAGCTCTTGATCTCCGATGTTGGAAGTAATCTGTTAGTTTCCCAAAAGTGGACATCGCTGAGGTGCTCACGTTGCGTGTCTTTCAGATCACAGGGACATCGAAACCAGCTGAGTTCTGCCTCTTTTTTGTGTGTGTGCAATTCAACACAATCCCTTCAGTGATCAGCAATACATTCAGATCTAAAGCCAGTCTACATCGTTGGAGACGTACAAAAAAAGAGAGATCGACTTCAGAAAGCAGGTCACCTGATGTTGACTGCAGCTGCTGGAGAGATGAATAAAGCTCACAGTGAAAGCTCTATTCAGCTGCGAGTCTCTCAACTGCTTCGGCACAGTCTCCATTCATGTACAGTCTCGTCACATGCAAAGATTTTTTCAGCATCCACATATAAAAAATAAATAAAATTGCTGCAAGATACATCTGGCTACGATGTAATCCCAGAGCACACTCCTACCATTATCCTTTTCTTGCCCGTTTCTCATCGAACCAAACCGCTTCTGCAAAGATTGTTATAGGTATCTCCTCTACCCCTCAAATACACATTAATATTTAATGGCAATTAAAACAAGACTGAAGCTGATGCAATGCAATAAAAATGACTAGCTGTAACAGACATTTCATCCATTTCCAATCAATGGAAGGATTCATCCAAACTAGGATGCTATCCAGATTTCATGCTGTATAATTTCGATTTAAATGCGCTTTAAGGCTAGAATCTGCTGGAGACACTGAACAATTTAAAGAAAATTCCAGCTATGGCTTTTTCAACTACTGAGGGATAAGGTTTTTGTGAAAACATGGAAGTTGCAACATCTCCCCAAAATTTGCAGTTGATTAGTATCTGTTGTCAAAAATCAATCAGCTTATGGTATCCTTTCACTCCAAATCTGGGGTCCCAAAGGCACAAACTTATGGAGTTCAATGGGAACTTGTCCAACTGATATATTTCATATATAAGCCTTAAGTGTCAATGTTGGCAGACTACGACCATTCTAGGCAGTGCATCCAGGCTAGATCCTGTCCCCAGTTAACACACGGGTATGTACACTTTTGGTTCAAATAAAGAGTGGTGCTCTAAATTATTAACCTCCAACCTTGGCCTGTGTCAATTATTCTAAGTGCAGTGGGCCATTGTTGTTCGTTAGTACAACTCTGCACAGATTGTAAGGCTGGATTTCTCCCTCAGGCTTAGAGACTCCAACGTCGAAACTAAATTTACTGCAGTGTTTCAAATGGAAGCTAAGTGTTTCTAGATGTGGAAGCGTTGGAAAAGGTGCAGAGGAGATTTACCAGGATGTTGCCTGGAATGGAGGGAAGGTCTTATGAGGAAAGGTTGAGGGAGGTAGGGCTTTTCTCTTTAGAACGACGAAGGATGAGAGGTGACTTGATAGAGGTGTACTAAATGATCAGAGGTATAGATAGAGTAGACAGCCAGAGACTTTTTCCTAGGGTGGAGGTAGCTTTTACGCGGGGACATAGTTTTAAAGTGAAAGGAGGTAGATATCGGGGAGACGTCAGAGGTAGGTTCTTTACTCAGAGAGTGGTACGGGCGTGGAATGCATTCCCGGAGAGGGTAGTGGAGTCAGCCTCATTAGGGGCATTTAAGCGGCTATTAGATAGGCATATGGATGATAGTATAAGGTAGCGGTGGAGGTTAGATAGACCTTAGGTTTCGGGTAAAAGTTCGGCACAACATCGTGGGCCGAAGGGCTTGTACTGTGCTGTACTGTTCTATGTTCTATGCTCTATGTTCTATGCTACAATCCCTTCTACCCTGGACTTGATCAAGGGTATGCTGGAAAATAGTAGGATCTCCATCACCCAACAGCTTTTGCAATCACAAGCCTCCAAATCACTAACACCCTGACACACACACATATGCAACCATCCTCTGCGCCACAAAACCCACTGGCCACATTTGAATTTGCCGAGACCCATTTATTTCTGCTCCATAACTCAAACATGTCTTTCAGTACCTTAAAGCAATGCTTGTGTTTTGAAAATACACTCTCAAAATTAGTTTTGTTGTATTTGAAAGATGGCAAATGCAAAGAAGTACATAGGAAAGATGGAGAACTGCTTACTTTTCAGATAATCTCTGGAGGTAGTATTCAACGGATCATAGTTGTCATCTTTGGCTAGGGTAACAGGCAACGCGGAAAACGACTCTTCTAAGATGTTCAGTAAAGGTGGCAGAGCAGGTGGATGAAGTTTCTGTGATGAGGAAGTTAACTTGCCTCATATGTATATGACTTTTAACCCTGTAGTGTACTTTACCAAAGTTAGTGTCGAGTCACATTTATTCCCAGTATTCTGGTTTGTAAGATAAAACATGAGGAATAGGGCAGGAATGTATCATATGGCCAACCTGCTCTCTCTGCTAAGATCGACATGGCTGATCTTCCACCTCAACTCCACTTTCCCATGAGTCCCGATATCATTTGATTTCTTAAAGGACCAAAAATCTGTTAAAGCCTTGAATGTTTTCAATATTACAGTATCCATAACCCTCTGGGTTTAAAGAATTCGCATTAATTATAAGCTTTGGATTGAAGAGAATCTTCCTTATCTTAGTATTCAATGATAAACTCCTTGTCCCGAGTTTGGAAAATGGCCCAGATTCCTCAACCAGACTAAGCAACTACTCACCATTTACTCTGCAAGACCCTTCAGACTCTCATATGTAACAATGAAATCATTGCTCAATTTTCTAAACTTCATAGGTTACAATTTATTCAGCTTCTCATCATAGAATAACCCTGTCACCCTAGGAACTAATCTAGTGAGCCTTCTAGGTGGTGAAGGGTTACATTTTCCTGTGGGCTTTGGAAAATGTAACCAATGCATTTTTGTATCTTTCAAAATGCACACCTGTCTCATATAAAACTCTGCGTGGGAATTTTGTCTTTTCACACACAGCTTAGTACACACACATTTTGCAAGCCGCATGGACCTCATGAAGCCTGAGAGTCTGGAGGCAGGCCAGTTAGAAGGTCTATTTCAGTTCTCCAACACAGCAGCCTAGCTCCCATTGTTTCTTAAAGTTTCATAGACGTTACCCCTTCACCATACCCCACCCCCACCCACCACCATGCCACTCCAAATATATCCAGCTTAGCCACTCACCCAATATACAATATGTAAAGTCATCAGGAAACATGCAACAGGAATTATTATGAAGCCAGTGTAAAAAAATTAAACCTCTACCTACTAAAACTCTGAATTCAAACATAATAATTTCTCCTGAAAAGAAAAAAATAACTACTCCAGTGCAAAACAAATAAGATCCTTTAAGTGCAAACAAAAATTATGTTTGTCAACAAACAAAAAACCAAAGCAAAGGCACATTCTGTTATTCTTCTTCTTGAGTTTTTTAATTGAAGGCAGGTCTGACCTATGATGCCACAACCTCCATCACAAGGAAGATAAGGAAAAGGTCATTCAAATCATTCCCCATCAGAATTGGGATAAAACCCTGTGTTGTTGACACCAATCTGATCCTCTCTTGGATCAACGGACTCTGCTGAGCTGAACCTATTATAGCTTTCTAAACCCAGTCAAGCATTCATAACAGCCACAGTTGTCATAGCAAATATTCTAACCACATTGTCTCATTTCCAGTACCCGTCAGGACCGTCTTAATACTTTTCATGTAATATTGCACTTACTTGAATGGAATATGTATGGAATACATGATAACACTTACATAAAAGTGATCAGTTTCATGAACAACATACTTTGTAGGACAAATTCCAATTGTAGTTATTGTAATGTAGTCAGCCAGGTAGACATCATAGAATATGAGTTCCCTGATTGGGGCTGTTAACCTTGTCCAATCAGGGATCCCTAGCTGAAAGATATAAACAGGAGTGTAAGAGTTTCTGTTCACTCTGAGAGCTGGCTCTGAGGAAGCCGCACCAGTGTCATGTACTATGCACATGTAAATAAAGAGTGACTTTGTGACAGGATACCAGCCTCTGTGAAGTTATTTCTGTGGCAATCAGATAAAAAAAATACCTCCTGAAGAAATTCACTTGCAACAGTCATCTTTGATTTAGGGTCAGCATTTCTGGGATCATGCCACAATTTGGGAAGTTTGACTTGTTCAATCCTGCCATTGAAGACTGGGCCCAGTATGTGGATAAATGTGTTTTTTTTCCAGGCAAATAATATTGGGGCAGATGAAAAGCAATAAGTAATTAACCTGACAGCTTGTGGACCCACAGCTTTTTTGGTTATTAGAAGCTTAACATTTCCTGAGGCATCAGATACTAAAACCTTTCAAGACTTGATGGATTTAGTTAAGGCTTATTACAACTCCAAGCCTCCTGTAATTCTGAGACATGATTGGTTTTTCTTGCCAGTTCAAGAAGCAGGGAAGTCCATGTTGGATTTTTTGATGAAGTTAAGATAAATGGCAGAGGCATGTGATTTTGGTTTAACCCTTAATGAGATGCTGACCATTTAGTTTTGGAATTAATTATGTAACCATGTAAAAGTGCCAACTAGCTGAAGACACTAGTTAAGTAAAGGCAATTACATAGTCTCATGCAGGACATATCTTGAATAGAAGCGTTCTAGGTCAGCCCACAGCAAAACTCTAAGACAAAGCAAAGATTTGGCCAAATAGTTAACATTTTCTTCAGACGGTTAACATTTTCTTCAGGATCCAGGCCTGCAAGCCATCGTGGTTGCTGCTGACATGTGGACTTCAGACAGTACAAGTGTCCCACTAGATCTAAATTGAGTAAGAGAACTCATAGGCTGCTATAATGCACACCCTAGAAAGCCCACCTACATTTGGTTTGGAACAGTTAAATTTCTTAGCAACATCCAAATCAGAACCAATCAAAATAAACATCTGATTAAATGATCACCCAGTTCTAATGAAGATTGATACCAGCGCAATATCAGTGATTGCAAAACCTGTCTTTTAATAAAATTCACTCTGGGACTCCAACCCTTAAGTTTGCATGAGATCTCGGCTAGACCAGGAACCTATGCAGGGGAATATTAACCTAGATTAAGGTTATAACTTGGTTCCAGTCTTGTATGAGAAGCAGCTGGTTGAGTTACCACTGATTGTAGTAAAAGGGTCAGGCCCAAACCTGATGTGGTAAAATTGGTTGAGAAAAATTCACCTTGATTGGCTTAACATGTCTTGATTAGAAGATGGCTGCCTGAGTGAAGTCCTAATTAAATACCCGAAAGTTTTTCAGGAAGCTCTAGGGACTATCAAATGAATCAAGGCCACCTTGTATGTTGACCAGGAAGCAATTCCATGATTCTGAAAGGTCCATCCAGTGCCATTGGTAGAGGCAGAAATCAGGAGCCTGGAAACCGAAGGAATCATCAAACCAGTACGTTTGCAGAATGGGCAGCACCGGTCGTACCAATTGTTAAGCCCACGGGTCGGTTTGCCTTTGTGAAGATTTTAAATAAACACTAAAATGTTCCTTGCAGCTGGATAAATACCCAATCCTTCACATAGAGGATTTATACGCAAAGTTGGTGGGGTGGGTGGGGCTGTCCTTCACGAAGTTGGAAAGGAGCTATGTGTATCTGCAAGTGCGGTTAGATGAGGATTCCAAGAAGTATGCTACAATTAATACCCATAAGGGTTTGTACCAATATATGAGACTGCCACTTAGGGTATAGTCAGCCTGTGCCATTTTTCATTAGACGCTGGAGAACATTTTGCAAGGTCTACCCCAGATCGCCATTCATATGGATGATGTGCTAATAACAGGGAAGACCAATAAAGAGCACTTAGAGAGGTTTGACATAGTCCTTAGACATTTCCCCAAGGTGGGCCTGCACCTTAGAAGAGAAAAATCTGTGTTCCAGGCACCCCAAATGACCACTTGGGCTACAGAGTTGATAAGACCGGTTTACACACGATGGAAGATAAAGTGAGGGCAATCAAAGGTGCCTCAGCTTTCACATCTGTTCTGGAGCTTAGGTCTTTCCTTAGATTGGTGACTTATTGTGGAAGGTTCACACATAACCTGGCCTCTACTCTGGCACCTTTACCTCTGCTTGCGAAAAGGGTCAGCCTTCGAAATGGTCTCATAACCAAGATGTAGCCTTTAGGGAAGTGAAGAAAGAGCTATCATCATCTAAGGTGTTGACACACTACGATCACAAGTGAAATCTGGTGCTGACATACGATACCTCCCCGTACAGTATCAGATTAGTGTTGGCTCATAGGTGGCGCAATGGAAAGAAACACACAATAGTGTATGCTCCCTACACTTTGGCTGATGCCGAGCGCAAATACACCCAGATAGAAAAAGAAGGTTTGGCAGTCATCTTTGGTGTGAGAAAGTTCCACCAATACCTTTACAGATGTAAATTTGTAACATTAACAAATCACAAACTTCTGCCAGGGCTACTCAAAGAGGACAACGCTGTGCTGCCCATACCTTCAGGTCAAATTCAGCAGTGAGCTCTCATTCTAAAGAAGTACAATTACAAGTTGAAACACCATCCAGGAGGCCAAGTAGCAAATGCGGATGCCTTCAGCCACCTCCTGCACCACTGATGCCGCAACTGGAAGAGTCTGTTCTGGTTTTAAACTTTCTGGAAACCATTTTGGTCAGACTGTGGATGCAAAAAGACCCAGTCCTGGCAACAATAAAACAGCTTGTCATGATGGGGGAAACAAAAGGGCCCTCACAACTAGGCCGCCCTAGCTTCTACACCCAGTGAGACCAGATCACTGTAAAGGATGGCATTTTATTAATAACTGTCCCAAGCAAACGTTGTTGCCTGATACTGGCTGAACTCCGCCAGTGTCATCTAGGGGTGTCCAAAGTGAAGATGGTGGCAAGAAGTTATGTCTGATGGCCAGGACTGGATGCAGACATAGCTGCATTGGTGAAGCAGTGCCCAGAGTGCCAACAAGGACAAAAATTACTGCCAGAAGCTCCTCCACATTTGTGGGAATGGCCAGGTAAACACTGGACTTGGTCCCACGTTGACAATGCCAGCCCTTTCATGGGCTCAACTTTCTTAGCCATTGTGGACGCCCTGTCAAAGTGGTGGGATATGCATAGAGTTCATTTGTGAAATACAGGGATGACAATAGAAAAGGTGCGAGAATCTTTTGCAATACATAGGTTCCCAGAAGTGTTGGTCACAGACAACAAGCCATCATTTACAGGCAGGGAATTTGAGTATTTCCTAAAGTCAAATGGCATTCGGTATATAAGGATAGCTCCATACCAGCCATCATCCAATGGTCTGGTAGAAAGAGCAGTCCAAACTTTGAAGACAGGCTTAAGGAAGCAGCCTACAGCTTCAATCAAGACCAAACTGTCCCGGCTCCTCTTATCGGACTATCCTTCATGCAACTACAGGGATAGCTCCAACAGAGTTGCTAATGGGGAGAAGACTCCACACTAGGTTCAATCTGATCTTCCCAGGCCTGGGGGTGAGGCTGATCAGCATCAGGAATACCAATGCCAGACAAAAGACTTCTCTATGTGAAGGAGGTAATTTACTTCAGAGGACGAAGTTTAGTGCCGAAACCATGGAAATGCCCTTGCAGAAGTAATGGGCATGGTCAATACAAGGTCAAGTCCCATGACATACAAAGTTCAGGTAGGTGAGGCGGTCCTGAACAAGCATGTGGACCACATGAAGGCTGCTTACTCACAAACAGAGCAGGAGCAGAACATACCCTGCCCCTTAGAATGGCCAGAAAGTCTATCGGAACCCGTGGTTTCTTCCCCTCCATCTAGTGTCAAAGAAACCTCGGAGTCTGAGATGGACACAGCGGATGTCACAGCCTCAATGCATTTACCACCTGAAAAAGACACTGAATTTCTTCCGAGATGCTTTAGGTGCAAGAGGCAGCCTACAGTCTGGTACGCGCTGCCCGTATCTGAGGCTGAGTTGGAGAAACTGGACCCGGCCCAGGAGAGGCTACAAGAAAAAGAACAGGCCAATGTCCTCAGACTTGGAGGAGGAGGGATGTATTGATTATAATGAGGTCAGCCAAGTGGACCTCATATAATATGAGTTCCCTGATTGGGGCTGTTAACATAGTCGAATCAGGAAGCCCTGGCTGACAGATATAAACAAGAGTGTCAGAGGCTCTGTTCATTCTGGGAGCTGGCTCTGAGGAAGCTGCACCAGTCTCAAGTAGTAAGCACATGTAAATAAATGGTGGCTAGGTGATGGGATACCAGCCTCTTGGAATTATTTCCCCAATGATGAATAACTGCATTAAAAATACCAAATTAAACACAACATATAATAGTGACATTTGAGGTTTTCAAAACATTTTACATATACCTTCCAGAATGGTCTTGACTCCTCAGTAGGCATCCCCTAGTAGTCATAAACTTGCCAAGGAAGTGCAATTTGCAGTAACATAAGAGCAGGAGTAGGTCATTCAAGCCATCAGGTCTGCTTTGCCATTCAATACCATCATTGTTCAACATCCATTTCAATGCCTTTTTCCCTCACTATTCCCATAGCCCTTTACTTCATAGGTATTTAAAAATGTGTCAATCTCTCCTTTAAACAAACTTGATGGCTGAGCTTCCACAGGCCCCTGAGGCAGAGAGTTCCAAAGATTTATAAACTTCTGAATAAAAAAAAATTATCTTCATTTTGGTCCTAAGCGAATACTCCTTCATTATGAAATTGTGTCTACTGGTTCTAAACTCCCAGACAAAGGAGAACATCTTACCTGCATCTATCCTGCCTATATCTTCAAATATTTTGTAGGTTTCAATAAATTCACTTCTCACTCTTTTGAGTTGAAGATGCAGCCAGGTCAAGTCCATTAGCTGGGTGACTGTCCCTGGGCACACAGTATCTTGCAGCAGCATTACAATTATAATGGCTGGTAAAGCCTAAGGTGCAGAATTATATTGCAAAAGCATCCTGTAAGTGGTTCGGAAATGTTCCATGTTAAATCTTAGAGACTGGCACATGCCATTTGCCAATGTCTGTGGATGTGGGTTGCACAAAGAATTCTCTGATATGTTGTACCTGGTATCCAACATCAAGGTCATTTAGAGTGAGCAGCAAGTTGAACCAGCCAAGAACCTGCTCTAGTTTCCATGTTGACTTTTCCCAATAGCTAGTGTTTGCCAATTTTTATAAGAGCGCAATCCATGGTGAGTTGGGGTACCAATGCAAAGTCATGCCATTTAGAAGTAAAAGTGCAGCAGCAACATTCGAATGAGAACCAATACAGTCACTGAAGGACTACATAAGTGCATGGATTACATCAATGTTTTGGTTGGTGATAGCCAAACCTGGAAGAACATTTATAAGATTTGACTGAACTCTTTTTAAGCCACAAAAAACCCGATCTGATTATAAATTTGACCAAGAATGAATTTGCCAAATCAAAAATGACTTAGTCGGGCCATACTTTGGACAAAGATAAGAGGCACCTAGAGAAGTGAGAGTAAAAGATATTTTGTGTTTTGCCATCCTTAGGATGAAATGCAAAACTTTATGATATATTGCCATGAGTTGATTTAATGGGAAATTTGTTCTGAACTTCAGCACTGTAGCAGTATTTTGTTGAAGAAAGACACAAAATTTGAATGAAAGCAAGTATGTCTAAGCACCTTTGACATTGTGACAGTTTTATTCATGCCAAATTATGAGAAGGCAGTCAAACTGACTGTTGATGCCACTGACATTAATCTGAGGGCCATTTTACTACAAAGTGATAAGATAGGGATCGAACAGACTGTCAGTTATTTTTCAAAGAAACTCACCACGTCAACAAAAATACTTTTAAGCTGACAAGGAGACAGTAGGCAAAATATAGTGGTCTGAATGATGTGGGCTACAGTGAGACCTTTGGCAGAATCAGACAAGAACAGCAGCGAGGCCAACTTCAACACCAACAGCATTTCATTCCTTTATTTTTGTTTTTGCTAAGTGACATGGTGAGTTTCTTGACAGCCAGTGGTTAGTTGCTGTCACATCTCACTAGGGAAGCTGCTGGAAATCAAGCCACACTATTCCTGGATTCATCACAAAAGTTAAAGATTATATTAAAGATACACTGTGGAGCTGGAGGAACACAGCAGGTCAGGCAGCATCAGAGGAGCAGGAAAGTTGATGTTTCGGGTAGGGACCTTCTTCAGAAAGTTCTGAAGAAGGGTCCCTACCCAAAACGTTGACTTTCCTCCTCCTCTGATGCTGCCTGACCTGCTCTGTTCCTTCAGCTCCGTACTGTTTCGATTCTGACTCCAGCGACTGCAGTTCTTGATATCTCTGAGTGATTTATATTCAAGTACACCAATTTACCTGTCTGTTTAGACCCTGGTAGAGAGAAAACATGGACCAAGTTTATACACTTGACTATTTACTATTTAATTCAAATAAATAGATTCTTGCTACAGGTAAACAACTGTGACTTGCTGACATATCAGTCTAATAGTTAAAACTTTAACCCCCTTATGAAACTCTCCCTACTCAAGCATATAGACAGTAACAGATAGACAAGAAACCATAGGCATCATGGGTAGAGGGAAGGACTGGGAAGGAATTTCAATGACCCCTGTCCACAGAGTTTGCTGAGATGATTCTTTTGTTTGACAGGACTTAATATTCTTTGATCTCTTTCCTCATAATTTTCACTTCCTTGCAGGAGGCATTAGTGACTAGTTTACAAATTATCAAGTCCTTGACTTATAGTTAAAATCAACAGCTTACAGCAACTGATAGGCGATACACCATCTCCTCTTCTGGAGGTCCAAAGGCTTCTGGCAATATTATTCATGCCCACAAGCTGTTCAGCCACTCAGGAGCCAATCACAGTTATTGGCAGAGAGATGTCCTTTGTCATCCACAGCTGATCACAACTCCACAAAATAATCAAATACTTGCTACCAGCTGAATCTCACTTTGTTAACACCTTGGTGCTAGCCGGTCTGCAACTAACCTCCTTCACTGACTGAAAAAAGCAGCAGTGTAAACATCACTTACATGAGTTTTATTAACTTGTTTTTATATTCCCTTCCATAATCCCTGGGTTTAAAAGTGTCTTTTCCCATTTCAGTCCACATCAAAAATATAGAAAAATAAAAAGATACCTTCTTTATACTGCCAATTAAAGGGGGATTGTTGCTTGTTAAACAACATGTTATTGGCCCGACTTCCCTCATAAATATTCAATTTCCTATCTTACCAAATATATCAAGTTAGACATCATGAAAACTCATCATGGAAATCAGAGCAGGTACCTGGTGATTTCAGCTTGCCACTTGCTCCAAAAGATCTACATGTTGCATTAGATTAAACAGCATCTCAGGGGATGTTTCAAAGACACCAGCTGCATGCACCCCTCACCCACAGACTTTGGCATCCTGCGTTTATCAACTCTTCATGATCATCATGACACTTCTCCAATACACTTGCAGACTGCTCAGAAAGCATAGATTTGTATTGCAGAGCACACCAACAATTAGCATCAAAAGAGTACACAATGGACACTTTGCACACAGGGACAGGTATCCAGCTCATGGATTGGACTGGGCCACATCTCAGGCTGTTTAACTGATTTCTTAGCATAGAAACATAGAAAATAGGAGCATGAGTAGGCCATTCACTAAGTATCCTGTTCCCACTTTCTCTCCATACCTTTTGATCCCTTTCCCCTAAGAACTATATCTAACTTCTTCTTGAAAACATTCAATGTTCTGGTCTCAACTGCTTTCAGTGGCAAAGAATTCCACAGGCTCACTATTCTCTATGTGTAGAAATCTTTCCTCATCTCAGTTCTAAAGAACATACCCTGTATCCTTAGACTTTGAGACTGGGTTTTGGACACCCAGTCATCGGGAATCCTTCCAGCAGTTAACCTGTCTAATCCTATTAGAATTTTATGGGATTCTGCGAGCTCCCCTCATACTTCTCAACTCCAGTGAATATTGCCTGAGTTAAACAGCCTGAGATGTGGCCCAGTCCAATCCATGAGCTGGATACCTGTCCCTGTGTGCAAAGTGTCCCTTGTGTACTCTTTCGATGCTAATTGTTGGTGTGCTCTGCAATTCAAATCTATACTTTGATAGCAGTCTGCAAGTGTATTGGAGAAGTGTCATGATGATCATGAAGAGTTGAATATTGCCCAAACCAATCCAGTCTCTCTTCATATTTCAGTCCTGCAATCTCAGAAATCAGTTGGAAAAAGAGTTAAACTATTTTTCCTTTGTTGAAGAAGGAAAGACCGTATGGTCTTTTAAGGGTTCACCATTGAAAACAAGGTTCAAATTGGTTTGAATATGTAGTTCATCTTTGTTGCTTTTTATAAAAATGCTGATGTTGTTACATAGAGATTTTATACTCTGTATCTTTCATTTTTCATTTTTTTTTCTCCCAGCAGGTTAAGTTCATCATATCTAGGCTGTTAAAAAAATTAGATTTTGTGGAACTTTAAATTTTTAAATCATCAGATATATTTGCACTGAATTAACTCATTTGGCATGAACATAATGGATCGTATGCCTTTTTGTTCCTAAGACTAGGTTGATCGTGTGGTCACAGACATCAAGAACTTCAAGAATCTAAGAACTTAATCACAACATCATAATAATTTGAACTGAAAGCTTTGCCTTTCTAAAATGAAAGTTGTCCTTAACTCATTTGGGCTGCTCATTATCATTTGTTACTATTTGTTATCTTTCGAGCTAAAGAGCTTGTAATTAGTTGCTTCCTTAACAATTGTAGACATTAACAGTCTCTAATAAATTTTTAAAATATGAAGTCTGAACATAATTGTTTCTAATTTAATTTAAATTCACATGCGTTTCTATTCCATGCACCCAAAAGAAAAGGGGATATTGCTTTGGTTTAAAGGAATAAACAGAACTTTAAATTTCAAATGTAAAGGAAAAACAATGGGAAAACACAGTGAGATAACAAAGTGTAGAGCTGGATGAACACAGCAGGCCAAGCAGCATCATAGGAGCAGGAAGGCT
>NC_063352.1:34648274-34723408 GCF_021869965.1 Rhincodon typus
GTGTTCTGCAAAGCGGTCCCCGAGTCTCCGCTTGGTTTCCCCGATGTAGAGGAAGCCACACCGGGTACAGCGGATGCAGTATACCACATTGGCAGATGTGCAGGTGAACATCTGCTTGATGTGGAAAGTCTTCTTGGGGCCTGGGATGGGGGTGAGGGAGGAGGTATGGGGGCAGGTGTAGCACTTCCTGCGGTTGCAGGGAAAAGTGCCGGGTGTGGTGGAGCTGGAGGGGAGTGTGGAGCGGACAAGGGAGTCACGGAGAGAGTTGTCCCTCTGGAAAGCAGATAAGGGTGGGGAGGGAAAGATGTCTTTGGTGGTGGGGTCGGATTGCAGATGGCGGATTGAGATTGTTTTGTGTCACACTGTTACCATTTTTTTTGTGGTGTAATTTGTCCAAGATGCAGTTTAACATAACATCATTTCAGAGAAGGAAGATAGGATTCGCTTATGTTGGCAACATTCAAGGGAGCCCAGACCTTGAAGAATACAAAACATTCATGTTGTCATCATTGCTTGGTATGAAGTTTTTTTGTGAAATCTTGCTGAGTAAATTCTATTTGATTCATACATACTGATTTTTCATACCTTATGAGGTCAAGTGCAACTGTGGACTCCAAATAAGAACTCAGAATGAGATTTTTTTTTAAGTAAACTAGTATGAAACCCCAAACTCTCTAAACCTACCAAGACATGTTCCAGAAACAAGATTATTTCATGGGCATGAAGAGGTTTGGAGGGATATAGGTCAAGAGCAGACAGGTGGGACTAGTTTAGTTTGGGATTATGCTCAGCATGGACTGGTTGGACTGAAGGGTCTCTTTCCATGCTGTATGACTCTATGACTCTATATCTACAGCAACAAAAATAGAAATAGCAGGGGAAACTCAGCAGGTCTGGCAGAGAAAGCAGAGTCAATGGTCTGGTGACCCTTCTGCGATAGGATTTCCATTCTACTCTTTCTTCTTGTTCACCATCATTACTTTATCTCTGACAATATATCTGTAGACTGTGTGTAAATCAGTACACCAAACTGATTTGATATACTGCATACAGTCTATTCTCTGCCTGTTCTTCCTGGGCTGAAGATTTCGCCCAATGGTCCATATTTAACAGGTCACCAGGAAGAATAGCTTTTCATTTATGTAGTCTACTACTTTTGATACAGGATCAGTAATGCTGGTAGAAACAGTCAAGCAAAAACGTTTCTTCTTAAGTGGGCTAGAAATAGCAATTGCAATTGAGGACCTGACCAAATACATACTGGGGAGACCTTGTCAGGCATTTTCAATAAATTAATCCTGCAATCTCTAATCTGGAATTTTAAGAGTGAACAATCTAAAATAGCTAAATACAACATATGGGATCTGAAATTAGGAAATTTGTAATCTTAATCTTTTGTATTATTTTCAAGAACATTCTCAGTTTAGAAAAATGTAGCAGTGCACATCATTTACATTTGAATTCAGATAAGTACATGCTTGAGTTGCCAAGAATTATCATATTTGCTACAGAATTTCAATAAATGCAGTTAAAGGATACCAATTTATAAATGTGTGCACTTCAGAAAATTTTAAAGTTTCATCTACTCAGTGCATCCCAATTGTTGCATGAAATGCCATTTCCAGGTGACATTTTCTCTGGTATGATTTCATATATAAGGTGAATTCAAAAGTGAAGATTTGCTGATCTCAGCAACTCTAACAATACTGCATCCTTGAGACAAGGAGGAATGAGTTTAATTAAAGTTCCCAGTTCTAATCATTGATCAGGAACTTCTGCTGCAAATTCCATGTGTGGATGTTGGTGACAAGATCATCAGGCTCTGTTCTAATGCTTGTCTGTTGTAATGTTATCAATCACTATCTAAGATCACAAATGAATGCTGGCCATTTGAAAAATGTAAAGGAAGCCTGTGCTGCCAAAGCTCAGTGTGAAGCATTGTTTTTAGCTGGTTCAGGGCAAAAAATTAAAAACAAACTGAAGACATAGATAATTTAGGAACACTTTATGCTTGAAGTGATGTCCGAGGATCAAATCATTCATATTGTACCATATGGTTTGTTACTTTGAAACAATACTGCCCAAGATAATGCTGATAGCAGATGTACTGATCTAAAGTAGCAGCAAAGTAAAGACATGCAGCAAATGAAATAGGGCAGCAGGACCAAGTCAATGTAGATGTGGAATGGAATGAACAAAACTCTACAGATTATGCAGCCAGTTATAAATCATGGGGAGTGGCAGCGTGCCCATGGTTTACTGAGACATACTCCCTTTTTTGTTGTTTAAACTGGATGAAACACCACACAATGTGTAACTGATCCAAACAAGTCAAAAAATTCCAGGGTTGACCAGGCTTCATTTGTCCTGGATTAAGAAGGGGTAGGGAAATAATTCATTTAAGGCTCCCACATTTTATAAACATTCAATAACTGCTGCTGTAAATATATGAGGCTATGGACGCTGCCTGAAGAAAAGAAACTAAATCAAACCTTAATACTGTCAACAGTCAATTGTCTTGCTGAACTCACTGTTAAGGAAACACAGAAAAATAAGCGTAGAAAAGCACTTCAAATTACATATCACTCTTTGGAAAATTAAATGTGTAAACAGTGAGATCTTTGTTCTCACAGCTAACATTAAATCATGTAGTCAACAGAATTCCCTCCAGCTCAAAGTCAATGAGACTTAATTCAACCATTTTAGCTTCTGCCAGTAACTGATCATTTCTAAGTCCAAATTCATCAACTTCCCCTGTTGTTCACCCAGATTACGGCATAATCTCCACAGAGATTTCTTTGCCTCATTGACGGGGCATGTTTTTGTTCTTATTTGTCGTGTACTTTTTTCCTTTACTCTTGGGTGCAGATGTCTTTACCAACACCAATATTTATTCCAGATCCTTTATTGTTCTTAAAACGGTTGTGGCACATAGTCTCCTTCAACCACTGCTGTCTATATTTGGTATGATTTCACCCACAATACGGAGCTTTCTACAGCTACAACTCAGTGACTTGCTGGACCATTCAGAAAGTAGTTAAGAATCAACACATTACTGTGGGTCTCAAATTACATGCAAGCCATACCAGATGAAAATGATGCATTTCCTTCCCTGAAGACATTAGTGCATTAACTGGTTTTAGGACAATTGGTAGTTCTATGGTCACCATTACTAAGACTAGCTTTTGTTCCACATTTATTAAATACCCAGTTACCATGGAGTGATTTTAACAAATGTCATCTAAACATTAATCCAGGCTTCTGGACCAGTCCAATAACATGATCACTATTGTGCACTACACTGCGTAAGCCTAACACATGCGTAGTTGCAGACATCCATCAGTCATAACTTTATTTACACCTTCCAGTAGAAGAGATTGCAGCCCTACAGTATACTACATTCAAGCTCTACTTTAAAAATCTATTACATCAAAATTTAACAACCTGAACTGTGACTTTGACTCTCTTAGGACTATAATACTGATCAATTTTAGTCAATCAAATGCTCTAACTCACTTTGCTCCACTGGTGGCGTCTGTGACATGAGTAATCTTTAAATTTATTTGAAACTTTTGTTTTTATTTGTCCACTTTAGAATGTTTGGACTAGTAGGTTCATCATGATCTCCTTTTATTAGCATTGCTCTTTAAAACAAATCATCTACATGACACTGATGGAGACTCTCCAATTTTCACTAGATATGTGAAAGCATGAGCCCTTTCCAACAACTTCAATCACGTATTTCCCCTTATCACTTCAGTGGATTTTTTCACCATAACATTCTCACACAAACCCTCCAAATTTCACGCCTTGTGTATCATTATGCATCTTCACTTTGCCTTGCTTTCCTCTTACTTTGCTTTGGTGTCAGCCTTAAGCAGACTAACCTTTGCCCTAGGAGTGCTTTAAATACTAATGTGTAAGGTGCACAATATGTCGTAGGTTCTGGGATATTTTCTTTGCAGAAAAGAAAACTGAACAAGCAAAATAATCTGAGATAACAAGGTGTAGAGTTAGATGAACACAGCAGGCCAAGCAGCATCAGAGGAGCAGGAAAGCTGACGTTTTGGGTCTAGAACCTTCTTCAGAAATGGGGGAGGGGAAGGGGATTCTGAAATTAATAGGGAGAGAGGGGGAGGCACGTAGAAGATGGATAAAGGAGAAGATAGGTGGAGAGGAGACAGACAGGTCAAAGAGGCAGGGTTGGAGCCAGTAAAGGTGAGTGTAGATGGGGAGTTAGGGAGGGGACAGGTCAGTCCAGGGAGGACGGACAGGTCAAGGAGGCGGGTTGAGGCTAGTAGGTAGGAGATGGGGGTGGGGCTTGAGGTGGAAGGAGTGGATAGGTGGGAGGAAGGATAGGTTAGGGAGGAGGGGACGAGTTGGGCTGGTTTTGGGATGCGGTCAGGGAAGTAATCTGATTTGATTTATTATTGTCAAATGTTCCTAAGTACAGTGAAAAGTTTTGTTTTGCATGCAGTAGATCATAAAGTGCAAACATACAAAGACCATAGGGTGATTGAACAAAGCAAGGAATACAAAGTTACAGTTGCAAAGAAGGTGTACAGAAAGCAAAATCAACATTAGATTTGAAATTTGAGAGATCCTTTTATAAGTCTAACAACAGCAGGAAAGAAGCTGCTGTTGAACCTGCTGGTACATATGTTTAAGCTTTTGTGTCTTCTGTCTTGGAAGAGGTTGGAAGAGATTATGACTGGTTTGAGAGGGGTCTTTGATAATGTTGGCTGCCCTTCCACATCAATGAAAAGTGTAGATGGAGTCAATGGATGGGAGGTTAGCTTGCATGATGGTCTAGGCTGTGTCCACATCTTTCTGTAGTTTCTTACAGTTGTGGGCAGAGCAGTTGCTGTACCAAGCCGTGAGGTATCCAGACAGAATGCTTTCTATGGTGAATCTGTAAAAGTTGGTGAGGATCCATATGGACATGCCAAATTTCCTAGGCGTCCTGAGTAAGAAGAGGCGTTGTCGTGCCATCTTGACTGTCGTGTTGTGGGTCGTCCAGGACAGATTGTTGGTGATCATCACTCTTAGGAATGTGATGTTCTCAACCATCCCCACCTCAGCTCCACTGATGTAGATAGGGGCATGTCCTCCTCCTTGCTTCTGATGTTGATGATCAGCCCTTTAGTTTTGCTCACATTGAGGGAGAGATTGTGATCTTTGCACCACATTACTAAGCATTCTATCTCCTTCCTGTATTGTGTCTCGTCATTGTTCGATATCCACTTGCAGTGGTGGTGTCATCAGCAAACTTCTAGATGGAGTTCGGACAAAATTTGGCCCACACAGTCATGAGTGTACTGGGAATACATTAGGTGGTTGCATATGCATCTTTGCAGGGCCCCAGTGTTGAGGATTGTCGTGGAGGAGGTGCTGTTGCCTATCTTCACTGACGGTGGTCTATGGGTCAGGAAGTCAAGGATTAGTTGCAAAGGGCAGAGCAGAGGCCTAGGTCTCAGAGTTTGGAAATTAGTTTGGTTAGGATTATAGTGTTGAAGGCAGAGCTATAGTCAATAAGTATAAGCCTGATGTAGGTATCCTTAATATCCAGACATTCCAGGGATAAGTGCAAGGCTAGGGAAATGGCATCTGCCATGGTCCTGTTGCACCAACAGGCAAATTGCAAGGAATTGAATTACAATGTAGCTTGTCACTGAGCAAATACTGTTGCACAGACCTTTTCACAATCTGCACATTTCTTTCTGCAGCACCATTCATGCTAAGCAAAATATTGGTTTTAGAGTGTGTTCGTCTCATTTTTAGAAATATTACAGACTTTTATGTTAAATTGTGGACCACCACCTCACAACAATACATCTGGCAATCTATAAATTACAAACAATTTTTCAAAACTACTGGGACTAAATATTAATAGACTATGTGAAAAACTGGAAGATACTGAATTGTTTGGACACTTTCTGGATTAAATGGCATTTCATCAATAGTCAACAGTTTAATGTGGGCTGTAAACCACCTGATGATTACATAGAATCAAGTGTTTTGGAAAACCTGCCAAGCAAAGCTTACAGAGATATATGAAATGAATTTTATTGTCTTTACTTGCTAGAAAGCATGGTTGAAAGAAACTGTGGGACCACGGTATTGATGGCTGCCTAGCAAACCTTCCTGGTTTTGGATTTCTGTTTCAAAAACTTAGGAATCAGAAGAGAAAAAACCTTCAAGCAAGTCTTTCTTCTGAAATTATCTCTTGGTTGAAGTGTTTGGGAACCTAATAAAGTTCCCATATTTCAACATCTTGACGACTGTGTAATGTGGAAAGCTGAACTGCAATCACTTTTCAAGGAGTTGGAACCAACATGGTTTCTACCTAAATTGAAGCCTTGTTTGAAAGACCTTCCATCAGTTGATGAGTTTCAGCAATTCAGGTTTGACAACAAGATTTACCGCAGATTATGAAAATTTATCAAATTCTACCTTTAATTTATAAAATGAAGGTGTTTTTTCAATTGCCCTTTTAAAATATCATTCCTGCACAGTTCTGTTATGTGAGTCTTTTGTTATGGGATTCAAAGGGTATAGTGTTCTAAATCCAGATTATAGTTTAGTTGTCAAGCAATTCTTCCATTTGCTTTTAGAAATCAATTTTGTTTTATAATAAATTGATTGCTTTGAATTCATTAAAGAAACATGGTGAAAGTTTCTTTTATTCTAGATAGCAAGACCAAAAGGGAAAAAACCAGCTTGTTTGATAATTGAATCAAAACATTTATCCCAATAATGTCACTCATGGTTCCCAGTGCATTCCTCCCATTCCAGTCATAACAAAACTTCAACAGTTTTGATACACAGAGAAACAGTAGTATAGTGGTAATGTCACTGGGCTGGTAATCCTGAGGCCCAGAATAATTGGAAAATAGAAAACAGGAAAACAGGAGGAGTAGATTACTTGACCATTTTAGCTTGCTCCACCATTCAACTAGATGATGGCTGATATTCTACCTCAGTGCCATTCTCCTGCATTATCCCCACATACCTTGGAATTTTTATTGTCGTTTAACCAAATGTGTAATCTCCATTTGTAATTACATCTGTCCTTTTTTTTAAATGGTTGAATTCCTCCATTGTGTCCAAATATGCCCTCAGTGCTGTTGTTTTCAATTACGTATCATACTGACTCACTGTATTGCCATACACAGAATTGGTCCATGGGCAGGAAACAGTGAATGGATTCTTTTTCAGGTTGGTGACCTATAAACAGTGGAGTTCCACAGGGATTAGTGCTGGGACCACAACTGTTTATAATATATATTAGTGACTTGGAGGAAGGAAGTGAATGTACTTTAGCTAAATTTACAGACAATGCAAAAATAGGTGGAAAGGCAATTTGTGAGCGGGATACAAACAGTTTACAGAGAGATACTGATAAGTTAAGTAAGTGGGTAAAAAGTTAACAAATGGAGTATTGCGGAGAAACATGAAGATGTTCATTTTGGAAGTGAGAACAAAAGATCAGAGTATTATTTAAATGGAGAAAAATTAAGAAAGCTGCAACACAAAGGGACTTGGGGGTACTTGTACATGGAACACAGAAAGCTAACACACAGGTGCAGCAGGTAATTAGGAAGGCTAATGGAATATTGGCCCTTATGTCAAAGGAACTGAAGTATAAGAGTCTCACCACAACTGTACAAGGAGCTTATTCCTATTCCTATTTCTTATTGTCTTATGAACACAGTGTGCACATAGGGAATAATCTTTAAAATTGCTCAAACTCCCTCAAAAATTATTTTAGAATTTCCAAAAATGCGTCACAATGTTTTTCAGTCCCTAATTTCTCAAATGAAACGTAAGAAAGAATTCCACCATCACCATTCTGTGTATTGATCTGCGTAAAATTAACACATGGTCAGCTGCAGACAGCATTATTGAAGTAACAACTTACACCTCCTCAACAGAACAGGCAGGGCTGCAGAGAGGACAGCTGGACAATATAATACAACCACAATGCTATCATTCCCATAGACAAAGGCTTTCATTTTGCTTTCTGACTTCTGATGTACATGGGATACACCAATGTGTAACACTGATTCTAAAATTGTCTAAAAATGCCCCTAATTCTAAGTCTTTCCTGATAAAACAATGAAAGCACGCTTATGTGGAAATACACAGAGGTTGCAGCATGGGGAGCAGGCAGGACTTCCTGTCTCTGAAGGGCAGAGGTCCTACCTCCTGGTTGTAGCTGTAGGACAATAACTTTCCTGCTGCAAACCCTGACTTTTTAGCCGGGCCACAAGGCCCATATCTTCTGCCTTAACCTCTACTGCTGAAGCGGATTCTTTAGTCTTATTGCGTTATCTTCTTCCCACATTACATTCTCAATCTCTTACCAATAATCTTGCGATCAATCAACTTGATTCTGACCCCCAATTCCCCCTCGAGATGGGAGTGAATCGTTGGCATTCTTGCCTCTGAATCAGGAAGTGGAGAGTTCAACTTCACTCCAACAATGCTGGTAAGTAGAGATCTAGTTGACCACAGTACAGCATCCAAGCATTGTGAAGTTTTGAAATTCTCTATCCCAAGTAGCATCCAAGCATTGTGAAGCTTTGAAATTCTCTATCCCAAGTAGCTTTGAATGGTCAACCCTTAGTATATTCATCACAAATGTGATATAATTTTAGATATTAAGGGATTTAGAAATATGATGATAATGAGAAAAGTTGGAATTGAGGTAGATCAACCACAATTTTACTGAACGGCAGAGCATGTTCAAAGGGCCAATGGCTAACTCTGAATTCCTATTTCTTATGTTTCATGCATCGGGTTAACATTCACATAATACTCACATATAGGCAAAGTGACCACTAGGTCTGTGTTTTATTATTGGTTCCAAGTCTGACAGATTGGGTGTGGGTCCCATTCCAGACAGCCCTGTATGTGAAGTCTGAAATGAGAGTGATGAACATTCCATTGACATACAGTAGGGAATATATGTCTGATAGGTATGAATGCCTTCATTCCTTATCAGACATGGCAGGTGGAGACCCTCAGCCTCAGTTGCAGCCCACCAAGGAAAAGGAGTTCCAAAGATAAATTCTGTGGGAGAGGCAACAGGAAACCAACTTCACTAAATTTCCTAGCTAAGACACTCAGAAATCTCATTTATAAAACTTGAGTTTGAACTTCCCCTCAAGCAGAACACAACAGAACTTGTGATGAAGTCTAGATATCTATCAGCTATTACTTTTTCCAGCCTTATTAACCTGAGGCACTGCCTTTAATGTCCTATGAACCTTTAACCTCACGAGTCACTGCATTTCAAAGGAACGCATTGTACATGAAGTACATTGAAAGCTATTTCTGAGAGATGCAATTAGTATTATTAGAAATATGTGTTTTTCTCTCTATGGTGACCAAATATCTATTCCCACATAGATAACAAGGTGTAGAGCTGGATGAATACAGCAGGCCAAGCAGCATCATAGGAGCAGGAAGGCTGACGTTTCAGGCCTAGACCCTTCATCAGAAATGGATCTCTCTCCCACTGCAACTCTCTCGTAATCTCTTCGGCCCATTTCTGATGAAGGGTCTAGGCCCGAAACGTCAGCCTTCCTGCTCCTATGATGCTGCTTGGCTGCTGTGTTCATCCAGCTCTACACTTTGTTATCTCAGATTTTCCAGCATCTGCAGTTCCTACTATCTCATCTATTCCCACATGACTTCTCAGTAGAATGCAATTATATTTCAAAGTGCCAACCTATGAAGGGTCAGCGATGGCAATCTTTTCTCATTGTATTTAGAAACAGAGCCTAAGGCTTTCCAACGAACAAAATTAACCCCAACATTTCCACTGCCAACAAAGGCTATATCCACTTTAGCCACAGCGTATGTGAATGGAGATCGTACTCTCTGAAATAAATGGAGTGAGTAGTATCAATTTTATTTCAATGGCTGAGCAAAAAAAATCAAGAAAGCAATTTTATTATTTGAAATTACCAGTAAAACAGCATAATAGTTGACTTAAACATGCCAACATATTTAAGATATCTTTAATAAACCTGTTCAGACATATGACATGCGTGCAGTAAGAAGATCATAGAACATAGAACTGTACAGCACAGGAACGGGCCCATCGGTCCACAATGTTGTGCCGAACATAATGCCATATTAAACTAATCCCTTCTGCCTGCCCTTGGTCCATATCCCTCCATTCCTTGCATATTCATGTGCTTATCTAAAACACCCTTAAACACCCCTATTTTATCTGCCTCCACCACCGCCCCTGGCAGCACTTTCCAGACACCTACCCCTCTCTGTGTAAAACATTTGCCCCTCACATCTCCTTTGAATATTCCCCCTCTCACCTTACATGCATGCCCCCTACTAATTAGACATCATTTTCTGATGAAGGGTCTAGGCCCGAAACGTCAGCCTTTCTGCTCCTATGATGCTGCTTGGCCTACTGTGTTCATCCAGCTCTGCACCTTGTTGTCTCGCAATACTCTAATTGTGGCCTAACCAAAGTCTTATAAAGCTGCAACATAACATCCTGACTCTTGTATTCAATTCCCCAACCAATAAAGGCAAGCATGCCACATGCTTTCTTTACCACCCTATTTCCTTGAGTGGCCACTTTCAAGGAGCTATGGACTTGAACCCCAAGATCCCTCTGTACATCAATGCTGTTCAGGGTCCTGCCATTAACTGTATGCTTTTGCTTAACATTTGACCTCCTAAAGCGCAGCACCTCACTTACTCAGATTAAACTCCACCTGCCATTTCTCTGCCCATATCTGCAACTGATCTATATCCTGCTGTATCTTTTGACAACCTTCTACACCATCCACAACACCACCAACCTTTGTATCATCTGCAGACTTACCAACCCACCCACCTACATTTTCATCCAAGTCATTTATATATATATATATATATATCACAAACAGCAGCAGTCCCAGTATAGATCCCTCCACTAGTCACAGACCTCAAGACAGAAAAACAACTTTCCAAGTGGCATGGTGACTCAGTGGTTAGCACTGCTGCCTCACAGCGCCAGGGACCTAGGTTCAATTCCACCATGGGGTGACTGTCAGTGTGGAGTTTGCACATTCTCCCTGTGTCTGCATGGGTTTTCTCCAGGTGCTCCGGTTTCCTCCCATAGTCCAAAGATATGCAAGATGCTAAATTTCCCGTAGTGCTCAGGGATGTGTAGATTAAGTGGGTTATACGGGATGGGTCTGGGTGGGGTGCCCTGAGAGTCGGTATGGACTTGTTGGGCCGAAGGGCCTGTTTCCACACTATAGGGGTTCTATGATGATACACTGGGTTTAAGCTATCAAGCTCAAGTGAATCCTTAGATGGCTATTAAAAAGTGTAGGAGAAACTTAAGAGGGAAATCAGAAGAGCAAAAGGATGGATCTGGCAGATAAGGTTAAGGATAATCCCAAGAGATTCTTTAGCTTTATTAAGAGTAAAAGGATGGCTAGGGAGATAATAGTGTTTACTGAGGAGAGAATCATAGATGCTAAGGAAATAAGTTGGGATATTTTGGACCGCATACATATTACCAGAAAGAAGGTGTTTGCAGCCTTAAAGTGCTTTAAGGTGGATAAATCCCCTGGGCCTCATCAAGTCCATCCTCGGACATTGTGAGAGGCTAGGAAAGAAATTGCAGAGGCCCTTGCAAAGATTTTTACTTCATCTTTAGCCATTGGTGAAGTTCTGGAAGTGGTTAATGTTATTCCATTGTTTAAGAAAGGTAGCAAAGACAAGCCAGGGAGCTACAGGCCAGTGAGCCTGACATCAAGGGTAGGCAAGGTATTGGAGAGGATACTGAGAGACAGGATCAACCAACATTTGGATAGTCAAGGTTTGATTAGGGATAGTCAGCATGGATTTGTGCGCGTGAAGTCATGTCTGACAAATATTCTAGAGTTTTTCAAAGAGGTAACCAAGACGATAGATGAGGGTAGGGCAGTTGATGTTGTCTATATGGACGTTAGTATGGCCTTTGGCAAGGTCCTTCATGGCAGGCTAGTCATGCAGGTTAGGTCGCATGGGATCTAGGGAGAGCTAGCTAATTGGATTCAAATTGGCTCAATGGTAGGAAGCAAAGGGTGATGTTTGAAGGTTGTTTCTCCGACCGGAGGTCTGTGACTAGTGGTGTGCCACAGGGTTCGATGCTGGGACCTTTATTATTTGTTATTTACATAAATGATCTGGATGCGAATGTACAAGGCATGATTATTAAGTTGGCGGATAAAAAAAAATTAGGAGATGTCATTGATAACGAGGAAGATTATCAAAAATTGCAGAGGGATCTTGATCAGATGGGGAAGTGGGCTGAGGATTGGTAAATGCAATTCAATACAGATAAGTGTGAGGTGTTTCACTTGGAAAGTCAAACAAAGGTAGGACTTGTACAGTAAATGGTAAGGTCCGGAGGAGTGTTGTGGAACAGAGGGACCTAGGAGTGCAAGTACATAGTTCATTGAAAGCGGTGTCACAGGTGGACAGGGTGGTGAAGAAGGCATTTAGCATGCTGGCCTTTATCGGTCAAGGCATTGAGTATAGGAGTTGGTTTTTTGTGTTACAGTTGTATAATTCATTGGTGAGGCCACACTTGAAGTACTGAGTACAGTTTTGGTCACCGTGTTATAGGAAAGACATAGTTAAAGTGGAAAGTGTGTAAAGAAGATTTACGAGGATGTTGCCAGGACTGTTGACAATGCTTGGGGGACACCACTTGAATGAAGGCAATTACATAGCCTGACTCAGGACATATCCTGAACAGAGGGACTTCAGGTCAGCCCCCAGCAAAAACCATGCCAAGCCTCGGCCAAACGGTTGTAGTGGCTGGTATGCAGAGGGACCAATAAAGGCCAGCATGCTAAATGCCTTCTTCATGGTGGATGTCACAGTCTCAACAGCTTCACCAACTGAAAAACGAGATGTATTTCCTACGAGATGCCCCAGGCACAAAAGGCAGGCCACGGTCTAGTACATGCCATCCATATCCAAGGCTCAGTCGGAAGAAGTGGACCTGGTGTGAAAATATATCAGGAAAGGCTACACGGAAAAGAACAGGCCTACATTCCCGAAGTTAGAGGGGGAGGGATACAGTGATTGTAATGAGGTCAGCCAGGTGGACATCAGAGAATATGAGTTCCCTGATTGAGGCTGTTAACCTGGTTGAATCAGGGAGTCCTGACTGACAGATATAAACAGGAGTGTCAGGGGATCTGTTCATTCTGAGAGTTGGCTCTGAGGAAGCTGCACCAGTGTCAACTCCTATGCAAGTGTAAATAAAGGGTGACTTGGTGATGGGATACTGGCTTCTGTGGAGTTATTTCAGTTAGGACAGCAGATTTCCTTCCCTAAAGGATATTAGCAAACCAAGTGGATTTTTGCAACTTATGCAGTCATCATCAGACAAGCTTTTAATTGAATTCAAACTTCACCATCTGCCACGCCGGGCTTCGAGCCCATATCCACAGAACATTAGCCTCAGGCTGTGGGTTACTAGTCCTGTGACATTACCACTTCCCCTCTACATTTAGATTTTGTGATTCATCTACCCAATGGGAGACAATGGAAGCCAGCAGGAGGTTTCCTTCCCCATGTTTTACCTAGTGCCATGAGACTTGTTGGGATGTGGAGTCAACGTTCAGCATGCCAAAAGCAACACCCTCCTGAATGTATACTAGTGTGCTGCCACCTCTGCTGAGTAGGCCCACCAGTGGGACAGGACAAACACAGGGATGATGATGCTGGAGGAGCAACACCTCATATTCCACCTTGGGAGCCTACAATCCAATGGTCTCAATGTGGACTTCGCTACTTCCAAAATCTCCCCACCGCCGGTCTCATCTCATGACCAACCCTCCCTCTCATCCCGGCCTCCTTGACCTGACACAACCTGACAGAACCTGTCCATCTTCTCTCCTATCCGCTCCTCCCACCTCACTGACCAATCCCCACCACTGCCTACCTGCACTCACCTATCACCATCCCACCTACCTTTCTGAGCCCCACCCGTTCTCTCTCTATTTATTTCAGAGCTCCCTTCCCCCTCCCCATTTCTGAAGAAGGGTCCCGACCCGAAAGGTCAACTTTCCTGCTCCTCTGATGCTGCCTGGCCTGCTGTGCTCCTCCAACTCCACACTTTGTTATCTATGATGGTGATGTTGGTGTGTGGGACATGCTCAGTAAGGTACGATTCTGTTGCTGTGGATTCTGCTACCGTTAAGGTACTGTGCTATACTCAAACTAGGTTAATTACAAAGGAGTGAGGGCATTGCTGGCTGAGTAGACTGGGAAAGGAATTTAGCAAGAAAAACAGTTGGAGAAAAAATGGCAGATGTTTAAGAAATTAGTTCATGGCTCACAGCAAAGATATATCTTGGTGAGGAAGAAGGATTCAGGGAAGGTCTAAACAAACCATGGTTCACCAGGTAAGTTAAGGATAACATCAAATTGAAACAAAAACCTACAATGTGGCAAAGATTCGTGGTAAGCTAGAGGACTGAGTAAGTTTTAAAAACCAACAAAAGACAACCAAAAAAAAGGGAAAAGGTAAACTTTGAGGGTAAACTTGCAAGAAACATCAGAATGGATAGCACAATGCATGAAAAGGAACAGAGAAGCCAAAGTGACCATAAGGCCCTCAGAGAACAACGCTGGGAAAATAACAGGGAACCAGGAAATGGCAGAGAAGTTGAATAACTATTATACATCAGTCTTCACAGTAGAAGATACAATTAGCATTCCTAAACAACTAAATAATCAAGGGCAATAGGAGAAAAGGAAATAAGTGCAATACTATGGATCACTAGAGAAAAAGTGCTTGGGAAACTAATGGGCCTAAAGGCCAGTAACTCCAATTAATCTTTTTATTCATGTACACTCATTGAATGTGGGCATCACTAGCTGGGCCAGCATTCATTGCCTATCCATAGTTGCCCTTAACAAGCTAGTAGTGAGCTACCTTCTCAAAACACTACAATGCATTTGGTGGAGGTAGACCTACAATGGCTTGAGGGAGGGAGTTCCAGGATTGTGACCCAGTTATACTGAAGGAACGGCAATATATTTCAAAATCTAGATGGTAAATGGGTTGGAGGAGAATTTGCAATTGGTGATGTTCCTGTGTAGCTGCTGCCTTTGCCCTTCTAGATGAATTAGTTGTGGGTTTGGAAGACGCTATGTAAGAAGCCTTGGTGAGCAATTCATGATTCCCAACTTGTGAATTTAGGCCCTTATATCAACTGAAGAGGACCTTTTCAAACTAAGCATTACATTCAAATAGCCCAACTGCATTTAGGTTTTCCTCCCATGAGGATCATGCCACTATCTGGCTTTCCATACTGGAAAAAATTGAAGTGGAGGCAGAACCTCCATATGCCACCCAACATTGTTAAAGAGTCATGGAGTCTTCAGAACTCTGCAAAAATCCAGTCCTCTAACTCTATGACATGATTATAAACATCAAATCACTTGACAAAATTCTCAGTAAACAATTTTTCTTTGCACTACTGATTTTGCCTAAGTTCCACTCCATTTGTAAGACGCACATTTGATTTCACTCTTCCATAAACTACCCCTCCTCTCCCCAGCCTCCTCTTTGATTTTCCTGATTTATTTTAGTTGCCTTGATTTCGAGCTTCCAAAAACTATCATCCTACACAACATGATCTTCTAGCATGTTGTGGCATTTGTAGTCACAATATTGTTCCTAGACACAGATCCAGATCTACAAACATGAGAGGAATCTCAGGGAAAGTCAGATTGTCAGGACATGTAAACATTTGTGGGATAATACCACATTGTGTGCGCAGTAGGAGCATCATCAAACATCCCCATTTCTGACTTGATGGAGGGAAGGTCATTGATGAAGCAACTGAAGACGGTTGGGCCAAAGACACTTACCTGGCAGTAGGACTGGAAGGACATCCACATGCCTCCAGCTATGCACTAAGTACTGGGCCCCACCCACCCATCTGATTAAATGCCATATCTACCAAACCTTCCGCAGAGAGGGCACTAAATTTTGCACACTGCTTTTCCGCTCCTCGTGGCTAGACAGTGTCTTCTGATTCCGTTGTTTTGGACATGGTATGGTCATGAGCTACATGATATACTTACTTTAGAATTCTAAAAATAGCAATCAAATCACCTCTCGACATTACTTTTTTCAGATATGAACAATTTACATAATCCATCTTCATTATCCAATCCCTCCATCTCCTTATATAGTCCAATTCCTCGCTTCTAAAACATTTCCAAAGCTGCAATATCCTTTTCACACTATGGTGGCAACTGATTTGCTGTACTCTGCCACTGAAAATTGTTCCAAAAGCTTTAAGCTAGCATGACTTGGGATCCCCAGGTCTCATTAATTTTCCACAAATATCATTTTCTTTTCATTTAACAGTCTCTTTGTGAATTTTACAGCCTACTTTGAAGCATTTGTATTTCTCTTTTTTGAATAAATACTTAAAAACAAAATCATCTGGATTCTCATCATGTTATAGTCTACACTAACATGTAATTGCTCCACATCTTCTTCTTCGTCCTTTCAACAGCATTCAACAGCTAGAAACAAATTTTAAATAGTCTTCTTGCCTTGTAAGTGTAAAAAATAGGACAAAATGTGATTCTCTTTATGGGCCAATACCGCGGTCTCCAATGACATGACTGTGACTGTTGTCCTTCAGGTGCTACAAATAGTAGTGCCAAATGAGGTTACATTGTTGAATTTCATGAGAAGAGGAGGAAAAATGAAGGAAATGATAGCTGGGAAACGTTATTATTTTCTTGTTTGGGTGTTCCTTCAGTCTCAGTTCTTAATAGACATTCCAGTAGAATTATAAGATTAGGCTTGCATTTCTATAGCACCATGAACCATTTCAGAACGTGCCAATGCTCTTTACAAGCAGTGAAGTGTTTTTGAAGCACAGACACTGCTGTAACATAAGAAATATGGCAGGCTATGTGTGCACAGCAAAATGCTACAAACAAAAATGAGATAACAACTAGATAATATATTTTGGTGATGTTGGCTAACATATGCCATAGATCACAGCATAATGCATGCCTTGGATACCTATATTAGGAATTGGCCTCAATTTTACAACTCAAGGATACACAATAATAAGCTAATGCATGGGATTAAGCAGGCTGTATGGGCAGTTGTCAGGAAGATGCATTTGAGACATGCCCACACAAAGCAGATCACATGAGGCAACCAACAAACAGAAATGGGTCCTTCTGCATCTAAAACAATAGTTCAGATTTAATACTTGCTGTATAGGGATTTACAAAGCTTCAAAACTTGACTTATACACCATGATCTACAGTAAACATTTATTCACAAGGCTGGGCAAGAGATACATTTGCCCTGGTGGCAATGCAACTCAGGTTTAATATCTGGTTCCTGGCAGGAGAGATTGAGTAGACTGCACCTGGAGTTTAGAGAAATGAGAGGTGACCTTTAGAAACAAGAGGAATAGTAAGAGGCTTTCCAAGGTAGAGGAATTCCCAATGAGTGCAGTGGGTCATTGTCTACACATAGTCATGCAGACCAGATACCATAGGCTTGAATGATGCCACTCCCCCTAATCTGTTGTTGGTGCACAACTATTCACAGAACATGACGCAAATGAATTCTGCTTTTTGACAGCAGCCACAATACTTTTATCCTGAGGCAATCAGCCATTCATCCCATATTCAAGCCACCTCAGAATACCAGACATTGACTGCTTGGTTAATGGGTATTGGGTTATGTGCTCTGCACTAAGGATGCAGTAGTTAGAGCAGCTTTCAGAAGCCATTGTTCATACCTGCATGACCGTCTTAAAGGCGGGGTCACAAATGACTAGAACATTAAGAGAGTGAAACACCCTTCCAGATCACAAAAGGTGTCTGGTTGGTCTGAAGGAGCCTTAAAGACAATGAGTTCAGTCAATCTCAGCATAACCTATATCATTCAGGTCCCTTGTGCTAAGTAGAATCGAATCATGGACTGAAAGCAATTGTTTATTGCTGGTTGTGAAATTGATATTTAGCCTGTCCAAAGGTACATAGTGGTGGTGACTTTCTTTGTTCATTCAAATCCCATCACTGTATAACAAACCACAGTCAAAAACGTTGAGTTCCAATATTATCTTTAAGAGTGTAGGCACTGGGGGCAGAATCTTATAGGGACCTGAATGATATAGGTTATGCTGAGATTTGTGACAGAATCACACAAAACGTCTGGTGAGGATTATCTTGACAATGGGAACTACTCAATGCATATTTGATGTATCTGTCGAGCAGTGAGGTGAGTTTCTAGCTGGGCAGCAGTGGGTTGCTGTTTATGTGGGATTATAGTTTGTTAATGACCTAGTAATTGTGCAACTTGCCTCATTAGTATTCAGCTTCCTTTCATACCAAATGCTCCAAACATTCCAAACGTCAAGAATTCTCAACATAGAAATCAGAGTGAGTACTTGGAGACTTCAGTTCACCATTGGCTGCGAAGTCTGTATGTTTCACCAAACAGCACCTCAGGGCACAATCCATTGGCATCAGTCATACCTACATCTCCTGCCGATGGACGCTGGCATCTGATTTTTGCCAACACCTCACAATCCTCAGGCACTTCTCCAAATCACTTACAGGATTCTTAGAAAGCAGAGCTGCATTCTAATATGCACTACTGTGGTATTGAAAGGATGCTTTGCACACATGGACAGGCAGCACACATCCCAAGGCAAAGCCTATCTTGATATTGGGAGCAACTTGTTGCATCTTTTATCCATCTGCCGAGCAGTGAGTCGAGTTTCTTGCTAAGCAATAGTGAATTGCCTATTTAGGGGGACTTAATTATTGCCTTATTAACTGCTCAACTTGCCTCATTAACATGCAGCTTCCTATCCCAGCATCCGCAGTGAACTATTTGCTGAAAATTATTGACATGGAAATCAGAATGGGTACCTGGTATAATGCCTCATGAGCAGTGTGCTGGTAATCAATGCCCACTATTCCTGGAGTGATCACAGAAGTTAAATATTTTTAAAAATATGACTTCTCCAATTTACCTGTTTTTTTAGACACAGGTTGTCAGAAGCTCAGACCTGTATTTTTTGCACTTAACAAGAATGACTATTTATTACAAATGAATAGATTCTAGCTACAGATAAATAATTATGAATAATCAGTACATAACTACTAATTAAAAATCTAACCCCCTTATAAACTCTCACCTACACACAGAGAAGTATAAATTTTTGGTGTGATGGGTAGGGATAAAGACTGGAAAGGCAGTTCAATCGTCCCTGTTGACAGGGTTCGATGAAATGGTTCTTTTGGCTTGTCAGGATGTGTGACTCCTCGTTTCTCCTTCTCCAGATACTTTCATGTGCTTGTAGAAGATACAGGATGGCTGGTTCACACTTATAAAGTCTGTAGCATAACGGTTAAGAGACATAGCTTTACAGTAGCTGCTGAGGGAAAAATAAGGTGATTTCTTCAGGCTTGGGGTGTCTCTACTGAAGAGAAACAGCTCCTGCCCTTGCAGAGATCTGACAGCTTCTCCCACTCACAACCCCAAACTGTTCAGCTACCTGGGAGCCAATTAAGTAGCTAATGGCAGACAAAAGGCCTTTGTCTTTGATAATTGATTATTCGACCACAGGCCAATCAGTTATTTGTTGACGGCTGAAGTTCCATTTGTATTCAATCCCCTGGCTCTAGCTCATGTGTACCCAGGCTTCCACTGCTGTTTGAAAATACATCTGTGTAAGCAGCATGCACAATGGCTATCAGTTTATTTACTTTTGAAAAGTGCATCAATCCTTCAACAATCATTAATTTTTAATCTACAATCAAAAACACAGCCTTCTGAAGAAGGGTCCAGACCCAAAACGTTAGCTTTCCTGCTCCTCTGATGCTGCTTGGCCTGCTGTGTTCATCTCGCTCTACACCTTGTTATCTCTAAAAAAAAGATATGATCTGTACACTGGTAACTTCAGCTTGTTCCTTGTTCCAAAGGACCTCCATGTTGCATACCAAGCACGAACATCACAGGGCACACTCTTTGGGCACGTGCACTGCCAGTCCTGAAGATAGTGAACATCCTACCTCTACCCACCAGGCACTCCATATCCCAGCCTGCAAAGCAGGACCCAAATTTTTCCCTTCTCTGCCACTTCTGAGGCAAACATCAAGAATGATGCAACGCAGCTCTGGACTAACAGCGCTTGTCCAGGTGCACATTGATCTTTTAAAGATGGCACCACACTAGGAATGTCAGTCCATTCCTAGATATACTGGCAGTGTTGTGTTGTCCTGGATATTCTGAGTGCCACAGGGGTGAGGTTGGTAGTTAATGAGGTGAATATGGTAAGAGAGAGCTTACTAGCTTCAAAAGAGAAAACCTTTGTGAAACTCTACAAAACTGACACAGTCAAAAAAACATAAGATTCAGCCCACAGTGGTTCTTGAGATACCTGCTCATATTCTTCATTTCTTCATTGGCAGGCTACAGTGGCTGAGCAGGTGCCATCCCTTAAATATCACAAAGTATAAATGTGGAAGGAGAGGATTGGGGTCAAGGATGGGGCTGATTTGGTGGGAAACCAAGGGATCCATGATCACACTGATTGTAGCTTGTACTTCACATAAGATTGGAAAATTGAGATAAGATAGCAAAATAGGAATGAAGTGGGATTTGGGAAGGTGTATTAGGCAGGAAAGAGTCATCAATATGGATCATAAAATCCTACAGTGCAGAAAGAGGCCATTCAGTCTATCAGGTCTGCACTGACCCTCCAAACGGCATCCCATTCAGAACTAGCTCCCACCATATCCCCATAACCGCACATTTGTCATGGCCAAGCCACCTAACCTGCACAGCTTTGGACTCAGGGAGGAAACCGGAGCACCTGGAAGAAACCCACACAGACATAGGGAGAACATGCAAACTCCACACAGACCGTCACCAGAGGTTGGAATCAGACCCAGGTCCCTGATGCTTGAGGCAGCAGTGTCAACTATTAAGCCACCATACCACCAACATTCTCAGTAGTTGCCACAATCTCAGTCACTTCTGCCCAAATAATTCACAGCATCGTTTACTCCAACAGACGCAAGAAATGTATCCCCACTGTTTCCTTCTGCTACATATAATCTTGTCCTGCCAAAGTGTCAGTGAGTGCGTTACAAGGTATATATGTTTGTCATAACTGAATTTGCTGCAAGCATGTGGGAGCTGAGATGTGGGTGTAAGGTTTGCAGCATTGCTCAGTGAGTTGGAACATCCAGATGTTAGGCATCAGTACACGTTGCTGATTTGTGAACAGAGATCTAGTATGGTATACTGAGCAACATGCATGTCTAATGGTGTATTCGACTGAAGATGGTAGTTCCTCATTGGTGCTCTGCAGCTAGGTCCTCAAGATTGAATGATCAATTTCTTGAATTGTCTACACAAAACTATCATATTCCATTTTTATTGCAATATGTGCATGGAACAGCCCACAGTCCCAGATGGAAACATGATCTCTTTCCTCTTTTCCACTGCCTAGATTAAAGTCTCCAGTGCTATATCATTGAACCTGGGAGCCTGTTCCCTGTCCTTCTGCTTTTTTGATAGACAATCCTTCTCTGAACCACTTTTGAAGGCAATTCCAGCAGCTATTGCAGTATGAATGCATCTTCGTCTGTAAGAGGTACAGCTGACCATTACAAAGTGCAGAAAAACTGACTCCTGCTGGCTACTCATGGACCTGATCCCTACTAAACAGTCAGCAGTTCATTCAGAACCAGGCTGCACGCTACATAAATCACTGGAATGAGCAGGAAATCCTTCTGTGCTGCTTGCCCCACCTTTATACCTACACTTGCTAACAGGCCTCATCAGATTTTTAGCCTGTCAAGTTTTCATAACCTTACATATGCCCTAGTAAGTGAAGCAGCCATCTTCAAGTACATAAAGTCCACTGTGAATGGGGACCTAAGTACTTTGGAGAAATATTTACAGAACTGGAATCTCAAGCCAAAACCCCACAAAAGAGTACTGTACTGCATTCCATATTGACAACAGGTACACTAAACATATTCTGAAAATGATCCTAAGTGTCAATACTATGCAGTGGGCATCAGATTTCTGGGGCAGTGGGAGCAGTTTCTGGGGAATCTGCAACATGTACGAGATGCATAGTTTACCATGAACAGGACAAGGATAAATCTCTTGTCAGGGATATTTGCCAATGCTGTTGGAAGGATTTAATCTAAATTGGCAGGGGGTAGGAACCTGAGGGTAAATTCAGAACAGGGAGTGGGAGACAGAAACTTAATGAATGATTTTGAAAGACAAGTGCAGAAAAGATTTTAAAATGCACTGTACAAAAAATTGGCAATATTTAAAAGGTGCACAAGTTAGCGGAAGAAGAGCCAAAGGCAGAAATAGACATACAGAACTTGATATAACTGCTATAATAGAAACTTGACTTAAAGAGGGCAAGGATGGCAGTTCAACAAAACTGAGTACAGTTTTCAGGCAGGGTGGAGAAAGGGATAAAAAGTGTGTGTACCAGTTTTGGTATAAGAATCAGTTACAGCTGAAAGGAAAGGATGATGTACTAAAAGAAGCATCAAATGGGGCTGTGAGGGTTAAGGTCAGACAAAAACAGAGTAGTTACACTGTGTACTACAGAACCCCAATAATGGGAGAGAGTTAGGGGAGCAAACATGTTGGCAAATTTCTAAATGTAAAATCAATATTTGGGATATTGAATAGTTGGGAACTTCCACTCTCTAAATATCAACTGGCAATTGTCGAAGGCACTGCAGGTACAAAATTCTTGAAATGCATTCAAGGGAACTTTTTTTAGTCAGCAGACAGCAATCCCAACAAGAAAGAGCACATTTCTAGATTCAGTCTTAGGATGAAGCTAGGCAGGTGGATGAAGAAGCAATAGGTGTTTGTTTTGGGGATAGTATCATAATACAGTTGCATTTAGGACTATCATGCAAAGGGATAAAGATAGAGAAAGAGTAAAAGTTATAAAGTGGAGAAGGGAAAGTTTACAAAGCTGAGAGATGATCTGACAAAAGTGGATTTGTTATAGCTGCTTGAAGAAAAGTCATGGCAGGTATCAAAAAATGAGATTCTAGGGCACAGTGTAGACATGCCACAAAAAGATTTGTGTGGTAGAAATGGGTTTGAATTCATGGGCCATTGGCACCAGTACCAGGGAGGGAAGAAACTGTTTCAATCGGACAGGCTCCACCTCAATTATGCTGGGACCAGAGTCTGAACAAAACGGAGAACTAGCACTGTAGAAAAAGCTTTGAACTAAATTGTGGAGTTGAGGCTGGGAGGGGGTTCAATTGCAGGAAAATGAGAAAATCAAAGTTAAAGAAGAAGATAAGATTGCAAGTTAATGGTGGGGATGATTGTTATCAGAAAAAGAAGGGGGGGACAGAATGTGTGAATGTTATATTGCTCTAACAAGCATAAAATTATAAGGAAATTTGTTATAGAATAAACTTAAGGCCTTTGTAGCTTAATGCACGAAACATTTGGAATAAGATAGACGAACTGATGCCACAATCACAATAAATGAATATGACTATAACTATTACAGAAACATGGTTACATGGAGTTCAAAACTGGGAACTTAACATTCAAGGTTATTTGACCTTCTGAACACAGGAGGGGTAGAAAAGTTGTTGGGGTAGCACTGTTAATAAGAGATGAAATGAGGACAGTTGTGAGAGTTGATCGAGGCTCAGATGGTGTAGAGTCCATTTGAGTGGAGGTAAAAAAGCAAGAGAAAGAAGACATTGGTAGGAGTAGTGTATAGACCAACAATCATTAGCTGCTCTCTACAAAAGACGGTAAACTGACAAATAGTAGGAGCATATAAAATAAATAGAGCAATAATTATGGGTGACCTCGATCTTCATGTTGATGGGGTTCATCAAATTGGAAAAGGTAGCAGGCTAAATAAATGACTCAAGAGTAAAAGATCCCCCTGGAAGTTGTGATCATAACATGACAGAATTTAACATTCAATTTGAGAGTGAGAACTTGGGTCAGAAACAAATGTGGTTACCCCTAATAAAGGGAATAATAATGAAAAAAGAATAGAGTTAGCTAAAGTGAACTGGACAGATAGATTAGCAGGAATGACAGTAAGCCAGGAGTGGCAGACATTTAAAGAGGTAATTCATGACTGTCAGCAAAATACATGCCAGTAAGGAGGAAAGATTCTAAGAGAGGGATAAACCAATCATGGCTAACCAAAGAAATTAAGGAGACTATTAAGTTAAATGAAAAGCATTTAAGGAGGCAAAAATCAGTGAAAGCCCCAAAGACTGGGAAAATTCAGAATTTAGGAAAGGAAGACTAAAAAGATAATAAAGACAGAAGAAATAATGAGGGCAAATGAACAAGGAATATAAAAACTGATAATAAGAGATTCTTTAAAAAGGAAGAGAGAGGTCAAACTGAACATTGGCCCATTAGAAAATGAATTTCGGGAGATGGTTATGTGGAACAGGGAAATGGAACAAAAGGAATTAACAGCTATTTTCCATCAGTCTTTATGGTGGAAGATACTTTGAGCATCCCATTAAAGAATATGAGGGAGGACTTAATTACCATCACCATCAATAGAGAAATAATATTAAACAAACTAATGGGGCTAAAGACAGATAGGTTCCCTGGTCCTGATGACTTGCATATGAGGATTCTAAAAGAGGTAGCTACAGAAATATTGGATGTATTGGTTGTAACTTTCCAAAATCCCTTGGATTCTGAAGAACTACCAGAATATTGGAAAATTGCCAAAGTGATGTACCATTCAAAAAGGGAGGGAGGCAAAAAATTGATAACTTTCGGCCCAAGCAGCTTTACATCTACTGTTGGAAAAGTATTAGAATCAAGGAAGTAATAGCAGAACATTTGGAAAATCATAACCTAATCAAGCAGAGTCAGCATGGCTTCATGAAAGGGAAACTGTGTCTGACTAATTTATTAGAATTTTTCCAGAAAGTCTCAACCAGAGTGGATTGAGGGGAACCAAAAGATGTATTCTATTTGGTCTTGCAGAAGACATTTGACAAGGTAATCCAGAAAAGGTTGTCATAAGGTAAGAGCCCACAGTGTTGGAGCTAGCGAATTTGGCATAGATAGAGAATTTGCTGTTGGGTGGGAAATAATGAATAGAGATAAGGTGTTGTTTTCAGGTTGGTGACCTATAACCACTGGAGTTCCACAGGGATCAGTGCTGGGACCGCAACTGTTCACAATATATATTAATGTCTTGGAGGAAAGAAGCCAATGTACTTCAACCAAACAACACAAAAATTGGTGGAAAGGCAGGTTGTGAGCAGGATACGAACAGTTTACAGAGATATACTGATAGGTTAAGTAAGTGAGCAGAGGAGTTGGCAAATGGAGTATAATGTGGGAAAACGTGAAGTTGTTCATTTTGGAAGGGAGAACAAAAGAACAGAGTATTATTTAAAATGTAGAAAAACTGCAGAAAGCTTCAATACAAAGGGACTCGGGGGTACTTGTGCACAAAACACAGAAAGCTAATACTCAGGTTCGGCAGGTAATCAGGAAGGCTATTGGAATTTTGGCCCTTAATTCAAGGGGTCTGGAGGGAAGTCTTACTGCAATTGTACATGTTGCTGGTGAGACCACATCTAGAGTACTGTGAGCAGTTATGAGCCTCATATTTCAGAAAAGATATTATTTCACTGGAGACAGCTGGCAAGATTCACTAGGATGATCCCTGAGATAGACGAATTATTACACAAGCAATGGTTAAACGGGTTGAGTGGAGTTTTGAACAATAAGAACCAATTACAGATTCCTAAGGGGCATGGCGGGGTAAGTGCTGAGAGGTTGTTTCCCCTCAAGGGAGAGTCTAAGACCAGAAGGTATAGTCTCAGAATGAACAGGTGCCAATTTAAGAATGAGATGAGGAGGAATTTCTTCTCTCAGAGGGTTAAGAGTCTTTGGAATTCTTTGCTACAGAGATCTGAGAGAGCAGAGTCCTTGTGTATATTTGAGGCTGAGATAGATTTTTGATCAGTCAGGGAATCAAAGGTTATGAAGAAAGGGAAGGAAAATGGAAGTGAGGAGTGTCAGATCAGCCATGATCCTACTGAATGACAGATCAGGCTTGAGGGGCTGAACAGCCTATTGCAGTTCCTATTTCTTTTGTTCTTAGATAAAAAAGGGTGATTTTGCCCAATCTAGAGACCCTGATTATCCAGAAGTGTACAGGGAAAGATAAAGCAAAAAAATACAAAACATGGCAATCTCAAAAACAGTAATACTTCAGGAAGGAGTATGCAAAGTACAAGGGTGAAATTTTTAAAAAATCAGAAAACAAAGACACAATACGATAAAATATTGGCAAATAAAATTAAGTAAAATCCAAAGATGTTTATCAGTTCATTAACAGCAAGATGATAATGACGGAAAAGATTGTGCTTATTAGAGATGTATATGTCAACTTGTGCAGACGATGTGGACAAGTTTCTAGGTGAGCATTTTTTCTCTATCTTCACAAGGTTTCATGTTTACGTTCTAGTTAAAGAGGAAGAGAATGAAATATTAAATAAATAAGTATGATGTGAAGGGAAGTACTGGAAGGACTGACCTCCTTGAAGGTGGATAAATCACCTAGGCCAGATGAATTGTATCTGAGGCTGTCGAAGGAAGGCAGGGAGGAAATAACAGATGCTCCAGGATCATTTACCAATGCCCAAGATAAATAGGAACCAGAGGACTGGAGGTCTGCAACTGTTGTATCATTATTCAAAAAAGGTGCAAAGGATTGGCCAAATAATTATTGACCTCAATGATGGGCAAATTCAATATTGACAGAAAGGACTATTACTTGGAGAGGCATGGAAAATCAGGGATAGTCAGTATGGTTTTCTTAAAGGAAGGTTGTATCTTATTAACTTCATTGAATTTTTTGAGAAAGTAACAAGGAGGATTGATGAAGGTACTTCAATAGATATTGGCCACATGAATTTGAGTAAGGTATGTGACAAATCCCACATGGCAGACTACTGAGAAAAATTAAAACCCAGGGAATATTGGAGAATATGACACATTGGATCCAAAATTGGCTAAGTGACAGGATTCAAAAGGTAATGGTAAACAGATGAGTTTTGCAAAGGGAAAGCAGTTTCCAGTGGCAGTACAAAAGGACTCAGTTTTGGGTCCCTTGCTGCTTGTGGTATATATTAATGATTTAAGTTTAAATATAGGAGAGATGATTGAGAAATTTGCAGATGATACAGAAATTGACTGGATAGTTGAGAGGGAAGAGGATAGCTGTCAAGTAAAAGAAGTTATCAATGGTTTGGATGAGTTGGCTGAAAAATCACAAATGAAATTCAGTCTGAACAAGGCTATGCATTTGGGATGGGGGAGAAAAAACAAGGTAATACACAAAACAAAAGGAGGGAATTGAGAGCCTTTGAGGAAGTGATAGGCCTTGGAATGCATGTCCACAGGTCCCTGGAGGTAGCAGGTCAAATAGATAAGATGGCAAGAAAGATATAGGATACATTTTTTCATTTGTGACGTATTGAATACAAGAGAAGCAATATAATGTGGAACTGTATATAACACTTTTTAGGCCACAACTGGAGTTTTGTGTACAGCTCTGGTTACCACATTACAGGAAGGACATAGTTGCTCTACGGTACACAGAATATTTACAAAAATGTTACCAAGGCTTAAAAATTGCAGGTATGAAGAAAGATTAAATGAGCTAGGGTCATTAGAACAGAGAAGGCTGATGGGTGACTTAATCCAGAGGTACAAAATAATGAGGGGCTTGGATAGATTAAACAGTGAAAATTTATTTCCCCTAGAGGAGAGATCAATTACCATGGCACAGATTTGAGACAACTCGTAAAAGGATTAGAAAGGACATGAGGAAAAATGTTTTCACACAAAGAGTAGTGTAGTGTCTGGAATTCATTGCCCAATTTAATGATGAAGGCAGAAATCCGAAACTCATTTAAAAGGCACCTGGGGCCCAACATCATACATCAGTTGGAGGAGACTCTGGTGTTTGGTGTAATCCCATGTGTGCATACCCCTGCTTGGACTGAATTTCACATTGGCCCCAGGGTCCTGAACTTCCCTCAACCTGAGCCGACTTTTAGGTATGTATAGTGTGTCTTTCCAACTTGCGAAGAGGTGCTTTTTGTACAGGCTGTCACTGTACACCATCCACCTCGACTCCTACATCTGCCGCCTGGACATGCCTTGACATCCATATTTGCCACCAGGTGGCAGGGATCCCAGTGGACAGCTCTCTACCCAGCAGTCCTCCCACTTTCCACTGGGGACCTGGGGTGGAGGGTGTTGCACACAGCTATCCCTTACAACTGCAGATTGCGGCAGTTCATGGACTCCAAACTGTTTAGTTTGCAGCACTGTGGAGTGTGTAGACCATGTTTATGTTGGTTGTGGGCATTTGCACCTGCTTTTTGGTTATTTGAAAAATCTTTTGTTCTGTTTTTGGTTGCATTTCAGCTCTACAGTCCTGATCATTGGCGATCCAGTGCAGAGGGGTATGGGCAGATCGGAGGACGTCCTTGTGTATCTGCTCCTGAGCCTGGCCAGGCTGGCTACAAACAGGTCCAGGCAGCTGGCTTGGAGGGGGTTATCTCTTTCAACTGTCTGTCTCTCTTTCACGGTCACATTTGAGCCTGGGCATTCTTGGAGAAGGAGCATGTAGTATCCATTAATGCTCTTGATGTCTTTAGAGAGGTGGGCATCATGGGGATTACTTGTCCTTCCAACTCCATTTTGATTTAGTCCCTTCCTGCTCTCTCTACCCCACACTCTCATCATTGATGGTCTGCATTGTCCATAATGGGCTTTCCTTGCAAATACTCAACTGGATACAATTGGATTGGGTGTTTTTACTGGTGGTGGTTACTAGCTAAAAAAAATCACAGTGATTTGGGTGGTGGGAAGACGTTCAGTTGTGTGCTATAACAGTTATGGGTAGAAAAAAGAAAACCAACCTGATAAATCTCAAAGGATTGGCCTGTTAACCACCCCCCTATCTTTTGATCAGGAGAAGCCATTCAACAGGGTGGATCACAAGTATCTACTCAGTACTCTGCAAGCATTCAGTTTGAGATGCAATTCAGATCTGACTTCTATATACCACCACAGAGTATCTATTTAAAGTTAAATGGATACTTTATGGTGCCCCTTCACTTTGGGAGAGGAGTATGTCAGGGCTGCCCCTTGTCAGCCTTCTGTATTCCCTGTATGTGGACCCTTTCCTATGTCTCTTGCAGAGGAGGTTGTCAGGATTTGCTGTGCACAGACCAGGCATGGTGGGAGATTCTTTTGGCCTAAGCCAATGACGAGTTGGACCGAAGGGTCTGTTTCCATGCCATACTACTCTATGATTCTATGACTCTATGACTTGCTCCTCGTGTTCACCAACCCGGCTGACCTGAGAGGTTGGGCAACTACCAGGCAGTGTACTTGGCTGCATGCTCCACCAGGATAAATTGGGCCAAATTTTCCAGACTCCTTGTCGGTCCATGGCAGGTGGATTCCTTGCCGGAGGAGTTACGGGCGTTCAACTGGTTACGGGCGTTCAACTGAAGCACTACCCCTCTCCTCTGTCTGGATGTCTACCTCAGACCAGCTCAGAAATCCTGGCTGACGACTTGGCAGGAGGTGGAGGCCAAAGTCTTCGCTCACCTAGGCTGCTGAACAGGAGCCAAGTGCTGATCATAAACTGACTGGTAACCTCCATGCTGTGATACTTGCTGGTCCCTTTGACCCCTCCTACTGGTTTTGTCACAAAAATCCAGAGGATATTGGTTCATTTCTTCTGATGTAAGAAGAACGGGGTTACGGCAGAGGTTCTAAGTCTCCCCATTGAGGAGGGCTGTCAGTCGCAGCTGTGCCTGCAGCACCCAGGTGGCAACATTTCACCTTTGGACCTTGAAGCGAAACCTTTACATCAAGCCTCCACCTAAATGCTGCGCCCTGATGGGTATTTCTTCCAGTGGTGTGCAACCTCAATCGCAGCATGTAACCCATGTTCATAGACCGCGAGTGTCTTCAGGTCTCTTTCAGGATGCTGCCTGTCTTTTACAAGAACCTGATCAATATCTGGAACTTAGTCAACTCATGCCAGGATCTTCCCACAATCAGGAATAGCGGCTATCATCAGAAAGCTGCTGCTCAGGAATCGCCAACTCCACCATCGCGGGTTTGAATGGCTGGCAGAGGGGAGTGCCATGGCTGCAGTCATGACCAGAATCTGGGATGTGCTGGGTGGTGATGGAAGCCTGAGCTGAATGTTGCTGTAGGAACTGGCAAACAGTGCAGTGGTGGATGTCCAGCACGTGGCCAGTGTCATCTGTAATTTAAATATCACATTGCTTGGGCCCAATGTTGCACACCAGTTAAAGGAAACTCAGGGGTGCAGTGGAATCTCATCTATGCATATCTCTGCTCAGACTGAATTTCACATCAGCCCCAGGGTCCTGAATCTCCCTCAGGAGCCCACATCCTACAACCTGAGGCCCCTTTTTGCGAATGCCTTTCGTATCCTTCTGCCTTGCAAAGATGTGCTTTTTGTACTAGCTGCTGCTGCACACCATCCACTTTGGCTCCTCACATCCACTGCTTAGACATACCTTGGCGTGCTTATTTACCTCCGGTCCACAGGGATCTTCAATGAAGGGCTTGTTACACTGTAGTACTCCCATTTTCCATTGGGGACTTGGGGTGAAGGGAGTTGCATGAAGCAGTCCCATGCCACTGCAGATTGTGGCTATTCAGACTACCAGCACAGATTCCCATCATATTTAGACATGATCAGGTAACTTTGAGGAGTTCTTGGTAAAGAGGTCCACACCTCTACAGTCCAGGCAGTGGATTACAGTTATTCTTGGGCTAACCTGGGTCTGGGCACTTCTCATCCGAGGCTGTCTGGTTAGGTCACTCAAGGGGGTGACTATGGACAGTCTGTCAGGTCCATCCACAGAAAATAAGAGGAAAAGAGTGGGGAGGACAAGGTGGGATCAGCTGCCACAGGAAGGAGACTCAGGAATCTACTCAAAGGGATTGGAGATCTAAGGGCTTTGGTGGGGGGATGACAACTTTCAAGGGGGCAGCTGCATTTGTAAGGTAAGTGTCTCGATCTGTGAGGGAGGGAGTAGCAAAACCTACTGATGTGAAGCCCTTTAAAAGGGAAACAACACTGATCCATGAACACAGACCTATAGTGTTCCTAAACCCTGACGATCCAAAGGCATTGACTCTCTGTGTGCTGCACATCTCCCTATCTCAAATATCATGACCACTTCACTGACATCAACAATTTTGGACACAAGGCAAGGGAAGAATAGAAATATTTGGCATGAGGAGATTTGTGAGGGCCCGTATGTAGTTCCTGCACTGGCTGGCTGCTACTTGACACCACCCTGTCTCCTGTAAGGAAGGGGCACTTGTGTGAATGCCAATTTCCCCATCCCCATCACCAAGTCTTCAGTTCTGAGGACCAATGGCTGAGGCGATAGAGTTCAGGCGTTTATGCCTTCCCAGCAAATCCTGAACGTGCTGAACCTGCTCTCCATGGCAATCACAAACCTGTCCATGGAGGGAGCCAGACGTTTGCATGCATAGGGCAGCTGGATCCCTACGTACAGCAAGGAGGGCCGTTGCATCCAACATGCCTGTCTGTTGTTCCTGTTCCTCCTGTGCATGTGGACAAAGTCCTTGATTGCCAACACCACAGGGTCCTCTGCTGCCTGGCCTCTGGAAGTCCTATGAATGCTAGTGGCCTGGGGAATTTTCAAATAACACAGAGGCCAGTATCCTATCACCAAGTCACCTTTTATTTACATGTGGAATGGCCTTGACTCTGGTACAGCCTCATCAGAGTCAACTCCCAGCGTGTCAAAATGTCTGACATTCCTATTTTTATCTGTCAGACAGGTCTCCTGATTGGACCAGGTTAACAGCCCCAATCAAGGAACTCATATTCTATGAAGTCCACCTGGCTGACCTCATTACAATCACTATACATTTCCTCTTCGCCAGCTTCAGAGCTGTAACAGTGAGGTGCTCACCAGCTTGTGCCCCCAAACTTTCTAAATCTGACATTCCCACCAAGGTGTCAGTATCTGAACTGGTGAGGAGCACAGGAGGCAGGAGGCAGCCTTGCCGATGCTTTCTCTGATGTCTGAGTACTCCCGTCCTGAGGAGGTTGAGAGGATGCCTTTTCTCCACCGAAGTCATGGACATCATGCTGGTACCTGCAAGGTGCAAGGAAGAGAAGGTGTCACAAACTAATGGTTAGGAGTAGTATGCAATGATTGACACTGACATTGAGGTTACTTTTACTGTGAGAGTTTCAGTGGAATGACAAATGATACTTACTGGGGTGCAGGACAAGATGTCTTGGCATCCCCCAGGAGCAGTCCCAGTCTCTTTCTGTAAGAGGCAAAATTCTCTCTTCGCAGGGAGCCCCTCCACCCATCCTGGCCATTTCAATCCTATTTTGAGTTGTGTTCCACTGCAATGAGAGAAAGGGATGGATTGAGAGAGGTGAAATATGTTGCATGTGGTTGAAACATGATGTTCCTAGGGAGTAAGTAGGCAGCATGGAGACCATGCTGAGTTAGTAGTTTGGGAGGTTTGTGGGGCTTTGGGGTGGTGAGAGTGAGTGAGGGAGGATATTGCAGGCAATAGTGAGAGTGAAAGAGCATGAGCCTTGCTGGGAACTGGGTGCAGTGGCATATTTAGTGAGAGTATGAGATAGCAGTGAGAAGAGTTCAGCACTAACCCTGGCGCAGTGGAAAAGGTCATTGACCTTCTCGTGACACTGCTGGTCGTTCCACCACACATTTGAAACTGCACTGACTGGATTTTGTGTCATTACTGTCAATCATTCAGGAAGATGACGCCTCTCAGGACCTCAAGGTCCCTGTTGGAGAATTACAGTTGTATTTTCACCTTCTCTGATATCTGCAGAATAATTGTCCATCACCGAGCAGAATAGCTTTAAAATGCCAGTGTTTGTCTGAGTTCTCAAAAGTTTTTTTTGATAAGGCATGAGCGCAAGGAATGCTGATATTTCAACGGATATCTTCTGAGTGGCAAGCTATTTCAGGAAAGGCACAAGGGGAAATGGGGTGAGAATCGGACAAGAGAGATGCCATTAGGGCGGATCAGATAGTTAAGGAAGCGAATTTAGTAAGATAAGGCAGGGAATCACACTCATGACGAAAATACCTCCAAAAACCTCGACACAACTGGCACTTAGCCAAAAAGAAACATAAGATTCAACCCAGTGACAAAGGCAGCAAAATGGAGGTACAAATCTGGCATAGGAGTGTAATTCAGAAAAGTCCTGGAATGGGTTGGTGAGTACTGTAAGAAATGGCAAGCACTGTGACATCTAGATTCCGAAACAGATATTTTATCTTAAAACATAATTTTTAAAAGAAATCTGTCTAATCTGCATTTATGGTCTAAGGACTGATAAATACACCCATCAGCACAACACAGAACAGATATCTTCACCCTGTGCTGTCAGTGGTAAATGATTAAGAATTGACAATAAGAAGATTGGGACTGGCTGACTGACTGTAATTCTCTGATAAAATGCAAGTGGCCACATAGTTTAATTGAAGTACTACTGTGAGTTTGGCTGCAATCACCTATCCAAAAATATGAATCCTAAACGAATAATGAGCAAGCGTTTGATACAAAAAGATTCTGGTCAAATCCCCGGGATCCCCAAAGGCAATCATCTTTCAATAAAAGACTACTGGGTCATACTTGTTCTGTTCTTTGAAATATTGAGCAGTCAATGTTTATTCAATAGAGTGATTGAGAATTTTGTTCAGGTTGTAATCTATTTATAGAAATACATTCTAAGGATTCAACTGCAGCAGTCAGCTCTATTATTCAAAGGTGCAATCAGAGATACTTGTGAAGACTATTTGGAAACTGCTGAACTTCAAGCAGCCTTCCCTGCCTTCTAATGCATCCATAACCCATTCATTATTATAATTTGACAGCTCTGTTAGAGTTATCGTTTAAATGAGTCCATCTGACACCTAGCCCAACCGATGAAGACATCTTCATCACAAACAAAATTGCAAATAGGACCTCATTATTGTAAAATGCATGAGCCTGAAGCTGAAAGCAAAAGGAGTAAATTTCAATTAGTTTTCAGTTTGGAGGGACACAACAGCTAGTACAATACATTGTAAGAGTTTTCACTGTTAAAATTAATCTGTTCCATTTAATTAAAGAAACTGCCTCTTGTAAATTTCATAGCCTGGAACTGTAAAGAATACAAGATGTTTGCACAAAAATCAATTAAGTTTTTTAAAATTTTCTTTCCTTCTATGAAAGGGGAAAGAATGTGACAGTGCTTGTGCTGTTTTTACACAGAGAAGTTATTCATGCTTTTGTCTTGTCGATTTTATTTGCCAATTTTCTTTCTTCACACTCTCCTAAAGGCATTTTACTGTGTTGTGAGTTCTCCAGTAACTCCCTGAAGTGTCCATTATTCCTATGTAAACACAGACAGCTATAGTTAGCTAATCTACCATGAAGCAGATCAAAGCTGATCCCATATCTATCAAGCAAGGACACATGCCTTCTCGTCAGGAGCACTCCTTGAATGAGTTTCCAAGCTATCGCTCAAGAGTCTTGAGGCATGAACTAATATTCCCAAAATCTTCCTGGTGAGAGCAGTTAGCTTGACAAACACTGAAACAGAATTTTCCAAAGTCCTAAATAATGTGGGTTATAGTGAAAAATTTGGGAGAATCACGTGAAAAGTCCAGAGAGGCGTTTCTCAACAAGTCGCATTTTCCAACAGAGTTCTGTATGTCAAGGTGAGATTCTCGCTTGTGAGTGGCAAAGAGGCCTATTAATGGAGAGTACTACTCATTATCGCCCTCATCACTATCTAATCTCACCTCAATAATATGCAGGTTCCCATTTTACCATGCACCAAGTAGAAACCAGACACTACTGCAAGGACAATCCGCGCATTTGGACGGGAGCAGACTGCATTTCAGGGCTGCTCGCTTGTCCTCTTAGCAATCTTTCATTTAGTGCCTACCTGGATGCTCATAGCACCCCTGCTTTGCCTTATTCTTTAGCAAAGACACAAAGCCAGAAAGCTTGTCATGGTTATCAGCAGTCATCAGACATGGGATGAACATGTTGCTGAATGACACCATGTTATGTCAATTTCACATCAACATCACGTGCCAATGGCATACACAGCAAACATTTTTTTTCATTCACGCACAGGATGTGGGCATCACTGGCTGGGCAGGGTTTATTGCACATCTCTAATAGCCTTTGACGTTTGCCCCTGGTGAGCTTCCTTCCTAAAACATTACAGGCCATTTTGAGTATGTACATCCACAATGCCACCTAGAAGGGTGCTCCAGGATTTTTACACAGCTTGGCTGAAAGAACGGTGATATATTTCAAAGTCTGGATGTTAAATGGCTAGCAGGGGAACTAACAGGTGGTGGTGTCCCCATGTATCTGCTGCCCTTGTCCTCCTAGATAGCAGTGGTTGAGGGTTTGGAAGGTGGTGTCCAATCTAAGGAGCCTTGATAAATTTCTGCAGAGCATTTTGTAGATAGTACATACTGCTGCTACTGAGTGTCCATATACTTAAAGCTACAGTAGGAGAATCAGGCTAGCACCAGTCAAGAGGGGCACAGTAGTTCTATAGTAAGTAACGAAAAAGTTAATTTTGGGATGATAGCATGAGAAAACTCACAAGCCTCATGGAGAGTAACATTTCATGGAACTTGACAAAACTTTTGCGAAAATGTGATAAGATTCAGCCCTCGAAATCTAGGACTTATTGCACTACATGCCCGAGTTCCGTTTCTCCTTTATACTCAAATATTAATATTTTAAGAGCTATCCTTTTTCAAGGCATTGATAGAGAAAACTTGTAATGTGAGGTAATCTTTAAAACCTCATCCACCCCACAGTAAACCTCTTCTCTATCCCAGTGCCACAGAAGTTAAACATTACAGAGGTGGAAAGATCGAAAGCACAATCACATATGAAGAATTCCTGTGTAGGCAAAGTACTGCCTGTAGTCACGAAGACTACTTTAGCAGAGGGTTAAAACTTAAAAATCAAATAGAAAGTAAAAGAAACAGTACCTGATTTTATCCCTTTCAACATTTCCCAATCTGTCAACCTGCCTTGTAGGACCTGGCGCTGGGCATGAAGGAATAGAAATTAAACAAAGAAGAAAACTCTTTCAGAAAAGAAACAGCATAACTTGTGGGCCCCAGCAAATGTCAGATTCTGAGAAGTCTGTTAAGAAGCTTTTCCAGCATTGATTCAAAGGATGCTTGTGGATACCTGAGATCTTGAGAATCAGTTAACAGATGTTTGAACATGGGAACAGAAATTTGTCACCTGATAATTACAAATTATTGGGAAATGAACACAACAATGTACTACGTTTCATTAAATTTAAATATATGAAAAACAAGACGCCAATGTGGTCTTAAAGCCAGTCTTTCTACTGATTATCAGTTCCACCAAAGTGCAGCCCGTTAATGTCCTAACTCTTCCATTGAATGATCAATCTACTAAATAGTCTTTCTACTGAAGTTCACACCCACTCCAGCACTACAGTCACCAGCATTCACCACTAATATTTCTTTGTCTCCATATATCCACTGCTAACACCCTCAGATAAACGTCTGTTACCTCCAGACTCGAGCATCAGTGCCCTACTAATCTCCACAAAGTCAATACGGACTATGCCACTCTGGTTCCACACTCCTCCATTATCATATCACATGAACACCCCCACATCAGATTCTACATTCCTTCAGCCCAAAGGTCAACCTGGACAGCTAACATTGCATCCCTTTATGCTTGTTTTTGAGCTGCAAGTCATTGTCCAAATGTCAATGAAATGGAGTCCTCAAAATCATGCGGATCACCCAGCAGCACAGCATCACCAAGCCAGTGAACAACACATGCCTCAGCCCAAACACTCAGATGCTACTCTGGGGTAATTTGAGCCCACACAGCTCTCAGTACTCCTCTGATTTCTTTTAAACAAGCTGGAACATGAAAACTGGCAAACATGAAATAATTAATTAAAGAATAAACATTAAAATTTCTAAGGTCTCTAAAACAGTTTACAGAATTGATTTGGCTGATTAATTAGTTCTGTCATTAGTTTTGGCAAAATTTGGTTTTATTAATATCCTCTAAAGCCCCATTTTGTCAAAGGATTATTCAAAGTCTGAATACATTGTGTTTTAAGAAACTCTTGGGCAGCTAATGGATTTGCGTCTAGAACCACAGGATTGAACTTCTTGGTTGTTCTGCTGATCATCCATTGGTAGAAGTGCCACAAAATCCAAAAACATAAAGAACTTCTACAGAGAGTCACCTCCCTAAAAATGGAAATGTTGATGGATAACACTGAGTAAACGTTTTTGTTTATTTTCAGACATGGGATTTGGGCATCGTTGGCTGGCCAGCATTTATTGCCCATCGCTAGTTGCCCTTGAGAAGGTATTGGTGAGCTGCATTGGTGAGCAGCTGCAGTAAACCTGCTGTGGGTTGACTCACAATGCCCTTAGAGAGGGAATTCCAGGAATTTGACTCAGCGACAGTGAAGGAACAGGGATATATTTCCAATTCAGTGGCTTGGACGGGGTGGTGTTCCCATGTATATGCTGCCTTTGTCCTTCTGGATAGTTTTAAAAGGGGCTGTCGGAGGATCTTCAGTGAATTTCTGCAGTGCATCTTATAAATAGTACATACAGCTACCACTGAGCGTTGGCGGTGGAAGGAGTGGATATTTGTGAATGTGGTGTCAATCTAGCTGGCTGTATTGTCCTGGATGGTGTCAAATTTCGTGAGTGTTGTTGGAGCTGCAGCCATCCAGACAGGTGGGGAGTATTCCATCACACTCCTGACTTTACCTTGTAGATGTTGGGCAGGTTGTGGGACGTCAGGAATTGGGTTATTTGCTGTCGTATTTCTAGCCTCTGACCTGCTCCTGTAGCCAGGTGTTTTGTGGTGAGTCCTGTTGTGTTTCTGGTCAATGGTAATCCCCAGGATGTTGATAGTGGGAGATTCAGTGATGATAAAACCATTGTATGTCAAGGAACGATGGTTAGATTGTCTCTTATTGGAAATGGTCATTGCCTGGCACTTGTGTGGCATGACTGTTACTTCCACTTGTCAGCCCAAGGCTGGATATTTTCCTGATCTTGTTACATTTGAACATGGACTGCTTCAGTGTCTGAGGAATCACAAATGGTGTTGAACATTGTACACTCATCAGCGATCATTCCCAATTCTGACCTTATGATAGGGGGAAGCAGCTGAAAATTGTTGCATCTAGGACACAACCCTAAGGACCTCCTGCAGAGATGTTATGGAGTTGACATGACTGACCTCCAAAAACCACGGCACCAACAAGCAGAGAGTTTGCCCCCGATACCCATTGATTCCAGTTTTGCTAGAGCTCCTTGATGCCACACTCGATCGAATGCAGCCTTGATGTCAAGGGCTATCATTCTGACCTCACCTCTGGAATTCAGCTCTTTTGTCTATGTTTGAACCAAGGCTGTAATGAGGTCAGGAGCTGAGTGGCCCTGGTGAAACCCAAACTGAGCATCACTGGACACATTATTGCTGATCAGGTGCTGTTTGATGGAGCCTTCTTAAATAACTCCACAGAGGCTAATACCTCATGACCAAGTCACCCTTTATTTACATATAGAAAGACCGTGACTGATCCAGCTCCCTTAAAGCCAGCTGTCAGAGTGTCAGAATGTATGACATTCCTCTTTTTATGTCAGCCAGGGCTCCTTGATTGTATGAGATTAATATCCCCAATCAGGGATCTCATATTCTATGAGGTCCACCTGGCTGACCTCCTTACAATCACTACATTCCCCACCCCATCCCCATCCCCATCCCCCCTCACCACCATGTGTCGGAGAATATATGCCGTCCTTTATCTTATAGTGCCTTCTGGGGTGTGTTAGAACCATCCTTTGTTCCTCCAACTCTAAGTTGGATACGGGCAGTGTGCGACACACAGGAGCATAACTCTTGTGCCCAATGTGTCTCAGAAGAACTTCGCTCTCTTCTTCTGGCAGCAAAGGCATCTATGCAGCGAAATCTGCCATGTCCATCTCAGGCTCAGCGGTCTCCTCAACTCTTGACGGAGAGGGAGAACTCGTGACAGCCTTTCTGACTGCTCCAAGGAGCATGGCATGATTTGTTCCTGCCCCATTTGTGAATTCGCGGTTATCATTATGGCCCACGTGCTTGTTCAGGACCGTCACGTCAACAGAAACTTTATACGTCACTGGTCCTGAACTCACAGCGACCATGCCTCTTACCCATATATGGCCATTCCCCTGATTTTGCACCAAACTTTGTCCCCTGCAATAAACTACCTCTCTCGCTTGGCAGAGTCTGGCATTCGGACTGGCATTCCTGATGCTGTTTCACCCTTCTTCCCCAGGTCCTGGAAGATCAGATTTAACCTGGTGCAGAGTCTTCTCCCCATTAGCAACTCTGCTGGAGCTATCCCTGTGGTTGCATGAGGGGTGGTCCTATAATCATACAGGAATCAGGACAGTTAGGTATATAATGAGGCTGTTTCTTTAAGCCTGTCTTAAAAGTTTAGATTGCTCTTTCAGTCAGACCATTGGGCGATGGATGGTATGGAAATGTCCTTATATATTCAACTTTAGGAAATAGTCAAATTCCCTGCTGGTAATCAATGACCTGTTATCTGTGACCAACATTTCCGGTAGTCCGTGTATTGCAAAATGTGTGCGCAGTTTTTCTATCGACATCTCTGTGTTTGACAAATGAGCTCAATGCATGCCCAATCACTTTGAATGGGTGTCTACAATGACTAACAACATTGAGCCCAAGAAAGGGCCTGCATTGTCGATGCGTAACTGAGCCCAGGGTTTAGTCAGCCATTCCCATGAAGGTGGGGTAGTTGTTGTCCTTGTTGGCCCTCTGGGCAAGGCCCCACCAATGCGGCTACATCCTATCCTGGCCACCAGACATAAATTCTCACTAATATCTTCATTTTGGAAACCCCTGGAGAGGCCTGGTGGAGTTCAGCCCATATCTGGCGGCCACCTTTGCTCAGGTACTCTTGCTCCCCATAATAATATGCCATCCTTTACTGTGATCTGGTCTCTCCTGGTCAAAGGGATTTCAATTCTGATTGTGATGGCCCTTTCCTTTCGCCACCAGCTGTTTCAGTTCCACCAGGACTGGATCTTTCTGTGTCCAAAGCCTGATACTGTCAGCTGTGACTGGATGTGTGTCCAGAAAATTTAAAATCATCATGGACTCTTCCAAGGGCAGTATCACCGTGGTGTATCCGTCAGTGGGAGGCAACTCAATGCATCCGCATTTGCTACTTGGTCTCCCGGACACTGTTCCAACTTGTATTTACACACATTTAGTATTAGAGCCCACTACTGAATTCGGCCTGATGATATGGGCGGCACTGACTTGCCCTCTTTAAATCGACCTAGCAGGGGTTTGTGGTTTGTTATTATTACAAATTTAAATCATAAAGGTATTGGTGGAACTTCCTGACTCCAAATATGACTGCCAAACTTTCCTTCCATATCTGGGCATATTTGCACTTTGCATTAGCCAAAGTCTTGGATGCAAATACTATTGGGCCACCTATGAGCTAATACTACCCTGAGGCCATATGGGGAGACATCGCATATGAATACTATATCTCACTTGGCATCATACTGTGCCAACACCTTAGAGGATGATAGCTGTTTCTTTACTTCCCTGACAGCTATGGCTTGGCCACGTGATCATTTCCAAGGCTGACCCATTTTTAGAAGTTGCTGCAACGGTGCCAAGATGCAGTCCAAGTTATGTATGAACTCTCCATAATAATTCACCAGCCCAAGGAAAGACCTACACTCCAGTACAGATGTGGGAGCCGATGCCAAATGATTGCCCTCACTTTGTCTTCCAATGGATGTAACCCAGTCTTGGTGATTCTGTAGCCCAAATAGGTCACTTGGGGTGACTGGAACACATATTTTTCCCTTCTTAGATCTCCACTCATCTGGGAGAAATGTCTAAGGACTATGTCCAAGTTCTCTGAGTGCTCCTTATTGGTTTCTCCTGTAATTAGCACATCATCCAGATAAATGGCAACCTGGAATAGACCTTGAAAAACATCATCCACTGAAAATTGCACTGGTTGATAATACCCCAAATGGCAGTCTCGGATATTGGTACAAACCCTTATGGGTATTAATCGTAGCATACTTCTTCAATCCTCATCTAACTGCAATTGCAAGTACACTTGGCTCATGTCCACCTTTGTGAAGGATAGCCCCCCTGCCAGATTTACATTTAAATCCTCTATGCGAGGGATGAGGTATTATCCAGCTGCAAACTGTTTACCGTTTGTTCGAAATCCCCACAAAGGCAAACCAACCAGAGCTGCTTCTGAAAATTGTACTGGTTTGATGATTCCTTCACCTTCCAGTCTTCTGATTTCTGGCTTCAGTTTTGCCTGTGAAGCAAATGGCACTGGGTGGGCCTTGCAGAATCATGCAATTGCTTCCTGGTCAACATGACTTATTTGATAGTCCTGAGACCTTCCTGAAAGACTCCCAGGTATCAAATTAGGACTACGCTCAGGCAGCAATATTCTAATTGAAAAACGTGAGCCAATCTGGATGAATCTCTCTCAACCAATTTCACCCCATCAAGGTTGGGCCCGACCCTTTTACTACAATCAGTAGTTCAGTAGTCAACTGAACCAGCTGCTTCCAAAGGAGACCAGGCTGAAGTTGTACCCTTAAAGGTTCCCCAGTATACGTTCTCAGTCTAGCCAAGGTCTTGCACAAATGTGAGAGCTGGAGTCCAGAGGCAATTTTGTTAAAGGCTGGTTCTGCGATCACTGAAACGGTCGCATCAGTAGCGACTTCCATTAGAACTAGATGACCATTTATTTTGATTGGTTTTGATTTGAGCAATTTAGCTGTTCCAAATCAGATGTAGGTGGACTTTACAGGATGTGCACTAGGATACTGACCTATGAGTTCTCTTACTCAATTTAGGTCTAGTAGGACACATTTGTTGACTTAAGTCTGCATACTGCCAGCAACTACAATGGCTTGCCAGCCTGGATCCCGAAGAAAATTTTAACCATGTGTCCAAAGTTTGGTTCTGTTTTGGGGTTTTGATGTGGGCTGACCTAGAGTCCCTTTGTTCAGGATGTGTCCCGACAATGCCTGTGCAATTGCTTTCACTCAAGTGGTTTTCCACAAGCTCAGTCAGACTGGTGAGGACGTCCACTTCCGTCAGAAACCTGCAACTCATATGCTCCACTTGCTGCATTTTCCAATGATAAAGCCAGTTGTAGTGCCTGTTTGAAATCGAGTTGGGCTTCAGCTAATAGGCACTTTGGCATGATTGCATCATTAATCCCACATACCAAACGATCTCTCAGCATCTCATTAAGGGTTAAACCAAAATCATATGCCTCTGCCAGTCATCTTAACCTAGTCAAAAATCCTGATACAGGCTCCCCAAGTTCTCGAATTGCCAAGTAAATCGATAGTGTCTCAGAATTAGTGGAGGCTTGTGGTCGAAATATTCCTCAACTAAATCCATCAACTATTTCCCTGGTTCCTCAAGAAAGTTAGGCACCTAATAACCAAAAAAGTTGTGCGTCCATAAGCTGTCAGGAGAATTACTCATTGCTTTTCATCTGTCCCAATGTTATCTGCCCAGAAAAAAATAACACATTATTTCCACATACTGGGCCCAGTTGTCGATGGCAGGGTCTAACGAGTCAAGCTGCCCAAATAACGGCATGGTGTCAGAAATGCTTACACCAACACAAAGATGACAGTTGCAAGTGAGTTCCTTCCAGAATGTTCTTTACTCTCGTCACCACTGAAATACCTCCACAGAGGCTGGTATCCCATCACCAAGTCACCCTTTATTTGCACATGGAATGTCCTTGACACTGGTCCAGTTCCCTCAGAGCCAGCTGTCAAAGTGTCAGAGTGTCTGACACTCCTCTTTTTATCTGTTGGTGAGGGGTCCCTGATTGGACTAGATTTACAGCCCCAATGAGGGATCTCATACTCTATAAGGTCTACCTGTCTGACCTCATCACAATCACTACACCTTCCATCACTTCACTGATGACCAGGAGTAAACTGATGGGGCGATAATTGGCTGAATTGGATTTGTCCTGCTTTTAATGTGCCAGACATACTTGGGCAATTTCTCACATTATCAGGTAGATGCCAGTGTTGTAACTATACTGAAAGAGCCAAGATAGGAGAGACAAGTTTTGGAGCATAAGTCTTTAGTACTATTGCCAGAATGTTGTCAGGGCCCATAGCCTTTGTAGTATCCAGTGTTCCCAACCATTGTCTAACATCACGTGGAGTGAATTGAATCAGATGAAGGTTGGTATCTGTAAGGCTGGGGTCCAATGGAGGAGATTGAGGTGAATAATCCACCCAGCACTTCTGAGTGAAGATTGCAGTAAATGCTTCTGCATTAGCTTTTGCAGTGATGTGCTGAGCTCTTCCATCATTAAAAATTTGGACATTTGTACAGCCTTCTTTTCCAGTGAGTTGTTTAGTTGTCCAACACCATTCATGTCTGGATGTGGCGGAACTGCAGAGCTTAGATCTGATCCCTTGGCTGTAGGCTTACTTAGCTCTGTCTATCACTTGCTGATTATGCTGTTTGCTAATTTCACCAGGTTGACACCTCATTTTTAGGTATGTCTGATGCTGCTCCTGGCAAGCCCTCCTGCTCTCCATTGAACTAGGGTTGATCCCCTGGCTTTGTGGTAATGGTCAAGTGGGGAATCTGACAATCCATGAAGTTACAGACTGTGCTGGAGTACAATTCTGCTGCTGTTGATCACCCATAGTGCCTCACGCATGCCCAGCCTTAAGATGCCAGAACTGCCCAGAGTCTGTCCTATTTAGGATGCTGATAGTGCCACAAAATGCAATGGAGGTTATTCTCAATGTGAAGGCAGGACTTTGTGTCCACAAGGACTGTGAGGTGGTCACTCTCACTGATACTATCATGGGCAGATGCATCTGCAGTCAGCAGATTGATAAGAATGAGGTCAAGCATGTTTTTCCCTCTTGTTTGTTCCCTTACCACCTGCTGCAGACCCAGACTAGAAGCTATGTCCTTTAGGACCTGACCAGCTCAATCAGTTGTGCTGCACTGAAATCCCCCACCTAGAGTACATTTTGTGCCTTTGCCACCCTCAGTGCTATCTTGAAGTGTTGTTCAACATGGAGGAGTACCAATTCAACAGCTGAGTGAGGGCAGTATGTGGTAATCAACAGGAGGCTTCCTTGCCCATGTTTAACCCAAAGTCATGAGACTTAACGGGGTCCAGAGTCAATGTTGATGTTAGTGAGGTGGACCATGTGGGATCGACAGGACTGTTTCTGCCATTGTCTTTTCCAGTGCCAAAGTTGATGCCAGGTGGTCTGTTTGGTTTAATTTCCTTGAGACTTTGTAGTGATTGATATAACGAAGTGGGTTGCTCGGACATTTCGGAGGGCACTTGTGAGACAACCACAGTGCTGTGAGTCTGGTGCCACATGTAGGCCAGACCAGGTGAGGATGGCAGATTTTCTTCAGGACATTAGTGAACCAGATGGATTTTCTAACAATTGACAATGGTTCCGTGGTTATCAGTAGATTCTTCATTCCAGATTTTTTTATTGAATTCAAATTCCACCATTCCCTAATTGTGGCTGTTAATCTGGTACAATCAGGTAGCCTGGTTGACAGATAAAAACAGGAGTGTCAAACATCCTGACACTCTGAGAGCTGTCTCTGGGGGAGCTAGATCAGTGTCAAAGACTTCCCATGTAGAAATAAAGGGTGACTTGGTGACAAGATACCAGCCTCTGTGGAGTTATTTCAGTACTGACAAGAGTAAAGCATGTTCCTCAAGAAATTCACTCGCAACAATCATCTTTGAGTTGGTATAAGCATTTATGGCATAATGCCATTATTTAAGAAGCTTGACTCGTTCAACCCTGTCGTCGAAGACTGGGTCCAGAATGTGGAAAGAATGTGTTATATTTTTTTCTGGGCAAATGACATTGGGGCAGATGAAAACCAACGAATAATTCTCCTGATAGCTATGGACCCGCAGCTTTTTTTGGTTATTAGCAGCCTAATTTTCCCTGAGGCACCAGAATCAACAAGACCGGATTACACCCGTCAGAAGATGAAGTGATGGCGATCAAAGATGCCTTGGCTCTCACCTATGTACTGAGACTTAGGGTTTTCCCTGGGCTGGTGAAGTATTACGGAGAGTTCATACATAACCTGGCCTCCATCCTGGTACCTTTGCATCAACTCTTGGAAATGGGTCAGCCTTGAAAATGGTCACATAGCCAAGCCATAGGTTTCAGGGAACTGAAGAAACAATGATCATCCTCTAAGGTGTTGGCACACATGATCCCAAGGGAGATCTGGTATTGACATACAATGGCATTGGGGTACTAGCTTATGGATGGCCCAATGGAGAGGAATGCACAATAACATCCAAGATTTTGGCTGTTGCAGAACATAATTATGCCCAGATAGAGAAGGGAGGTTTGGCGGTCATATTTGGAGTCAGGAAGTTCCACCAGTACCTTTATAGACATAGATTTGTAATATTAATGGACCACAAACCCTGCTAGTTCTACTTAAAAAGTACAAGGCAGTGCCACCCATAGCTTCAGGCTGAATTCAGCATTGCGCTCTAATACTAAGTGTGAATAATTACAAGTCGCAACACAGTCAAAGAGTCCAAGTAGCAAATGCGGATGCGTTGACTAGCAGATACACCACTGGTGATAGTGCCACTGGAACAGTCCTTAACTGTTTTAAATTTTCTGGACACAGTTCCAGTCATTGCTGACAATATCACACTTTGGACGCAGAAAGATCAAGTCCTGAAACAGCTGGTGGTGACAGGGGAACCCAAAGTTGTGTCACAAACAGAACTGACACCCTTTTGGACCCAGAGAGACCAGATCACAGTAGAGCATGGCATATTATTACAGGGAACAAAAGAGATTGTCCCGCGCAAAGGTCACTGCTAGATACTGGCTGAACCCCACCAGGGTCATCCAGGGGTTTCCAAAATGAAAGATGTTGGCAAGACTTTACATCTGGTGGCCAGGATTGGATGCAGACATAGCCACTTTGGTGGATCTGTGCCCAGAGTGCCATCAAAGACAAAAATTACTGCCAGCAACTCCCCCACATTCATGGGAATGGCCAGTTACACGTCGACTACGCAGGTCATTTCATGGGCTCAATGTTCTTAATCATTGTGGACACCCACTCAAAGTGACTGGATGTGCATCGAGTTAATTCGCCAAACATGAGGATGATGAATGAAAAACTGCACACATCTTATGCAATACACAGACTCACAGAAGTGTTGGTCACAGATTACGGGCCACCGTTTATCGGCAGGGAATTTGAGTATTTCCTCCAAGTTTAATGGCATTCGACATATAAGGACAGCTCTATACCATCCATCATCCAATGGTCTAGCAGAAAGAGTAGTGCAAACTTTGAAGGCAGGCTTAAAGAAACAGCCTCGCTAGATAACAGACTGTCCTGGTTCCTATATGATTATAGGACCATACCTCATGCAACTACAGGGATAGCTCCAGAAGAGTTGCTAATGGGGAGAAGACTCTGCAACAGGTTGAATCTGATCTTCTCAGACCTGGGGAAGGAGGGTGAAATGGCATCAGGAATGCCAGTCCTGAATGCCAGACTCTGCCAAGCAAGAGAGGTAGTTTATTGCAGGGGACAAAGTTTGGTGTAAAACCAGGGGAATGGCCATGTATGGGTAAGAGGAATGGTCAATGCCATTTCAGGACCAGTGACGTATACAGTTTCTGTTCATGTGACGGTCCTGAACAAGCACGTGGACCATATGAAAATTGCAAACTCTTAAACAGGGCAGGAGCAAACCGTGCCTGGCTCCTCAGGTAGGCTGGCGGAACCCGTTGGTCCTTCTTTGCCATTAAGCGTTGAACAGATCTCAGAATCTGAGATGAACACAGCGGATGTCATCATCTTGACGCCTTTGTCGCCTGAAGAAGAGAATGAATTTCTTCCGAGACAAAAGGTGACCTACTGTACATTACACATTGCCTATATCCGAGGCTGTGTCAGAGGAAACTGATACAGTGCTAAAACGCACCAGCAGGATCTACAAAAAAATGCCGGCGTATGTCCTCCGACTCAGAGGAGGAGGAATGTAGTGATTGTAATATGATCGGCCAGGTGAACCTCAGAAAATATGAGTTCCCTGATTGGGGCTGTTAATCTGGTTCAATCAGGGAGCTCTAGCTGACAGATAAAAACAGGAGTGTCAGACATACTTTTCACTCTGAGAGCTGGCGCTGAGGGAGCTGGATCGGTGTCAAGGACTTTCACATGTAAACAAAGGGTGACTTCATGACGGGGTACCAGCCTTTGTGGAGTTATTTCAGAAACCTCTAATTGTTATACCATCTACAGGCTTTTGAGGACAGAGTTACACATTTTTACTCCTGTAAGTATGAAAGGAGCTTTCTGATTTTATTTTTGAACAGTCTAATCCTAAATTTTAAAATTATCACCTGTGTCCTAGATTCCCACCACCAGAGAAAATTGTATCTAAATCTCCATTGAATCCTTTCAGCATTTGTAATAATCTATCAGCCCTCTACCTTCAAAATCAACTTAACTGAATCCAGATTTATGCAATCCATTATCAGTATTTAACATTCTACATCACAATTCAAACCCAATATATCCCTTCGTGAGGTTTGATGCCCAGAACTGAATGCATTTATTCCAGACAAAGTCTGACTGAAATTCTGCATAGCTGCAGTATCATCTTCTCCCATTTGTAACCAAGCCTTTGAGATATGCTCACATTCCAACAGTCTTTTTAATTGCTTTTTGTACCTGTTACCTAGTTTTAAGCTATTTGTGTCCTGCTCTACAGTTCCTAGCTTCTCAGCCTTTGGAAAATTCTCAATTTTATCTTTGGTTCCAACGTGCCACAGCAAAAAACCATAATGACTTTCTCAGAAGACAGACACGGGATATGTCCAATAGGGTACCCTTCGTTGTCCTGTACTTCCCGGGAGCAGAGAAACTACGTCATTTTCTTTGCAGCCTTCAACACATTATCGATGATGATGAGCACCTCACCAAGATCTTCCCCACACCTCCACTTCTCACCTTCAAACAACCACCAAACCTTACAGACTATTGTTCGCAGCAAACTACCCAGCCTTCAGGACAACATTGACCACAACACTATACAACCCTGTCATGGCAACCTCTGCAAGACATGTCAGATCATCAACATGGACACTACCATCACAATTGGGAACACCACCCACCACATGCACGGCAGATACTCATGTGACTTGGCCAACATTGTCTATCTGATACTCTGCAGGCAGGGATGCCCCAAGGCATGGTACATTGGCGAAACCATGCAGATGCTACGACAACGGATGAATGGACACCGCACATCAATTGTCAAACAGGGATGTTCCCTCCCAGTAGGGGAACACTTCAGCGGTCAAGGACATTCGGCCTCGCATCTTTGGGTAAACATCTTCCAAGACAGACTTTGAGATATACAACAATGCAGAGTCGCCGAGCAGAGGCTGATAGCCAGGTTTGGTACCCATGAGGGCGGCCTGAATGGGATTTTGGGTTCATGTCACACTACAGGTGAGCCCACCACACTATACACTCTCTCTCTTTCACACACACACACACTTTCTCTCTCACGCACACACACTCTCTCTCTCTCTCTCACCCCCCCATACATACATACTCTCTCCCCCTCCCACACACACTCTCCCCCCCTCAAACACACACACTCTCTCTCTCTCCCCTCACTCACACACACTCTCTCCCCCCAGCACTCTCTCTCTCTCTCTCTCGCACACACACACACACACACACACACACACGTGAATCTATAGGGTGAATTTGTATTTGCAGATACATTTTGTTTTGGTCAAAAAGCATACAATTTAAAGACAGTCAATATGGTGTTTTATAAATTCCTACTTTAAAAATAAAACCAGTCTGACTCCAAATGAAAACACAACCAGATTCTAAACAAGGTCTCACACCTAACATGCATTGTCTGACCTAAAACATCACCTCTTCTTTGCACTGACAAAACCTTTCGTTCTCTCAGGACCGTGACTTACTTGAAAGGAATTTGGGGATTTACATATACATATAATCAATTAACCTTCAATCTGATTAAAGATTTAACAGCATCTTAGGCTTGTCTAGTATATCCTCATCAATGGTGTGAACATTTGATTTTTTGCTTATAAGTTCTGCATCTGATATTACCTCTCTCACTAACACTTGAAGAAGGACAGAGGGTCCGGAAGCCTGTGTTTTCAAATAAACCTGTTGGACTATAACCTGGTGTCGTGTGATTTCTGACTTTGTCCACCCCAGTCCAACACCGGCTCCTCACAAACATCCCACAAAACCAACATTGAATCATTAAGCAAATTATGTGCAATGTTTAATAGGATTAAAAAAAGCTATAACTTAAATGTTTTGCTTTTTTTTGTATTAAATCCTCAAACTTCAGTTTTTTTTTAGCTGAAGTGGAAGCCCTGGCTCAAATATCTCATCAATGCTGCATTGCTGCCCCCTTGTGACTACATCATAATAAAACATTATTGCTTGTACAACTTGGGTTAGAGATGGCCAAATGCTGTTTGCTCTGTATCAGAAGGTATTCTGTGGAATAGCTGAAATGATCTTTGTTTTCTTCCTTTCCTATTTCTTTATTTCCCCTTCCCTGATAAAGGCAACATCCAATCAGTCAGCTCCACCACAGTAAGTGCAAGGAAAAAAGTATTCCATATACCCGCTATGTGGGCATCAGACCTATCTGAATCCTGGACTATTGTGTGTAGTTTTTGGCCTCTTATTCTGAGGAAGGATGCTATGACTATGTAAACAAAGGTTTACCCAACTGATTCTTGGAATAGCAGGATGGATGTATGAAGAGAGATTGGATCAGTTAGGACTATATTCACTCAAGTTTAGAAGAATGAAAGAGGGATCTCATAGAAACCTATAACATTCAATCAGGCCTGGGCAGGGTAAACACAGGAAGGATGTCCCTGATGGCCAGGGAGTCCAGATGTAGGGGTCGCAGTTAAGGCATATGCAGGTAGGCCATTTAGGACTGAGATGAGGAGAAATTTCTTCGCCCAGAGTGTGGTAAGCTTGTGCAATTATCTGCCATAGAAAGCAGTTAAGCCCAAACGTTGAATGTTTTCAAAAACGAGCTGGATTTAGTTCTTCAGGGCTAAAGGAATAAAGATTTGAAGAAAAAGCAGGAACAGAAGCTGGATGATCAGCACAATCATTTTGAACAACAGAGCAAGCTTGAAGTGTCAAATGTCTTCCTGCCACTCCTATTTTCTATGTTCTATCCCAAATCTAAGGGTTATTCACAAATGTTGTCAATATATATACAGTTCCTAAAATGCATGAGACAAGTTTGCTTATGCTCACTCAAAAATAGTTTCAAATGTTAATTAATTCATCTTCCCGCTACCAACTCCTTTTGCTTTGCACTGATCCCTGTGAAATTCCACTGATCACAAAGAGCCAATCTGTAAAAGTACCCCTTATCTCCATTCACTGTTTCCTGCCAAACAATAAATTTTAATTAGACACAATTTTCCTCTCATGAAACCATGCTGATTCTGCTTCACTAGATTATGCTTGTCCAAGTGTTCTGCTGTTAGTTTCATAATAATTGATTCCAATATTCTTCCAACAATAGATGTTAAGCTAATCGGCCTATAGTTATTCATTTCTTGCCTCCCTCCTGTTTTGAATATGGGTGACAGTTTAGCAGTTTTCCAATCTTTAGGTACTTCTTCAGAATCCAAGGGATTTTCGAAAATTACGACTAATGCATCCACTATCTCTGTAGCTACCTCTTTCAGGATCCTCAGATGCAAGTCATAGAGATGTACAGCATGGAAACAGACCCTTTGGTCCAACTTGTCCATGCTGACTAGATATCCTAGATAAATTTAGACCCACTTGCCAGCATTTGGCCCATATCCCTGTAATCCCTTTCTATTCGTACACCCATCCTGATGCCTTTTAAATGCTGTAATTGTACCAGCCTCCATCTCTTCCTCTGGCAACTCATTCCATACACACAACATCCTCTGCCTGAAGAAGTTGCCCCTTAGGTCTCTTTTAAATCTTTTCCCTCTCACCTTAAACCTATGCCCTCTAGTTTTGGACTCCCCCACTGGGGAAAACTCCTTTGTCTATTTACCCTATCCATGATCCTCATGATTTTATAAACCTCTATAAGGTCACCCCTCAGCCTCTGAAGCTCCAGGGAAAATAGCCCCAGCCTATTCAGCCTCTTCCTATAGCTCAAACCCTCCAACCCTGGCAACGTCCCTGTGAATCTTTTCTGTATGCTTTTAAGTTTCACAACATCCTTCCTATGGCAGAGGGAGCAGAATTGCACACAGTATTCCAAAAGTGGCCTAACCAATGTCCTGTACAGCTGAAACATGACTTCCCAACTCCTATTACTCAATACACTGACCAATAAAGGCAAGCATACCAAATGCCTTGTTCACTATCCCATCTACCTACGACTTCACTTTCAAGGAACTATGAACCTGCACTCCAAGGTATCTTTGTTCAGCAACATTCTGCAGGACCTTACCATTAAGTGTACAAGTCCTGTCCTGATTTGCCTTACCAAAATGTAACACCTCACATTTATCTAAATTAAACTCCATCTGCTACCACTCATCCCATTGGCCCATCTGATCAAGAGCTCATTGTACTCTGAGGTAACCTTCTTCACTGTCCACTACATCTCCAACTTTAGTGTCATCTATAAACTTACTAACCGTACCTCCTATGTTCACATCCAATATATAAATGATGAAAAGCAGTGGACCCAGCATCACTTTGTGGCACACCACTGGTCACAGGTCTCCAGTCTGAAAAGCAACCCTTCACCACCACCCTGTCTTCTACCTTCGAGCCAATTCTGTATCCAAATGGCTAGTTCTCCCTGTATTCCATGTGATCTAACCTTGCTAACTAGTCCATGAGGAAACCTGTCGAACGCCTTACTGAAGTCCATATAGATCACCTCCACCACTCTGCCTTCATCAATCCTCTTCATTACTTCTTCAAAAACCTCAATCAAGTTAGTGCGACATGATTTGCCACACACAAAGCCATGTTGACTATCCCCAAGCAGTCCTTGCCTTTCCAAATACATGTAAATCCTGTCCCTCAGGATCCTCTCCAACAACTTGCCCACTACCGATGTCAGGCTCACCAGTCCCCTTTACCTTACCACCTTTCTTAAATAGTGGCACCATGTCAACCAACCTCCAGTCTTCCAACACCTCACCTGTGGCAATCAATGATACAAATATCTCAGTCACGGGTCCACCAATCACTTCTGTCGCTTACCACAAAGTTCTAGGGTACACCCATTCAAGTCCCGGGGATTTATCCATCGTTACGCTTTTTAAGCTGTCCAGCACCTCCTCCTCTGTAATATGGACATTTTTCAAGATGGCACTATCTATTCCCTGACATTCTATATCTTCCATATCCTTCTCAACAGTAAATACTGATGCAAGATACTTGTTTAGTATCCCACCCATCTCCTGCAGTTCCACACATATCCAGCCTTGCTTTTCTTTCAGGGGTCCTATTTTCTTCCTAACTACCCTTTTGTCCTTAATGTATTTATAAAATCCCTTTGGATTCTCCTTAGCCTTATTTGCCAAAGCTATCTCATGTCCCCTTTTTGCCCTCCTGATTTCCCTCTTATGTATACTCCCTACTGCATTCATACTCTTGTAAGGATTCACTCGATCTCTGCTGTCTGTACATGACATATGCTTCCTTCTTTTTCGTGACCAAAACTTCAACTTCTCTTGTCATCCAGCATTCCCTACATCTACCAGCTTTGCCATTCACCCTAGCAGGAACATACTGTCCCTGGACTCTCATTATCTCATTTTTGAAGGTTTCCCATTTTCCAGCCGTCCCTGTACCTGCAAACATCTGCCCCCATTCAACTAATACCTACAGAATACCACAAAATCCCTACAGTGCTGAAACAGGCCCTTTAGCTCTCAGAACATCCCACCCAGACCCATCCCCCTATAACCCACCTAATCTACACATCCCTGAACACTATGGGCAATTTAGCCAATCCACGTAACCTGCACATCTTTGGACTGTGGGAGGAAACCGGAGCACCCAGAGGAAACCCACGCAGACACAGGGAGAATGTGCAAACTCTACACAGATAGTTGCCCGAGGGTGGAATCAAATCCGAGTCCCTGGCACTGTGAGGCAGCAGTGCTAATCACTGAGCCACCATGCCACCCAACTTAGAACTGTAACTTTTAGATCAGCTCTATCCTTTTCCATCACTATTTTAAAACTAATAGAATTATGGACGCTGGCCCCAAAGTACTCCCCTGCTGACAACTCAGTCACCTGCCGTGCCTTATTTCCCAAAAGTAAGTCAAGTTTTTTTGCACTTTCTCTAGTAGGTACATCCACATACTGAATCAGAAAATTTTCTTGCACAGACTTAACAAATTCTTCTCCATCCAAACCTTTAATACTATGGCAATTCCAGTCTATGTTTGCAAAATTAAAATCCCCTACCCTAGCCACCTTATTATTGGTACAGATAACTGAGATCTCCTTACAAATTTGTTTCTCAATTTCTCGCTGACTACTGGGGTATCTATAGTACAATCCTAATAAGGTGATCATCCCTTTCTTATTTCTCAGTTCCAAATAACTTCCCTGGACATATTCCCAGGAATATCCTCCCTAAGTACAGCTGTAATGTTATCCCTAATCAAAACCATTGGGACCAAAGGACCTATCTGTCTTTAGCCCGATTAACTTGTTTTATACTATTTCTCTAACGATGGTGATGGTACTTAAGTCATCCCAAATATTCTTTAATGTGATGTTCGTAATATCTTCCACCGTAAAGACTGATGTAAAATATCCGTTTAATTGCTCTTGTTCCATTTCCTTGTTCCGCATAACCATCTCCCCACATTCATTTTCTCAGGGGCCTATGTTCACTTTGACCTCTCTCTTCCTTTTTAAGGAAGCTCTTATTATCAACTTTTATATTCCTTGTTCATTTCACCTCATTTTTTATTTCTTCTCTCTTTATTATCTTTTTAGTCTTCCTTTCCTAGACTCTGAATTTTCCCAGTCTTTGGGGCTATCACTGATTTTTGCCTCCTTGTATGCTTTTTCTTTCAACTTAATAGTTTCCTTAACTTCCTTGGTTAGCCATGATTGGTTTATCCTTGTCTTAGAATCTTTCCTGTTTACTGGGATATGTTTTGCTGAGTCATGAATTATCTCTTTAAATGAGTTCCACTGCTTGCTTATTGTCTTTCCTGCTAATCTATATGCCCAGTCCACTTCAGCCAACGCTACCCTCATAGAGCATGGAAACAGACTCTTCAGTCCAACTCATCCATGCTGACCATGGTTCCAAACTAAACTAGTCCCATTTGCCTGCATTTGGCTCATATCCTTCCAAACCTTTCCTATTCATGTACTTATCCAAAAGTCTTTTAAATGTTGTAACTGTACCTGAATCCAAGACTTGGCAAGTCTTGGTAAGTAAGGGGGTGAAAGGCCACTCAGGGTAAGCAGACATGTGTATTTGAAGTTACAATCTGATCAGCCTTGATTTTGAATGGTGGAGCAAGCTCAAGGTGCTGAATGACCTACATCTGCCCCAAATTCATATGCACGTCTGTAACACTAAAATCCCATACTGAGATCATAGAAATGGAGGATAGGGTAATTACAGCTGATGCAATTGATGTGGACTTTGCCTTGGAATATGTCCCACATAGCACATTGTTAGAGATAACTAAAGGGTCTTGAATTAGGGGAGACAATGCAACATGGATTAGAAATTTGTTGGTACATAGGAAAAGGAGAGTACAGATTTTTCAGAAGTTCAAAGTGGTTAATAGTGCCCCACAATGTTCAATCCTGGAACCATTTCTTTTCACCATCTGTATCAATTATTTTAATATGCCCCAGAGGCCAGTATGTTGAAACTAGTAAGTTATAAAACAGGAGTTTTAGTTTAATACTTCAGATGGCTAAAGAAAATTAATATTAAAAGGATCAGGCGGTGAGAAAGAGTGAAGTGAAAAGTGATAGATGGATTTCAATGTGAGTAAGTGAGGTAACATTTTCATAGAATGGCTGAAGAAATGAGGCTTGATGAAAGCGTGTTCAGTGGTGTGAACAGACAACAGATTGCAGACCTACACCTAAACTTGATAAAGCTATAAAAAAGCTTAAGATTCTGGATTATATCCCAACAGATAGAAATTATAAAAGCCATGGGATACAGAAAAGCATATGTAAGATCTTAAAGAGTGTTGCCTACAATTTAGGCTCCATGTGACAGAAAATTTGATAAAGCTTTAGAAAGGGTACCACATACTGAATAAGAGCATGTTCTTGTACACACTTGACAGATTCCTCTCCATCTGATCCCTTAACACTCTGGCAGTCCCAGTCTATGTTTGGAAAGTTGAAATCCCCTACCATTACCATCCTATCATTCTTACAGACAACTGAGATCTCCTTACAAATTTGTTTCTCAATTTCCCACTGACTACTGGGGGATCTGTAGTACATTCTCTTTCATATTTCTCAGTTCCACTCAAATAACTTCACTGGAAGTACTCCCTGGAATACCCTCACTGAGTACAGCTGTAATGTCATCCCTAATCAAAAATGCCACTCCCCCTCCTCTCTTGCACCCTTTCTATCTTTCCTATCCAGTCAGAAAACTGCCCTCCCTCAGGGATAAAACGTTACTGGGTCTGGAAGTGTGGACTGGGCAGGACACAAGAATTTTAATATGTCACTGAGTTAGTTTGGAAATCTCTGCCACATACGGACATTTCGCCACATTATATTCCATCTGCCAATTACTTGCCCACTCAGTGAAGCTGTCCGTATCATTTTATAGCCTTTTTGGTTGTCCCCCTAGCTTTCAGATGAGTCTTGTCAGTGAACCTGGAGACATTATATTGAAACATAGAAGTTTGGCGCAGGAGTAGGCCATTTGGTCCCTTGAACCTGCTTGCCCATTCAATATGATTAAGGATGGTCATTGAGCTCAATTCCCTCATACCACCCTCCACCCCATATCCCTTAGTCCCATTATATAAAAGAATGAAATCTAGAATGTGTGTCAGAGAAAGCGATAGTGAGATTGTGTATTAGAGACAGCTAGTGAGATTGTGTATGACAGAGAGACAGGGAAAGTGATTATGACAGAAAGATTGTGAGAGTGAGTATGAGACAGACAGATAGTGAGAGTAAGTATGAGAGAGAAATAGCGAGAATGAGTATGAGGGAGAGAGTGACACTGTACATGAGAGAGAGAGATTGTGTACGAGAAATAGATAGTCAAATTGTATATGAGACTGAGTGAGATTGTGCATGAGAGAGATATGAAGAAATTGTACGAGAAAGAGAGATACGGAGCTGGAGAATGAAAGAGAGAGGGGAAGTGTATTTCTGTGTGTCTGTATGTGTGTCTCTACATGATTGTGTGTATTAATGTGTGTTTCTGTCTCTTTATATGTCTGTGTCTCTGTGTGTCTGTGTGTCTGTTTCTGTGTATATGTGTGGCTGTGCATGCCCCTGTGTCTGCGTGTGTTTCTGTCTCTATTTCTGTGTACGTCTGTCTATCTCTGTCTAACAATTTGTGCGTTTGTGGGTGTGTGTGGGAGGGGGTATATGTGTGTGTTTGTGTGTCTCAGTATGTGTATCATTTTATTGTAGTTCCCTTATTTAAGTTAAACACAATTGTCTCTGACCCAGGTTCCTCACTCTCAAATTCAGTCATAATTATGCAATGTTGCAAATTTGGTTTCAACAGTAAAAGAGAAGTTTATAATGCAAAAGAGACAAAGGTAAAATAGAACAAGCCAACTGTTTAAAGATTCCATTATTTAAAGATTCCAAAATATACAGAAAAATACAATCCCATTAATCCCATAGCATTACAGTACTCAAACACCAGAGAGAAATCCCTTCTCTATCCCACCTAACCTTGACTTAGGTGTGGCTTCAATCCTCAGTCATGAGAATCTGCTAGTCCCCATTCTGTTTAACAAATAACTGAGTACAACCCTTCTCAGCTTCAAATATTCCAAGAGAGCGGTGATGGAGTAGGCAGTGTCTGGGCTCCTCAGTCCAGGCTCATCCATTCCATCCTTTTTCTGTTTTTTTTCTTTTCTCGTTCTTTTTCTTCGCTGTCTTTAAACTTTTTCTTAAGCTTTTTAAAAAAAAACTTACCTTGGAACAGTGGTTACAACATTGGAGAGGCTGAGGTCAGGAGAAAAGTGGGTTGGAGGCATGGAGCAGAGCCCGAGGCCCGAGCAGAGCGGGAACGGTCAGCAGCTGGATGCCCAAGCAGATTGGGGATGGCCAATATACCCCAAGTGGTTTGGGGACAGCCAGCGCGCTGGAGGCCTGAGCGGTGCAGGATGGCCAGTATGTCCACAGCAGGGACAGTTATTGGACTGGGGACTGGTGCAGGCAGTCAGTAGCTTGCAAGCACAGTCAAACCATGTATGGAAGCCCCCTGCATTGATCTACTATAGGCCCTTTATAGAAATTCTGTAATGTTAATCTTTTTACTTTAGTAATTATTTTTCTAATTTATGCTATGATTAACTGTAAGGCAGTGTAACTTTTTTTTATCTCTCTATTTTGTATCTAAGATTTGTACCTAAGATTGCGCCACGTGGGGCAAAATTGTAAACTTTTTACTATACTCCTGTACTTTTGAGCTTGAGTACATGTGACAATAAGCCTATTCTAATTCTAATCCTAATTTTAAATAACTGCCCCATGCTTTAACCAAACACTTCTTGTCTGGAACTTTTCCAGATCTTCCAACATGACAGTAACCAACTTTTGACAATTCTAAACTATCTCCTCATTTTCTCGGGAGCAACTGCCTTACACATCCAGCTTCAGCTAAAAACCCTGCAGAACTGCCCAACTGAAACCCAATTTTTTTTTTCAATCAATGGTGTGTCTCCTAAGCCCCAAAAAATTCCAGAATCTTCTATCTGAAAGTTTAATGCACTATATTATTTATTTTGTTCACTCATAAACTCTTCCAGTGTAAACAAAAAACTTATTACTCTTCTGGAAATCACTGACACTGTTTTAAAAAAGCCACCATAGCTATAAAAACCAGCATACAGTAACCAAAAAAGCAATAAGGGCAGACGATGAAATATGAGAGTAAGCTAGCTAGTAGTATAAAAGTAGATGGTGAGTTTTTGTTTAGGTATCTAAAAGGTAAGACAGAAGCAAGAATGGACATTGAACTGCGGGAAAATTAAGCTGGAGAAGTAGTAATGGAGGACAAAGAAATGGTGGAGGGAGTGAATAGACATTTTGCATCAATTTTCATACTGGAAAACACAGCAGAATACCATAACTTCGAGAGAGTCAGGGGCAGAGCTGAGTGTTGTGGCTATCACTAAGGAGAAGGTGCTAAAGAGGCTGAAAGGTCTTATGGTGGATAAATCACAAGGACCAGATGGACTACACCCCACAGTTCTGAAAAAGATCGCTGAGGATATTGTAGAGACATTGGGAATGATCTTTCAGGAATCACTGCAGTCAGGGAGGGTTCCAGAGGACTGGAATTTGGCAAATGTAACATCCCTGTTTAAGAAGGGACGGAGGCAGAAAACAGGAGTCTATAGGGTGGTTAGCCTGACCTTGGTCATATCTAAGATTTTAGAGTCCATTATTAAGGATGACATTGTAGAGTACTTGTAAGTGCATGATAAAATAGTCAATATAGCTTTGTCAAGGGGAGGCCATATCTAACAAATATGCTAGAATTCTTTGAGGAGGTAACAAGCAAGTTAGATAAGGGAGACCTAGTGGATGTGATCTATTTCGATTTCCAGGAGGCATTTAACAAGGTGCTGCATGGGATGCTACTAAATAAGAGCCCATGGCATTGGGGAAAAATATTGGCATGGATAGAGGATTGGCTGACTGGCAGAAGGCAGAGAGTGGGGATAAAGGGGTCTTTTTCAGGATGGCACTTGGTGATTAGCGGAGTTATACAGGGGTCAGTTTTTGGACCACAACTATTCATGTTCTGGATAAAAGAATTAAGGGCATTGTTGATAAATTTGCAAATGGTACAAAAGTAGGTAGAGGGGCAGGCAGTGTTGAGGAAGTAGGGAGGCAGCAGAAAGACTTGGACAGTCCAGGTGAAATAACTGCACAGAGGCCAGTATCACGTCACCCTTTATTTGCTTGTGCACAGTACACTGCTGTGGCCAGCCAGCTCAGAGTCAGTCCCCTGAACTGAGGAGATTCTAAATTTCCTGTTTTTTTGTCATACAGCAGTAGTGCTTATTTTCCCCAGCACAATGTTGTGTATGTGCAGGTGTGAGACACAGTTAAAAAAAGCACCAGGTGTAGTAATAACTTTATTAACATACCATCACCAGGAAAAACACATGTGACCAAAAGAACCAGTGTCAAGCAGATCTCCTGTTTATATTGGTCATCCAGGGCTTTCTTGATTGGCCCAAGTTAACAACTCCAATCAAAGATCACATAGTCAACATGATCCACCTGGTTCCAATCGCAACACTAGGAAAGTGGGCAAAAAATGGCTGATGCAATACAATGTGGATAAGTGTGAGGTTACATACTTAGATAGGAAGAATAGAGGCCTAGATATTTTCTAAATGTGGAAAGGCTTCAAAACTCTGAAGGGCAAAGGGATTTAGGAGTCCTCGTTCAAGACTCTCTTAAGGTTAACATGTAGGTTCAGTTGACAGTTAGGAAGGCAAATGCTATGTTAGCATTCATTTCAAAATGACTAGAATACAAGAGCAGAAATGTACTGTTGGGGCTGTACAGGCTGTGTACTTGGTCAGACTGCATTTGGAATATTATGAGCAGTTTTGGGCCCCTAACCTAAGAAAGGATGTGCTAGCCTTGGAGGGGATCCAGAGGAGTTTATAAGAATGATTATAAGGGATGAAGGGCTTGTCATATGAGGAGTGACTGATGACTCTGGCTCTGTGCTTGATGGAATTTAGATGGATAAGGGGGATCTAATTGAAACTTACAGAGAACTGAGAGGCATAGATAGAATGGATGTGGAGAAGAGGTTTCCACAAGTAGGAGAGAGTTCGACTCAAGAACACAGCCTCAGAGTGAACCGATGACTCTTTGGAACTGAGGTGAGGAGGAATTTCTTTGGCCTGAGGATGGTAAAACTGTGGAACTCATTGCCACAGAGAGCTGTGAAGGCCAAGTCATTTAGTGTATTTATGAGAGAGATAGGTTCTTGATTGGTAAGGGGATCAAGGGTTACAGGGAGAAGGCAGAGAATGGGGTTGAGAAACATATCAGCTATGATCAAGTAGCGGAATAAACTTGATGGGCCAAATTGATGTTCTAATTCTGCCCCAATGGCTATAGAAATACTTACAAGCTAAACATTACCCTTTAGACACAAAGAAAATCAATATGCCATACTTCAAAGTTCAAAAAAAAATCAAAATATATAAATCAACATCTTACATCACAACACACTGATGAGTACCCAACCACATATTCATGCCATCACGAAAATCACCCATTTTCATCTGTTAATCAGACATTGCCCCTATCTTGGTTCATCTGCTGCTGAAATCTTGCTTATTCCAATTCAAACAAAAGCCTGACTGGTCATTGTGGTCATTCAAATCTTTCCTACCCATGTCTTAAGTCACACTATGTCTCGGTCACCTGTCACCCCGAGTATGCTGATCCATAGCCTCACCCTTTCCTAGCCTTATAATTTGTTTCCCACTACAACTCTGCAAGATAGCTGTGCTCATCTAATTTTAGTCTCTATTTGCTCCACCATGAGTGGCTCTACCTTCAGTTGCCTCCATAAACCTGTCTGCCTTTCCATATTGCTTTCCTCCTCTAAGACATTCCTTATGACCCACTTCTTTGACAATGATTTTGGTCGCTTGGCCTAATATGTCCTTACATGACTTAGCATCATATATTGTTCTACAATGCTTTTATGGATTGCCTTTGGATGTGTTTTCTTTTATACCAGATTATATTATGTTATATGAACATAATGTTTTGTAAGTTACTGTTTTCCTCGCTCAGATACTCACAGACCCCTTCAGTGTTGAGTGTTTTCATTTCAGACTTCTGGCCTCCCTAGCACATTGATGATAAGATTAAAAATAACAGCAAATTCCCTACTTGTTTTTATTCATTGACGGCATGCAGCCGTCACCAGCTATGCCAGCATTAATTGCCCACCTCTAATTGCCATAGGGAAGGTGGAAGTGAGCTGCCACCTTAAATGGCTGCAATCTTTGGGATGTAGAATCACCCAGAGTACTGTAAAGAAGGGAGTTCCAGGGTTTTAATCTAGCAACAATGAAAGAACAGTAATTTACCTCCAATTCAGGATGACGTGTGGCTTGAACAGGAACTCAGAGGTCGTGGTGTTCCCATTTATCTGCTGTCCTTGTCCTTATAGATGGTAGGAGCAGCACGGTGGCTCAGTGATTAGCACTGCTGCCTCAAAGCGCCAGGCAGGATTCGATTCCAGCCTCACGTGACTGTCTGTCTGGAGTGTGCACAGTCTCCCTGTGTCTGCGTGGGCTTCCTCCGGGTACTCTGGTTTCCTCCCACAGTCCAAAGATGTGCAGGTTAGATGGATTGGCCATGCTAAATTGCCCGTAGTGTCCAGGGATGTGCAGACTAGGTGAATTAGCCATGGGAAATGCAGGATTACAGTGATAAGGTAGAGGGGAGTGGGACTGGATGGATGCTGTTTGGAGGGGCGGTATAGACTTGATGAGCCGAATGGCCTGCTTGCACACTGTAGGGACTCTATTTAGGTCATGGATCTGCAAGTTGTTGTCAGAGGAGCTTAGTGATTTACTCCAGTGCATCTTCTAGGTGGTACACATACAGCATTGTGATGAAGACAGTGAATCTTGAAGGTGATAAATGAGTGCTAATCAAGCTGTCTTTTTCTGGATGGTGTTAATCTTCTTGAGTTTTGTTGGAGATGCACTCATCTGGGCAAGCGGAGAGTATTCTTTCACACTCCTAATATGTACCTTCCAGATTGTGGGCAAGCACTAGGAAGTCAGGAGATGAGTCGCTCACCACAGCGTTCCTAGCCTCTTATCTGTTCTTGTAGTCAGTATCATAATGGCTGTCCAGTTCAGTTTCTGGTCAATGGTAAACTCCAAAATGTTGAGAGTAGGGTATTCAGCGATGATAATGCCACTGAACATCAAGAGGCAATATAAATTCTCCCTTTTCAGAAATAGTCAGTGCCTGGTCTTGTGTAGTCTGGGTTTAAACCCCACCTGCTCCAGAGGTCTGCCATAACTTGCCATTTATGAGACCAAACCAGGTCTTGCTGCATAGAGGTATGCACTATTTTGTATATGAGTATCATGAATGGTGTTGACATCGGCAACAGCAATACTCCTGACATTAATACAAAGGGAAGGACAATGATGTTAAATATGGTTGGACCTAAAACTCCTGAAGAAGTCCAACACTGATATCCTATTGCAGAGATGATTCACTTCCAACAACTACAACGATCATACTTTGTGTTAAGTATGGCTCCAACCAGTAGAGAGTTTTCCCTCTGATTCCTATTGACTCCAGCTTCACTAGGGTTCTTTGATGCTTTATTCAGTCAAATGTTACGTCGATGTCAAGGCCAGTCAATATCACCTCACCTCTGGAGTTCAGCTCTCTGTCCTTGTTTAGGCCGAGGCTGCAAAGAGGTCAGGAGACAAGTGGCCCGGGCAGAGCTTAAACTGAGCATCAAGGTTATTCTTTTACACGTGTCACTTGATAGCACTGCCAACAACCCCCTCCATCATTTTGCTGATGATTGAGAGTAGACTGATAAGGCAGTAATTAGCTGGGTCAGATTTGTCCTACATTTTGTTCACAGTACATATTTAGGCAATTTTTTAAATTGTCAAATAGATGACAGTGCTCCAGCTGCACTGTAACAGTTTGTCTAGGGGATGGCTAGTTCTAGAATACATGTCTTCAGTACTATTTAAATTGCATATCCAATACCCTCAAACACATTTTGATGTCATGTGGAGAGAAACAAAATGGTTGAAGGCAGACATCTATGGTGCTGAAGGCCTCAGAGGAGGCCAAAATAAATCTTCCACCTGGTTCTTCTGGCTGAATGTAGATTCAAGACTATGGGTATTTGTGGAGACTCATCCTCCTGCTTGCTGGTTAATTGTCTACCACCACTCATGATGGGGCAGGACCACAAAAGTTAGGTCCAATTCATTGGTTGTGGGGATTGTTGAGCTCTGTCTATTGCATGTTCGTTCTGCTGTTTGGCATACAACTTGTCATGTACTGTAGCTCCACCAGGTTGACACCTCATACTTAGGTATGCCTGTCCTGCTTCTAGCTTGCACTCCTGCACTCTTCATTTAATCAGGGTTGATCACCTGACTTGATGACAATTGTACAGTGGAGGATATGTCAGGCCGTGAGCTTACAGGAGTGGTTGAATAAATTCTGCTGCTGCCAATGACCACAGCATTTCATGAATGCCCAGTTTAGAAATACTAATTTGAAGTTTATCCGATTTAGTGCCACACAGCATGATGGACAGTATCCTTCATGTGAAGACAGAACTTCATGTCCTCAAGGACTGTATGGTGATCACTCCTATCAATACCATCGTGAACAAATGCATCTGTGTCAGGTAAATTGGTGTGGATGAGGTCAAGTAGATTTTTCCCACCTGTTGGTTCCATCATCACTCGACACAGCCCAGTCTAGAATTGGGCCAGCTTGGCTATTACCGAGCCACTATTGATGTGGACATTGAAGTCCCCTTCACAGAGTATGTTCTGTGCCCATGACACCTTCAGTGCTTCGTCCAATTGGTGTTCAACATGGAAAAGTAGATTCATCAGCTGAAGTGAAGTGGTAGATAGTTATTAGCAGGAGTTCTCTTTGCCCATGTTTCATATGATGTCATGAGACTTCATGGGGTCCAGAGTCAATGTTAAAAGATTCCCAGGGCAACTCCTTCCTAATTCTGTACCACTGTGCTGCCATCTTTGGCCTGTGTGTCCTATTGGTGGGACTGACAATACCTAGAGGTGGTAATGATAATGTCTGGGACATTGTCAATAAGGTATCATTCCATGAGTATGACTGCCAGGATTTTGCTTGTCTAAGTTAGTATGTAATTCTCTTAATAGGATGATAAATACCTAAAAGTTAAAGGTCATAAGGCAAAGATTTTATGGACTAATTAGCTAATTATATTAAAATGTATATAACGTGTTCTTGTGGTGTAGTGGTAATGCCCCTACCTCTGAGTCAGGAGGCCTGTGTTTAAGTCCCACCTGCTCCAGAGGTGTGTCATGACATGTCTGGATAGCAGCTTCCTGGTATGGCATGGGGACCTCCCAGCCTGGCACAGCAGCCTCCCCGCATATTGTAGCAGCCTCCCGACATGGCATCCTCCACCCAGCATGGCGGTCTGAAGCAATCTCCCAGCCTCATGATCCTCAAGGTGAAGCTTTGGAGACAGGGCCCAATGCCGACTGGAAGCTAGGACCCAGCATGGTCTATTGTTCTGACATTTTATTTCTGCATTGTGGACATTTCATTCCTGTATTGTCTAAGATCTTGTAACTAAATAAGCTGTACCTAAGATACCTCTGAACCTAAGTTTGCAGTGTAAGTGGCGACATATAAACTTTTCACTATACTCATTGAGTATAAGTGACAATAAAGGCCAATTCTTTTTAAAGGATTAAGAACATCTATTGAAATGTATATAACGAAGAGTCAGTCAGGAAGGTTGGTGGCTTTTTTGCATTTGGTTGTTTGCAATCAAACTCTGAGTTAAAACTGTATGTATAGATTCTACCTAGAAGCATTTAGCTTATCATGGAAGTGACAACAGTCCTAGAAGACCATGGCTGCTCTCTCATTACAGCAAGATGACTGGTAGTGAGTTTAAGCTGAGCATCACTATGTGTCAAGCAAGGAATGAGGTTGAGAAGGTGGACCTTCATGATGACCTCATCTGGAATAGCAACTGAATCCACACTGCTGGCGTCTATCTGCATTGCAGACCAACTGTCTAGTAATCTGAGTTAATCAGTCCCCAGGGACGAAACAAAAACTAATCTGCTTGGATAATTAAATATGGGAGTGGGATAGTTGGAGACAGGGTATTTAGTAATGCAACCTCTCAGATGAAACCAGACTTAGCATCCCTAGTACCACAAATACATCATCAAGCATCAATTGATGATCCCAGATGTATGGTATAAAAATTGGTACACATACAATGATATCTTCGATATTCTAATTTTTGCTAATTTTTCTAATTTTTACAATGTTGATATCTCTGGACTGTATCGAAATAAAACATTGTTGTTGACACAAGAAGTGAATTCATGAACATGCAGGTATTTGCGACTGATGTGCTGTTGGCTTGGTTCTTTTTTAAGACAACTTCTTGGAACTTGAGCAAAACTAGCAGACCATATTTGTGGCCCAACACAAACTGTAATGGCTCATGTGGGGCTTCTTCTGAATCACTTCAATCTTTTTGATGGAATAGTCTTATGATGCATGAAAGTGGGGAAGTTTGGAATTTTGACCTAGCAATGATTAAAGAACTACAGTATGTGTACAAGCCAGAGTTAATTAATACATGAAACAAACATAGGAGGCATTCTCCCAACCTAGCTGCCATTAGCACAATTTCTTCATTAGGATCACAGCATTACCTTCACAGATCCTAACAACATAAAATTATTTTAAGGCTCAGGGATAAATGCAATGTCTAACTTAATACTAGAAACATGAATTACTTGAATTTTACAGTTCAACTCTTGACTCTGCACTGGCTCCCAAAAGAGTTACCCAGCTAGCTCCATTCTCCAGCCCTATCTCTGTAGCCCTCTAACTTCACTATTTTCAAATATATATTCAGCTCTCTTTTGAAATCTCGAATGGAATCCACCTCCATCACTCCCCCAGGCAGCGTATTCCAATTTCTAACAACTCTCTAAGTAGTGAAATTTCTCCCCATCTCACTCCTAGCTCTCATGCTGACAATCTTGAAATTGTGACTCTTAGTTACTGACATACCAACCTGTAGAAACAGAACATCTTTCTTTGTCCTGTCAAAATTGTTCAGAATTTTGAACACCACAATAGGTCACCTCTTAATCTTCTCTGTTCCTAGAAGAATAAGCCCAATTTCTCTAACTGTTCCTTATTTCTAAAATCCCTCATTCCTGGTTTCATTCTAGTAAATCTCCTTTCCACTCACGCCAGGGCTTTAGCATCATTCCTTAAATAAGGTACCCAGAACTGAATACAATACTCCAAATGTGATCTGACCAATGATTTGTAGAGGTGTAGCATCATTTCTTTCCTTTTATATTCTATGCCTTATACTCTGTACTAAGTTATATATATCAAAAATGTTCCAGATTTGATCCCCAATTGTGCTGAGTTGCAGGGCATTAAAATTGGCCACAGATTCCCAGGTTTCCCATAAATGAAAAGCATGAGAACAGATGAAAATCACACATCAAGAATGACTCTTGGGATGTGAAGTACAGAGGAGAGCCATTGATTCTAGATAATACAATTTCACATGTAGTGTCTCTAAGAGAGCTAGAGAAGGGTACACTAGCAAACGAAACAAAAGCTTTGCCTCTTCTGCAGAACAAAAAAGGGCAATCCTCCACATTTTCACCATGGATATCTGGCACAATGTAGGTTTTTCAAACAATGTATTGTTGTACTCTACCCTTTCAGGAGATCCATGTTGATGCTGCTTGCTGAGATCCAGCGTGTGTCAAGACAATATGCAAAAACCCATCTATAAGAAAAGAATTTGAACAAGTTTTGAAGACCAGTAGAGGGAAATCAAGAAAATTAAGGTGTAATTTTCCTGCACAAAATACATGCTTAACATCTATGGTAAAAGTTCAGAAGAAAGATCATAAACCTGAAACGTAATATTGTTTCTCTGCAATGCTGCCAGACCTGCTGGGTACCTCCAGCATTTTGTATTTTTATTTATATTAACATTTAGCTTATGTATTTTATTAAAAATTCAATAGTGCTCACCCAAGGTACCTAATAGGTTAGTAAAGGTAGACATAGCTTGATGCAAATTCAACCCACACAGACTTGAACATCCCCTGAAATTCAATAAGGCAAACAACCATTAACATGGTGTTGGTTGACGGAGGAAGGTTATTCAAGACAGCAGGAAGACACTCTGTTCTTTAAATGGCTCTTTTAAGGTGCAATGCAACAGTCTTGATTTGACATTTTCACATAATGCAGCTTTCCCTCAAAATTGCACTGAAGATCTGGATTATGTGCTAAACCCTTAAAAGCTTTTGACTTTGAAGACACCAATTAACAGGAAGGCACATGCAAAGGTGCATACACTGTAATATAAGCAGCAATGATATTGATCAAAAAACAGAGGATAAATAATCAGTATATTGGTGAAGAAGAGATAGCATGTGTAGTAATTGATGTTTGGACAACTCTGGCAGAGACCAAAGCTTAGTAACCACACTGATTGACTGAGCCTAGAAATAAATGGAGCCACTTTCACATGTAGGCTGTTACAGTACCATATTGCTGGGTTACCTTCCTTCTTGTACACAACAGTGAAAGAGTGGATGAATTGTTATTTGCTGGTTTTTCATTTAAAACGTCAGACAGTAATGATTATCTGTCTCTAAATAGTGACAACATCATTAGAATCTGCAATGGTCGTTACTGACACAGGCCTTAAAGAAATTCATCGCTTCTGAAGGCACTCAGTACCACTCCAGAGATTTTGGCATTCACCTCCAGATGTACTTGTAGCCAGCTTCAACTTACTCAATTATGCTTGCAGAAAGAAATGAGCTGTTTTGCAATGCCTCCCGTATGTTCACATAAAAAGTGAACACCATGAGGAAATTGCCATCATTAATGGCAAAAAGGGACCAGTACAAGAGCAGCTAGTGACACTCATGTCGGCAACACACCTGACTAATCACAGCTTTGCATGACTAGTAGTTGCCACTGATGCAGGTAAACCAAGGTTAGTCACAGATTCTGAAATATCATCAATGTCTCCTGCTGTTGGTCATTTGACTGTCTATCAATGCTATTCTGTCAACTAGGAGAAAATGGATAACTAGGCACTGCCACAATCAAAACGCAATAGTACTACAAAAACACTAAGCAAATCACAGTAACATATAAATCACTGGCACTGTGTATTAGAATAAGATAAACTCATTAACATTGCTTCTATCATCTTCATTATGCAGTAAATCATCTCTCCACAAGCCAAACAACATTCATTGGAACTAACTGGAATTGTTCTTGTTGTACTACAAAGAAAGGAGGTAGTATTTGGTGAGCATATAGTAAGTGATTAAAGGGTTTCCACTGTTACATTTTAACATAGTAAGCCAATTAGTGGTAAAATTAACAAAATATAGAAAATGCAATAGAAGTAAGTGAACATTACAATTAAATAATTAAGACTCATTAAGCATGGCAGTTCAGGTGAAGCATCAAAACTACAGCACATAGAAGCTCTTGGATACCATTGTGATTCAGGGCAAACATGTCTTCAGTAAGTGTTTCAAATTCAAGCAGTTTCAGCTCAGAGTTCATGAGCTCTGAACTATAAACACTGCAATTTATCAGGCAGGGGAGAAAGTTACCTGGATTCTTTGTACGAAGGCAGTCACACTTTTGGGATAGGATCTTCAGATTTGGTTAGTGATCACTAACAGGAGGGTGTGACTGTGAATGAAGCTGGTAAGGAGTCCCAGAGGGTAGTAACGCAGGAGTATCAGCCTTTGCAATTGTCCACTAGGTTTGAGGTCTGTTTGGATGAGAGCAGGGACTGCAAGATGGATGAACAAACTGTACATGGAACCTTGCTGCAGTAAGCCACATAAGTGGGGAGCAACGAGGGATGTCACAACGTAATTCCAAGGAAGGGTCACTGGATGCAAAATGTTAACTCTGATTTCTCTCACAGCCGCTGCCTGATCTGGTGAACTTTTCCAGCAATACCTGTTTTTGTTATTGTTGTTGTCGCTCGTAATTGTAGTAGTAGGTAATTGTATAGTGAGAGGGATTGACGCAGTTGTCTGCAGCAAAGACTGACAGCCTAGTTGGTTGTGTTGCGTGCCCAGTTCTAGGACTAGGGGCATCTGCTCAGGATGGAAAAGAACTTGCAGTTGCGGGGGTTGGGGACACGGAATTCATTAATCATGTTCCATGTATGTGCTAATAGGTAGAAAGAGGATCTGCATAGAGAGTATGAGGAAATAGGCACTAAATTATAAACCAGACCCTCAAGGTTGCAATCTCAGGATTATTACTTGATCTGTATGCAAACTGGTATGGTGCATATAAAGTTAAAGAGATGAATACGTTGCTTGAAGACTGGTGTGGGAGAAGTGGATTTCTGTTCATGGGCCAGTGGCCCCAGTACTAGAGAAAGTGGGACTTGTACTGTTAGAACTGTCTACACCTGAACCATACTTGTATATACTTGCCAATTACATAAGTAGAGCAAGTTTAAAACTAAATAGTGGGGGCAAGGACCAAATGTAGAAAGATGTGGTATATCAAAAGAAAATGTACAAGGTAAGTGAGGAAAATAGTAATATGGGAAAGGAAGGTCAGCGAATGTCAGCAAGGGCAGAGAGAAAAAAAACGAGAAATACACCAGCAATCAGGACAAGATGTTACAAAGATAACAAAAGGTCAATAGTAAAAGTCAAGAATCTGAATGCTTTCAGTGTTCATAACAAAATAAATGAACCGATAGTGCACATTGAAGCAAATAAATATAACCTGATAGCCATTACAAAGACATGGCTTCGGGTTGACAAGGATTTGATCCTAAATGTTAAGGGGTATATTTATCACATTATATTATATGTCATTCAAGAAAAATAGAAAACTAGGTAGAGGTGGGGAGTAGTACTGTTAATCAAGCATGCCATTTGTGCAACAGTTAGAGATAATCTTGGTTCAAGAGATCAGGACGTCTGCAGAACAACAAACCAGCTCGGCGAGCCAACCAACCTCAATACCCACAACCCAAGCTACAAATCTATTCCAAAAACATTGAATCAGTTTGGGCAGAGATGGAGAATAGAAGGGGAAATTCACAAGTGGGAATGGTCATAGAAACATAGAAGATGGGAGCAGGAGGAGGTTATTCGGCCCTTTGAGCCTGCTCCACCTGCTCCACAATAGCCTAATCCTGCTTTCCCCCCATAACCTTTGATCCCATTCGCCCCCAGTGCTATATCTAGCTGCCTCTTGAATACATTCAATGTTTTGGCATCATTGGTAATGAATTCCACAGGCTCACCACTCTTTGGGTGAAGAAATGTCTCCTTTCTCTGTCCTAAATGGTCTACCCCGAATCCTCAGATTGTGACCCCTGGTTCTGGACACACCCACCATCGGGAACATCCTCCCTGCATCTACCCTGCCCTGTCCTGTTTGAATTTTATAAGCCTCTCTGAGATCCCCCCCATTCGTCTGAACTCCAGCGAAAACAATCCTACATCAGTCTCACCATTCTTGGAACAAGCCTGGTAAACCTTCGTTGCACTCCCTCAATAGCAAGGACATCCTTCCCCAGAAAAGGAGACCAAACTGCACACAATATTCTAGATGTGGCCTCACCAAGAACCTGTATACCTGCAACTACACATCCCTGCTCCTGTAGTCGAAACCTCTTGCAATGAAGGCCAACATACCATTTGTCTTCTTTACCACCTGCGGCACCTGCATGCTTACCTTCAGCGACTGGTGCACAAGGACATCCAGGTCCCGCTGCACACTCCCCTCTCCCAATTTACAGCCAGTCAGGTGGTAATCTGCCTTCTTGTTTTTGCTTCCAAATTGCATAACCTCACATTTATCCAAATTACATTGCATCTGCCATTGATTTGCCCACTCACACAACCTACCCAGATCATGCTGAAGGATCTCTGCGTCCTCGTCACAATTCACTCTCCCACCCAACTTGGCATCATCTGAAAACTTTGAGATGTTACATTTTGTTCCCTCATCTAAGTCATTAATATATATTGTGAATAGCTGGGGTCCCAGTATTGATCTCTGTGGCACCCCACTGGTTACTGCCTGCCAATTTGAAAAGGACCCATTAATTCTTACTCTTTGTTTCCCCTCTGCCAACTAGTTTTCTATCCATCTCAATACACTTCCCCAATCCCGTGCGCTTTAATCTTGTACAATAGTCTCTTATGTGGGACTTTATCAAACACTTTCTTAAAGTTCAAATATACTACCCCATAAACTCCCTAACAGTAACCACAATGAGGTACAAAGTACACAAAAATAAATGTTGAGTGCTTGTCATAAATGAATGGCAATAATCATAGGTAGCCTTAATCTACATATAAACTAGAAAAATTAGATTGGCACTAGCAGCCTTGATGAGGAGTTCATAGAATGTTTTCCAGGTAGTTTCTTAGAATAGCACCTTTTGGAACTGACCAGAGAGCAGGTCATATTAGACTTTGTATTGTGTAATGTGACAGGATTAATTAATGACTTCAAAGTTAAGGCATGCCTAGATAGCAGGGAAGATAAAAAAATCCATTAATAGTTGTAAACCAGAGATGGAAGGGAGAGAGAAATTTAGTAGAATCACAATCATAAGGGAAGTACTAAACAAACAGATGGAGCTGTCAGCTGACAAGTCTCCCATTCCATTGACTTCATTCTTGGGTCTTAAAAAAGGTTGTTAATGAACCACGAGATACATTGGTGTTAATTTTCCAAAATTCCTTAGATTCAAGAAAGCTTCCATCAACCAGGAAGGGAGACAGAAAACAGGAAATTACAAGTTACCCAGCTTGACATCTGTCAATCAATAAAGAAATAACAGCTGCGCACTTGGAAAAGCTTTAAGTAATTGGATGAAACCCGACTGGTGAGACCACATCTCAAATACTGTGTGCAATTTTCTTCCCCTTATTTCAGGAGGGATATAAATGCAATGGAGGCAGTTCAGAGGCAAATTACAAGATTGATATCTAGAATGAACGAGTTATCTTATGACTAAAGTTCAGAAAGGGTGGGCTTGTTTCCACTAGAGTTTAGAAGAACAGAGATGACTTGATTGAAGGATCTTGAATGGTCTTACTAGGTGGACATGAAAGACTGTTTGCCAGTCCAGAGTCCAGAATTAGAGGGTAGTGTTATATAATGAGGGGGTCATCCTTTCAGGACACAGTTGAGGAGTATTCTTCTTGTCAGAGTTATGCAACTTTGGAATTCTCTGCCTCGGAAAGTGGTGAAGTGGGGGGGCCTTCATTAAATATTTTTAAGACAGATTTGGATAGATTCTGATCAGGCAGGGGAATCAAGGGTTATCAGGGGTAGACGGGATCATGGAATTTGAAACACAAATAAATTGGCCATGATCTTATTGAATTACGAAGCAGGCTCAAGGGGCCAAATGCTCTGTTTCTGCTCCTATTTCATATGCTTGGAACAGAAGTCAATTTTGATTCACCTCTAAATTTATATGCCCAGATTTTTGTGGGAGCTGAAGGAGAAAATATTTCTTAAGGGCTGTGGTTTAATCATCAAAATTAAATAAGAAAAGCTTTTCCACTCTATTTATTAAAGGCAGAATAACTTTATACACAGGAACACAAGAGCAGCAGTGGGTCATTCAGCCCGTTGAGACTTCTCTGTCATTCAATAAGATCATAGCTGATCATCCACTTCAATGCTTTTTTCAAATTGCCCCCATATCCCTTTTATATCATTAGTATTTTTAAAACTGTCAATCTCTACTTTAAACATACTCAATGACTTCCACAGCTCTCTAAGGAAAACTATTCCAAAGATTCACAACCCTCTGGCTAAAAACAAATTATCTTCAGTGGCTTCCCCCATATTTGAAATTGTGTTGCCTAGCACTGGACTCCTGAACCAGGTGTAACATCTTATCTGTATTTATCCTATCCCTTTAAGTATTTTGAAGGTTTCAATTAGTTCACCTCTCATTCTTTGAAACTCAAGAGAATCTAGGCCCAATTTCCCCAATCTCTCTTCATAGAACAGCCCTGTATCCCGGAAACAAGACTGGTGAACCATTGTTGCAATCCTTCTTTGGCAATAATATTCTTCTCACTTAGAAAATAAGGATATTTGGTCCTTTAAGGGACCAATAGTGCTTGAAACTTGAAAAAGGAAAGCAGCCAGACAGCTACATCTTATTTTCGGATAACAGCACTTTCATCACATTAATTATATTTCTAAAATTGAGAAAATTAAGGTGCACGTTGGAAATCTGATGAAGGGTCTGAGATTTAGCAGTAGGCCATGCCTTCCTGGTTTTCAGTTTAAGTGCAAGTGCTTTCAGTGGCAACTGACTTGCATTGAAAAAATCAGCCAGCAACTTCAGGCAAGGTGGTACTTAACCAACAAGGGACCTGATAAGGCGAGAAGTTTGTCACTCGCCACATAAGTGCCTAGAAACATAGAAAATAGCTGCAGGAGTAGGCCATTTGGCCCTTTGAGCATGCGCCTCCACCTAATTAGCATTTAATCCAGCAGGCTTTGTCACAGGTGTGAGCAGGCATGTTCATCACCTTTAAAGACACCCTACACTAGCTGAACAAATCATTAAATCCAGTCCATAATTTCTAAAGCCACTAATGATGCAAATGAGAATCACCACATTCCTTGTACAGTGGATTATATCCAACATGATCCCTTCTTTTATAACCTGTGAAATGTCCATTTCATCCATGGAATCTAAAATGTAACAATCCATCTTGCTGAGGAATTCTTGCACTGTCATTTCATAATATACATGAGGCATTCACCAGGAATTGAATGACAGATGCAGTATTCAATGATAGAAACTGAACCTTTGCGTCTGAACGTCATAACAGATGATGTTTTCCATCAATGGCACCCCATCTTCTTACACCAATTTCTCTCTCTGGCACTGAATGAAGGACAGCCAATTTCCAAACACTCACATTTCTCTCACGATCAGTTGGAAAAGTTTTCATAGTTTTTTTTTAATTCTTGCCTTCTCCAATCAAAAGAGATTTCATCTTCTCCAAGCTTATTTGATAAGCATATAACTACAATGCAAGGGATTTTCCCCTCACTTTTGCCATTTCTCATCTTCTCACTTGACTAAAGAACAAAGTATAGGTGGAATCACTGCTAAAAACCACACCGTACTTTCTTATACATGTGAATTATAATAAATTAAACTGCTAGTAAACATAATTTTCACAATAGGGTGTACAGAGAAAACTATTCTATATTAAACTGGGTATTAAAATGAAAATTCTAATTAAGTTAGTTGCAAATAAACAGTTATGACTACAGTAATACTTTCTGAACAATGAATGCACCTCTAAAGAAAAAGCTTTTTATTTCATTTAATATTTTTTCCAATGCATTCACCTTATGTTGTTCCTTGAGTTTAATCTTTAGCAATTTTCAACTTAGCATAACTTAACTGTTTGTTTTCTCAGTTACTTAATAATTTTAAAATGGTTGATTTTATTTTCTGCCATTTTTTAACATCCCCATTTAACCCTTTTAAACACAACTGATTCCTAGAAACAGAGATAGTAGGAACTGCAGATGCTGGAGAATCCGAGACAACAAGGTGCAGGGCTGGATGAACACAGCAGGCCAAGCAGCATCATAGGAGCAGAGAGGCTGACGTTTCGGG
>NC_063352.1:34723808-34892378 GCF_021869965.1 Rhincodon typus
CCCGAAACGTCAGCCTCTCTGCTCCTATGATGCTGCTTGGCCTGCTGATTCCTAGAAACTCTGGGTTACCTCACCCTCAAAAATGTGCTGAAAAATAATAATCAGAGTATAAATTTTGCTCACCCTGCACAGGACAGGAAAAGTCAACAGCGAGCCAAGCCGACACAGCTTATTCATTAACCCATCGAAAATCTAGCTCTGGAAAAGTTCATTTAAATACCAGAATATTTCAAAATTCCAGTATATTGAGGTGGGGTATTTGGGTATAACATACTATTACAAAAACTTGTTTTTCTTAAATCAAATGCCCCCAACATAACATTCATTACCAGCTCCTCAATTCAGTTCCAGTGTCAAGTAAGCGCCTTACACTGAGAAAGTGATCTCTTTTCATCTAGCTTGGAAATGCCTCTGTCATTACTTCAGTTAGTAGTTATAGAGTATTACCAGCGCTTTACATCATATACATTAATACATTAATGCTCCATGCCAGTTCACACTTATTAATAAAACACGTGTTTAGTTGGACAATAAATCTTCAATGAAGGCCAAATTCCATTTCAGATTGGAGTGACAGCATAACCTCCCCCACTTAAATTACATTTTATTTAATGAAAAAAAGCAAATGCAAGAAATTTATTTCTGAGCTGTTTAAAAATTATCCCTGAAATAACTCCACACAGGCAGGTATCCCATCACCAAGTCACCGTTTATTTACACGTGGAGAGTCCTTGACATTGATCCAACACATCAAGGGGCAATGGTTAGGTTGTGTCTTATTGAAGATTGTCATTGCGTGGCATTTGTGTGGCACAAATGTTACTTCCCACTTTTCAGCCTAAGCCTGGATAATGTCCAAGTCTTGCCATATTTGAGCATGGGTTACATCAGTATCTGAGGAGTTTCAGATGTGGCTGAACATTGTGCAATCATCTGCACTTCTGACGGAGGGAAGGTTGTTGATCAAACAGCTGAAGATGGTTGGACGTAGGGCACTATCCTCTTGCAAAGATGTTCTGGAGTGAGATGACTGACCAACAATAACAACCATCTTCCTCTGTGCCCAGTGTGACTCCAATCAGAGGAGGGTTTCCCCCAATTCCCAAAGACAGATTTGTGAAGAGTCTTTGATGCCATAGTCAAATGCCATCTTGGTGTCAAGGGCAATCACTCTTAGCTAAATTCAAGAATTTATTCTTTTGTCCATGTTTGAACCCACCTTGTAATGAGGTTAGGAACTGAGTGGCCCTGGCAGAACCCAAACTAGAAATTAATGAGCAGATTATTGCTGAACAGGTGCTGTTGATGACATCTTCCATCACTTTACTGATTATCAAGAGTAGACCGATGGATGGTAATTGGCTATTTGTCCTCCTTTTGTGTGTAGGACATACCTATGCAATTTTCCAAATGGTCAGATAGATGCCAGTGTTGTAGCTGTACTGGAATAACTTAACTAGGGGTGCAGCAAGTTCTGGAGCACTGGTCTTCTGTACTATTGCCAGAGTCCATAGCCTTTGCAGTATTCAGTGACTCCAACTGTTCTTTGATATAATGTGGAGTGAATTGAATTGACTGAAAACTGGTATTTGTGATTCCAGGGACCGCTGGAGGACGCCAAGATGGATCACCTAATTTGCAGTTTTAGCTGAAGATTGTTATGAATGCTTCAATACTCTTTTGCACTGACGCATTGCGCTCGCCTAACATGGAGAATTTTTTAAAATTAATTCATGGGATTAGAGCGGCACTGGCTAGACCAGCATTTATTGTCCATCCCTAATTACCCAGAGGACAGGTGAGAGTCAACCACCTTGCTGTGGGTCTGGAGTCACATGTAGACCAAACCAGGTAAGAATAGCAGTTTCCTTCCCTAAAGGACATTAGTGAACCAGATGGGTTTTTACAACAATTAGCAATGGATGCATGATCATCATCATCATCATCATCATCAGACTCTTAATTCCAAATTTTTTTTAAAAATTGAATTCAAATTCAAATTCCACCATCTGTTGTGACAGGATTTGAACCCACATCCCCAGAACATTACCTGGGTCTCTGGATTAACAACAACCGAAAGAACTGTGGATGCTGTAAATCAGGAACAAAAACAAAGTTGCTGGAAATGCCCAGCAGGTCTGGCAGCATCTGTGAAGGAAAAAACAGAGTTAATGTTTCAGGTCCAGTGAACCTTCCTCAGAACTGATCAGTTTTGAGGAAAGGTCACTGGACCCGAAATGTTAACTCTGTTTTTTCCTTCACAGATGCTGCCAGACTTGCTGGGCTTTTCTGGCAACTTTGCTTTTGTCTCTGGATTAACAGTCCAGTGATAATACCGCTAGGCCATTGCCTCACCTAATGGGGATATTTGTGGAGCTGCCTCCTCAGTGAGTTGTTCAATTGTGCACCATCATTCACGACTGATTGTGGCAGGACTGCAGAATTTAGATCTGATCTGTTGGTTGTGGAATCATGTAGCCCTGTCTATCACTTGCTGCTTATGCTGTTTGGCATGCAAATAACCCTGTTTCACATCTTCGCCAGGTTGATTCCTCATTTGAGGTATGCCTGATGCTGTTCCTGGCACACCCTTCTGCACTTTTCATTGTATGAAAGTTGATCTCATGGTTTGATGGTAATGGTAGAATAGGGGTGGTATGCTGGGCCATGAGGTTGCAAACTGTTTTGGGGTATGATTCTGCTAATACTGATGGCCAACGGTGCTTCATGGTTGCCCAGTTTTGAGGTGCTAGATCTGTTTGAAGTTTGTCTCATTTAGCACAGTGATAGTGTCACTCAACAGGATAAAAGATACCTTCAGTACAAACTTAGACTTCATCCCCACAAAGTCTGTGCCGTGGTCACTCTTAGCAATACTGTCATGATAGATACATCTGCAGCAGGCAGATTGATGAGGATGGAGTCAACTATGTTTTCCTCTCTTGTTGGTTCCCAGTCTAGCAGCTATGCCCTTTAGGACCCAACCAGCTCACTCAGTAGTGCTGTTGGTTAGCCACTCCTGGTGACAGACATTGAAATACCCCACCAAGATTACATTCTACACCCATACCACCCTCAATGCCTCCTCCAAGCATTGTTCAATATGGGGGCACACAATTCGTCAGCTGAGGGAGGATGGTACATGGTAATCAGCAGGAGGTTTCTTTGCCCATGTTTGATCTGGTGCAAAGAGACTTTATGGTGTCCAGAGTCCCTCCTGACTGTATACCACTGCACCATCACCTCTGCTGGGCTTGTCCTACCAGTGTGACAGGTCATATGCAGGGATGGTGACGGTGATGTCTGGGACGTTAGGCATGATTCTGTCAGAATGACTATCTCAGGTTGTTGCTTGTCAAGCCTGTGAGCCAACTCTCCGAATTTTGCTATTAGTCCCCAAATGTTAGTAAGGGGGAACTTACAGATGATGCCAAACCTGCTGAGTTTCTCCTGCACTTTCTGCTTTTATTTTTACCTGCTCTATTAAGAACCATCCCCGCACCCCCCCATGATTTTTAACCTCAATCATAATACCTCTCAATCTCCCTGCACTAAAGAGAGCAGCCCCAGATTCACCAAGTGGGTGAAGTCAGGGTAAGTCTGTATGTGTACATGTCTCAAATGTACATGTCTGTCTGAGTAGCTTTTTCCCTTGGCCCTAACATTCACCATTTTTCTCAGTCTTCAGTCATAGGATAAAGACAGTCTGGACAACGTCTGCCATCCTAATCTTATTCATAACTTCCTCTTAAATGAACTTCCCCTATTATCAACACTCACACCTCACCCTTCCTGAGATAAACCTCTGCCTTCCTTGAGATCAACCCTAGCTTCCCTCAATCCCTTAGTCTTTCCCCTTCAGGTTCCCTCAGCCTTTCCAGAGTCGGTTCCCTTTTGTCTGACTGTTTTATGTGACCACACAGCACTGTGTTTCACAATGAGGTCTTTAATTAAGTTCTGATGTCTTCCTACAGCGTACTCCAATAGAGGCAACATATCCACAGCAGACTACAAAGCCCATTTAAACAGTATTACACGTCAATCTAAACACTTCCCCCAGCCCTCCCCACTCTTCAGATATTCAGCCTTCGAACTGCCTTCGCTCAACATCCCTCCTCTTGAGAGCTTCCCTTTTTTCATCTACCTCAGCCTCCATCCCCTCACACGCCCTCAACCCTGAATCTTTTGGCCCTCCATTGCCACGCATAAACTGTCTCCCTCCAAGTCATACGCCCCTCAGATTCCACCTCTTCTTAATCTCTTACCCTCCGTCGGCCACTCACTCTATGATCAATATTCACAAATATGTTGATTTACCGATCTATTGACTTATTTACTGCCACGCGTAGCTTACTAAAAATACCCAGCGAAAAGCGTCGTATTGTATCACCACTCGCCGGCGCCATCTTAAAACAGGAAAATAAACCAAGACATTGAATATAAAGGCAAAAAAGTGAAAATGTAAAGAGAAATGTTAACTTTTTTTTTAAATCAACAACTTGGATACTGTGTATTTCTATAAATATGTCCTTCCTTGTTCTCAATTTTACTTTTTATAATAGCATTTTTAAAATTAATTATTTTTCAACGTTCTCTCGCGGCGAATCCCGCCCGCCGCGACGCGCCTGCGCCCTCCCGTGGTTGGGGTGATAACTGCAGCATCCCTTTGGTACGAGGAATCGCCGCCAGCTCGTTGTTGCTTGACCTGCGAAGTATTTCCAGCATTTGCTGTTCGGATCACAGGGGATGTTTCACCGATCTGCGTTGTGCAAAGCCACCATTACCCCGAGGTCAGTTGTAATGTTGCTATCTTATTGCTCGTGTTTCACTAAATCTACCTAGCTACATAGATTCAATTACTTGTTTCAAAAACGGAAATTGCCAGAAAATCTTGCAGCATCTGTAGAGAGAAATCAGAGCGCCGGTTCCAAGGACTCTTCTTCAGAACTGCAATTAATTGTTTGTTCGTTTGCTTTTCGCAGCGTTAATTATTACGGTGTTGACAGTCGAGACGGTAGTTGCACGCTCGCCTGAATCAAAACATTGAGGTTTCAGTTCCGACTCCAATGAGTTGAGCCTGTGATCCGAGTTGACACTCGAAAACGTTGATGTGAGAATGCTACGTTTCGATTTCCAATGCGATAACCGGCCCAAATTTTCCCACCCTGTTAGGATTCGAATTTATGCATTTATCTTTAGATGTTATCTGCGATGGAGATTCCTGTTCAAAGGCTTCCTGCTCCAAACCCATCCAGGAATCCGCAAATCTAGCAGCAAAGAGAATCCGTATGGCAACCATGCTTCCTTTTGCAGTAGTCAATGTGCCATATTTTGTGATTTAAATTCCAGCAGCATTGTCATGTACTTTGACAGTTCCTGTGAAAGTCATGTTTAACCTAAGTATGGGGTTAGGGTGCAAGGTGGGTAAAGGAAGTGTTGTGCCAATGAGTAGGGTGCCAGATGGGTAAAGTCAGTACCATGCCAGGTGCTAGATGAGTGAACAAGTACTTAGGGTCAGTCAAGGGTGTTGGGTCCAGCAAGGCAGGATTGGGGATGGAGGGGTGGTGTCAGGTCCAGCACATAGAAGAGAGGAGTGTTTGGATCAGAGTAATCAAACTGCAGGGATGGTTGCCACTGGGGAAGGTCAGGTTGGCAAGATGGAGAGTTGGTTCAGCTAGGGCGATTTTCAAGTCTGATCGTGGGGGATAATGACAGATCAGGATTCAGGAGGGAGTACTGCTCCAACAAATGCAAGAGGGTGTTGATTCTGGCAGAGTAGGGCGATATTGGGTCCAGCCAGGAGGCTCTGGTTGGTAGGGGTTGGGTCAAGGAAAGGAAACTGATTGGGTCAGGGGTGGTGTCTGACTTTAATGGATTATTTTGCAGGATTCTAGACATATAAGAATTGCCCATCAGTAAGTTCAGTTTTCTGGGCAGTTCCATTGGAGTCAACTGCATTGATAACTCGGCATAACCCCTATGCACAATTCCAGTCTGTGCTTCATCATAATGGCCTAGATAGACTGATGGCCAGGGAATCTTTGGAGAAGTACAACACTCAAGAAGCTTGGCACCATCCAGGACCAAGCAGCCCACTTGATTGGCATCACTTCCACAAACATTCAGACACCCTTCGACCATTACTCAGTAGCAGCAGTGTCCAAACTACAAGATATACTACAGAAATTCACCAACATTTCTTTCAAACTCATGTCCACTACCATCTTGAAGAACAAGGGCAGCAGATACATGGGAGATACATCACCATCTGCATGTTTCCCTCCAAACCACTCAGCATCCAGACTTGGAAATATATTGCCATTCCTTCAGTGTTGCTCGGTCAAAATACAGAAATTCCCTTCCTAACCACATTATGGGTGTACCAACTGGACTGCAGCAGTTCAAGAAGGCAGTTCACTATCGCCTTCTGTAGGGCAAGTAGGGATGGTCAATAGATGCTAATTCAGCCAGGAAAGCTGACATCACATGAATGTAGGAGATCAAATGGTATATTGGCTTTCATTACATGAGGATTTAAGTTCAGTTATACAGGACCTTACTGCAGCTATACAGGTGAGATCACACCAGGAATATTGAGTGCAGTTTTGAATGCCCTACCTAATCTTGCCATACAGAGAGTGCAGGTTGACTAGGCTGAAACCAGTGTTTCAAGACTGCCCAATGAAGACAGTTTGGATGACTGGGCCTGTATTCGCTCGTGTATAGAAGGATATGGGTGGATAAGATTGAAACATTTAAAATTCTGACAGGACTGGAGAGGTTAGATGCAGGGAGGAGGTTCCCCTGGTTGGGAGTCTAGAAACAGAGATCACAGTTTCACAAGACAAGGATACAGGATTTAGGACTGAGAAGAGGAAAAATAATCTTCATTCAAAGGGTAGTGAACGTGTGGAATTCTGTACCACCGAAGGTGTGGATGCCAAGCCACTGAAAATATTCAAGAAAGAGAGGATTTTTTTTTAGCTTTTAAAGACATCAAGGGTAAAAAGTGGGAATATGGCATTGAGATAAAGGATCAGCTATGATCATATTGACTGGCAGAGCAGGCTTGAAGTTTTTGTTTCTATATTAAAAAAAGGACAATCAAGGCAGTGATTTAATCCTTATCTGAGAGAATGCAGCTTCCTGTCAGTACCGCACTGGAGTGTCGGCCTTGTTTTACATATGAATTAGGAGCAAGAGTAGGCTATTCAGCCCCTTAAGTCTGCTCCACCATTCAATAAGATTATTATCTCAAATACACATTCCTGCCTACCCTTGTTAATCTTTCACCCCTTGCTTAACAAGAATTTACTTCTGCTATAAAAATATTCAAGGACTCTCCTTCCACTCATTTCAGGAAGATGCATGACCCTCAGAGAAATGAACAGTCTTTGATTTTTAAGCAGTGACCTCAAATGTCCAAGTCTCCCAGGAGGGGAAACAACCGCTCCACATCAACCCTGTCAAGGCTTTCAAGATCTTAAATAAAACGAAGAACTGTGGATGCTGGAGATCTGAAATAAAAATAAAAACAGAAATTGCTGGCGAAACTCAACAGGTCAGGCAGCATCTGTGGGAAGAAATCCGAGTCAATGTTTCAAGACTGCTGACTGTTCATCCAGAACTCTTTATTCCTATAATGTGGTGACCAAAACTACATGCAGTATTCCAGTTGTGGTCTAACCAGCATTTTAGACACTTTCAGCATAACCTTCTTCATCTTAAGGTATTCTGTGCCTCAGCTAATAAAGGCAAGCATCCCACATGTCTCTAACCAACTGGACCATCTCTAATATCTCTCTCTTCTTCCTGGACCTCTCTGTCTCCATTTCTGGCAACCACCTAGAAACTGATATCCATTTCAAGCCCACCAACTCCCACAGCTACCTAGAATACACCTCCTCCCACCCACCTTCCTGCAAAAATGCCATCCCCAATTCCCAATTCCTTCGCCTCCGCCGCATCGGCTCCCAGGATGATGCATTCCACTCCCGTACATCTCAGATGTCCTCGTTTTTCAAGGACCGCAACTTCCCCCTCTCAGTGGTCCAGAATGCCCTCGACCGTGTCTCCCACATTTCTTGCAACTCATCCTTCACACCCCCTCCCCGCAATAAGAATCAAAAAAGAATCCCCCTCATCCTCACATACCACCGCACCAACCTCCGGATCCAACACATCATCCTCCGACACTTCCGTCATCTGCAATCCGACCCCACCACCAAAGACATTTTTCCCTCCCCACCCTTATCTGCTTTCCGGAGGGACCACTCTCTCCGTGACTCCCAAGTCTGCTCCACACTCCCCTCCAGCCCCACCATACCCGGCACTTTTCCCTGCAACCGCAGGAAGTGCTACATCTACCCCCACACCTCCTCTCTCACCCCCATCCCAGGCCCCAAGAAGACTTTCCACATCAAGCAGATGTTCACCTGCACATCTGCTAATGTGGTATATTGCATCCGCTGTTCCGTTGTGGCCTCCTCTACATTGGGGAAACCAAGCGGAGGCTCGGTGACCGCTTTGCAGAACACCTACGCTCGGTTCGCACTAAACAACTGCACATCCCAGTCGCAAACCATTTCAACTCCCCCTCCCATTCCTCAAACGACATGTCCATCCTGGGCCTCCTGCAGTGCCACAATGATGCCACCCAAAGGTTGCAGGAACAGCAACTCATATTCCGCTTGGGAACCTTGAAGCCCGATGGTATCAATGTGGATTTCACAAGCTTCAAAATCTCCCCTCCCCCTACCGCATCCCAAAACCAGTCCAGCTCATCCCCGCCTGCCTAACCTATCCTTCCTCCTACATATCCCCTCCTCCCACCTCAAGCCCCACCCCCATCTCCTACCTACTAACCTCATCCCGCCCCCTTGACCTGTCCGTCTTCCCTGACTGACCTATCTCCTCCCTACCTCCTGACCTACATTCACCTTTACTGGCTCCATCCCCACCTCTTTGACCTATCTGTCTCCTCTCCACCTATCTTCTCCTCTATCTATCTTCTTTCCGCCTCCCCCTCTCTCCCTATTTATTTCAGAACCCCCTTCCCCTCCCCCATTTCTGAAGAAGGGTCCAGGCCTGAAACATCAGCTTTCTGCTCCTATGATGCTGCTTGGCCTGCTGTGTTCATCCAGCTCTACACCTTGTTATCTCTACCTGTCCTGCTGCCTTGAGGAATCTGTGGATATGCATACCAAACTCTCTCCTGATCTTCAGGACTTTCCAGGGTTCTACCATTCATCTTTATCCCTTGCCTTGTTACCTGTCCCTAAGTGCATTACCTCACTTTTCTGGTTGAATTATATTTGCTATTGCTCTTCTCAGCTGACCAGTTCATTGATATCCTCCTACAGTTTACAGATGTCCTTCTGATTATTTACCACCCTGCCAATTTTTGTGTCATCCACAAACTTTTTAATCAATCACCCCTACATTTAAGTCCAAATCATTAACAGACACCACAAACAACAAAGGAGCCAGCACCTGTGTCCAATATACCACTTTGTCTTGAATCCAAGTCTCATACTTTTTTGACCAGTCTTTCATGAGAAAAACTTTATAAAAAGCCTGAATAAATTCCATGTTGACCACATCAAGTACATTACCTTCATCAATACTCCGAGTTCCTTAAAAAATTAAACCAAATTTGTCAAACATGACCTTCCCCTTACAAGTTCATGCTTACTCTCCCCGATTAATCCATTTCTCTCCAAGGACAGTTATGGCTTGTTCCTCAAAATTCTTTCTCATAACTTCCTCACCAGTAAGGTTAGAACATGACCTATAATTTCCTGGTTTATCCCTTCCACTCTTTTTTTAAAACTGGGATAATGTTAGCAGTGCTCCAGTCATAGATTCATACAGCATGGAAACAGACTCTTTAGTCCAAACAGTCCATGCCGAACTTAATCCCAAACTAAAACAGTCCTACCTGCCTGCTCCTGGCCCATATCCCTTCAAACCTTTCCTATCTATGTACCTATTCAAATGCTTTTTAAAGTCATAATTGTACCCACATCCACCACTTCCTCTTGAAATTCATTCCACATGTGAACCATCCTCAGTGTAAAAATCACCTCTCATGTCCTTTTTAAATCTCTCTCACCTTAAAAATATCACCCCCCTAGTCTTGAAATCCCCCATCCTAGGAAAATGACAACTACTATTAACTCTATCTATACCTCTCACCATTTCATAAACTTCTTTCAGGTCACCTCTCAACCTCCTACGCTCCAGTAGAAAAAATCCCAGCCTTTTTTTATAACTCAAACCTTCCATACCTGGCAATATCCTGGTAAATCTCTTCTGAACTCTCTCCAGCCCTTTCTATAACTGGGTGACCAGAACTGAACACAGTATTCCAGAAGAGGACTCATCAATGTCCAGTACAACCTCAACATGACTTCCCAATTCCTACACTCAGAGGACTAAGCAATGAAGGTAAGCATGCCAAACGCCTTTCTAACCACCCTGTGTATATGTGATGCAAACTTCAAAGAATTATGTACTGGTACCCATAGGTCCCTCTTCTACAATGCTACCCAGGGCCCTACCATTAACTATATAAGCCCTACCCTTGTTTGATGTACCGAAATGTAATACCTCGCATTTATCCAGATTAAATTCCATCTGCCATTTTTCAGCCTATTGACCCATTTGATCAAGATCCCTTTGTAATCTTAGAAAGCCTACTTCACCGTCTACCAATTTTAGTGTCATCCACAATCTTACCAACCATATGTTTTATGTTCTCATCAAATCATTTATATAAATGACAAACAAAGGAGGACCCAGAACAGATTGTTATGGAACACCGCGGGTGACAGGTCTTCAGTCTGAAAAGCAACCCTCCATCACTACTGTCTCTCTAGCCATTAAACTAATTATGTATCCAGTTGGCATGCTCACCCTAAATCCTGTGTGACCTAATTTTACTAATTAGTCCACCATGCGGAACATTGTCAAAGGCTTTACTAAAATCCAAATAAACAATGCCTATTGCTCTGCCATCATCAATCTTTTTGATAACTTCCTCAAAAAACTCAATCAAGTTTGTGAGACACAATTTTCCTCACACAAAACCATGCTGACTATCCCTAATCATTTTTTGCCCCTCTAACTGTCCATAAACCCTAATTTTTTAAATCACCTCCAACAGTTTACCCATAACCAAAATCAGACTTACAGGAATATAGTTCCCCAGTTTCTCCTTACAACCTTTCTTAAACAAAGGTACAACATTAGCCACCCTCCAGTCATCAGGCACTTCACCCATAGTTATAGATGATGCAAGTATTTCTACAAGGGGTCTCGCAAATTCCTCCTTTACCTCCCACAACGTTCTGGGATACATTAGGTCAGGTCCTGGAGATTTATCCACCTTTATATTCTCTAGGACCTCCTGAATTTCCTCTTCTGTAATGTGAACTGTTTTTAAAACATCAAAGTTTATTTTGCTGCATTCCCTAGACTCCATTTCTGTTTCCACAGTAAAAACTGATGCAAAATATTCATTTAGTATCTTTCCCATCTCCTGCAGTTCAACACAAAAATGATCACTTTGATCTTTAACAGGTCCTACCCTCTCTCTAGTTACCCTCTTGCTCTTAATGTATTTGTAGAATCTGTTTGGATTATCCTTAACCTTACCTGCCAATGCTTCCTCATATCCTCTCTTTGCCTTCCTGATTTCTTTCTTAAGAATGCCGCTACACTCTTTATATTGATTAAGAGATTCAATTGAACCAAGTTGTCTATGTCGAATAAAAGAGAATCTTATTTTATTGACTAGAACTTCAATATCTTTATTCATCCATTGTTCCTTAATCTTATCCTTGTTACCCTTCACTCTAACAGGAATGGAATGCCTCTGAACTCTCATCATCACACTCTTGAATGCCTCCTACTTGTCAGACATCCTTTTACCTGTGAACACTCTATTCCAATCAACAACAACAAAAACAAAGTTGCTGGAAAAGCTCAGCAGGTTTGGCAACATCTGTGAAGAAAAAAACAGAGTTAACATTTCGGGTCCAGTGACCCTTCCTCAGAACTTATTCCAATCAACTTTGAAAGTTCTTGTCTGATACTTTTAAAATTTGCCTTACTCCAATTAAAGTCTTCAACTTTTATGGAAAGCTCATCCTATTCCATAACCATTTTGAAACTAATAGAATTATGATTGCTAGACCCAAAGTGTTCCCCCACTCTTACTTCAATCACCTGCACTGCCTTATTGCCCCAAAGAAGGTCTAGTTTTACTCCTCTAGTAGGACCATCCACATATTGACAAAGAAATTTTTCTTGAATGCATTTAACAAATTCTTAATTATTCAAACCTTTAACACTATGGTATCCCCAGTCAGTGTTTGGAAAATTAATATCCCCCAGTATTACAATCTATAATGCTTACACATACCTGAGATCTCCCTACATATTTGTTTCTCAATTTCCCTCTTACTATTAGGGATGTGTGGTGGTGGCAAAGTTGCGGGAGGGTACTTTGAAAATTCAGCAATGACTGTTTTAAAGGACCACTGCCTGGTTGCAGTTCCAGCCAGCATCCAGGAATTTTGACCTTGCTTCTCTTTGATGCTCTCATACACTCACACCATGCTACTGAGATTCCATAACCTCTCTTCCAATGTGATTTCCTGGAATATGACCAGCCAGAGTTGGTAGTCATACAATGGAATTGTCTTGTGAGGAAAGATTGAGCATACACTCATTGGACTTTAGAAAAAATAGAAAGTAATCTTATTGAAGATTCTGAGGAGACTTGACAGTGTAGATACTGAGAAGATGTTTCATCTCATTGAGCAATCTAGAACCAGATGGCACATTTTCAGAATAAGGAGTCACTCTTAAGATGGAGATGAGGTGGACTTTCTTCTCTTACAAAGTCATTTCATATTTGGAATTCTCTACACTTAGACCAATGACAGGGTAAAAGAAAAACTCAGAGAGCAACAGCACAGTGAGACAGAGATAACAAGAACTGCGGATGCTAGAGTCTGAATCAACACAGTGTGGAGCTGGAGGAACACAGCCAGTCAGGCAGCATCAGACAAACAGGAAAGTCAACGTTTCGGGTCGGGACCCTTCATCAGCACAGTGAGACAAGCGAATTGGTAAACAGCAGGCTGGATTGCAAGCACACAATGAATCCAGAGAGAGGGTAAATGAGAAAGTCAGAAAGCAGAAGCACAGTGAGACCAGTGGGTAAAAGAGCAGGATGGAAAGTTAGAGCACAGTGAGAACAGCAAATGAGTAAATTAGCAGACTGGAGAGACAGAGCTTGTGATTCAGATTCAACCAACATCATGTCAATTAAAATCAATGAAAAGTTGTATGTGATAGGTAGGTGAGCATTTCTTTTTTCTCAAATCAAGGGTATTAATTCAAATTAAGAACTGTAAAATTTAAAACTTATTCATCATTAAATAAAATTAAATTAGTATTAACACTTAGGATGTCTTGATTATTAATTACAGTTAATAGTTTAAACAAGGTACTAGAAGTTCAGAATGGAAAGCCTTTTGACACACACATGGACACATATATATATAAAGGATTTGATATTCAAAAATAGAGTGAAATTTTAAAATTTGCCCATGATACCAAACTTGGAGTGGCAAGTAATAAAGGGATTACAAAACTAGCAGCAAGGAAGTCTTAGGTAGAATAGGCAGACAAGTGATAAACATAATTTAATACAGAGAAGTGCGAAGAGATGCACTGTTGCAGAAGGAATATGGAGCGGTAAGTAGATTTATTTTCAGAATTTTGAAGAGTGTGCACTAACAAAGGAAATGGCTTTGCAGGAGGGGTGGGTGCGCATGTCCATAACCTTTTGAAGGTGACATGACTATATTGCATGAATAGATAGAATACTATAAGGAATTATGAGCTTCATAAATAGAGGTGTTAAATACAAAAGCAGGATGCTAGGCCATAACTATAGTATTGAAACTAGCTTTGGTCACCACTCATTAGGATGTGAAACTTCTCAAGAGGGTGCAGAGAAGAACAAGAATTGTTCCAGGTATAGGAGCTTTTGGTTACAATATTAGAGACTATATACCATGATATAAGAGCAGAATTAGGCCATTTGGCCCATCAAGGTCACAATTTGATTATGGCTAATATGTTTCTCAACCCCATTCTCCTGCCTTTTCCCCATAACCCTTGATCCCCTTACTAATCAAGACCTATCTATTGCTGCCTTAAATACATGCATTAAATAAGTGTACATTAAAAAGATGACTTGGCCTCCACAGCCTTCTGCATCAATAAATTCCATAGATTCCACACTCTGGCTGAAGAAATTCCTCCTTATCTCAGTTCTAAAGGTTCGGCCCTTTACTCTGAGGCAGTGCCCTTGGATTCTAGTCTCTCTTACAAATAGAAACATCTTCTTCATGTCCTCTCTATCCAGGTCTCTCAATACTGTGTAAATTTGAATCAGATCTGTCTCATATCTCTAAATTCCATCAAATACAAAACCAGAATCCTCAACCATTCCTCGTATGACAAGTTCTTCAGCCCCAGGATCATTCTTGTAAAACTCCTCCAATGCCAGCATATCCTTCCTTAGATATGGGGCCTAAATCTGCTCACAATATTCCAAAGGCAGTCTGACCAGAGCCTTATACAGCCTCAGCAATATATTTCTGTTCTTGTATTCTAGCCTTCTTGAAATAAATGCTAACATTGCATTTGCCTTCCTAACTGCCAACTGAAACCGCATGTTAATCTTAAGAGAATCCTGAACTAGGACTCCAAAGTCCCTTTGTGCTTCAGATTTCCAAAGCCTTTCCCCATTTAGAAAATAGTCTATGCTTCTATTCTTCCTACCAAACTACATAGCCTCACACTTTGCCACATTCTATTCTGCCTGCCACTTCTTTGCCCACTCTCCTAGCTTGTCCAAGTCCTTCTGCAGCCTCCTCACTTCCTTAACACTACCTTACCCTCCACGTATCTTTGTTCATCTGAAAACCTAGCAACTATGCGCTCAGTTCCTTCATCCAGATCATTAATATATAACATGAATACTTGTGATCCCAACACTAACCATTGTGGACCTCCACTAGTCACTGGCTGCCATCCTGAAAAAGACTCATTGTGCCCACACTCTGCATTCTTCCAGTCAGCAACTCCTCTGTCCATGCCAGTACCTTGTCCCTAACGCCATAGTCTCTTATCTTATTTAGCAGCCTCCTATGCAGCACCTTATCAAAGGCCTTCTGGAAATCCAAATAAATTACATCAACTGGCTCTCCTTTGTCTAACTTACTCATTACCTCCTTTCCTTCAAGTAAAGGAGACTGAGGGGAGATTTGAAAGAGTTTGGATAAGCTGGACAAGAACTGTTCCATCAGTTGATAGTGCAAGGAGTAGGGCACACAGATCTTGAGCTTTGAACAAGAGATGCAGAGGGAATGTGAGAAAACGTTTTTATACAAACGACAATGACCCAGAACTTGCTGCACACAAGGATAGTTGAAGGAGAGAAGATTAATGATTTCAAGAGGAAATTGGATGGATACTTGAAGGAAATAACTTTGCCAGGCTAAGAAAATAAAGTAAGGGAATGGCACTGACTGTATTGTCTACAGAGAAACAACACAGTCCCATTCGGTTGAATAGTCTCTTTCTGTGCCATTAAATGATTGTAAGACCCCAGAGAGAAGCAGATTCTGTATCAACGAATTTATTAAAAGCTGAGATATACAGATTTTTAAAAAAAATTTGAGGCCAAGGAAGGACATCCAGGATCTTACTGAATAGTGGAACAGTGTTTATGGGCTGTCAAGCATATTCCTGCTCCTATTTCTTCTGTGTTAAACAGCCCCACTATCTCAGTGGTCAATTATTAAATCAATCCAAAGGCTATATTCACTATTGCCTTCATTCTGTGCACACCTTCATATCAAGAATTTAACATCTAGTAACAGCACAATAGTGCAGAAATGAACAAGCACACTATTTTAAAAAATCATTATAAGAGCTTTAATTTTCTACACATATATATAATATTTAGCATTCAGCAAAAAGTATCACCTATTGTGACCTCAAATGATGAATTTACTAAATGAATTTACACAAATGTTTCCAGGTGTTCCTACATTGTATTTAATCAGTGCCTCCAACTGATGTGAAGATAGGCTGCTACCATTTCTACTCCAGCACAGGAGGTAGCTTTGTGCTAGAGAGGCCCTATTTCTGGGGCTTCATGCATAATTAGTGTCACTTCAAAGGCATCACAAATATAGCATCAACACCAGAAGCACCTTGAACAGAGTACCTAGTGGCTTCAGAAAGCTTCCCCTTGAACTTTTAGACCATAAGACATAAGAGCAGAAATTAGCCCATTCAGCCCATTCAGTCTGCTCCGCTATTCAATCGTGGCTGATAAGTTCCTCAACCCCATTCTCCTGCTCTCTCCCCATAATCCTTGATCCACTTGATAATCAAGAACCTATCTATCTCAGTCTTAAATGTACTCAATGACCTGGCCTCCACAGCCATCTGTGGCAGTGAATTCCATGGATTCACCAATCTCTGGCTGAAGAAGTTTCTCCTTATCTTCATTCTAAAAGGTCTTCCCTTTACTCTAAGGCTGTGCCCTCAGGTCCTAGACTCTCCTACCAATGGAAGCATCTTCCCAACATCCGTTTTGTCCAGGCCATTCAGTATTCTGAAAGTTTCAATTATATCCTCCCTCATCCTTCTAAGCTCCAAAGAATATAGTCTCAGAGTCCTTGAACGTTCCTCGTATGTTAAGCTTTCCATTCCTGGGACCATTCTCGTGAACCTCCTCTGAACCCACTCCAGGGCCAGTACATCCTTCCTGAGATATGGGGCCCAAAACTGCACACAATAGAGGCCTTTTCACCATTCCCTGCTTATTTAGAGTGATTGGACATCTTGTAATGGGTTGAGCTGACAGGGCCTATTTGCATATCCACTAAACACAGTGATGTATGGTTTACTGTGAAGCTTGCACCTGTTAAATCTATTGGGTGGCATGATGTGTATGGTTCTCCATGTTTTCATCTCTAAATGGAGAAAACTACATGTTGGCATGCCATGGATGGAGCACCATAATTTGCATATGGAAGTGAATAGCTTCTGGGAACTCATGCTGCTACTCCAGCATCCGCTACTTTGCTGATATTATCCAAGGCTCAGCATCTGCATGAAACACAGCTTCTGATGGGGAGTTGGCACAGGTATCATCATCTCCATCAGCTGTTCATGCAGATCTGTGCCATGTTCACCCATTTACTGCCACCCATTCTAAGCATATGCCAATGTCCATCAATGTCAGTATATGTATGCTGGTGGAGGGTGCAGTGGGCTCATGTGATGCATTATTGTCAGATGACAACCCCTCTTCTGATGTCTTATATGATCCTGGATACATCAATCTCTCATCAGCTTTTGTCCTGTGGGAGAGACAAGAGTGATGTTAACAAGCTGCACTTGGAACCAACTCCCGTTGCCTCTCCTTGATCTGGAGCTTCTTGTGTTCATTTAGGCCCACAAGGGCACCACAGTTAGTACTCATCAGAAGGTTTGATGCTAGCACCAATTGTGTCATTCACTTTTCATGAATTCTGCACTCACTTCATCTCCAGTGACAGGCTTTCTTGCTGCATCCTATGTCCAATGCCTCCTCCTCCATCAGCACCATTCCATATACGAATGTCACACCACCTCCAATCCTTCTCTACTCCATTGCATCCTGAAAAGCATCTCTTGAAAACACATACAGTTTTTGTCTCATCCCTGAGCCATGCTGGTCAGTCTGTGCCGCTTTGCATATCCAGCAATGTGCTGTAATGGTCCTGCTGAAAGCCGCCGTTTATTATTAGCAGTGTAGATATCAACTTTGATTGATCATGGGCCGCCATTGTGAGTCAACTCTGCAACTCACTGCAGATCTTGGTCCCCAGTCACTCCCAAAACTCAGTCAATTACTTTGCCTCATATCTCACATATGCTATTTAGGGCATGCAGTTGTGCTATTTGCCATTAAAAATGCCATTCACCTTTCTGGGGCATACCAGATCTTTCAATCTCTTTCAGGATTACATCCATATTCATGTTATCATTTCATAGCTGCTGACTTCCTCAGTTACCTCCAGCCACGTCTTCTTCATGAGACATGCTGACCATTTCCACTTGTCTACAGAAGCATACAACTTAGGAGGAAGAGTAGGCCACTAGGTCCTTTGTGCCTGCTCCACCATTCAACAAGATCATGACTGGTCTAGTTGTGGTGTTAACTGCACATTCCTGTCTTCCCCTATAATCCTTGATTTCCTTGGCTATCACAAAATCTATAACTTTGCCTTGAATAAATTAAATAATTTAGCCTCCAATATACTCTGGAAAAAGACACACATACTAATGGTCCTCAGGAAAAGAAATTCTTATCTTACTCTTAATCTTCTTCTTAATCTGTTTCCCCTAGTTCTGGTCTCCCACATAAAAGAAAAAAAATCCTCTGGTTTTCACCCTATCATATATTTCAATAAGATCTCCTCTAATTCTTCCAAACACCAGTGGGTAAAAGCCCAACCTGTTCAACCTCTCTTCATAAGATAAGCCCTTCAGCTCAGAAATGAGTGAAGTAAACTTCTCTGAAATCAATTCTTGTACCTGCATTCTACCTTATTTTGTGACTCATGCACTAGTATAGCCAAATCCCTGTGTAACACCTTGTTCTGCAGTCTCTCTCAATTTAAATAATACTACTATTTTTCTATTATTCCTGTCAAAGTGAACAGGTCCTTATTTTCCACATTATACTCCATCTGGTAAATATTTGCCCACCTTATTAACATATCTAAAGTATTTGTAGACCCTTTTTAGACTGTCCCTTGAGACTGAGGATAACTTTTTTCCACTCTGGAATTGTGGATCCTGATGTGAGAAGTCACTAAATTCTGGAGTCACCTTTCCTCTAACTCCAGTAGTTCCCACTCAGCTTCCCTTCCAGTAGTCACTCGGTATGTACTGCCTTAAATGAATGTTGCTGACTGTCCTTTAAACAAGGTCTCTCCCTTTGGCACATTTAAGTTTCCTTACCCATAATAGTAACTCAGATTATTGGTCAGATTGCCAAACATGAATTAGCTGCAAATGAAATAGTAGCAGAGGATGTCCTGCCATTAAACCATGAGGTCACATGACTTGGATTTCCACACCACTCCGCCCAGGTCAAGACGGCCTCTGAGAATTGGAACTCATTGGAGAGAATGGAGAAGTGATTTACAGGAATGGTTCCAAGAATTCAGTTAAGACGGTAGATTGAGGTAGATTTCTGAAGAAGGGTCCAGACCCGAAACGTCAGCTTTACTGCTCCTCTGATGCTGCTTGGCCTGCTGTGTTCATCCAGCTCTACACCTTGTTATCTCAGATTGAGGACTGTCACTGTTCACTTTAGAGAGAAGGCTAAAAGAAGATTGGATAGAGATTTTCAAAATAGTGAGCGAGCTAGATAAAGTGGATAGAGAGAAACTATTCCGGCTCCGAAAAGGAAGAATGTGACAGCACAGATTTAAAGTGGTTTTCAAAAGGAGCAAATGTGATATGAAAAAAAAATCTTTATCACTCAACAACTAGTTAGAGTATGGAATTCACTGCCTGGGAGTGTTGGTGGAGGCACGTTCGACTGCGATACTCAAGTGGGCATCAGACAAAAATTTCCATCGAAGTAATATACACGAATTAATCATGCTTATTGCAAGAGCTCCTACAGACAGGCCGAATGGCCTCCCTCCGCGCCGCAACACTTCTGTGATTCTGTGAATTGGAACTGGTTAATGCATCCATACCAAGCGAGATCTAGGGCGGACGAGTAGGTTTGCTGTAATATTACCGTTGCCGAAATCGAATAGAGAGGAAATTCTAACACGGTGCAAAGCAGGTGTATAATTCAACGTCCAACATTTTCATTCAAAGTTAAAATTACCTCCAATGAATCTTCTACTACTGATCCATATGGTATCAAACAAATTAGTGCTAATAATTTAGGGACAGTAGTGTACACACAACTTGGTGTGCACCCTCCAGAGTTTCCCATACAGACAGGCGAACGGACCAATGATTGAGGTTCGAACACCAAATTCACAAGACGTGTTCTCCACAGCACGTTTATAAATGAAATTAACCCCGTGTATATTTGGAGTCGGAAGGTTGTCGAGTTTTGTTTTGCTGCTCAACTCGAAGGTACACGTTGCGGCAAGTCTGTGCCTAAATGTATCAGCACCGCGGATCCGAGCCTGAAAAAACAGCCCCTGCTGCCTGGTACGGGTATTCTATTCGGCCTATCGGAACGTCACGCTGATCAGTGACACTTGCTGCAATTCGTGTATCATAAGGTGAAAGAAACTGGAAAGGTTGTGCTCGTCTGTGATTCCCCCTATGTTTCCCCCATCTGCTCAATATCCGGGTTAAAATATTAGGAGGTCTTTTTTTTGAGAAATTGAATCACAAATTTGAGAAACGAAACAAATGAACGATAAATCAAATCAGGAAATTAAGCAGCATAATGTATCCAGCAATCACGGGGTTGGTCGTGCATTGTGTGCAAATTTATTTCTTAGTGATTGAAACTTAGGAGCAAATTACTTACTTGAAACTTACTTAAAGTTACGTTTACTTAAAGCATCCATATGGGAGTGTGACTTGGGAGAATGAACTCCGGGAGATTTGATACCGGCAGCATCAAGTTTCCAAGTTACATTTCAACTCTGACAGTTGTTTTAAGTGAACTCAATACGAGGGTATGGATAGTCTGCGTAGTGAGGCTCGTTAATGTGGTTCGGACCCGACATGCGGATAATTAAGCATGTCGTAAAACAAAATATGCATTCCCTGAGAGAGGATCTGTGTTAAAATAAACTGGCTTCGAATGACTACACCGGAGTACAATATGCGCCTTCTTTAGGAGACATACAAAATTATGACAGATTCCAAATGATGAAACTCCTGTGTGATTCTTACCTTTGATCAAATTCTGAGTCCTGCGGTCTATTTCTCAATTAAATTGCAGAGCGGTGAGTTCGTTTCTCTCAATGTGCTATTCCGTCGCACTCTGGAAGGCAATGTATCCGCTATACGGAACTCAAACTCGCACTTGCAGAGATTTTCGGAAGAGAGAAAACTCAAACAAACATAACAAAGCCGCCCCCTCAAGCCAGCTGCAAGTGATATGAACAGAGAACTCGCAGACAACAGGAAACAGAGCGGGACACGCTGGGATTCATTGAACAACAGCTCTTTGTGCGGATTCGGATAGAATGGCAGAGAGGGGAGGATCCTGTTCCAGCCCACAGGTCGAAGAAAAGGGAAAGTGAGCCATTTCCTCCTGAAATGGAGCTGGTGACGCGAGACGCTGGCCACTTCCCAGCCGGGGCACGGTGACCCTGGGAACCGGCAAGACTGAAGCTACTTGAGACAGAGGAGGCAGCAGATCAGGAAGGGCTCCAGTTCCAACCCCGACGCCTTTTCAAAGTCAACAACCCTTTTGTAATCAGCAGGACCTCGACCTAAAGTTGTAAAACTTAAAATCAAAAAACTGCAGATGCGGGAGATCTGAGGTAAAATCAGAAAGTGCTGAATAAACTCAGCAGATCTGGCAGCATCAGTGGACAGAGAAACAGAAAGTGTCGTGCTCTTCTTTGGAGTTGGCTGCAGAACACAATGGGGTTTTCGAAGCTAAACATTGAGACAACATTAGAAATTTGATACAAATCCATGTCACTATTGTACAAATTTAATTCCCATTCCTCATCTTCCAATAACCTACTGAAGGAGTATGTATACCCGTGGCTCTCCTCCGTCAGGCCAGATGTGATTAATACAATTAACTGTTGGAATCTTACTGACACCTGTAACTATAACTGAGATCAGTGACGATGCTGTTCCCTCCTTTCATCATAGTCGTTCGAGACTGGCCGTCGACTCTTTAGGAAAAATCTCCTCCAAGGGTTTTTAACGACACCAGTCTGAGGGAGACTGTCAATTTTAGACACACAATGTCTCCATCGAGGCCCGGAGATCAAAGTACCCCTTGCAGTAAACACAAGTCGTATAAATCAAATCTCAAAATGACTCTCCTATCGCACCTCCGTGAGTCGTTTCCGTTCTCCAGGCCTGCTAACTCTTGAGTGAAATTGTGAATTTAACATCATCCAGGACCGACTAAAACCTAAACATAGAAATTGCTGGAAACATTCAGCAGGCACTTCAACATCTTCCCGATTCAACACTGAGTTCAACAATTTCAGATTATAACCTATTTTTCTCTTTTGAACAAAAGCTATTTATGGTTCGACTTTTTCCTATTTACACCCAATGTAGAGTCTAGAAGTCATAACTTTTGTTTCAAACCTGTCCGTGTATTTTCCGCTGTTGATTTGCAAATGTTTAATCTCTCCTGACTCTCCAGCTATCATAAACCCATTTTCCCCTGAGTCCCTCGCCCCTGCGACATTTCCGCGTTATGCACTTGCTTGAAGCATCTTATATTTTTAACCTTCTGCAGACTTTTTCATTGGCGTGAAACGTTAACTCTGTCTACAGATGCTGCCAGACCTACCAAGCATTTATAGAATTTTCTTCTTAAATTCCACATTTCCACTATTCACAGTATTTTGTTTTTGTCCTGTCACAACAAAGTAATCCGTACGTGCACCTGCAGCTTTGCAGCAAGTGAGGATCCTGGGTTATTTCATAATTAGAACACAGCCTACAAAGTCAAAGCTAAGGCAAAGCCTAAATTGTGTTTAGATTTGGATGCCTCACTTTAAGGACAATGTCAAAGTCATGGACAGGATATAAAGAAATTCACAAAGATGATGCCAGTGATGGAAACCAACAGAACTTTTCCACAAGAACAAAATGGGCTAAGAAGGAAAATAATATACATGTTCAAATTAGCAAGAGGTTCTGGTCAGCTGCAGATTAAGTGGGATAACAGGAGGTTCATTTAAGAATATCAAAAATAGCAGCCCCTTAATCTTGCCTCACCATTCTATAAAATCATGGCCCTAGGCCTCGACTCCTTTTTCATGTCCACTCCTCATAGCCCTCAACTCCTCCATATTTCTAAAAATCTAACACTAAATATTTTCAGTGACCTCATCTTTACAATTCTCTGGTGTAGAGAATTCCAGACAGTCACTAACAACTGAGAGAAGAAATTCCTTTGCACCTCAGTTTTAAATGAGTGTCCCCTTTAATCTGTAAATAAGTCTCCTGGCTCAAGATTTCCCACTAGTGGAAATATCTTCTCAAGATCTCCTCTATCAAGCCCCCTCAGAATCTTGTATGACACAATAAGATTACCATCAGTTGAATTCTCGTCAACTATCAGCCAAAGTTCCTTAAGCAGCCATGACTTGCTGCAGATATGGTCACTATGGATCACACAGATATCCAGTAGCTCCTATCTGCTACAGCTGAAACACATTGTCTGCCCAGTCATCTCTATTCTATATAGTTAATTAATTCATATATTAAATATTTTAAAAGAGAATTTCCTCATTTAAACCGCTTGGCCAATCAAAAGGGGCATGGAAGAAATACCAATCATCTACTTTGTTTTTCAATGAAGTCATGCTTCAGTTCTGACAGGTAGAAATAGGTTGAAAAGGCTCTTTGCCTCTGGTTTTTATCTCCTGCCTCTTTGCTCTTCTTATGCACGTCTGCTTTCCAAGTCTGTTCCTCAGTGATGCTGACCTATTGTACACTCCATCCAGCCTGGTGAAGCACATGGAGCAAATTTTGTGTAGGCCAATTGGGCCAGATAGTTTCATTGAAGTTCTCTGCACATAAAAATATTATGGAACTATAACTGGTATGTGGTGCTTGATGTGTATTACTAATCTTCTCAGATTGGAAATGACATACTTTGCACCAGCTCTCCTGTCTTCAGAGTGTTGCTGATAGTATTAATTCTCAATATCACTTCCTTCCAGACATTCTGCACTGCTATCCCGGAATGATGAACAAGGTGACTCAACTCACCAATTACTGAAGGTGCACTTTAGGAGTATGATTCTTCTTATGTCTGTGCAACACCTTGCAACATTTTGCAATTTTAAAGCACTTATATAAATGCAAGTTATTGCTGATATTCTTTTATTTGTTCTATTGACATCATGGATTGATGAGAAAATGATCTTTTTCAGCAAATGTAACTTTCCCTGGAAAAAAAAAACTCTTTCAGTGGCTGCAGTAGTGCCTGGTAGCTCAGTAAATTCACTTAATTCAGGGTTCCATGTATAATCCTGCTTTGCTTGTTTAGAGAAAAAGGAACATGGGGCCCAAGAGATCAAGTTGATCTATAGGCTCAGAGAATCAGTTGCATGACTTAAGACTGTATGATGCAGTAATGTAAAACAGCTGGTCCAAATAATTTATAAGAACAAGCCGTTGTTCACTATTTAGAAACACAGAACTGCAGATCCCAAGGGTTTTGCCTGTTGTAAAGTATTTAAGCTTACCCTGTCTCCAATCCCCAACCTAACATTTTGAAGTGACTGTTGAGTTACAGCTGAGCAAACAGCAGATCAGTGACCCACAAACAATTTCTTCGACACATCTGGCAATTTTCAACAATACTAAAAATAATAAAAGTCTAAATACAGGAAGGATTTGAAGAGTTTGTGGGCACTGTTTGTAACTATAAAGGAGCTACATTTGTCTTCATTTTTTCTTGTCACATACCTAGAGAAGCTTTTACAGTCAGTTTGTATGTTCTCCACAGGCTTACTCTCCTGGTCTATTTTCCCTCTCTCAATCAATCCCTTTGTTCTCCTTTGCTGAAATCTAAACTGCTTCAGTTCTGCTGCTTATTTTGGCCAAATTGTATGCCCATTCCTTGGATCTAATACTAACGCAACTTTACGTTGGTAGCCATGGTCGAGCCACCTTTTCCATTTTATTTTTATGGCAGACAGGAATGAACAATTGTTGCAGGTCCTCCATGCACTCATTAAATGTTTGCAATTGCCTATTAACCACCATCCCTTTAAGTACCATTCCCCAATTTATCATAGCCAGCTCACAACTCATACTATTGTAGTTTCCTTTACTTAGGTTCAGGGCCCTAGCTTCAGAATCAACTACATCACTCACCATTTTACTGGAAAATTCGGTCATACTATGCTCACTCTTCCCCAAGGAACCTCGCACGACTAGACTGCCGATTATTCCTTTTTCATTACACAATATCCAATCTAGGATGGCCTGTTCCTCAACACATTGATCCAAAAAACTAAGAGTACATATTCCAAGAATTCCTTCCCTATGATATTGTTACTGATTTGATTTGCCCAACCTATATGCAGGTTAAAGTCGCTCATAATTACACCTGTACCTTTATTACATCTCTAATTTCCTGTTTAATGCCTTTACATTGCCATTACAGTTTTGGGTCTATACACAAACCCTACTATCATTTTGTGTGCCTCTGTGATTCTAAGCTGTACCCATATAGATGTACTGGCACTGATCATCTTGGCACAGCAGGCTTTGAGGACCAGATTCCTTAGGACATTGTTGAAAACAGTACTTCAAGGTGACAAGCTTTTTTTAAAAGAATGCTACTGGAATGTTAGGCTTTATCAAAAATTCGTTTGAAATATAAAAACCAACAGATAATGAAGGGCCATATAGAGTCATAGAGATGTACAGCACAGAAACAGACCCTTTGGTCCAACTCATCCATACCAACCAGATGTCTTAAATTAATCTAGTCCCATTTGCCAGCATTTCGCCCATATCCCTCTAAACTGTTCCTGTTTATGTACCCATCCAGATGCCTTTTAAATGTTCTAATTATACCGCCTCCACCACCTCCTCTGGTAGTTCATTCCATACATGAACCATCTTCTGCATGCAAAAGCTGCCCCTCAGGTTCCTTTTAAATCTTTCCCCTCTCACCTTAAACCTATGCCCTTTAGTTTGGACTCCCCTACACTGGGAAAAAGATCTTGACTATTTGACCTATCCATGTCCCTCATGATTTTGTAAACCTCTATAAGGTCATGCCTCAGCCTCCAACGCTCCTGGGAAAAAATCTCCAGCCTCCTCAGCATTTCCCTTCAATTTAAACCCTCCAATCCTAGCAACATCACTGTAAATCTACTTTAAAAGGGTTGAGTTGTTTCCTTTGTTGTTTGTTGCCTAGATTGAAACTATGTGGTTGGTTAAGTTTATTTGTATTTGACTGTTCTGTAGCGATATCTCTTTGTATATTAACTCAGTACATAACCCTTGAGAAGAAAGAAAACTGAATTCAATAAGTAACCGGGAAAGATTAGATTTCGGTCATTATGTCAATATCATTCTTGTCCATTGACAGAGCCCATTCCAGGACTTCAGCATGAAACCCAGACTGACACTGAGGCACTAATATACTTTTTAGAGTTGTTGTCTTTAGGATGAGACGTTAAACTGAAGCTTCTTATGCCATCTCAGGCAAATGTAATATTAATGAAACTGTTGCTGTACTTGGAAAGCTTTAAAATGCTATTTATGCATTTTGGCTCATCTACCAAGAGTAAACATAAGTGAATCAAATATTCTGCTCAACTATGTTTTGGGAATAAAGTACTATCACAAGCTGTGTTTCCCTGCAAAAGATAGCAGATGTTTTCTGTTTATATGTTCCTTTGACGTTATTTGTTTTCAATTATTTTGAAAACTATGTTTTTGTTAAAATTCTTGCTCATTGAAGGAAAGATGCTGGTACTATAAAGGGAGACATCGTCCATTCTGGGCACTATGTGTCAGAAACAAGCATTCTCTAATCAGGTTCGACATGGGGTTAGATACAGAGTAGTGTTTTCAAGCATGCCCAGGCCGAGTGCAGCACAGGTTAAATACAGAGTAAAGCTTGTTCTACACTCAGGTTTTTAATGTATTGGTGCTGATCATCCTGGGACAGTAGAAGGCTATGAGGGCCAGGTTCGTCAGGACATAGTTGAAAACAATACTTCAAGTTGATGAGATAACAAGGTGTAGAACTGGATGAACACAGCAGGCCAAGCAGCATCATAGGAGCAGGAAGGCTGACATTTCGGGCCTAGACCCTTCATAAGGTACTGGAATGTTAGGCTTTATCATAAAGTGATATGAAATTTAAAAACCAATAGATAATGAAAGGCCATATAGAGTCATAGAGTCATAGAGATGTACAGCACAGAAACAGACCCTTCAGTCCAAATCATCCATATTGACCAGATATCCTAAATTAATCTAGTCCCATTTGCTAGCATTTGACCCAAATCCTTCCAAACCCTTCCTATTCATATACCTATTTCTAAATTGTTGTAATTGTACCAGCCTCCACCACTTCCTCTGGCAGTTGATTCCATACATGCACCACCCTCTGCGTGAAGAAGTTGCCTGTCAGGTCCCTTTTAAATCTTTCCCCTTTCCTATGCCCTCTTGTTCTGGACACCCCTACCCTGGGGAAAAGACCTTGACTATTCACCTTATCCATGACCCTCATGATTTTGTAAACATCTTTAAGGTCACATCTTTAAGCCTCTGACACTCCAGAGAAAATAGCTCCAGCCTCTTCAGCCTCTCCTTATAGCTGAAACCCTCCAACCCTAGCAACATTCTTCTGAAACAAAAAATAGAAGTTGCTGGAAAAGCTCAGCAGGTCTAGCAGCATCTGAGAAGAAAAAATCAGAGTTAACATTTTGGGTCCAGTGACCCTTCCTCAGAACTGTTCTTTTTTGTTTTAACATTATTCTTTTCTGAACCCTTTCACGTTTAACAACATCTTTCCGATAGCAAGCAGATCAGAACTGAAGGCAGTATTCCAAAAGTGGCCTAACTGATGTCCTGTACAGCTGAAACATCGCTCCCAACTCCTGCAATCAATGCACTGACCAATAAAGGCAAGCTTATCGAACGCGTTCTTCACTACTCTGTCTACCTGTGACTCCACTTTCAAGGAACTATGAATGTGCACGCCAAGGTCCCTTTGTTCAGCAATGCTCCCCAGGACTCTATAATTAAGTACATAAATCCTGCCCTGATTTGCCCTACCAAAATGTAACACCTCAAATTTATCTAGATTAAACTCTATCTGTCACTCTTCAGCCCATTGGCCCATCTGATCAAGGTCCCGTTGTGCTCTGAAGTAAGCTTCTTCGCTGTCCACTACACCACCAATTTTGATGTCAGCCACAAATTTACAAACCATACCTCCTATGTTCACATCCAAATCATTTATATAAATGATGAAAAGCAAAGGACCCAGCACCGATCCTTGTGGCACACTGTTGGTCACAGGCTTCCAGTCTGAAAAGCAACCCTCCGCCATCACCCTCTGTCTCTTACTACCTGGTCAATTTTGTATCGAAATGGCTAGTTCTCCCTGTATTCCATGTGATCTAACCTTGTTAATCAGTCTAGCATGCGGAACCTTGTTGAATGCTTTACTGAAGTCCATATAGGCAACGCCCACCACTCTGCCTTCTCAATCCTCTTTGTTACTTCTTCATAAAACTCAAACAAGTTAGTGAGACACGATTTCCCACATACAAAGCCACATTGGCCACCCCTAATCAGTCCTTGCCTTTCCAAATACATGTAAATTATGTCCCTCAGAATCTCCTCTATCAACGTGCCCACCACTGATGTTAGGCTCACCAATCTATAGTTCCCTGGCTTTTCCTTACCACCTTTCTTAAATAATGGAACTACATTAGCGAACCTGCAGTCTTCCAGCACCTCATCTGTGGCTATTGATGATACAAATATCTCAGCAAGGAGCCCAGCAATCACTTTCCTAGGTTCCCACAAAGGTCTAGCGTACACCTGATCTAGTCCCAGGGATTTATCCACCTTTATGCATTTTAAGATGTTCAGCAGTTCCTCCTCCATAATATGGACACTTTCAAGGTATCACTATTATAAAACCTTAATGAAACATCACAATAGGAAGGATATTAAGGCTTCAAGGATATGACACAGATACATTCAAATGTGACATTTAAAATTATATTTTAAAGGAAGATGAATGAAAAATCATTCTTTTCATTTGAAAAATATAGGTTATGGAGCACAACAATAAACATGTTTCCAATTACGCAAGGATGGAACAGGATAGATAGAATCAGGCTGTATACAACTGCTGAGGGATCAAGTATGAGAAACCACAATATGTATGGTACAAAAAATAAAAGACTCAGACAGAAGGCAGGATAAAATTCCTCACACAGAGTTGTGAAGTTGTTCACATAAAACTTTCAAGGAGGGGGTCAATTAATGAATGAAACCCTGGCTAATTTTCCAATGGACTCTTTGGATATTCCCTCCTCCCCAGGTTACTTGCCAGGGAGTTATCTAAGGGTTAGTAACATTGTAATTTACAGCCATGAACTTGGCACAGTTCTGCTGTGCTCCCTCTCTTTTGTTTCTAATCTTTCATTGCTTTCCTCTCCCATTGACAATTGCTGCAAAACCAGGACAAGCAGCTATTTATGCTGAAATCACTGAGAGGCTGGAATTTCAATATTCAACCTCACCCACTTTCATGGAAAATTGCAACTCATTCTCAAAAATAATACATTGAATCAATCAGTGAAGGAGTGGAATTCGTGAAAGGCAGAGTTTGGAGAAAGGGAGTGTAGCTCTACAATAAATTACAGAGAAGGACAGATTAGGCCATTGAGGAATTTAAAAAAAAGCAAGATTGAGAATTTTAAACTTGTGGCAGACACTAAGGTCAACGATAAGAAGAAGAATTGTATCCATAGAGTTCCTACAGTGTGAAAACAGGCTCTTTGGCCCAACTGATCCTCAGAGCATCCCACCCAGACTCATCCCCCTATCCCTGAACACTACGGGCAAGTTAGCTTAGCTAATCCACACACCTTTGGACTGTGGGAAGAAACCAGAGCACCCCGAGGAATATGCAAACTCCCCACAGTCAATTGCCTGAGGGTGGAATCGAACCTAGGCTCCTGGTGTTGTGAGGCAGCAGCAGTGCTAACCACTGAGCCACCGTGCCGCCCAATTGGACAGGCGTGCTATCATAAAGTTCTTGGTATTCCCCAGCAGAAGCCAGGTATGCCTGTGTCCTGCAAACCGCGGCTTTCAGGTTTGGCTTGGAGCCATGAATCCACTATTATTTCCAAAGAATTTGAGCTGGGGCAATAAAAATGCCTTCAATAAAGATGTAACACAGCAGGAAAGACGAACTCTCGCAGGTGTCTGATGGAAGACAGGTGTTTGTAAGCAGCAAGCACTTTCTCTCATGGTGATGACTGGTTTGGTCAGAGCCTCTCAACTGTTTAAGGATCCTTCTTCACCTGTCCTTTTAAGGGCTGCTTCCTGCTTAATCGTTTCTTGTTCGTTTGAAAGGTTGTCACCCTGCCTGTTTATTTCAAAACCCCCTTCCCCTCCCCCTTTTCTGATGAAGGCTCTAGGCCCGAAACGTCAGCCTCTCTGCTCCTATGATGCTGCTTGGCTTGCTGTGTTCATCCAGCCCTGCACCTTGTTGTCTCTTGCAGGATCAGGGCCGGTTCTGGTGCCATCTCGCGGTGATTGCGAGAAAGGCCGCAGCTTGCTGCTTAGCAACGGTTGTCGTGACACGCGCCTGCGCCGCGTAAGGCGGGAACAGGCGGCATTCCGACCTAGGGCAGACGGCCTAGTCTCGGGCAATGCTGCCGGCTCCGCAGGCAAGAAGGTATTTCTCTTCTGCTTACTAGTTTTCGCAAATTGCACGGCGTTATGTTCACCGTTGTGTTTCTATAGTGCGCTTTCTATCCTCAGGAGGCCCAAAATGTTTCGCAAAGTGAAATAGTTCTGAAGTATTATAATTTAAAGAACGCGGTAACTAATTTGTACCCAGCAAAATAGCAGTTTGTTATTGACAAGACAGTATGTTAATTCATGGAATATATATTGGCCAGGACAATAAGGAGAACTGAAACAAACATACAGGATGCTGGAGAAACTCAGCAGGTGCCAGCAGCGTTGCAGAGAGAAACAGTTTGGAATCAGACAGGACTCATGGGGCGCGGGGGGGGAATAGAGAGTGTAAAAAAAGTGGAGACCAAACAGAATATGGTCAGTTTCTGAAATTATGGACAGTACCTAAGGTAGACAATTGACTGTGCGTAAGTAATTTTGAGTTTAGCAAGCAACAATTTAAATGTGTTAGCTAAATGTATTCAGAAAGTTGTGATGGATGGTTTTTCGGATTGGAGGCTTGTTACCGGCGGTGTTCCATAGGGATTAGTGCTGGGTCCACTTTTGTTTCATTTATATAAATGATGTAGATGAAAATATAGAAGGCATGATTAGAAAGTTTGCAGGTGCCACCAAGATTGGTGGTATAGTGGACAGTGCACAAAGTTATCTAGGATTACAGAGAGATCTTGATCAATTGGGACAATGGTGACGGATGGAGTTTAATTTGGATAAATGTGAGGTATTGCATTTTGGTAAAACAAACAAGGGCAGGACTTATACAATTAAAAGTTGGGCCTTGGGTAGTGTTGTAGAACAGAGAGACCTAAGAGTTCAGGTACATAATTCTTTGAAGTTTGCATCACGTATGGATAGAGTGGATAAGAAGGCATTTAGCATGCTTGCCTTCATTGCTTAGACCTTTTGAGTATAGGGGTTGGGACATTATTTTCAGGTTATACAGCACGTTGATGAGGCCTGTTCTGGAGTACTGTGTCCAGTTCTAGAAGGATATTATTAAGCTGGAGAGGGCTCAGAAGAGATTCATCAGGATGTTGCTGGGAATGGAGGGTTTGAGTTTTATAATGAGAGGCTGGATAAGTGGAGATTTTTTTACACTGGAGCATAGGAGGTTGAGGGGTGACCTTATAGAGGTTTATAAAGTAATGAGAGGAATAGATAAGGTGAATAGCAGGTATCTTTTCCCTATTATGTGTGATTTCAAGATGAGGGGGCATATTTTTAAAGTGACACATACTGGTTCATGTGTGGAATGAACTTCCAGAGGAAGTAGTGGATGTGGGTGCAATTACAATGTTTAAAAAACATTTGGATAAGTACATGAATAAGAAATGTTTGGAGGGATATTGGCCAAGTGCAGGCAGGTGGGACTAGTTTAGTTTTGGGTTATGGTCAGCATGGAGTAGTTGGACTGAAGGGTCTGTTTCCCTGCAGTATGTCTCTATATAAGAAAAGAATGCAATCTATGACAGTGAAGAGCTGTTCACTGATACTAGAAGAGAATTAGATGGTTGTCTAAGGGAGTGTTAATCTCAGTAGCATCCTGCTTTCTGTCTAAAGTATTAAGTAACTCTTTCCTTTATCTTCCTCATCATTCCTGGTCCATCTCCCAACAGAAGAAGGCAGCTGCCTGTCTAGCATTGCCACCTGATAAAGTGTGTTACTGTCTTCAGGCAATTGTTGTTATACTTTATTTCTAGACGCTGGCAATTTACCGTATATCAATTACCTCCCTCCTTTACCATCTCTCTGCTTAAGGTCATTCTTTGGTTCATTCTGAACTTGTCTTGATAAGTGGTTGAAGAGAACACCAGATGATGTCTTGACATTAATTCAGGAACGTAGTGACCTCGGTACAGGGCATACAGTTTTTATGAGCTGTGTCGCTATCTTTTCTTGGTTCCTGCCTGTTAATCAATAATATAAAAGCTATTTTCATAAGAATTTTACCCAGTGCAAAAGATACTTAAATACTATTTTGCTGAGGGCCCTAATTTCTTTCATGACTGACCCTCCAATAGTGTGGTGCTCCCTTATCACTGACTCCGTAACAGTGCAGTGCTCCGTCAGGCTAAGGAATGACGTGATGTCATTGAAGTGTACACGATTGTGAAGGAACATGACAGTTTCGGTATTGGCATATTTTGTACCTGAGCTGGGATATCTAAAACGCTGGAAGCATAGCTTTGGAATAAGGGGTCAGTCACTTAGTACTGAAATATTGAGAAAATTCTTCACTTTGTGGGTTATGTCTTTTTAGAATGTATTGTGTACTGAAACATATTTTTGTCTCTTAGAATAGTGAATGTGGGGAGTAGGAAAGAAGGTTCAGTTGAAATAGAAATCAATCATGATCTTACCAATTAAACTAGTTTTCTTATTTCTTCTGTTCTTAGGTATGTGTTGTTCTAAATGTGAACACAGTCCCCTGTTTTATATGCAATTTAATATAATATCCCAAGGCTTGAATGTAAATACATTGCACCAATACGTTCATGTTTAAATTGTTTGGTGATTGGCTTTGCCTTTTTTTTTACTGAGGTATCTGTTGGTTGGATGTTTTACAGGCTTTCCTCACTATTGGTTGAAGCCATTAAGGAGTGTACAGAGGAAGAGAGAAAGCTTGAAGATGAGCTAAAGAGTTATCGTAAGCTTCTGAAACCCTGGTACAACAATCCCAATTTGTTTCATTTCTATTACACAGAATATGTACTCTCTTATTGTCCTTCTCTTGCTAAGAATAGAATGTACTTTATCTGAAACATGTTGCCTTTTCTGATAGTTATGCACACTCACACACCGTGAATACATTGCTGCTGATCTTTTCAACACATGTATCCCGAAGTGAAGATGTTTTTATTTTCCACACATCAGAGTTCAAAAGAGTACAATTATTTCATATGTAACTTTAGCAATGAACTTGATGTAGGTATAGAGTGGAAAACAATGCTTTACTCTAAAGCCCTTTTTGCACTAAGTGTAGTGTGCAGAGAAATTTTAGACCAATCCATGTTTAATTTGTGGAGGCAATGGTTAGACCTCATCTTGAATCAAATTTCAGTGCCCTCCTGTTTCAGACATATGTACAGTTATTAATCTTCAAGCAGAACGTTAGTGCCCAAAACAGATCAATCCGTTTAGATAATTAAAGGCAAACTTTTTTCTAGAATATCATGTTTGTCATTAAAGCTTTATTGATGTTTATTCTCAGGAATCCCAGAGCTGAAGAGAAACCAGCAAAGAATGGAGCCTCTTCCAGCAAGACAGGTTTGCCTGACTGAATTTTTCAAAGGAGTGAGGAACTCATATTCCAAGAACTTGAAACTTCCATCTCAAGAGACTGACTTTGGTCTATGTACCACATTTTTCTGCTTTGTCAATATCTGCCCTCAGCTAGTTGCTTCTTAACAGAATTTTCTGTTACTTTTAATTTGTAGAAATTTAAAGAATTTTTTTTCATGAATTCTACCTCCTCGTTGTCCTTCCTTAAAACCTTCAGAAGCACAAAGTGTTTTGGTAAATATTGTGGATGTACTGAACACTTGTGGTGTAAGCAGTGCCTTAGTTTTCTGTATAATCTCCTTGAACTTGTGATCTGTGCATCTGATGTACTGTATGTTTTATTTTGTACAGAGCTAAACAGGAGCAGGCCATTCAGGTCCTTGAGCTTAATCCATTACAACACATGAACAAGGTCTTTGGCCCAACCAGTTCATATTAGTGGTTATCCATAAGCAGTATCCTAATCACATATGCACTCTGTTCCCACGTTCCTTCATCCTCCTGTTTTTTTTTTCAGCCACCTATCAAGCCAAGTCTAATTCAGTCACAGACTCTGGTAATGCAGTCTGCAGCCTGAGAGTTCTGTTTCCAGCAGAGACTATTTGCATGTGTCTGGTTTGTTTACTGGTCTCAGATGATTGCTATTTTCCTTTTTCTCTTTAGAAGCATGATTTTGTTTGCATTGTGATGTGATGAATTAGTTTGCCTAAAACTCGTTGAAGCACTGTCCCTTTTGCATTCACTTGTTAAAATGTGACTTTCAAGTTGATGTTCTTTGTGACACAGCCTCTGCAAAATTTAACAATAATGTTCTCATGATAAAGAGGTTCTCAAATAATGTCTTTTTTTAAAAAGCTTTTTGTTTTGGAGGTAAGCCTGTATCGGGGGCATTTCCAGTGTCTGTTTCAGATACCTCATCCCTGGTTTCATTGGGCTTTTCCTTTAGAGATTTTTCCAACAATGTGGGTTTAATTCCCGCACTGACTGAGGTTACCATGAAGGACTCTCCTTCTCGCCACGTTTGAGTTGTGGTGACCCTGGGGTAAAATCACCGCCAGTTGTGTCTCTGTAATGTGAGAGCAGCCATATTATCCATTAAGGTTCATGGTGACTTTACCTTTACCAACTGATGTAAGTGGCTATGTTTAAACTTCTTTGTCTAAACATGGTGCCCTATTCTGGAACAAGAATTATATAACTCTTAACCACCACGATCTATCAAAGGCTCGCGGGGCTGCTTGACTCATGGTTTGTAACACAGCCTAGCAACATGCAGCTGCTCTTATAGAGCTGGAATTCTTTGTTTTTAAACTCTTTGTCGTCATCTTCCTTTTACCCCTGTTTCACTAACACACGCATGTCTTGTATGAAATAAAAGCCAAAACAAAAACAGTGATGCTGTAAATCCGAATCAAAAACAGAAATTGCTGGAAAAGCTCAGCAGGTCTGGCAGCATCTTTGTTCTCTCCACAGATGCTGCCAAACATGCTGAGCTTTTCCAGCAATTTCTGTTTTTGCTTGTGACGTGCATGTCTTGAGGCATCACTGTGGGCAATTTACTTTCCGAAACGTATCATAAATTCTTGATCTCTTTATAGCACAAAATGCGTGAAACAAATTTTCCCCACCAGCAATGGTGATGGGCAGTAGATCCTGAGAATCACTGGTCTCTTGACTAATACAGTGGATTAACAAGCCGGAGTTTAAAACTGCAGAATGGGAGCTGAATTCTGACCTCGATTCACTTTGTTTTCTGTTCTAGAGCCTGGTCCTCATTTTGAGGAATTGCAGGAGCTGGAGTTGTTGAATAGAACTCTGGCCAAAGCTCTACGAATTCGACAAACCTATCAAAACATGTTTGGGATGAAGCAGATCCAAGCACACCCCTCTGAAGACAGCACAAATGATGCAGGATATGGCAATGTCAAACAATCACAGGCATCCAACAACGGAGATAAACCTTTAGAGGACGTTTTGCCAAGGACACTATGGTCAAATAGCAAGAAAAAGGTAGCTGGTGCCAATGTGAACAATATTTGTAGTAAAGTGACTGCACCAGTGTGTAAGGATAGGTACTTATCAAGCCATTTAGCAGTTGGAACTGCTGGGAAGAGAGTTACAACACATGCTGTCCCATGTAGGAAACCAGGATCTTATGCATTGAAGCTCCCATATAAAACCAAGCAGGAAGCGAAGAGAAAGTCTATGTCATCAGCTGTGGGGAAATTAGCTCGAGGCTCCTTGCATGCTCCAAGCCAAGTTAAAACTGCTGCTATACAACAAACAAAACAATCTGCCTCTGTTGACAGGGTGGGAAACACAGCTCAACAAAGTAGGCTCTGGTCCTTGAAAACCATTCCAAGAACAATCGTATCTCATAATGTACTGATCCCGGAAGATACAGACATTATTCAAAGAACAGTCACACCACACAGCATACAGATTTCTGCATATACAGACACTGCTCCCACAATGACATCCCCTGTCATGAGCCAGCAGAGGGCCAATTGTATTAATGAGACTGTGCCTTTGAGTGCTTCTGAAGGGAACATGCTCCAAAATGAAAGCTCTTCCATGGAGAAATTCAAATTATTCACCCTTCAAGGAAGTGGGTAAGAGGATCATAAATTTACCTTCGTTTGTGCTTTTTTTTCTAAGCCAGCATTTGTCTACATGGTTCCTTGAGGTTTAATATTATTTATTTCGGCAGCAAGCATCAAATATCTTGTCTTTTTTTTTGATGTGCTGTATTTTACATTTATCTAATTAATGCATTTGCATTGAAGATGTGAATAAGGTAAAGTACCTGAACTGAAGACAAGAAGTAAATATAATGGGACTGAATAATATGGGTTGACTGTGTGAATCTGTTTTAATTCCCTCCACAAGACTTCAGCAAGCCAAATTCCCCATTCTTTGTTTTAACTTCTGATTGCAGGCTTTTCGAACTGATGGCAGTAATATGAGATAAAGTTCTGAATGAAGGCTAGCTCTCTTGTTGGGTCCAATCCCAGTGCATTATCTAATGTGCATTCAATGAGATCCCTATCTTCCTCCCTAGCTTAGAGTGGTTATGAGATGTTGCTTCAAATGCTGCATTGCCTCATCTGCAATGTTCACCAGAAACCAGAGCTTGCAGCTCAGTACCACTAAGCAGGTGGAGTTCTCGATCAGCCGTCAGGGGGTGCTCAATGCCCAGGATTAAGATGATCTATAATTAATCCTAGAGGAGTAAAGATTTAAATTAAAAAAGGTTGTGCAAAAGAATCGTTATTTATCTATAACTTTGATTTTTCAAGGTGTAATTCCAGTGTTAATGTTGTTGTCAGCATCTAGTTATATAGACCAGCTCCTTTCAATGTTCTGAGAAAAGAAATGAATGTGAGACTCTGTCAGTGATTGTGGAAGGTTTCCCAGCCAATTGAGTTTTCTTAAGGGTACAGAGAGAAGTGGAAAGACTTAAGGAGGACATCAGGAGAGAAAGATTGGGATTGCTTAGGGTGGTGCCATAGGGAAGAGTAAAGAGGTGATGAAAAATGTGAGCATTTAAGAACTGAAACATGCAGGAAGAGATTTAAAGAGGAGGTAGCTGAGCAAGGATGGGGCAAGGTTATGGAGGGACAAGTTGAAAATTTAGTATGTTAGATAATAGTGGATGAGTGTAAGTCAGTCAGGAGAAGAAAATGGGGAACTTGGATTTACTGTAAATTCCATTGTGAATAGCTAAGTTCTGATTGATCTTGGCTTGAATAATTAACAGTTTTCCATTGTTTACCAAATTGAGATGTTGACGGACTTTGAACTATAAATCATTCTTGATTCTTCACAGGTCAACACTGAAACTTCCTTTAGAGTGGAGAAAGCAGCAATGTAGAAATGCACGGTAAGCACAACCTTGGAAGAGGGTTGAAGAAGCTGAATACATGTTTGCCTCAAGGGTAACCTGACGCACATATCCCATCTCCCTTGATTTCAGACATTTTCAGTGTTTTAATGTATTTGTTCTGTTTCACCCATTGACTTTTTTCAGTAATAATAAATGGAACAGAAAGAAGGTACTGTACACAGAGTACTTCTCAACCTCCCCAATATTTCCTGGCTGAGCACATAAGAGTGGTGATCAGCAGGATTCCCCTGCACATCTATACACACACACACCTACTACAACACTATCACGACCACCACCACCCCATGCGTTTTTAGTATGGGTGATGGCCCTTTTCCTTTTCGCTGTTATGCCAAATTGTGAAATTGCCCCTAATCTTCTCTCTCATACCTAGAAGGAGTTCCTCATAGGAATATCCCAACCATGATAATAAATGTTGAGTTTGAAAGAGGTGGGCACAGGCAAACACCTATTATTCATTTTGTTTTTGTTGTCTAGCTTATGGGGACAGGTGTCTACCAGCCAAACTGATGAAATTCAGAAGGCAAGCTTCATGCAAAGAATTCAGTCAGCAGTATCCTTTCACGTTGAAGATCGTGGAATGTGGGTAGATACAATTAACAGGCACAAAATTAAATTGCTCAGAGTTTTTCTATTTTGGTTTTCTGATTTTTTTTTTTGAATATCTGAATTAACGTCAGTGGAAAGAGTTAACACAAGAAGGAATTGCTGATCATGTTGAAAGCTGGATAGTCATCATCGATTTCTGTTTCAGAAAGGTTGATTCCACCACGTTCTATTTCAGGTGACCTAGTTATGAAGGATAGAACTTGAATCTCATCTTTACACACTTAATAAGCTTTTATTTTGAGGTTGGTTGGCTCACCGAGCTGGTTTCTTGTTTCGCAGATGTTTCGTTACCGTGCTGGGTAACATTCTCAGTGCAGCCTCCGATGAAGCGTCGGTGTGTTTTCCCGCCTGGTTTTTAAACGCTGGGGTCTGTTGAGATGCATTGCCTCACTTCCAGTTTTTCTTCGTAGTGGAATGTATACGGGGTCGAGTTCAATCTCAAGATCCTGGGACAGGCTAGGCAGAGACAGGTACGAGATTTCCTAGAAGCCTGGCACTCCACGAAGCATGCTATTAATAAACACATTGAACTCGACCCCGTATACATTCCACTACGAAGGAAAACCAGAAGTGAGGCAATGCATCTCAACAGACCCCAGAGTTTAAAAACCAGGCGGGAAAACACACCGATGCTTTATCGAAGGCTGCACTGAGAATGTTACCCAGCACGGTAACAAAACATCTGCGAAACAAGAAACCAGCATCTGCGAGCCAACCAACCTCAACACCCACAGCCCGAGCTACAAGTCTACTCCAAAACCTTAGAAGCTTTTATTTACAACAGTTCATTTATAAACATGTAACTCCAATCCAATAATTGTGGTCTTAGTTGGATCATGTATATCCCTCTACTTGTGTGACAAATACCTATTAAGTGCCCCATTTGAAAGGGTCATACTTGCCCCACTGTAACACAAGCAGAAACTTTAAAGGAAACTTACCGAGTAAAAAAAATTTCTTGGGAGTGTTGATGCACTTCAACCTCTCCCCATATGTAGTCTCTTCCCTTTTAATAGGGTCTCGACTCCATTTCCAGTTCATGCCCAGTGCCTGAATCCATTCAGTCAAAAGCCAGTGTAATGAAGAGGAACACTTAATAAAACCTTCCAAAACTTTGCTTAACCTCAGAGTGAAGTTCCATTCACAGCTCCCACCTGTAAGTTATGCACAGATTGAAGAACAATTGGACAACGTCCGTGAGCTTTACAAATGTATTGACCAATATATACGCACAGATCCCCTACTCAATTCTTCAGGTATGTCCTTTATAAATTATTTGCAATATATTAAATGTTGACCATAGGAAGAGATGCTTAGATGCCAAGCACAATTTGTACAGAAGGACAAGTTCTCTGAGGAAAGAACGGTTACTTTCCAAAAGACAGAATAGGAGTAACACTCCTAGACTTTATTGGAAACAACAGAATGGAGTCATATTCCAAAGAAAGCCTCCACTGCAAGGTAGTTGATGACAGTGCTGTTCATCTCCAGGGATGTTCATGGTACGCTTTCACTAGCTGGTGTAGGTAGCTTGAAATGGAGAGAAAGTTAGCAGAATTTCTAAATTCCATTGAACATATCTATTGTAGCATTTTTCTTGTATTGAAGAACTAAGGATCAGGACATAAGCAAAGATGAAAGGAGAGAAGAAATATCAAAAAGCAGTTAGTAGGTGAGGCCAGGGCAGAGGCAAAAGGGCCTCAACAGTGTGGCAGTCCCTGTATAGACAGAGTTGGGTAGTGAATATTGATCTGAACACTGAGAATAAAGGAGGAAGGAGGATAAAAAGCTCAGTTAACGAAAAACACGGATCGTCTTAATTTAAAATAGTCAGACAACAATGAATACGATGGAGGGAGAGGGTTGGAACTAGAAACAAGTAAATCAATATATTTGGCAAGTGCCATACTTGATATTTCCAGGAGAGAGAGAGAATGTGTGTGTAGATGTAAATGTAATGTCCACTTTGTCTTTGTTCTGGGATCAAATTGTTTTATTAAATCTGTTACTACACACCTGAAGCAGTTTGGACTTGAACTTGGGCCTCCTTGTCCAGAGGTAGGGACACTACCACTGTGCTACAGGACCCTCTTTTGATTTGCTTTATGTTGATGATTAATACATTTGTACACACGTATCAAACATTCATAACTGTTTTGGAAATCAAATTTTGTATTTGGTAAGATATGCTTCCTATTTTTAATGCAATTTGTATAGTTAGACTTAATTTTACTTGATTTTGAAAGATCAACTTCTGTTTATTTCCAGAACTATTGTTTTAGACAAAGAAATTCTTTGAAAAGTTTGAAGAAATTGGACATTTTTAAATATTCTAAGTCTTCAGCAGCAAGGCAGCTGAATGAAATTGAAAAATAAACTATCAAGAATGTGGTTCATCAAATTGACAACTTCTTCATTAGTTCAAGAATCTATGCTTAATTTGCTTTTTTTTCGTGTTCCTAGTATGTATATATTTTACTTCAGATGTTTTTCATATTTTAAATGCTGTTTATTCTTGTTTGAAATTGAATAAAACATATTCACCTGTTTAATATTTGAATTAAACATTTTGTTTTGGGAAAAAGGCATATCATAGGCCAGTTAAGCCAAAACACTTATTTCCATTTGCAGTCTCGATGGGGCATTGATCTAATAATCTGTGTCTGTTAATAAAATTTCTCAAAAATATTGCTCTCATTCAGTACTAGGATTCCTCTGATAGTGTGTAAAGAAGATAATTAATTGTACTCCTGTTTGTCAAAGGTCCCCTCAGCTGTCAGCGTGAACATGAGAGTCTTCAGATGCTGGAGAGATGCCAAGATACTGTATCAAGCCTCATTCAACAGATTGAGCAGCTCATGGCTGGTGAGTAATTTATCTTTTCACCCAACCAGGAATATCTGCTGTGAATTATATCTTGATTTTGATACTTCATTTGATTCCGGTTACCTCAGGCTGGCTCAGTTATATACATTAAAGGTCTGGAGCAAGTAGAATCCTAGAATGAGTACAGCATAGAAGGAGGTCACTTGGCCTGCCATATTTGTGTCAGCTGTCTTTGACAGCAACTCAGCTAGACTCACTCAACCACAATGCCCGTAGCCCTGTAATTTTTTTTCTATTCCAATAATTATTCCATTTCCTGGTGAATGCCTCGTTTGAGTCTGTTTAGAAAAAAAATATCTCAGGCAGTGCATTCAAAATCCTAATCATGTGCTGTGTTAAATAAAACATTTTCCTTGTCTGTCTATGGTTCTTTTACCATCACCTTAAATTTTTGTCTTCTGGGTCTTGACCTTACTGACAATGGATATTGTCTATCATATCTATTTTGTCCAGGTACCTCTTGATTTTGAACACCCCAGCAATCTTCTCTTAGTCTTCTCTAAGGCAAACTCCAGTCCTAGCTTCTCCATCCTGTTTACATATCTGAAGACTTTGTCTCTGGTACCCTTGTAATAAATCTTTTCTGCCTGTCTAAAACGTTATAACCTTCTTAAAGTTCTGTGCCCAGAGTTGTGTAGTGTTTTATAGAGGTTTGCCATACCTATGCTTTTGTATTTTATGTTTCTATTTAAAATCCCAGGATCCTGTATTCCTTATTACTTACTCATCCTGCCCTGCCTTAACAATTTGAATCCATGTACCCCCATATCCTGCTTCTCTTGGATTCTCTTTGGAATTGCTATTATTTGGTCATTCCTGCTGTGAGAGTATCACTTGCAAGACATATATTTGTTCTCCTTGAGCAGGTGGTAGCGTTATTGAATTGCCACTGTGCACGTGCTATAGGTGCACCAATAGTGCAATTAAGGAGATGGTTCCAGGCTTTTGACAAAGTAGCAGAGAAGGAATAGTATTTTGTTCAAAGTCAGGATGATATGTGGTTTGGAGGGAGTTTTGGAGGTGGTGATGTTGCTGTGGTCCTTCTAGGTGGCAGAGACCACTGGTTTAAGAAGACGCTATAGAAGGAGAATTGTATCCTTCATATTGTCTCTCCATCATTTTTGGTATCAAAATGGATCAGTTCAGACTCCTCTATATTACTTTTTATCTACCACATATCTGTCAATTCTACAGTCTGGCTGTCTTAAATAAGACAATCACTAACTCTCTTCACAGTCCACAGATCTTGAAGTTTGTATCATCAACATATTTTGAAATTGGGCCCTGCACACCCAAGTCAAGGTCATTAATGCGGATAAAGAAAAACAATGGCAGCAATACAGGTCCCTAGGAATTTGTGTATATATGTTCCTCCAGTACAAATAGCCATATATTACCACCCTTTGTGTGACACAGCCAGTTTTTTTCAGTCATGCTTTCATTGTTCCCTTTGTTTCATTGACTTTAACTTTGCTGGTAACACTTTTATCTAGCACGTTATCAAATGCCTTTAAAAACCGAAAGAACTGCGGATGCTGTAAATCAGAAACAAAAATCGAAGTTGCTGGAAAAGCTCAGCAGGTCTGGCGGCACCTGTGAAGAGAAATCAGAGTTAACGTTTCAAGCCTTGTGACCCTTCCTCAGAACTGATGGTAGGCAGGAAAATGTCAGTTTATATGCAGAAGATAGGGTTGGGGGAGGGTGTAAGGAGTAAATGATAGGTAAATGACAGACAAAGGACTGGATAACAATCTGGCTAGGAGGGTGAATAGCTGTTAATGGAGACTGTTAGTGGCTAACAATGGGTTGTGTGTAACAGCAGACTATGTGATAATAGCAGATTATCCCCACCTATCGTTTACTCCTCACCCGTCCCCACCCTATCTTCTTCACATAAACTGCCATTTTCCCAGCTATCATCAGCTCTGAGGAAGGGTCACTTGACCTGAAATGTGAACTCTGATTTTCTCTCCACAGATGCTGCCAGACTTGCTGAGCTCTTCCAGCAAACTGTATTTTTCTTATTTACAGCATCTGCATTTCTTTTGGCTGTCATATGTATCGCCAGCCTTTCTTGTTTCTCATCTTTATCAATTCCTAGCCAGCCAATGTCTCAACTAAAGTGTCTTTTCATTGTTACAATACTGTTGACAAACTAAATTTGTTATTGTCTGCTGGGGAACAGTAACTTTTTATACATAAAATAAAGTTTGAAATCCCAGGAATACAGTAAAAGAATAAAGCCACAAGGTTGCACAGTTTTTCCAACGTTAGAGAAGCAAACAATCTACTAAACAAGTTATACTCTAACATCCTGAATTAGCCAGAGTATGTATGATTTAACAGAAAATACGTGGTCAAATATCTCAGAGTACAGATATAGAGGCAGTTAAGACCGATTCCACTGACTTCTTAGCAACATAGTTTCTCCCCCACCCCACCAGCTGACATTACTGATATGGTGGGTGATATAATCTCACTAAGACACTGTCTCTTCTACAAGGGTTTCCAATTCTTCATTTCCAAAGATTAGCTTCTGAAATTCCTTGAAAATTCTTATGTCACTTATTTCTTAATGACTGCTCATGGGCTGTTACTTTCTTCCCCCAAAGTTGCACACCACCGAATTCCCTTGACTGCACTCCAGCACCTTATCCAAGGCACAATGCCAGCTCTTTGGCAGACAACAAGCTTCCCTATGCTAACATTACCCTGAGGGTTCCAATATTTCTCAGCTGCACCAAGCACATGTTGCTTGTGGCTTCCTTTAACCCCACTTTCAGCTGCTCTGGATTATCAGGACTACTTGTGAGCTCCAACGCCAACTATTTGAATCTAATGCCTCCCAGGGCTTCTGTGACCTCTGACTGTCCAGAGCCTGTTACAGCTGTACACTTCCAGTTAAGCCTCTTCTACCGCTGCTGATCATCACCCAGTCCCATCTTATCTTTTCCTGCTGCCACTGGTCTCATTGATGGATTTTCATGCCATCACGATTACACAGACCCTCCATTCTGAGGATGACAGAACCCTCCCCCAGTTTACAGTTGCTAAGAAGAATCGGGAACAAAATCGGAAATTGCAGAAAAGCATCTGTAGAGAGAAATTGCAGTTAACATTTCGGGTTGATGTCAGAACTGATGAAGGGTCATTCAACCTGAAATGTTAACTTAGATTTCTCTCCACAGGTTCTGCCAGACCAGTTCTTTTGGTTTTTATTAAGAATCAGGAATGCTGGGCTGAGCATGTGTGGCCTGTCCTGCTTTACGCACATAGTGGAAAAGAAGGACAGAATTGTCATCAGTTCCTGCCCATAAAGAAAATGTAAGTTTGGATTTCTCAACTATGTTACTCCCCTGCAAGTTTAGATCAGGCATAAATCTGTTAAAGCATCTGGTGCAAGGGGCTCAATTGGTTGGCTGGCTGGTTTGAAATGCAAAGGGATGCCAACAACAAGTGTTCAATTACTGCCCCAGCTGAGATTACCATGAAGGACTCTCCTCCTTAACCTTAGCCCTTACCTGAGGTGTGGTGACCCTGGGGTTAAGCCACCACCAGTCTTATCTCTCTAATGAGAGAGCAGCTGTATGGTCTGATAAGACTATGGGGATTTTACTATTACCTTTGCATCAATCAAGTCATCTTTCACAATGTCAACCAAATAGTGATTGACATTGAGCAGATCTACTAGGAGACACATTGCAAGCAATCCTAACTTTCTCCCAGTTGGTATTCACCCAGAATGCAATTACCTTGGCTAAAATATGCATGATCAGAAATATCATAATGACGATTCCCATCCGAGATTAAGGTCTGCAATTCCACAGTTTGTGAGTTAATTGAGCATTGCCCAAGTACTGTGACAGGATTTGCCTTGGTCTGTCTGGTTTTATCACATTTTGGAAGGTATTTATCCACCAGAGCTGCCTAGTGTTTCCCATGTCATCATTTGACTGTCTGTGTTTTATCTGACAATAGCTGAAACTTTTTGGATGAAGTTTGGGGACTGCTGGACAGTCAACTTCAAAAAATGCAAATGTTTTGGCAGCAAGTCCGCACCCCTCCTATTCTACTCCACACTGCAGGAGCTGAAGGAGATGGAGGCCCTCCGGTTTCAAGTACGTACTCTCCAAAGACAGATTCAGATTCAAAAGGTAATTTCTATTGGAACTACTGTACATATTTGCAATATTAAAACAGAGTATTTCAATGAAAGAGATTCACAATTACTCTTGTTGCTTCTGTCTCCAACGAAAGTACCCAAGAAATTTTCCTGGTTATTTTCTTGCTACCTGATTAATGTATTACAGTGTGAAATAGTGAGCAACTTTGGTTATGATCTTTTTGAGCCAGTTAAAGAAACAAAGTCTTGTGTTTATGAAATGCCTTTCATGGTTAAAAGAAATGCCATGTGCTTTACAGCCAACAATATACTTTTAAAACGTAGTTACTGGAAACACTGCAGTGCATTTGACAACAGCATAATGAACAGTTCACTTGTTTTTGTCATTGAAGGTTAAATATAAGCGAGGACGCAGCAACATTCTGCATAACAAAGTCTTGTTAATAACAACAAATCCAAATAACCAGTTATTTTGCTTCTTAGTGACATTTGTGGAGGGATGAACAGTAGCCAAGACCCCTAATCTTCAATGCTTTTTAGGTTTTTCCATGTTTTCAACAGGAGATGAAGCCTTGCTCCAACTTCTGTCTTAAAATTACCCTCTGAGACAATATTTCATGAGTGGGTCAGCTCGAATTGTATCTTGTGGACTATGTGCTGAGCTATGTCTTTACTCCAGTGAGAGTTCTACTCACTGAAACACATTATCATGACATCTTTCACTGGATCACTTTACTGCTCTGCTTTTTCTGTGCTATTGAAGAATGATTGATTGATTGCTGTGTCGAGAAATGAATTATTTGTTCTCATTATGCAGAGTAATTCGAGGGTGTTATCACAAAACAAGAAAAATATCATCTTTCTGTTACTTCATGATCTTTGTTATAATGGTTTAATTCATGAGTATAGGAACCAGATTTTACTATGGCCCTTTATGCAGTGCTTGAATTAGTGTCAGATTAACTCATTCTTGTTCACAAGAAAACAATGTATTTCTTTCTTTGCCAAAAATAAGAACAGAGCATCTCTCCAAATCCAAATAACAGCAGAATAGTTCAGGTATTTCTATTGTGCCTGTTTAGATGGGGAAGTATGTTTCCATTATGTACTGAGGCACAGAGACTGCTGAGACCGGGGTTCTACCTTAGTTGAGGATATATGCTGGCATACTTTGAATCAGATCCAAATCCCACTCCAGGTCACTGTGTCTGGAGAATACTGCAGAAGGCAACTAGGAACTGAATTGACTAAGTTGTGATGCTTACCAGAATGAAATAATCAGCATGGGTCAGGAGTGGGACGATAGTGAGTTTGTAGTAATGTACATCCCTCTAGATGTGAGTATATAAACTGAATGTAAATCAGATTTACAGTTGGGAACTGACTGTTGCTGACTTTTGTTTCTCTTCAGGCTATGGCAGAAGAGCTGCTTCCCATTCTATTTTCCTCCATGCCTTCAGAGCAATCCATTTACCACCTTTATCGAGCGGTGTACTCTCAGCTTTGTGAAGGAGGAGAGCAATTTCCTGCCTTGGTGCGGGATAACATACCTGAGTGACTGAAGCAACTGATGCAGCCAACCAAAATTGTGACAAAGATCCAGGCCTACAAGATGCTTCAAATATTTCAGAATAATTTGATAAGAATTTGTCTGGAGAAGCACAAAGGGTTTCATACAGATCGGTCATCTCCATCACCACCATGACCATCCATACTCAGCCCAATCAAAGTGTCCACATTAAGTGCTACCTGTAAGGACTCTCTGTGAAATGAATATGGCCAACTTTACTCACTTCTGTAGAGAAGAAGACCCAGAATTAGCACCTGATGGGCAATCTCTCTGAGAAGGAATGGTGGATTATTTGGTATGAGAAATGGAAAACTATTAGACAGATGCATTGTTCAGAGCTGGAGATATTATATCAGGGCTGTACACTGCATCTAGCCTGTGCTGTACCTGCCTTGGGGCTGTTTTATGCTGCCATTTAGTGTCCCTTTCCAGCATTAACATTGTTTATACTGATATACAGCAATATACTTTTTTGTATTATGCATATACAGAACACAAAATCTGTACTTCTTTTGCTAGTTGAATGAAAAAATATCAGTGATTGCAGAGTTTAGATTTGTGTAGCTATTAAAAATCACCAAATGTATTCCCTGAATATATGTTTATAAAGGAGAGCTGTCATTGACCACCTCATGTCAAATTCTCCCATCTAGAGGGACTGCTTTGTTGCTCACTTTTCATCTAAGAATATTCTGATTGAATTGGTTCCCAGAAACAAATACAGTGTCAACTTTCCAAATCAGTGAGCCTGGATGGTGTGGTGATATAGGAATATTGGTGTCAGTTTCCTTTTCGAGATCCACTTGATTGGGAAAATGCATGAGTTACAGGATAGATTTAGAGATGTAAGAAATCTTTGGTGTGAAACTTGGGTAATTAACTGAATTCTAATATAAGGATGACAAAGGGAGACTGGTGAAGTGAGCAGATCATTGGACCTGAAAGTTAGTGCAGAGAAATGTGAAATCAGGGAGGTGATGCCCTAGTAGTAATATTGCCAGACTGTTAATCTGGGGTCCATCCAGGTTCAAATCCCATCATGCCAGATGGTTATAGAGTCATAGCGATGTAAAGCAGGAAACAGATCCTTCAGTCCAATTCATCCATGCTGACCAGATATTCTAAATTATTCTCATCCCATTTGCCAGCATTTGGCCCATATCGCTCCGAACCATTCCTATTCTTGTACCAATCCAGATGCCTTTTAAATGTGGTAATTGTACCAGTCTCCACCGCTTTCCTCTGGCAGTTCATTCCCTACACACACTAATGTTTGAATTGAATAAAAATCTGGAACTAAGAGACAAATGATGACTGTGCTAATTGTCAGAAACACCATCCCATTCATTAAATGTTCTTTAGAGAAGGAAACTGCTTAGCCAGCAGTGCCCACATTCCCATGAACAAATAAAAAGCAGTAGCATGACAGTAAACACAGAGAGCCCAAAATTTTTGTTTCCCACTGTCATGTGAAAAGCAGCTAATAAGAGGTTGGTCAGGGAGGTAGAGTTAATTTAGTCATGCCAGATCCAATTTCTAAAAGGTTTAGCATGTTTTCCAATCTAATTGATTTTTTTTCACAAAGTAACAAGGTCAATGAAGGGAATGCAATGGATGTTATCTATGAATTTTAAGAAAGAACTGCACAGAAATTTGATTAACAGAAGTGAGGCTTGTGAAATATGAGAGTCAGTGTCAGGTTCGATAAAGCATTAGCTTAAGCACGGAGAACAGTAATGTGGCAAATTGATATTTTTCAGAATGAAGGATGGTAGACAGTGGTGTTCCCTGAGAGTCAAAACTAAGATCACTGCTTTTGTGCTTGCTATATAATATAAATATACATTTTTAATTTATATCCTAATTATTTGGATATTGGAAAATAAAAGAAAATCCTTTTATCAATGATGCTTAACTTGGAGTGGCAAACAATGAGGATGTTAATAATTGACTGCAACAGGCCATATAGATATGAAAGCAGAATGAACACACAAGTAGCAAATTAAATTTGATATAAAGAAGTGCAAGGTGACGCACTTTAGCAGAAGGAGTAGGGAGAAATAACATAGACTTAATGGCACAATTCCAGAAACAAAGGGACCTCTGGGTAAATGTGCACAAACTTTCAAATGTGTAAGGACATTTGAAAGAGCAATCAGCATAGCATTTATGAGCTTGGAATCATAAACAGATATTGAATACAATGTCAGGAAGTTATGCTGAGCAATTATGAAATCTGAGTATTATAACCACTTCTGGTCACCACACTTTAGGAAGGATGTGAGAATTCTTAAGGGTGCAAAGGAGATTTGCCACAATAGTTCCAGGGATGCAGCAGTTTAGCTGTAAAGTTAGGATGGAGAAACTGGAGCTGTTGGAAGAAAAATCAAATAGAGGTATGCATGGTTATGACTGGTTAGATAAGTATATAAAGTTGTTCACAATTATGCTATCAGTATCAGGAAGATAATCCATTATCAAAAGGAAATTAAGGCATTTGAAAATAAATTTGCAGTCTTATGGAGATAATGAATATATTGGACTAACTGGATTATTCTAGAGAATTACTATGGATTTGATAGGCTATATGGCCTCCTGCTGTTTTATTATGACTTTAAAGGGGCTTAGGAACAGAGATCATGGAAGGGGCCATGACGAGTTATAATGCTGCCTTTTTCAAAAAGAGCAAAAAAAATGTGTACAGGATCCTTGGCTTGATTTAATAAAAGCCTAGAGTACAAAAGCAGGAAGTTACGATAAACTTTTATAAATCACTGGTTTGACTTCAAGTAATTAATTGTGTCCAATTCTGAGCACCACCTTTTTATGACTTGAGTCAAGTCCTTGGAGTCACTGCAGAAGAGATTTACTGGCTGATATTAGGATCAAGGATTTTTAATGGTGACATTAGAGAAGTTAGACATGTTCCCCTTAGACCTGACCTGGTTAGGGGAGATTTAATGGAGGTGTTGAAACCAAGGATTTTGATAGGAGAAACTGTTTCCAGTGGTATAGAGGTCAGAAATTTCTAAAGGGGACAAAAGGAGGTTATGGTGTTGGGAGGGATATACATTGTCCACTGCCTGAAATTATGGTGAAAATAGGTTCAGTAATTCAAGAAATGATTGGATATACATTTGAAAAACAAAGATATGCAGGGCTGAGGTTAGGAAAAACAAGAGATCGGACTAATCTAACTGCTCTTTCTACAGCTGGGACAGGTTCAACAGGCTGAAGGGTCTTCAATTCTGTTTCCCTTTCTGATTACAGCTTGAAAATTGCTGCCTGTGTATCTATTATTTTGTGAGACTGTATGGATCGATTTCCTGTTCTTTGTTTTGCCGGCCAAGGTCAGAAGTCGCACAACATCAGGTTATAGTCCAGCAGGTTTATTTGGGATCACAAGTTTTCAAAGAACAATACAGCACAGGCTCAGACCCTTCGGTGCTCCAAGCCTGCACCGACCCATTTTGCCCTTCCATATTAAAACTGTCTTCACTTACTTCACCTGACGAAGGAGCAGCACTCAGAAAACTTGTGATTTTAAATAAACTTGTTGGACTAAGCCTGGTGTCATGTAACTTCTGACTTTGTCCATCCCAGTCCAACGACAGCACCTCCACATCAAGTTTTGCTGGCAGCTGCTGTTTTGAAAAATATCAAAAGTTTGGTTTGCATGTGGATTTTTCCTATCAGTTTGGATCCTTAGCTGAAGCAATTACAAACCCAATTGTACTGTTATCTGCTAAAATACTCTCCAACAAGTACAGCCAGCAATGAGGAGGTCTAAACCAATCAGAACCATGGGAGATAACACCGTATGGAGCTGAAGGAACACAGCAGGCCAGGCAGCATCAGAGGAGCAGGAAAGTTGACGTTTCAGGTCGGGACCCTTCAGAAAATTTTCTGAAGAAGGGTCCCAAACCGAAACGTCAACTTTCCTGCTCCTCTGATGCTGCTTGGCCTGCAGTGTTCCTCTAGCTCCACACTGTTATCTCTGACTCCAGCATCAGCAGTTCTTATTATCTCTCAGTGAGTCAGAAACCTTGGGATATTGCTGTGGTCACTTTGTTTGTTTTCCATTTATCCTTTTTACTGCATTTAAACATTAGGAAGAGCAATGACAACAGAAACAAGAAAATTTCCCAAAGGCATTCTTCTGTCAGTCAGTAAACAGTCAAGTCTTGAATTGGGAATGGTGGAGGCTTGTATGCTATCGGTTCTTTTTTTTACAGGGACAGGAAGGAAACTCCCTGCTGCTTCAACTGGGTGGATGCTGTGCAACATCTGATAATTTGGATGGTGCAGCAAGGATGATTGTTATTACGGTCATTTTTCCTCCGCTACAGGAAACTGAGGTTTCCTCTGATGTCAAGCTCAAGTTAATCTTTATGTAGTCAAATCAAAGCCACTATTAGTCTAATGGATAAGCACGAGCTATGCTATCTGCCTAAGCATCTTTGCTTCTTTGTACTCCATTCCAACCTAGACCTTGCCTTGTCTTTAAACCAAGCAAAGTCCTGTCCTCAACTTAGACTATTTCCTTTTTTTTCTATTAAAGAACTACTTCCTCCTGTTTTTTATGATGCCATGGCTTTGCATAGTGTCAGAAAACGTACACCTTCTCTGGGATGAGTTTTATGGAGGTAAGTTGAGAGCTGTTAATCTTGTTGCTCAGCAACACACTTTCCTCAATGAAGAAGGCCTCAATTTTTCAGACGCACTTATTCATAGAAAACTGAACATAAGAAAATAAAGACTTTTAGATGACAAAGTTTACAAAGCATAGAATATGGGAGACCAGGCAATGAGTGTGTTGCAATAGTTAAGTATCAAGGTAAGAAAGGCATGAATGAGGATTTTAACAACAGATGATTTGATGCGGTTTAGAGTCCACTTGGATGATGTTACTGAAATGGAAATGGGTGGTCATAGCAATGGTGAGGATAATTGATTATCAGATCATCTCGGGATTAAATATGACACAGGTGGTTCTGAAGAATGGTTGCTGGACTCAAAATTAACTCTGCTTTCTGTTCACAGATGCTGCCAGAGCTGCTAAGCTTCTGTTTAGTTTCATATTTCAGCATCCACATTTCCTTGTTTTAGTCTCAAACAGATTGGGAAGATATTGGATATGTTTGTGGTCTCCTTTGGTTAAGGTTAAAGAAAATTAGACTTCAGAATTCAAAATATTGCTGATAAAAGTTGTAAAAACGGTTTAGATAGGGAAAACATTTTTCATTGTTTCATGCTACAATGTTTGCTTGCTAATCAAACTGTCTGTAATTTGTGTAATTGGTTGGATTATCATACATGTGTTCTTGCTCAACTTTTGAGACAAATTCTACATTTGTTAATAGCTTTTATTGTTTTCATTCAATTGGCCTTTCAGGAAACTTAATCAAACAGATACCTTAGTTGAAATAGCTCCCTCACCATTTTTTTTTGTACAAAAGCAAAAATAGATTGACAAGCTAATCTTGAAGTGAGAATGAATCAGAGGTTAACCTTTAACTTGCCATCTGAGACTAGAACTCTAAGTAAGGTACCAAGATCTTGTTGTGCATTGTTAACACCAGTTAATACAGGAAATTACAATTTGTGAATTACTTGTGTAAAGTTGCGATGTTGTAAGGAAATAAGTATATTTCAGCAGGTGGCCACATTGTGCTACCAGTTTCTAGCTTGGAAATTGTAACAATCACCTTAGAGTGCTTTTCTGTCTGCCCTTGATGTTTCCTTTTGGAAGCAACGGCAAGTTCATAGAGTCATGCAGCACAGAAATAGGCCCTTTGGCCCAACTTGTCCATGCCAACCAAGTTTCCTAAACTGAACTAGACCTATTTACCTGCGTTTGGCCCATATCTCTCTAAACCTTTCCTATCCAAGTACCTGTCTAAATGTCTTTTAACTTGTAATTATACTATCCTCTACCACTTCTTCTCACAACTGGTTCATTATACGCACCACTCTCTCTTTTTTAAATCTTAACCCTCTCACCTAAAACCTATGCCCTCTTGTTTGTGAGGGGCTTTGATACCCAGGACAAATAACAAAAGACCTTATTTTCATGGTCTTCTGGATAAGTTACACTTGGCTTGATATTAAGCAGTATGAGTTGTTCTCTGTGAAGGTGTAGTGACCGAGAGAGGTAGGAGTAGAAGTAGGTCCTTCAGTCTGCTCTGCTGTTCAGAGAGATCATGGTTGATCTGTTAATGCTCAATTTATTTTTTCCTGCTTTTTCCCATTACTTATTAAAAATCTACCTCAGCATTCAATATACCTAATGACCTAGCCTGCACAGTCCTCTGTAGTAAAGAATTCCATAGATTTTCTACCCTTACTCTAAACCTAGATTGTCCCATAAGAGGAAAACAACGTTTCCGTAGTGATGGAAGCATCCCTACTTTTGGATCAGAAGCTCCAGGTTTGAGTCACAAACTAAAGTAAGGCTATGCACAGCGTGGTCGCTAACTTTTAACGGTTGGTGACAAGGAGTCGATTCCATGTTCAGCTATCCTGCAGAAGGCAATGGCATACCAATGCAATACCTTGTTCATTAGCATGAAACAATCCAATGGCAGTCCAGTTACAACATGCGAAAGGGGGAAAGTAAGAAGACGGAGAACTGCTTTTCGGAGGTAACTTACAGATATGCATACATATGGAGAGAAACACCCACGTACAGACAAACTGTAGTCTCGTAGTTGCACACACACACAGACAGACAAGCAAACACGGGCACAAGTGCAAATACTTAGAGACAAATACGACCTAGCGATGTGGGCACAGAGATATGCAAATATTAACATATATAGACATATGCAGATATACACATACTGACATAAAGACAGACACAAACACATATGCCACATAGGTTCTGGCCACGCCTATTGCGATGACATCAGCCTACGTTGCTGCTAGTTCTTATACGGGTGAGGAAGGAGGGATCTGAACGGCACAAGTGTGAATTGATTAGAAGCTGGGGAAGCTTTGCCGCTAATTGTTCCTTCGTTTCTCTCCATGTGAATGAGCCATATCGTAATGGGTTGTAAGTCGAACCCGATGGCGTGTCGCCAGCACCAGAACTCGGGGTTGAAGACGATGGAATCGGTATCGGTGTTGGAGCGACTAGCCGTGACCACAGGAGGGACGGAACGCTCCTGGTATCGCTGCATCTTCCCTTTCGGACTGGTGTCTCTGGTGGTGGGGATCGCGGTAACCAGCATCACCTTCTCGGTCAGGGAGAGGCGGATGGACGCCGCTAAACTGGTCTCACTATCGGTACTTGGGTTCAGTTTGATCCTTATCTCATCCGCTTTCGGCTGCTGGAAGGTGCACCGGGACAGAAGGGAGCGGCGGGAGGTCAGTTCTCCAGCCGGGGAGAGCATCTTGTGAGACTGCGACCGGTCTGAGCGCTCGCAACCCGGACGGATACCTCACACACCAGAGATAAATGGAGAGGCTGCTCGGGACCGAGTTTGCGCCCCCCCTCCTCCTCCTCCCAAACCCTCACCTAATGCCTAAGGTTTGGCTGAAACGGACTGAGATGTACAGGAATCAATAATGGCTACAATCAGGAAGAACCGTAGTCCGGGTTTCTGCAAGTCCTACTTTTTGCGGGAAATTGGGCCAAATGGGAAGCAGATGGAAAGTCGGACAAAGCCCGCGAGGCTGTGAATTAAACCTGTGCCAAAATGGAACGAGTGGAGGACTTGGCGATTTCAAATTCCAATCCTGTGGGTTTATAAAAATCAAAAGGAGCAGGCGCCGTGTGTCTGCTCCGGACACGGCGCATGAGGCACCTACACCTCTACATCTCCCTCCTTTTCCTTCATATTCCCATTCCCACTATTTTAACAATTTCCTCTCTTGCTCTCCCTCCACGTCTTCCTCTCTTCACCTCTCCCTTTTCCATTCTTTCCCTATTCTCACTTTTTGTCCAACTCTCCCTCTCTCTTCACGTTTCTCTGTTTCTGCTGCCCTTTGCCACTCTGCGCTTCTTAATAACTGCAAGAATTCAAATCTAATCTTTATTATCGAAAGATGTAATCGAGTAATGCAATGGGATTTAAATACTTTTCATTAATCAACACAGAGACGTTTTGAAATTAATGTATAATGTACACAGACCCCCATTCCTTGCAGGTGGGAACTGTTAATAACCATCTTCATTTTAAAAAAAATAATTCCTCCTGTATTGAAGATAAGCTCGCTAGCAGTGACTGTGATATATTCATATGAACCGTAATTGTACATCGTAATTGCATTATGTGAGCAGTTCCCATTCCAGCCAATGTCAGAACCTGAGAGTGCCTGAGCGTCAGCGAAAAGTCCATTTTTTTTAAACAAAGCTCCAGTAGAGTTTTGTTTTCATTCGTGGAATGTAGGTGTTGCTGGTTCAGCCAGATATGTTGCTCATTCTTAATTGCCCTGGAGAAGGTGGTGCTGGTGAGCTGCCTTCATGATTTGCTGCAGTCTGTGGGGGCTAGATAGACCCATAGGAAAGGACGTGTAATGAAAGGAATTCCATGATTTTGAATCAGCAACAGTGATGGAACAATTACACAGTTTTGTTGGGATAATGCATTGAAAGGCAATTTGCAGGTGGTGGTGTTTCTATGCATCTGCTGCCCTCTTTGACCTTTTAGATGGTAGAGATTACAGATTTGGACAGTGCTGTTGGAGGAGCCTTGTTGACCCGCTGCAATGCATCTTGTAGATGGCACACACTTTTGCCACTAATCATGGAGTGAGTAAATGTTAATGTGCTGGACGGGGTACCAATCAAGCGGGTTGCTTTGTCCTGTTGAGCTTCTTGAGTGTGTTTGCAGCTGTACTTATCCAAGCAAGTGGACAGTATTCCATCACACTCCTACTGGTGCCTTGTAGATGATGACATGCTTCTGCAAACTAGAAGGTGAGCTACTCATCTCAGAGTTCCTAGCCTCTGATCTGTCCTTATCAATGCTGTGTCTAAATGGCTGTTCCAGTTCAGTATCTAATCAATGGATTTTGATAGTATTGAATGTCAAGGGGAGATGGTTAATTTTCTCTTGTTGGTGATATTATCTTGTGCTTGTTTGGTTACTTGCTACTAAAATACCAAGCCTGGATATTCTCTAGGAGGATTGCTGCATATGGATTGATTTTAATCAGATCACCAGCAATGAATAAGGACAAATACAGACTTGGTTAGTTAACTACTTCAGTGTTTGAACCAAATTAGATTACTGAGAGAATAAGGGAGTGTTTGGTATAATGAAGTGTAGTTGATTCTGTGATTTTCCTTCAATCTTTGTATTAACTTTGCATTGGGAGAACAGGTATCCTATCTCTATAGCAGAATAATTTGCTCATTGAATGGCTTAAAACACAAGGCTTGGACTTCTGATTGAAGCAGTGAAGGGTTGCTAATGGATAAAAGTTTTGGGTGTTAGAAAGGAAATTAGGTTGATAGATTCAACCCAATGCTTTTCTAACACACAAAACAGCAATATATTGCCATCTTAAACTAGAACATGAATAATGCTGATGCCAAATAACATACTGGGTTAGAGACAGTAGGAACTGCAGATGCTGGAGAATCTGAGATAACAAGGTGTAGAGCTGGATGAACACAGCAGGCCAAGCAGCATCAGAATGCATCTAACATACTGGTTTATTTAAGATGTGTGTTCACAGTCTGTATACGACAGGTAGGCAATGAGCAAAAACAGAAGTTGCTGGAACGTTCTGAGGAAGGGTCACTGGATCTGAAATGTTAACTCTGATTTTTTCTTCACAGATGCTGCCAGACCTGCTGAGCTTTTCCAGCAACTTCTGTTTTTGTTCCTTATTTCCAGCATCCGCAGTTCTTATGGCTTTTATTTAGGTAGGCAATGAGGGTGAACTTCTGACTAATGTTAGACAGTCTAAATATTTTAATAATTTCTGTGTGCCTAAAATGTGTTGTCATAGAATTTTCCTTGACTCACTGCACCCTCTTTCCTGTTAATTTTCCCACAAAGAAGTCCAGTATCCTAATGTATACGTTCCATTTACCAACACAGCAGACCTATGCACTGCCCCAATGTGCACACAGACATTATAATTTCTAACTTCTAATAAATACACTTAAAAAGCAGAACCCTGATTTGATGGTTCACTGCCCCTCTTATTCATCAAAGCCTGTCACACTTGCCAGGAACCTGTGACTCATTCTCATGAATATTATCCTCTCCAATAGCAATTTGTGTTTTTTAACAAGAGACAGTTCTAATTGCTGTGAAATCTCAAATTATGTCCGTTTGATAATATTTTATAGATTCAATTACCAAATCAAAAGTTTTGGGCCCGATCTGGTTGTGAAATCATCTTGCATATATTGGCCTAAACATACATTTAGCAGAGGTGCTAATTTGTCTTGATAATAGTGACAGTAGCCCTTCAAGGTCAAATTGGACAAGCATCTTTAAGGAAAATATGGCATTGATTAAACCTGCTTGGACAGCAGGAAGGTCAATTACAAGGGTTTTGGTGGGTCTTTAGTGGCTTAGAGAAAATCTGTGTTAAAAGATAGTCATATAGCTTGAATGCATCCCTGCATTAACATGGTTTATAAACCTATTACGCAATCTATTAACACAGCATCATTTCAAGGTCTTGGTCGCCCACTCCATCCTTTCAAACCATTAGTACCTCATTCACTGTGATTTATTTATTTGGGTTATAAATGTAGAATCTCACAAAATAATATCTCTGTATATTGGAAATTAACTGACTGGGATATAAAGAAAGTAACTGGGAAAAAATTTAAAATCAAATAAGTTATTGTTAACTATGGGCTGAGTTAGCTTTCTCTGGTTGGAAGACTTGCTGGACGAAAAAGCATCATAGCCCTTGCTGAGGGAGCGACAGACGGCCAAGAAGTCTGGTCTGTTGCCAACAGCGGTGTCACAGTGAGAAATGTCTACGCTGATGGCAGATTGTGACCAATATGTTCCTGAACACTTTTAAAAATACTTGCTGGGTATGATGAAGAAACAGTGTTAAACAGTATAGTTCTTGAAAACCATTTTCAATTAGTCTCCATTTTGCACTGGCATGTGAGTGGCGACAGGAGAGGACTGCTTTATGTCTTGCTTGCAAGATATAAATTCCTCGTGATTAAAATGGAATGGTTTCTTTTGTAAGTTAATTATTTTATAATCCAATAAAACCTCTCAATTCATATTCTCCTTAGAAGCATGGCAAGGAGTTAATTTTATAATTGTTTCACTGCAATTACTGTACAACCATCCGTCTGAAGGAAATAATTATTCCATGTGTCCATAGTTAATTACTTGGTTCATTGCTGGTTTGACAACTTTGCCAGTACTTTCACTGCTGGGTGACGTGCAGGAGACAACCAATTTCCAAGGTCATGATATTCCACTGTGTGTCTCTCTTTCTCGTGACCTCAGCAGGATATAGCCCAGCAACCAACACCCTGCAATTAGTTGAAGTGGTGAGGACAAGGATGTTTAAAAGGTCAATAGGCCCAAAAGCCCAACCTTCTACAAATTCAACCCCACCCACCCTCTCGCCATATCCTCTGACTGTCTGTTTACCTGGTTTGGAGCCTAGCTGTGCAGTGACCGGGCAACAAAATATAAGATCTTTCTATTGTGACTTTAGAACATCTATACATTTGCATTCCAGTAGCTGAACAGCAGTGAGGTTGACCAGAGTACTGCAACTGTCTCTTTATCCAACAAAAAATACAAGACCCTGGTTTTAACCAACAGAATGTGTGTATATCTGTGTGAGAGGGATATGGTTTGGGGGTGGAGATTTTTATTTATAATGGGTTCTCAACCTGTGCATTTGAAGCACTTTAAATCGAATATTTTGACTGGTTTTCACCTTGCTCTTTGTTGTAATCTCTGAAAGTGAGATTGGCTGCATTGTTGATATTGAAAGATGTGTTAAAAGGAAAGTGTGTTTGACAACAAGCTGTCTCTTTGTTGATGCTGGGTTTTGAATTAATCAAATAATGTAAAGTTGTGTAGAATTTTACTTTAAGCTTTTTAAATAATGCTTGAAGCTGCTGTGAGTCGAGGCTAAAGGATTTGCACTTTGATAGTTTCCTGAATCTCACAGAAAATGTAGAATGGTAATATAAGTTTCTCGAATCAGGCTTTACCTTGTGATATTTAAATATTATGTGAATAATTCCCACATTTCCATAAATGTGATATATTTTTGTACTTTTTTCATAGGCATATTCTTCGAACAAATACTTTTGGTAAACTGTGCTGAAATCCACTGAAATACATAAAGAATGTCTTTGTCTTTGTGCTGAATGTTCTTGTACGTTATCACTTGGAACAAAAATGACTTTCACTGAACATTCTCTTGGTTTATTTTTTACAGAATTTTGTTTTGCAATCAGGAACACTTTAATTAGAATAACATTAAACTACTGTACTTGACAAGCACATTGCTATAATTAACAGCCACAACGCAAATATCATTGGTGTTCATGTTAAAAATACCCTAGTGTTCATAATACTATGAATGCCTTTTTTCTATTGCATTCATTATTGTTATTTTTTCTTAAATATTAAACACTCTGAAGTGTTTGGTACAGTTATCTACATTAAAGGTAAGGTAAAAGGACCACAGGGCTGCTCTTCGATTAGAGAAAGACGGGTAGTAGTGAGTTTAACTTGAAAATGACTCACACCTCTGGGAATTGAATTTGCACTATTAACATCATTGTGTATCACAAACCAATATCCCAGCCAACTGAGCTAACTTACCCCCATTAGGGCTATCTTATAAATCCGAGCCATTGGTTTGAGGTCACCTTTGCGTATGTGTCTCTGAATGCATCTAAGCATTCCACTCTGTTGTTAATCCCCATGTAAACAACACTATTGGCTGACTTCTTAGTTCTCTAACTATTATCCCTTTTCCACAATGCACACAATTCACCTATACGTCTCATAGACTCCCTACAGTGTGAAAGCAGGTCATTCGACCCATTGAGTGCATACCAACCCTCCAAAGGGCATCCCACCCAGACCCATCCCCATCTCCCAACCTTATCCCTGTGACCCTGCGTTTCCCATGGCTAATCCACCTAGCCTGCACTTCACTTGACACTGTAGGGCAATTTAGCATGACCAATCCACCCAACCTACACATCTTTGGACTGTGGGAGGAAATGGGAGCATGCAGAGGAAACCTACGCTCAGCTCGCTTCTACCTCCTTCCAAAAATCCACAAACAGGACTGTCTGAGCAGACACATTGTTTCTGCCTGCTCCTGCCCCACAGAACTCATCTCTTCCGACCTTGACTCCGTCTTCTCTCCCCTGGTCCAGTCCCTGCCCACGTACTTCGTGATTCCTCTGACGCTTTACACCCATTTCAAAATTTCCAGTTTGCAGGCTCCAGCCGCCTCCTCTTTACCATGGATGTACAATCCCTTTACACGTCCATTCCCACCAAGATGGTCTTACGGCTGTCCGCTTCTTCCTGGAGCAAAGGCCTGAACTGCCCCCACCCATCACACCCTCCTCCACTTGGCTGAGCTCCTCATCACCCTCAACAACTTCTCTTTTAACTCCTCTCAATTTCTTCAGGTCAGAGGGGTGGCCATGGGTACTCACCTGGGCGCCAGTTATGCCTATCTCTTCATGGGGTATGTGGAATATTTCTTCTTCTAGTCCTACTCTGGTTCCCACCCACAACTCTTTCTCTGATATATCATTGGTGCTGCTTCCCTCTCTTGTCCAGAATTAGAAAAGCTGATCGATTTCACTTCGAATTTCCACCCTGGCCTCACTTTCACCTGGTCTATCTCTGACTCCTCCATTCCTTTCCTCGACATCTCTGTTTCCATTTCTGGGGACAGACAGGTTACTAATATCCACTATAAACCCACTGACCCACAGCTACCTGGACTATACATCTTCGCACCCTGCTTCCTGTAAAGACTCCATTCCATTCTCTCAGTTCCTCTGTCTCCGTCACATATGTTAAGATGAGGCCAACTTCAACAAGGCAGCCTCTGAAATGTCCACCTTTTTTCCTCAACCGAGGATTCCCCAGCACTGTTGTCGATAGGGTCCTCAACCAGATGTGGCTCATCTCCTGCACATCTGCCCTCACCCACTCTCTTCCCTACTGCAACAGTGATAAGGTTCTCCTTGTTCTTACCTACCATCCCACCAGCATCCACATCCAGAAGATCATCAGACACCATTTCCGCCACCTCCAGTGAGACCCATATTCCCTTCCCCTCCCTTGTCTGCCTTCTGCAGGGACAATTCCCACCAGGACACCCTGGTCCACTCTTCCTCCACTCCCAACACACACCCCCCTCCCCCCACAGTCCCACAACACCTTCCCCTACAACCAACGAAAGTGTAACACCTGCCCATTTACCTCCTCCCTCCCCAGTATCCAAGGGCCCAAACATAGCTTCCAGGTGAAGCAACACTTCACCCGCACTTCCCAGAATCTAGTCTACTGCATTCGCTGCTCACAATGTGGTCTCCTGTACATTAGGGAAACAAAGCGTAGACTGGGTGACCACTTCAAAGAACATCTACATTCTGCTTGCAAAAAAGACCCTGAACTTCCAGTTGCCTGCCACTTTAACACAGCACCCTGTTCCCTGGCCAACATCTCTGTCTCGGGTTTACTGCAGTGTTCCAGCAAAGGTCAGCATGAGTTGGAAGAAAAACACTTCATTTTCTGCTTGGGGACCCTGCAGCCCTCTGGACTCAATATTGAGTTCAATAATTTTAGGGCTTAAACTCTCCCATGTCCTAGCTGCCTACCCCACATACCATTCCTTGTTATCACAGTCTGCTATTACACACTACCTATAGTTAGTCATTAACAGTCTCCATTAACACCTATTCACCCTCCTAGCCAGATCGTTAACAAGTCCTATGTCTATCCAACCGCTCTTCTCTCTCTTTGGGCTCTATCCCCACCTATCATTTACTCCTTATCCCCTTGCCCTACCTATTTTCCACATATGAAGTGACAACTTCCTAGCTACCATCAGTTCTGATGAAAGGTCACTGGAACTAAAACACAGGCCAGACTAGGTAAGGATGGCAGTTTCCTTCCCTAAAAGACATTCGTGAACCAGGTGGGGTTTTCCCCAAGTGATCGACAATGGGTTCACTTCGACTCTCTGTTCCAGATTTTTATTGAATTCACTTCCACCATCCACCATGGTGGGATTCAAACTTAGGTTGCCAGAACCTTACCTAGGTCTCTGAATTAATGGTCCAATGATGATACCACAAATGTCAACTTAGATTATGTGACCAATTTTTAAGTATTGGATTTCAATCCATAATTTTCTGATTTAAAAGGGAGAAGGCTACCCCAAGGCAAACTCAACAGAAGAGAGTTAAATAAATCAGAATTGAGATTTATAAGTTTTTTTTTTAGTGAATTTTGCAGCAATCATAGCTGTACTGAAGAAAGAATTTACCCTAAAGTAGACTGGGTAAGAAGGATAGCAGGCCAAGCAGCATCTGAGGAGCAGGAAAGCTGACGTTTCAGGTCTGGACCCTTCTTCAGAAAGGGTCCAGACCCGAAACGTCAGCTTTCCTGCTCCTCTGATGCTGCTTTGCCTGCTGTGTTCATCCAGCTCTACACCTTGTTATCTCAGATTCTCCAGCATCGGCAGTTCCTACTATCTCTGGGTAAGAAGGATGTTTGTGATCAAAATGGGAAGAGTACAGTTTCTGTAGAATGTTGTGTGATTAATTAAATAATCCAAGCAAGTGATAGGTAATTCTTACACAAAGTACAATGCAGAAAAAGCCATTCAACCCAACCAGTCCATATCGGTATTCATGATTTATAAGGTGGTTAGAGCAAAGTGACAATGAGAGGTGAGTTTCTATGGGGAATTTGCTGTTTGGTGACTAAAATCTCAGCAGCAAAAGTCCTGGAAATAGGAAAAACAAAGAAGGAAAATATAATGGGAGACTAGAGAGAGTAAGACACAATGTTAAAGAACACAAGCAGAAGCAGGAAGGAATATAACCAGAGCTTTTGAACATACATACATTCAAAAAACATACAAAATAGGAGCAAGAGTAGGCCATTTGGCCTTTTGAGCCTGATTTACCATTCAATGTAACAACACAGATGACAACATTTACAGAATGTTCCTAAGGAATGGCCAGCACAAAGTATTGACTTAACATCTTAGTGTTGATGCATAAATCCTTGTTTTTTGGTCCCAAAATGAGAATATCCTTGATTATCATCCTTTCACTATTTTAAAGACTTTTGGGTTGTCTTTAATGATAGCTGCCAGTCTCTTCCAATTCTTTCTGTTTGCCTTATTTCCATTTTTATTTCCCCTCTGAACTTTCCAATCAGCTGATTCTCACTTGCATCATCAAAATGACATTTATCATACACACCCTTCTACTGTTCCATCTTCATAATTGAGAAAAATAGGCAGAACAGGATGAGACAACTTGAGAGACGAAAAATTGAGAGTAAGAAAACGATAAAAGTATGCTACACATTTTGCCACAGAGCTTTTACAGAGTGAGGCGATAGTGAAACTATAAGTCTATTTGTCTAGGACATGAAAGTCCTGGAATAGGGATTGAAAGAGAAATCTATTCAAAATTTATTAAAAACTCAATGGAATTAAAATAAGAGAAAATACACTTAAGTGGTGACTGGGACTAAAATTAGGCCAGCCCTCCGCATCAAAGTAAAAGAAGTAAGGCTGGATATTGATTCAAACACAGATAGAGTATTGCATCAGCTCTGAGCACACCATCGCTGGCAGGAGAATGGATTAGATACTAAATAATTAAACAATTAGAGATTTTTAAATTGAAGAGAAAATTAATATACGTCTTTGAAAATGTGAAAGCCTTTAAGAGATGAAAAATTATTTCCACCATTTGGTGAATCGATGACAAAAGGAGTCAGTGCCATGATCAGTATTAGAATAACAATGGTGAGTGTTACAACAGGAAGTCCTGTGGTGCGGTTGGTAATGTCCCTGCTACTAAGGCAGAAACTGTGGGTTAATGTATCATGCCAGGAATTGATGGTCAAGGAAGATATTTTCATAACTCCACCAAATAGGTTGAGTATCAATCTATAAATATTTATAATGGTAAGGTAACAAGTGGGAGAGATTTCTGGACATCCATATAATGGAAAGAAAATTGGAGCTTTCACCATCACTATTCATAGTACCAGGACTACAATATGCATATTCCACAGAAACTCAGATTGGTTTGATTAGATGCATGTGGATCAGATTGGTGTCAATGGCATGGGGTTTGATCCCACTCTGGCTGTGGTGCGTGGAATCGTGTTCAATAGCAACTGAGATCAGTGAATGGCGAAAATAGTCTCTTTATTGAGCATCCGCAGTGCCACAGTTCGAGGTGGCGATGGAATCCACAGTTTTACAGTGGCCTCTTTTATACACAGTTTTTACATACATTAAAACTTCAGCACTATCGTGTCACATCGTTATATCTATTGTACACAGGTTTGATTGACATCTGTCCTGGGGAAGCAGGAGATAGTTTAAGCACTTGCTAAATGCTGATTGTTACATCTGATGGGATTAGAATGTCTGTCCGCTCTAAGCTTGCATAATTTAGAGATGTTAGTCCTTTAGTCTTTAAAGTTAGTAATGTTAGTAAAAATACTAGATCTATATGATCTAAATAAGTGAAAAATTACACATGTACTAAATAAAAGTATAGGGGATAGTAAACAGATCTCCCGCAACTGGGTTGTGAGATTTAATCTACTATTGCTGATTTTTGACAGTTCCTATACATTCATTCATGCAGTTTCATGGAAATGCTGTTTAGATAGTAAGTTTCTTAAAGGGGGTGGGGGCCCTAATTAATATGTATTTAAAAAGTATAAATCCATATGTTAGTACATGATGATAGTCCTAAATAAAAGTTAGAAATAGGTAGTGTGTAAGAAAATTTCAGAGATAAAAAGCAGCAGACTGTAGGATATGGTGGTGGAGGATACTGTTTGATGTTCTGCAGCCTATTCAAGTCCCAAGAGACAGTTACTAAGGGCTAATTAATATTATAATCTTTCCATAGTTTCAAGTGAGTTATGGAAACACAACGGCAGAGATGGCATTGTTCTGACCAGGTTACAATATTAACACTAATTCAGGGGTAGCCTTTGATACAGAAACAGGTCTAAACACTGCTTGCAGGATGGGGTCGATAAGAATTGAAAGGTGCAAAGAAATAGTAATGGGTTGGCAGCCCAGGAAAGGATGTTTAATTTAGTTTATCTTGTAAAAGTAAAATGTACTACAAAAATGCGGTTTTATGAATGAAATGCAGTACAGTAAACATTGAGCACTTTTGAGTGAGTTAGTAAAGAGAATCATAATGCAATAGCTTACAGATGGATACAGGAACTGCCTCTTTGCCCCTCTTATGGTGAAAGTTGTGGGACTGTGAGTTGTCCTGCCTCCTGAAGAAGATGTATTAAAACACAGAATCCAAGGCTTAAGGTAGTATTAAAGCAGAAACCGCAACATAATCAAAATGAATCGGTTTTGTAAGGAAAGGGTATAAAATAGAATGCGATTAGAGAGTTCCAATTGAAGAGGTCACACAATTACCATGTGATGGCTGAATGGCCTCTGAAATTTTTATTATTGTGCAAATAATGTCCACAGCTGAAATCATTGCTTCTGCACTTTTAAAACCTCAGTATATTGCTTACAGTCTTTAACAATTCATCCAAACATCCTAAAAAGGCTGCAAAACCTTTGCAGGTTCAAAATGGTCTCACATTTCTCTCTGGGATAAATAAACTGGCTTATTCAAGGGAAGAAAATGCTTATTCACTCAAGAAAATGAGGAGTTATCATCTCAGATAAATGCTGCAGTGTCAGATCTGTCTCCCAACAGCAACCATGTAGTGATTGGAACCAAGTGAATCTTGTTGACTATGAGCTCCTTGATTGGGGTTGTTAACCTGGATCAAACAGGAAGCCCTGACTGACCAATATTAGCAGGGGATTTCGGGAGAGGTGGGCACTGTGGGGTGTGGAGTGCTTTACTTCCCCCTCCAATTCTATTTTCTCTACCCTCGCCTCCACCTTTTTAGTTTACATACGCATTGCCTCCAGGGGCTCTGCTTGCTACTGGTTCTTTGGTCGTATGGGTGTTTTTTCTGGTGTTGGACTATCAATAGTTATTTACACACCTGTTGTTTTTACTGTGTATCGTACCTACACACACATGGGTGCTGGGGAAAATAAGCAGTAATGTGGGGGGTTAATAAAATTTTTTTAAAAACCACAAAAATATAAGCAGGGGATTTAGAATCTCCTTAGTTCAGGGGACTGACTCCGAGCTCACCGGGCCACAAATAGTCCATGGTTACAAATAAATGAAAGATTATTTGGTGATGGGATATTGGCTTCTGTGCAGTTATTTCTGTGGCGACAGGAGAAGACAGTACATGCCTGAAGAACATTTGCTCGCAACAGTTATCTTGCAGTTGGGAGTAAGCATTTCTGGCATCATGCCCTTATTTGGGAAGCTTGACTCATTCAATCCTGCTGTCGAAGACTAGACCCAGAATGTGGAAAGAATGCAATATTTTTTTCCAGACAAATGACATTGGGGCAGATGAAAAGCAATGGGTATTCCTTCTGACTGCTTGAAATTTTTTTTTCTCTGAAGAAGGGTCTAGGCCCGAAACATCAGCTTTCCTGCTCCTCTGATGCTGCTTGGCCTGCTGTGTTCATCCAGCTCTACACCTTGTTATCTCAGATTCTCCAGCATCTGCAGTTCCTACTATCTCTCACATAAAAATTTAGTGCAGCTTTCACTTTGATGACGCCTGTCACATCACAAGTCCTGTTTCAGCAGTTGGCATAGTTCCATAACAATGTCCCACGGCATCCTCAGTCTGTGATGACGCTGTGCCTCATTCATTTGGAAAAAATGGCATAGGAGGACAATAGATTCTGAACCTCCTTTGCAAGTTCGGGGCTTTCAGCTGTGATAGCTTCCTTTGGAGGCTACTTGGTAGCCACTGGAGGGTGCTGTTGGTCCTGGACTTGCCAGCACCATCTGTTGCTCCTCAATTTCTCTGCACCTTATTGCACCAGAGCTGTGCTGGATCCACTGATGATGTTTCCAAAGAACCTGTGTAGAAAATACAGGCAGCCTCTTGGTCACAGATGAGTTCTGTTCCTGAGTACATTTGTGAGTTGGTTTGTGTGCAAGTTGGAACACAATGCAGTACAATTTAAATTATTTGTTCAGAAGTACGAAAGTTCACATGTTGGATCCTTAAAATTAATAGTAATAGGTGATCTCGTTCTTTAGTTTGAGCGTTCATAAATTGGAACTTCATCATTTGGCAATCACCTGTATACAAAACGGAACAAATAGATCCATAGTAATATGAGCAGTCAGCGTCTACATCACTCACAAATGACAATTTAGCATACTCCCCCATACAGTGGGACATGGACGTGGAAGACTCCAAAAAGGGCACTGAAACCTCTCTATACAGACTTTTGACATAGGCACCTTATTCCAATGAATGCAGCAGAAGCTGTCACACAAATACAGTGAGAGATTGTAAGTTCTGTATGATTACTGATATCATGTCTTCTACTGCCACATCACTCAAGAAAAGGCAGCATTGCATATAAAAAGCCATTACTTACAGTCCAAGGTGACAGAAAGTCAGTTCCTGCCCTATTGAAACCTTAGAGATCATACATGATCCTTGAGAATTGTGGCCTGTAGGTGCCACTTTTACTTCTGCTTTACAGAGATGTGTTAAATCTGCTATGACCAATGACATAGTAAAGATTACTTGTGAGCAGGATTTGTACCTCACACAGTTGAACATTTTACATGTAAGGTCCTATGGTTACAGTTAATTTCAAACGAAACGTGGGGGTTGGGAGAACAGTAAACACACATCGTAGGTGAAATAATGTTATAATGGAATGTTAATACAAGCAAGTAAAACTCACTGCTTACTAGCAAGATTCTCTGATTTAAAAAAAAGACTTACTTCGCCATGTCTAGGCGTGGTCACAGCCACAGCCACAGCCACTTTCCACTTACTGTGCTTAGTGAGTACGGAAGGCAATGCTGGTAGCACTTAGCATAGTAAATCACAGTCTTACAATCAATGGCTCCTCCTCACACTTCCATGTTCCTTTCTTCCTGGCATTTCCTGTCAAGCCGATCAGTACCGAGCATCCAACATACCTACAGAATTACGACTTCATGTCCCAATGTTACATTCTGAGTTCCAGCCTGACAGCTTAGTTAAGGGAACCATCATGGTCTACTGTCCTCCTGTCAAGGTTGGGGTGGTTGTCACCATCAATGACCAACATTGCTCTTCCCCAACCACTGCAGTACCCAAATCCCCAAGCACTATCATCTCTCCCATCATGTTGTTACCGCACTCCCTAAAAACTACTGTCCCATCTATACCCAGCATGCTGCCTGCAGTCTCCAGAAGTAATATTCCCTAAGTACCCCACCAGAGCAGTAGCCCCAGATAATATCCTACTGATTCTCAGCCAACTGACCCCATGTGTCACTGAGGCCACTCCTTGACCAACTTGGACCAACAGCCCTGACTGATAGGTGACTGGACCACAGACTAATCTCTGTGCAGCTCTCTGACTGACTTAGTGTGACTCCCCAGACTGGTTAAACTGGACGTGCAACTACGGCCCACTTCACAGACAGTAGTGATATGCACCTCCTGACCCTGGATGTCTCAAGCTGTCAAATCACCATGCCCAAGCCCTTGGGCTGATATCAGGGGCTGCCCTTGACTTACTGTGACAGAAGCCCGTGACTGCAGGCTGTCTCCCTTGGACTTGACAGATGTGTGTTAAATTTGGTATGACCATAGGCAAGATTACATGTGAACAGGATTTGTCAGCCTAAGGACTTTGAGATATGGCCATTTGGTGTGTTTGCTGCATATGTTGCTGGCAAATGGGACAAGGGCAGTGCCATACAACATGTCCAACCCTTGACTGATCATGACAAGCTGCTTAGTTTTGTGTCTGTGCTAAAGGCAAGTGTTTAAACTCTGGTTGAGGGGTCAAAATGCAATAATATAAGACATGACAGAGATACTGTGAGTGTCTAGGTGGGCAGAAAGTGAATGAGTGAATGCTAAGTGAGCAAGTGAGAAACATGAAGATGCACTCTGGTTGAATTCATGAAATGGATGCTTGCCTCTGCAAACCAGTGCCCTGGCAGCAGCATTACAATGATAGGTGCTGTTATACTCCAAAGTGAAATGTTGAAGCAGAACTGTGTCATAATCAGATCAGAGATGTGCTATAATGGAGCAGTAAGGCTGGTTTTTGTCTGATGCCCACATTCGTGAATGAGCAGTCACTGCCCATGGAATATGCCCTGAGATGTTGATGACAGCTGTCCAAGATGGAAACCTGAAGTTGCAAGGCACCCGCTCCAACTTACATGTTGGGAATTATCACCATCTATTTTCTATGTGGGGGTTGGGAGAACAGTAAACACACATAGGTGAAATAATGTTATAATGGAACGTTAATACAAGCAAGTAAAACTCTCGCTGCTTATGAGCAAGATTCTCGAATCACCTTTAAAAACTTGTTTGCAGAATTGGATTTTAATCTCTCAATTGCAAGAATCTAATTTCTGTCGATTTCGCCCTATTTTCCCGACAGGCCCGCTAATGCCAATGTTGTTTAGGGGATGGGAAGGTTCTGTCCAATATTATCCAGTGAGCCACTGAACACAGCACTCATATTTAATGCAATAAGCATTAAGCAAAAGCTGTCAGTGTAGAAACTTATCAACAATCTTCTTTAATTAGCCTGAGACAAAAGTGAACAGAGATTAAACACCCAAATCTAGTTTTGACAGAACATATAGATGTGGAAATTCTGCAAGCACAGGCTTGATCAGCACTTTCCATGTATTGTGCCCTGCTCTTTGGACACTAACAGTGAACAGTACAACTATAAGAACTTACTACTTTGCCTGCTGCTCAACATTTTACTAATTCTTTATATGTGACATTCACTGTAAAAGATATATGTAACTTATTCCTTATTTTTTAAAAATGCTATGCTTTGTAATTAATATATTTATTCCAAACCAAAGGCTTTGGAAAAAGAAATGCAAGATTTAATTCATGTTAAAGTAATAAAACTGTGCCTTCCTTAAAAAGAGGCTTGTTCATTCTGTTCCATCAAGAGGCTCAGCAACAGCACATTGCATTGGAGAGCTAAACTACAGAGAAATCTGTGCACATTCCTTCTTTGTTGGGGTAAATCTCAAGGTTGGAACAGGCAATATTTAGGGACTCCCAGATGGAAATAATAGATACCTGCTGAAGATAACCAGCTAAAACTCCACAGTTCCCCTGCACAGAATTAGGGTAAGTTCCTTCTGTTTGTTCTGCCAGGGATGTTGTAACCATATGGACACTGACTTGAAGCATTAACTAGTGCACAAAATTATGGCTACCTTTCCAGCATCAAAAAGTGAACTAGGCTAACTGTTCGATAGGGCTGGCTGCCCTATTCTGTCTGCTGTCTTATCTGCCACCTGAATTGGTTTGGTCCTTTTACCACTGGGACAGCACGGTGGCTCAGTGGTTAGTCCCTGGCGCTGTGAGGCAGCAGTACCCAGGTTCAATTCCACTCTCAGGTGACTGTCTGTGTGGAATTTGCACGTTCTCCCTGTGTCTGCATGGGTTTCCTCTGGGCGCTCTGGTTTCCTCCCACAGTCCAAAGATGTGCAGGCTACGTAGATTGGCCATGCTAAATTGCCTGTAGTGTTCAGGGATGTGTAGATTAGAGGGATGGGTCTGGGTGGGATGCTCCAAGGGTAGGTGTGGACTTGTTGTGCCAAAGGGCCTGTTTCCACACTGTAGGGATTCTATGATTCATTGTCTTAGTTTGAAGCCATTGTAATTCCAAAGGTAGTGCCCTTATCTTTTTCTCCAATCCAGGTTTAAAACACGAACCAGATAATGACTATGCCTCTTGAGAAAAGGTGCTGATGGATAGATTCCCTCTTTAAAAGGGATTCTTGTAAGAACTCTTTCAGCATTCTTCAGAATGACTGTCATGTTCCCAGGAGACATCCAATTTTTTTCTTTTCTCGCTAGTGCTGTATTGAGGGAAACATGAACACATCTGGCTGAATCTTACAATTTTTGGCTGTGTCAGTTTCATTGAGTTTCAAGGAGGGTTTCTCTCTGCAAGGCCTAACAGGTTTTCTTGCACTATCATCCTAAATGCATCTCACAGACTACCTGTCTCACCTCTAAGGTGTCCCTCATGTTCAAGGCTAATTGGATTTCATTACTCACTGTAGCCAGAAGAATTCACTCATGCCCATACACTGGCATCCCTGGTACCAGTTTGGAACACCAACTATACACCTACACAAGTGTGGCAGTCTAAGAAGTTGCCCTTCAACATCAATGTAGTGGAACAGCAGCCACAGGCATATTCTTCTCATGACTGACACTTCCTCGTACATACATACAACTCCATCTTCTTACTCCAATCACAGTTCAACCACCAGGCCACACAGCTTACCTGTCCTTAGCCACATCCTGTCTAACCATCCACTCAAAGTCACGACTACTGTTTCCCCAATGCCCACTATAGCCCAGTGTCTCATCTTCGTGTGACTGGAAAATCATCGCATACAGGGAAGTTTTCAAATCAAGCCAAAAATTATCTTTTAAGTACAAACTTCAAAAGTGAACAGAGAGTGAACAAACCTGCAATTCTCTCCCTGAATACAAACAATTTGCTATTTTACAGTCAAGGATTGCTGCAACTAGCTCTCATCTACTGAAATCTGATGTTAATTAACTTCTGAGGAAGGGTCATCGGACCCGAAATGTTAACTCTGTTTTCTCCTTCACAGATGCTGCCAGACCTGTTGAGCTTTTCCAGCAACTTTGTTTTTGTTGTTGTTGTTGTTGTTAATTAACTTCTGTCTGGCTTGCAGCACCCAATGCAGCTGAGCTCTGTCATGGACAAGGTGAGGTTCCTCCTTCTCAACGTCATAATTTTCCTTCATGGAAAACTCTCCCATGATCCCAGTTTCAAAGCATCCATCACATCCTATTGTTGCTTGCTCCAGCTGTGCAGAGCTCAGCACCCTAGCATGATGTGGTACACTTTGTTCAGAGTTACACAGCCCCACAAAACCACTCCAAGCAACAGAAATGCATCTTCTACAGATCTATCATCTGCTCCACTGCACCTCTGGTAATTGTATATGCACTCTGTCTCAGTCAGAGGGTTGCGCAATTATGTCATCAGCTATGGTCACAGTGCATAGCCCTTGACCCCAGTAACCATGCTTGAAAGGCATCTGGTCCCTCAAACATGCAAACAGCATGAGCTCCAAATGAAGCTGCCAAAGTATAGGACTCATAGCTCCAAGAAATGGAACTGGCGATCATAGATCACTTATGCGTTGATGGAATGGAAACCATTCCTATGAATGAATGCATTTGCATTTTGATATGGGCCTCTCAGCATGGTGCGTATGCAGTCGATTTCAGCCTACAGCTGAGGGAACTTGTCTTTGCTGTCAATTCCTAATGCCCAGGTTGCAGGGGGATCAAAATGAACTGGTATGAATAACACAATTGGCATCACTGTCTTGATTTGTGGGTGAATGAGAGATCACATACAGGTTCCGTGTGGCTTTCTGGAAAGAGCTAGTTGCATAGAGGCTCAACATAGTTGTCACCTTGACAGCCACCAGGTTAAGATGGCCATCCATTCTTTCCATTTGCAAGTCTCAATTCAGCAGCTGACACAGTTCAGTCACGGTGTCCCAGGACATATGGAGTGACATCGACACCGTGCCTTGTTCATTTGAGGATAAAAGACCCAGCTCTTCTGTGTTTCTGTTGAAGCCCTGAGGGGTCCTACAGCTGTGATCTCTTCAAGTGCTGGAGGCTCTTTAGCTTCTGCAGTAGATTGCTGTAGATCCTGGGTTTGCTGCCACATCTGTTCCTTATTCATCTCTCTTCACCTAACAAGACAGGCTTTGCAACAATCACACCCCCTGTTGGATCCATCAGTCATGCTGCTGATGAACCAGTGTTCGGAACATAAGGAACACAATAGTTTAGCTATGTGAAGACTCAGTTCTTGCATACCCTACAGACGTTGGTTGAACATGCCTCTCTATACAATAGAATATGGATAATCCTGACAAGGATGGCCATTTATTGAATTGTTACAGCACTTTGAGAAAGGCATTTATCCTGAAGAGTTATTCCAGTCACGTGGCAAAAACATAGGACAGCGGAAGTGCTCCATTCCAACTGAACCCTTAGGTTTGCAGCCCTAAATCACCCATGAAAGTTATCATTGCATATAAAAGAGTACTGCATAATACTTGCAGTTCGGGTGTAGAGAGATTCAGGTCAGTTTCCCAATGCACCGTTGAATGTCTTATAGAGTCATAGAGTCATACAGCATGGAAACAGAACCTTCAGTCCAACTAGTCCATGCTAAACATAGTACCAAACTAAACTAGTCTCACCCGCCTGCTCCTGACCCATATCCCTCCAAACCTTTCCTATTCATGTATATCTTTTAAACGTTGTAATTGTACCTGTATCCACCACTTTCTCAGGACGTTCATTCCACACACACTGTGTAAAAAATTTGCCTTTCATGCCTTTATTAAATCTTTCTCCTCTCACCTTAAAAATGTGCCCCCTAGTCTTGAAATACCCCATCCTACAGAAAAGACAACTACCATTAATTCTATCTTTACCTCTCATTATTTTATAAACATCTATCAGGTCATCTCTCAACCTCCCAGCCTATCCAGCCTTTCTTTATAACTCAAACCTCCCAGACCTGGCAACATCCTGGGAAATCTCTTCGGAACCCTCTCCAGCTTGATAATATTCTTCCTATAACTGGGCGACCAGAACTGGACACAGTATTCCAGGAGAGGCCTCACCAATGTCCTGTACAACCTCAACGTGACTTCCCAACTCCTATACTAAGAGGACTGAGCAATGAAGGCAAGCGTACCAAACACCTTTTTACCCACCCTGACTATATGTGATGCAAACTTCAAAGAATTATATACCTGCACCCCTAAGTCCCTCTGTTCTACAACACTACCTAAGGCCCTACCATTAACTGTATAGGCCCTAACCTTGTTTATTGTACCAAAATGTAACGCCTCACATTCATCCAGATTGAACTCCATCTTCCACGTTTCAGCCCATTGACCCATTTGATCAAGATTCCTTTGTAATCTTAGAAAACCTTTCTCACTGTCTACTATGCCACCAATTTTGGTGTTGTCCGCAAACTTACTAATGATGCCTGCAAGAGTTATATCTGTTGTGACCAACAGCTGCCTCTTTAAATGTTGGCTGTGATTACCTCTGCTTCATGCAGATGTCTATGGGCAATTTGCAAGCACCAGTGACATGGTGAACATTGCTTGTGACCAGTATTTATAGCCCACGTACTTTGTACACTGAATACATTTCATATACACAATGAAATAATTGCAAGTGACTTCAGTCTGCACTCTGAAACAGCATGAATGATGGAACTGCCCCTTCAATAGCCTCCAGTTGTGCAGAAGTGGAGTCCACGCATTTGCCCATTAAATTGACACTGACTCCATCCAAGCTGGGTGTTTTTCCCAGCATTTTCCAGTTGCAGGTCGATTCTGAAGATCAGAAAGTCATGGCGGGGAAAACAGGTCACAGTGAACACCATCATTACCAAGCTCAGCCTGGTGGTCAGGTATTCTCCAGCAAGCCTCCATGTCCTGAACAGACCCTCTCTGCTGAACCTCCACATGTTGACACCCACCACATAAAACTATGACTTTAAACTTCTTCCTTATCCCCTGAAACGTTGTACTTCTGTTTTATAATGCCCACGGTTATTCTCCACTGAGCCCTCCTGGAGACCAGGGTGGTGACCATTTATGTTACTCCCTTCCGCAGCATTCCATTTACTACTGATTTCACCTTCATACATCCTGTTTCTCCCCTTCATTGTCCTTGTCTCCTCCTCAACCCAGGCTTCTGCCTTCTCACCCCCAACACCGAATTCCCCTTACCTCCCTATTGTCACAGTGCACCCCTTCTCCCCCCATGCTAAATTTACAAAAAATCTCCAGGATTGACTGGTTTCCATCGCCTGGTTGACTTTGATGTACAGCTTGAGTAATGACTGACCAGATCCCTGACTACTCTCCTTGTCGATTCCCAACTCACAATCTGTGATTCCCTTGACTGCTTGCACTGGGCCTACATGATTGGCCCTGGACTGCAGTAAGATTTTACCCCTCACTATGACCATTCCAAGCAAACGACTGACCATGCCCACACCCCGGGACAAAGTGCGGATGCTGCCCTGACTGACCAGACAGGACCTAACAGCAGGACTCCCTTACTCAACTGAGGAGTATGATTGACAGACTTTTAGACATGGCCATTTGGCTGAAGGACATCCAGTGTGTTTAGTGTGCAGGAGCTGGCACATGTTGTAGGTGTGATATTGACATAGAACTGTGCTTACAGCATAATGTCCACCCTCTGGAATGATAATTATTAACAAGCAAGTCAAGCAGCCTGGCTCTGATTCTGTGTTAAATAACAAGTCAAATTCAGCCTGATCTAAATTATCAGCTGAGTGCCTATGTACAAAATGTCAGTGCAGCAGTATTTCAATGATTTCAATGATAATTGCTGGTGTGCTCCAAAGTGCGTCATGTACAAAGGAGATGTGTCACTTTGGCTTATGGCGGATGCCAGCATCTGTGGACAAACAGCGAATGCAGCCACTGCCTGGGAAGGTGCTCTGAAAAGTTGATGTCAGGTGTCTGGCAGGCAGCCTGGAACGGCAATCTAGACTCACCAGGTATCTGCGCTGACTTTCATGACAGGAATTCTCAGCACCTTTTTTCTATCTATCTTGTGGTACAAAAGGAAGCTACATGTTAGTGAGGATGATAGCAAGCAATAATTCCCATTAATAGATCTCCCGCCGTTCCCTAGTGAGGGTCTCGTCTCAAATCACAAATCCAGGATTCTGTTGGAAAATGCAACTAGTCCCAATATCGTGAAAGGCCTTGTTGGACTGCTCAGATTCTCCCAAATTCTTGCCATAGCTCATGTTGTCAATTCCCTCTATGATTCCACCCATGCTGTGTGGACATGCCATGTTGTAGAATGTTTCTTATAATGGAGTTGATTTTTGTTAGGCTTTACAGGGTATAATGAGTCCTGAGTGCAGAATGGATCTGAAAATAGCAATATTTATAGTGGGGGAGATGTAGTGTGTTTAGGGTGGCACGGTGGCACAGTGGTTAGCACTGCTGCCTCACAGCGCTAGGGACCCGGGTTCGATTCCAGCCTCAGCCGGCTGTCTGTGTGGAGTTTGCACATTCTCCCCGTGTCTGCGTGGGTTTCCTCCGGGTGCTCTGGTTTCCTCCCACAGTCCAAGGATGTGCAGGTTAGGCGGATTGGCCATGCTAAATTGCCCGTAGTGTTCATGGAGGTGTAGATTAGGTGGGTTATAGGGGGATGGGGCGTGGGTATAGTCTGGGTGGGATGCTCCGAGGTTTGGTGTGGACTTGTTGGGCCGAAGGGCCTGTTTCCACACTGTAGGGATTCTATGATCTTCTATGAACTACTGGAAGTTAAAGATTCAGCTCTGGATGCAGAGTACTCAGCCAATGTCCTGTGTGGAAACCAGTAGCTCAATGTCATGTGTTAAAGCCTACTAGATGTTAATGAAGGCAGCAGCTACGGTGTGCGCAAGCTGTCTCCAGATTGCCAGAGTCAGGGATACAGATAAATGAATCTTCTCTTCCTTTATGGAATTGTGAGGGAAATTAGTAGAACTGTTTGCTTCCATATCATGACGTGGATTTGGGAGGTTGATCTTATTCTAGGGCAATGGCATCTGATCTGTGGGAAGTGCTCAGATTGAATCTTTCAACCTGTAGCAAATTGGAAGCTAGCCAGTTGAGAACTTTCCAATGCACATTCTTCATCTGTTACAAGCTTAGAAAATTCTACATGACCACAGCCGATCAACGCTAACGAAATTCAGGCCATAAAAACATCCTCCTGAATATGTCTGGTGCTGTTCTCCACAACCTATCCTTAATTCAGCCTCTTATTAACAGGTAGTCACAGCACAGATGGACTGAGCATGCAGCTGGACAAACAGCAAGAGATATGGGCCCTCAGGTCACCCATGCTTCCCAGCTGCAACCCAACAAGTTTTCTGTTCACAGTGGATGCCACAATATCCACTGCCAACAGGCACTGTTTGTGCACACTAGCTCATCCTCTCCCTACAAATGTTTGGAGGTAGTGATGTTTGTACTCAGCATTCTCACCCTTCTGTATACAACTTTATAACCACGTACTAACTTCAGTTCATTCCCTTATGGATATTGTCAAATATGGACAATGATATGCACTCTGTATGAATACTTGACCTGATAAAATGATCTGTAAAAATCTTGTATAGTATCAAATCAGTTAAAGAAAAAGTTTCATGATGGTATGGATGCCTCCTTTAAATGGATCTTAATGAGTTAAGCCTTTATTCAAGAGAAATTTCATGGCATGAGCTTCTCTTGAAATGGGATATTGTTTTAAAAAAGGATATCAAGGCAAAATGCCATGTAGTTTACAGCACTACAAAATCTACTTGAAGCTGTTTGGCAAGCAAGCATTTCCTGCAATTCAATTCACAGAGTCAACACATTACAGCTTGAAAGATTGTGTTCACTATCTGCCAAGAAATAGAACATGCTTGTTTAAAGCAGGTTACCCTGAACCTTGTGCTTTCCCTTTCCCTTGCTTGCTGCTGTCTAGACTAGCTGGAGTCCGCATAACTGACTTCAGTGACTGCAAAATGCACACAAGTGAAATATAAAACATTTTGTACTCAAATGAATGATGATTTGCTACTGATGTGATTCTTTCCAAAGAACGAAGTTACAGTAATCTGCAACTGGAACCATAATAGCATGAGGCTCAATTTGATGCAAGTGAATTTTTGCTCTTATTTTGCTCTTAATTTTATGAGTCTATACTGGCATTGGGACAATTGTGAGTAGTGCATGCTTACATTGCTGACTGACATTGCTGGTGGGTCAGGCAGTCTGAGCTTTCCCCAAAGAGCTAGGATCCTCCACAATTGGCTAAAGATTGAAGACTGTCATAGAATCAGTGCCGTGATTGTCCTGCTCGGTAACGTGCAGAACAGTAGAGCTACTCTGATCAGCCTTCATTAGATATTTAAGTGATGCTGATTAATATTGGGCCAGGTGCTGGATACTCTCGTGAGTGGAAGTGGAGAGGATTTAAAAGCATGAGGCTACTCAAAGGAAGTGGTTGTGTGTAAGTCAGATGCTATTTCACATTTTCCTGAGACTGCAGATACTTTCTTCTAGATGTCAGCCTTTCAAAAAACTACATTGGAGCAAAGGAGTCAACTAGGAACTCAACTAAGGAGTCAACTGGGAAAAAGTAATTTAAATTAATTGCAGAGCAGGCAATGTAGCTGTTAGGCAACCTGCTATGTAGCACAAAACTTGAACTTGACTCATCAGGGAATTGTAGGGTATTAGTTTAGCTGCATATTTATTTTTAATTGATGAGGTTTTTAGTATCACATTTCATAGTGTTTGATTTAGTCTTTTTTTTGTCAATTTGCTGCCTATGTTTGTCTTCCCTTTTCTGAAGGGGTTTGTTCACGTCTGTTTGGTCCCCACTGAAGTAGCCATTCTTTGAATATAAATGCAAATAATAAATGTCAGAAGGCAGTTCAATGTCTCCATTGACAGTTATCCAATCCAGTTCAATACAATCTTCAGAAATGGGAAGCATGGATTGGAATTAGGGTTCCGGTTGATTCTTTGGCCTGTGCTCTGCGCATATGATTTCCTGTTCAAAGTGAGCTCATGAACCTGCCCTTTTTCAGTTTTCCGCTGAGCACTTTTTAACCGTTTCAGATCTTAAGTGTACAGGTAGTGTAATGGTTCTGATTGAACCTACTACAGATTTGATACTCATCTAGCACCTTGGAGATTATGAATTCATAATCGTCCAGTGGCAAACTATGTAAATTTAACTCAATAAAACTTTTTTTTAAACTGGCATAATGGAAAGTTGCTGATTTGTTGTAACAAAACTAATAGTCTCACTAATGCCCTGTTGCTTAGGGCATGGTTGACTCATTTTGACTACCTCCTCCCCCAAAGTAACCTCATCACATTTTTATAACGAACAGATAATAAATGCAATATTGTCCACATCACTCACAACTCAAGAACAAGTTAAAAACAAAAGCTAGAATTCAGTGGATTAACACTGGGGAAATTTATCTCTGTTTCATTATGAAGCTGTTCCTTACGAAGTTACAGAGGACATTTTCTCTCATTGAAGATGAGCTTGTTGTATGAATAGCCTTCTTGCTCTCTACTTAAATTTCTGAAGTAAAGAATCTCACAATCCCAGGGATATGACAATTCGCCAGCAGAGGTATTTATCAATTTCACTACAAACCTATTAAACAGGATAAATTTAATAAATGTTGGGGTTTGGCTGTTTTGAAATCATTGAACAGAAGGTTCTTCACAGTATCATGCAACAACTTGACATTTAACAAAGAAATTCCAAAAGTAATCAAAAGTGACTCAAATCATGAGACATTACAATAAATTTGACTCTCTCACTGATTGCTCAAACAGCATTAAAGATTGGGGGTGAATTTCTATTACTTTTTCCCACTTCTTCATTGCAAATTCATCAGAACAACTGCAGAATCGCAGAAAAAAAACGCTGAAAAAGTTGTATTTCTACAGCACTTCACATGTCTTGAAGGCAACTCAAAATGTTATGCTGTCAATGAAGTACTTTTGAAATGGGGTCTGTGTTGTAAGGTAGAAAATTGTGGGAGATGGTGTGTACTGGTAATGTAATGAGCTAGTAAACCAGACTGCCAGGCTAATCATTTCAAACGTGGGCTCAAATCCTAGTTGGAAATCAAATTTAATAAAGCCTGAAATTGAACGCTTGTCATCATGGGGCGATGAGGATTATGAAGCATTCGCCAATTGTCATAAAAACCCGTCTAGACATTGATGTCTTTTAGGGAAGGAAATCAACTGTTTTAACCTGATCTGGCCTGAACTATGTACAAGTCTAGACGCATAGGAGCACCTAACTCTTAACTGCTCTCTGAAATATTCTAGCAAGCCAATCAGTTCAACAGCAATGAGGGATGGGCAATCAACTACTGGATTTGCCAGGGACACCTACATCCCCTGTAAGAATAAATTAGAAAAGTGCAACAGTCAATTTGCACACAACAAGGTCATGCACACAGCCAAATTATCCGATTTTAGAATGCTGATTGCGAATGAAACGTTGACCAGGACTCACCAGCCTCCTTACGTGGAAAACATCGCTGTTCCTTCTGCTCTGAAGAAGGGTCACTGGACCCAAAACGTTAACTCTGCTTTCCTCCACAGACGTTGCCAGGCCTCCTGGGTTTTGCCAGCAATTTCTGTTGGTGTTTCCATTTTCTGGTATCCACAGTTCTTTGTTTCACTGTTCTTTCACTGTTGCTGGGTCAAAATCCTGGAACCGTTTTCCTAACAGCATTGTGGGTGCACCTACCCAAATGATCTGCAGTCGTTCAAGAAGGCACATCATCACCAGCTTCTCAATGGCAATTCTGGCTGGACAATAAATGTCGGCCCAGTCACGAAGCCGAATTCCCCAAATAAATGAAAAAGGGACACTGGAGAAAAGTCCCTGCTCTTCTTCAGGAAGCTACGGGAATTTTTACATCTTTTTACATTTTTGAAAAGGGAAAACAATACCACAGTTCAATGTCTCATCTGAAAGACAGCAGCTCTGACAATGTACCACACACAATTTAGTACCATACCAGAGTGTCAGCCCAAATTTTGTGCTGTAGTTTCTGGAGTGGAACTTGAACCCACAATTTTCCACTTTGAGTTGGAAGTGTTACCCACTGGATCACAGCGGGGTTTTTCTTTTATCAAAGTTATGGTCAATGCATCAAAGAAAGCAGGCAGGAATTCATACTGTTTCTTTTACTGTAACTGTCTCTGCTCCTCTTATCCTTTAACAGTGGATGAAGTCTTTGGATTCTTACCACACTATTCACGTAGTCCATCTATTTCTGTTAAAATTAAGAAGATTAAACATTACAATTGAGGAGACTGGACAGGATACACTCTGTACTGCACTCTCCAGATAATTTTCACCTATCTTAATCATTTTACACTTCTATGTTTCCTTCTTAGCTCTGTACTATGAGTTGGTGTTTTCCCCTCTCAGTCACTTACATTAACTCTGTCATAATTATAACTTGGCAGGCACTTATTGTAAGCAATAATATGATTACTTTGACTCCTGATGTCATAATCAGCAAAGAAAAGAGAAGATTCTTTTTACGAATGCATTAGTGCACATTGCATTAATAAAGGAATGAGATAAGTGGATATCAAGACTGCCTGTGGCTCAGGCCTAAATGTGTACTTTAAAGCTGTTTTCATTAAAACAGCAGAAAATCCAATACCACTGTCATATGTAAAGGAGAAGGCTGTAAAGGAATTTGATTGTATAAAAACAGATCGTGAAGAGAGATTAGCAACACTCAAAGTAGAAAAATAATCCTGTCTGGATGTAACGCATCCTAGACTACAGACAGAAATAAGGTTGGCAACTGTTGAAGCTCTGTTCACAATTTTCAAATCCTTTTCCAATAAAGGGGTGTTGCCAAATAAATAGAGGATTGGCAAAAGTAGAAACATAGAAAATAGCAGCAGAGGAAAGCTACTTGGCCCACTCCACAATTCAACATGGTCATGGCTGATCCTCTATTGCAATGCCATACTCTTGCTCTCCCTCCATACCTCTCGACACCTTTAGCCGCTAGAGACTGAGCTATTTTCCTTAAGTATATTCAGTGACCTGACTTCCACAGTGATACCTTTGATAGAGAGTTCCACAGGTTCACCACCTCCAAGTGAAATAAATTCTACTCATCTCAGTCTAAAATAACCAACTGTCTATCCTGAGACAGTGACTGCTTGTTCTGGAACCCTCCTAGCTTGGGGGAAACTTCATTGTTCAGTCTGTCCAGCTCTTTACAAATGTCCATGAGAACTACTCTCATTCTGTTAAACTCCAGTGAATATAGGCCCAGTTGACGCAATTTCTCATCATATGACAAACCTGCTATCCCAGGAATCAGTCCATTGAACATTCACTGAATATGTCTTCTTAGGTAAGGAGGCTAAAACTGCATACAAAATTCCAGGTATAGTCTCACTGAGGCACTGTACAGTTGCAGTAAGACTTTCGTGCTTCTCAACTCAATGAAGGTTGAAATACCATTGACTTCCTAACTACTTGCTGCACGTGCATGCTTGTTTTCAATGACTAGTGTATGACGATAACAGGTCCCTTTATACATCAACATTTCCCAATCTATCACCAATTAAATAATACTTCTAAAGCATTCCATTTTTCCAACCAAAGTGATCAACTTCACACTTATCCACATGATATTGGATCTGCTATGGCTTTGCCAACTCAATCAACTTGCCTAAATCATCCTAAAGCCTCTTTACCTTCTTCTCACTATTTACAATCCCAACTAGTTTTGTGTTGTCAAAAAACTTGGAAATATTAAATCGATAGCAAGAAGTGATATAGAGTCGGAAGATATAGAATGTGCGTGGTTACAGTTGAGGAACCGCAAAGGAGAAAAGGCCCTGATGGGAGGCAGCGTGGATCTTGCAGCTGCTCCTGGGATTGCAGGATTAGTTAAAGATTTATTAAAGATTTTTTTTTTAAAACACTGATTACAGACATTATATTTTATTAATATAAGATTTTTATTCATTTTGTTTCATAATCATTTGAAATAAAACAAAAAACCAACCAAAAAATTCGTGATTTTTTAAAAATGGACTTTTTGTTTAAATGAGCTTTTCAGGGTTTACAGTGAATGGCTGAGGTTTTTTTATTCTAATTTCAGAAGTTAAAAAGTCTATATGTGTTTTAGAGGGGTGGTTGGCTCTGGAGAAGATTTTATTTTTCTTCAAGGAATTTATTGAAGGTGAGTCTTTTTTTATTCACTTAATCAACTAAGTGGTTGCTGTTATTTAAGTTTTATAGTTTGATATATATATTTTTAATTTTTTTCCATTTTAACATTATTTTCTGCAGGTATTGGAAGGTAGTTTATTTTATATATAAGGTGTTATTGAAACATTCTTTTTTGAGGCTTAATGTTCCTAAATGCGTATGTGAGTATAGAGTTGAGATTTAGAAAAGTTATTACACAGCAGGATCAGTCAGATAGATGGGTGACTGTCGGGAAAGGTAAGAAGGTAGTTCAAAAGTCTCCATTGGCTATTCCTCTATCAAATAGATATTCAGTTTTTGGAACTGTAAAAGGGATAGTCTCACTGAAGAAAATGGAGGGGCCAGTCAGTTATTGGACACTTGAAATGATTCTTATGTTAGACAGTGTTTGACAAGATTTAATAGAATTATTATTATAGGGGGCTGTCCTGTCAGGGGCATAGACAGGAGATTCTGTGGCAGTGAGTGTAAATTTAGGATAGTTTGTTGCTTTTCTGGAGCTAGGATTAAGGATGTCTTGAAACATTTCAAGCATATTGTTAAAGGTGGGATTGAGAAGCCAGAAATTACTGTACACACTGGTAGGAATGACACTTTTAGGGAAAAGATTAAAGCAGTACAGAGCGAGTTTAAGAGATTAGGTAGAAGATTTAAAAAATAGAACCTTAAAAGTAATAAATTCTGGTTTACTCCCAATGTCAAACTCAAATGAGGAAAGGAACAAAAGGTTAAAGGAGAGAAATCAATGGCTGAAGAGCTGGTGTACTGTTCAGGGATTCAAGTTTTTGGACATTTGGAATGTCTTTTGGGATAGAAAAGACCTGTTCAAAAAGGATGGGTCTAATCTAAACTGGAAAGGGACCAATATCTTAGGAGGGATATTTGCTCATTTTAAGGGAGACTTTATACTGATAGAGAGGCGGAGTGGAGGAATGCTAGGTAGCAGTGTAACAGAAGGATTGATGGGGAAGGTTCTGAAATGGAGGGGAGCACTGCAATTAGAAAAGAAAAACAAGAGAGAGTCAAAGTAAGTAGCAACTCTGAAGAACTAAATTGCATTTATAGCAATGCTAAGGGTTTTAAAGATAAGCCTGATGAACTCAGGGCATGTTTAAGAACATGGGATTGGGTCGTCATAGCTTTTACAGAAACTTAGCTGAGAGATGGACAAGACTGGCAGCTCAATGTTTTGGGTTTTAGATGCTATAGGAAGGATAGAAAAGGAGGCAGGAAAGCAGGGGTGACATTTTTGATTAAGGAATACATTACAACTGTAACTAGGGAAGATATTTCTGAAAATTATTCAGTGAAAATGGATAGGTAGAAATTACAAATAAGAAAGGAAAGATCACTTTGATGGAATTGTACTATACACTCCCCCAATAGTAAGAGGAAAATTGAGAAACAAACATGTAGGGATATCTCAGATGTAAGTAAGCATTGTAAGGTTGTAATACTGGGGGATTTTAATTTTCCAAACAATGACTGGGGCCACCACAGTGTTAAAGGTTTGGATGGTGAAGAATTTGTCAAATACGTTCAAGAACATTTTCTTTATCAATATTTGGATGGTCCTACACAACAGGGAGCAAAACTATTAGGCAATTAGGCAGTGCAGGTGATTGAAGTAAGAGTGGGGGAACACTTTGGGTCTAGTGGTCATAATTCTATTAGTTTTAAAATGCTTATGGAAAAGGATAAGCCTTCCATACAAGTTAAAGTTTTTAATTGGAGTAAGCAAATTTTAATGATATGAAACAAGAACTATCAAAAGTTGATTGGAGTAGACTGTTTTCGCACGTGAAAGGACATCTGACAAGTAGGAGGCATTCAAGAGTGTAATGACGAGAGTTCAGAGGCATTCCATTCCTGTTAGAGTGAAGGGTAAGGCTGATAAGATTAAGGAACAATGGATGAATAAAGATATTGAGGCTGTAGTCAAGAATAAAAGAGAATCTTATTTTAGGTACAGACAACTTGGTTCAATTGACTCTCTTAATCAATATAAAGAGTGTAGGGGCAGTCTTAAGAAAGAAATCAGGAAGGCAAAGATGGGATATGAGGTAGCATTGGCAGATAAGGTTAAGGATAATCCAAATAGATTCTACAAATACATTAAGAGCAAGAGGGTAACTAGAGAGAGGGTAGGACCTGTTAAAGATCAAAGTGATCATCTTTGTGTTGAACTCCAGGATATGGGAGAGATACTAAATGGATATTTCGCATCAGTTTTTACTGCGGAGAAAGAAATGCAGTCTGGTCAATGCAGAGAAATAATCTTTGATGTTTTAAAAACAGTTCACACTACAGAAGAGGAAATGCGTAGATCTGAGAGAATAAAAAGGTGGATAAACCTCCAGGACCTGATCTAATATATCCCAGAACATTGTGGGGAATGAGGGGGGAAATTGCGAGACCCCTTGCAGAAATATTTGCATCACCTATAACTACGGGTGAGGTGCCTGATGACTGAAAGGTGGTCAATGTTGTACCTTTGTTTAAGAAAGGTTGTAAGGAGAAACTGAGGAACTATAGACTTGTGAGTCTGATTTCGGTTGTGGGTAAATTGTTGAAGGTGATTATAAAAGATAGGAGTTATAGACATTTAGAGCAGCAGAAATTGATTCGGGAAAGTCAGCATGGTTTTGTGCGAGGAAAATCATGTCTCACAAACTTGATTGAGTTTTTTGGGGAAGTTACCAAAAAGATTGATAATGTCAGAGCAGTAGATATTGTTTATTTGCATTTTGGTAAAGCCTTTGACAACGTTCCTCATGGTAGACTAATTAGTAAAGTTAGGTCACATGGGATTCAGGGTGAGCTTGCCAATTGGATACATAGTTGGCTTAACAGCAGGAGACAGAGAGTAATGATGGAGTGTTGCTTTTCGGACTGGAAGCCTGTGACCAGTGGTGTTCCACAGGTATTGGTTCTGGGATTTATATAAATGATTTGGAGGAGAATATAGAGGGCATGGTTAGTAAGTTTGTGGATGACACCAAAACTGGTGGCATTGTAGACAGTGAAGAAGGATTTCTAAGATTACAACGGGACCTTGATCAAATGGGCCAATGGGCTGAAAAATGGCAGGTAGAATTCAATCTGGATAAATGCGAGGTATTGCATTTTGGTACAACAAACAAGGGTAGGGCTTATACAACAAACAAGGGTAGGGCCTTGGGTAGTGTTGTAGAACAGAGGGACAGAGGAGTGCAGGTACATAATTCTTTGAAGTTTGCGTCACACGTAGACAGGGTGGTTAAAAAACCATTTGACACGCTTGCCTTCATTGTTCCGTCCTTTGAGTACAGGAGTTGGGAAGTCATGTTGAGGTTGTACAGGACATGGTGAGGCCTCTTCTGGAATACTGTGTCCACTCCTGGTCGCTCAGTTATAGGAAGGATATTATCAAGCTGGAGAGGATTCAGAAGGATGTTGCCAGGTATGGAAGGTTTGAGATATAAAGAAAGGCTGGAAAGACTGGGACTTTTTTCACTGGAGCATAGGAGGTTGAGAGGCAACCTGATAGAAGTTTATAAAATATCGAGAGGCATAGATAGAGTTAATGGTAATTGTCTTTTCCCTAGGATAGGGTGATTTCAAGACTACGGGGCACAGTTTTAAGGTGAGAGGAGAGAGATTTAAAAAATACAAAAGAGGCAAATTTTTTCCACAGAGGGTGGTTCTCATGTGGAATGAACTTCCTGATGAAGTACAATTACAACGTTTAAAAGGCATTTGAATAGGTACATGCATAGGAAAGGATTGGAGGGATATGGGCCAGAAGCAGGCAAGTAGGACGGCTTTAGTTTGGGACTATGTTCGGCATGGACTGTTTGGATGAAAGGGTCTGTTTCTGTGCTGTATGACTCTTATGACTCTATGAGTTAAGTACAGGCCTCCTAGCAATAGTCAGGATGTGGGGAAGAAAAAAAGTCAGGAGATGGAGCTGACTAGGGAACAGAAAATTCTGGATTTGGTGATTTTTAATGAGACAGACTTGACTAGGGAGCTTAAGGTGAAAAAAAACGCTTGGGGGCAGTGACCATAACATGACAGAATTCACTCTGCACTTTGACAAGGAGAAACTGAAATCAAATAGATCATAGAACATAGCAAAGTACAGCACAGTACAGGCCCTTCGGCCCACGATGTTGTGCCAACCTATTATTCTACTAAGGTCAATCTACCCTGCATACCCTACATTTTACTATCCTCCATGTGCCTATCCAAGAATCGTTTAAAAGTCTCCAAAGTATCTGAGTCCACTACCACTGCCAGCAGCGCATTCCACACACCCCCCACTCTCTGTGTGAAGAACCTACCTCTGACATCTCCCCTGTACCGTCCTCCAATCGCCTTAAAATTATGCCCCGCATAATAGTCATTTCCGCCCTGGGAAAAAGTGTCTGACTATCTACTCTATCTATGCCTCTCATCATCTTGTGAACCTCTATCAAGTCACCTCTCATTCTTCTTCGTTCCAATGAGAAAAGCCCTAGCTCCCTCAACCTTTCCTCATACGGCCTGTCCTCCAGTCCAGGCAGCATCCTGGTAAATCTCCTCTGCACCCTCTCTAAAGCTTCCACATCTTTCCTGTAATGAGGTGACCAGAACCGAACACAATATTCCAAGTGTGGTCTAACCAGAGTTTTATAGAGCTGCAGCATAACCTCACGGCCCTTAAACTCAATTCCCCTGCCAATGAAAGCCAAAACACCATACACCTTCTTTACAACCCTATCAACTTGGGTTGCAACTCTGAGGGACCCCAAGATCCCTCTGTTCCTCCACACTGCCGAGAATCCTGCCATTAACCCTGTATTCTGCATTCAAGTTCAACCTTCCAAAATGAATCACTTCACACTTTTCTGAATTCCATCTGCCACTTCTTTGCTCAGCCCTGCATCCTGTCAATGTACCGTTGCAACCTACAACAGCCCTCCACGCTGTCCACAACTCCACCAACCTTCGTGTCATCGACAAACTTACTATCCTACCTTTCCACTTCCTCATCCAAGTCATTTATAAAGATCACAAAGAGCAGAGATCCCAGAACAGATCCCTGCGGCACACCACTGGTCACTGAGCTCGAGGCTGAATACTTTCCATCTACTACCACCCTCTGTCTTCTATTGGACAGCCAGTTTTGTATCCAGACAGCCAAATTTCCCTGAATCCCATGCCTCCTTACTTTCTGAATGAGCCTATCATGTGGAACCTTATTGAATGCCTTGCTAAAATCCATACACAACACATCCACTGCTCTACCTTCATTGATGTGTTTTGTCACATCCTCAAAGAATTCAATAAGGCTTGTGAGGCATGACCTGCCCCTCACAAAGCCATGCTGACTAATTCTAATCAAACTGTGATTTTCCAAATAATCATAGATACTAAATGTAATGGTATTATAATTGAGTGAAGATAACTAGAAAGACAAGAGGGAGAAGCTAGCCAGAGTTGATTAGAAAGGGACCCTGGCAGGGAAGATGGTGGAGCAGTAATGGCAGGAGTTTCCGGTGAGAATTCAGGAGACGCAACACAAATTCATCCCAAGAAAGAAGAAACATTCTATGAGGAGGACAAGGCTGAAAGGGAAGTCAGGGACAGCACAAAAGCAAAAAGGGAAAGCAGACAGTGTGGTGAGGATTAGTGCCAAGCCAGAGGAATGGGAAGCCTTTAAAAACCGGCAGAGTATAACTAAAAAAAAAGCAGTGGGGGTTGGGGGTCAAATATGAGAGTAAGTTAGCTATTAATATAAAAGAAGATTGCAGATGTTTTTAGATATCTAAAAGGTAAGACAGAGGCAAGAGTGAACGTTGCACCACTGGAAAATAAGGCTATCAATGTAGTAAGGGGGAACAAAGAAACGGCAGAGGGACTGAATAGGTACTTTGCATCATGACATTGATGATTATCTTTCAGCAATCACTGAAGTCAAGGAGGGTCCCAGAAGTTGGAGAATAGCTAATGTAATACCCCTGCTTGTGAAGGGAGGGAGGCAGAGACAGGAATTTATAGGTTGGTTAGCTTGACCTTTTTTGTTACTAAGATTTTAGAGTCCATTATAAAGGATGAGCAAGCGGAGCACTTGGGTGCATGGTAAAATAGGGCTAAGTCAGCTTGGCTTCATCAAGGGGAAGTCATTACTGACAAATCTGTTAGAATTCTTTGAGGAGGTAACAAGCAATTCAAGCTAGAGGAGATGCTAATAAACAACACTCTCACCGGCATCAAATTCACCAGGGAAGAAGAAAAAAACGAATAGCTCCCACTCCTAGACACCATGGTAGAACACAGGGCCAATGGAGAATTTCTGACGAAGGTACACAGAAAGGCCACACACACGGATCAAGCCCTGAATTTGAACAGTGACCACCTCAACATCCACAAACGAAGATGCGTGAAAACACTATTTAAACAAGCGACAACACACTGCAGCAACCCGGAACTATGCCAAAACGAAGAAGAATACCTCTACCAAGTATTTAAGGACAACGGATACCCGAACAGCTGGGTCCAACGATGCCTATCAAACAAACAACAACAGGAAGATACAGTACGCCCTGACAGACTCGTCACGTTAGTGAACATATCCGAACTGCCACAAGATTCCTACGACCATTGGGCATCAGTGTGGCACACAAACCTACATCAAGCCTACGCCAATTGCTCACTCGAACCAAAGACCCCTTACCCATTATGGACAGAACCAACATGGTATACAAGATTCCATGCAAGAATTATGACAAACATTACATTGGACCGACAGGAAGGAAACTGGCCACAAGAATACATGAATGCCAACTAGCAACAAAAAGACACGACCAATACTCAACTCGTCTCCATTCACACGGATAAGGAGAACCACCAGTTCGATTGGGACAACATTGGGATCCTAGGACAGGCCAAACAGAGACAAGCACGAGAATTTCTAGAGGCATGGTTCTCCACCAAGAAGGCCATCAATGAACACGTAGAATTAGACCCTATATATACACCACTGCAAAGAAAATCCAGAAATGAGGTAATCAACTCCAATGGACCCCAGAGTTTAAATATCAGGCGGGAAAACACAACAGCGCTTCATCGGACTCTGCACTGATGATGTTACCCAGCAGAGTAACAAAACCTCTGGTTCATTAGTTCACAGCTCGGCGAGCGAACCAACCACAGCATCCAGAACCCGAGCTACAAATCTACTCAAGAACCTTAGCCATACTTGGTCTGCTTAAAGAGGAGTGCCATCAAGAGGAGTGTCATCTATAGTTTTGAGCTGCATTTCAGCGGTAGACTCTCTAATATTAAATGCTTTAATTACAAATTAGAGGCCAAATAGTGATTACAGATGCATTGAGCCAACTTCCATTAGCAGAGCACTTGCAGTACCCCAATGGAAGAGTCGGTCATGACATTGAATTTTCTTGACACAATACCAGTCACAGCTAACAATTTCAGATTTTGGACACAGAAATATCCAGTCCTTTCCAAATTGAAACAACTAGTATTGGAAACCAAAAGGCCGTTGCATCTAGAATCTATGGGAAGCAAGAATGATTGTCCCAGGCACAGGTTGCCATCAAATATTGGCTGAACTCACCGGTGCCATCCAGGGGTGTCCAAAATAAAGATGTTGGTGAGGGGTTATGTCTGGTGTCATGATATTGGCAATGGGAACATGGTGTTGTCTTGAAGTGGGAGGCAACTGGAAGCTTGGGGTTCTAGCCTTTCTTCTTGTCCTTCATCATTACTTTTGTTTTCTCTCCGAGTATTTGACAAAGTCTTTGCCTAAACTTGCCCCCACAGCCATATCTCATTCCCCAGTGACTGCCTCCAACTCAGACTCACCCCACATAGATTCCAGCTGAAGTTTCACCCTTCCGGTCTCAAATCCACCCAGGATCACAGTTATTTCATACAACTGTTTTTGCCACATCCTGAGATCCTCACTCATTGCAATGTGCTGCCACATGCACGCTCTTGACTTCGCTATATTAGCATTACCTCACGCTGTCAAGATGGTGGTGGCAGAGTAGCAGTGCAGTGTGCGGGCTCCTCAGCCCAGGAGCCCGTAGCTCATCTGCTTTGTTCACTTTTACAATTTTTTTCTTTTTCTTTACCTGTTTCCAATTAATATAGCTAACATTAAAACATCAAAATTCATCTTACCTTCATTTAACGGCTTAACCAGTGACGGGGTGGCTTCCAGCCATTCGGGGTGGTGGTCTTTTCCCAGTGTGGTGGTCTCGGCCCCACAGAGTGGCAGTTTGGTCCCAGTATTGAGGTCTGATCGGCAGTCCGGTTTAATTTCTGATGAACACTTCCGGCCTAGTGTTCCGACAGCCCGGCACAGCATCTTTGTCCAAGTTGGCGGTCTTTTCCTGGTGGCATTTTCTTTGGCAGATGCTTTTGACCTGACGTTCTGACGGCTCGGCATGGCATTTCTCGTCCAGGGTTGCAGTCTTGTCCCAGTGGTGGTTTTCTTCAGAGAAGGCTTTCGGCTCAGTTTTCCGGTGGCCGGGAGTGTCAGTTTCATCCTGGCATTTGATGGTGTCATTCTGGCTGTGTTTCGTCTTTTGATCAACTTCCTCCAAAACCAGGAGTCGTTAAATGGGCTGCGATGAACTTTTGTCTTAAATTTACTTTTATTGTTACTTACGAATGTACTTTTGATTTTTGTCATTAACACAGTTGCCATGGTAAGGCGACTTGTAACACTTTTCATCGTATTTTTCTTGTAAAAGTACACATGACAATAAATTATAAATTCAGCTGTCCTGCTCCCCAGTTCCACTTTGTTTTCCGTTCGTTCAATATTCTAACAAGAAACCTTTTCTCTTCATTTCACACATTAAGGAACTCAAGATGTGACAACTCAGAAATACCCACATCCCTCTGGATTTTTCCTCCCCTCTGTCTCCATCTTTTCTCTTGACCCCACCACTTATCGGATATTTATTATCTGTTGACCTTCCACTCTATGCTGTACATTCTGTACTCAGTACAGGTCTTCGTTTTATCCATCTGTGGCCCCACCTCAATGAATTTTGGTTAAACATGACATTGAACTCATCTTGCATTGCCTCTGCCTCAGTAGTGATTGGAATGAGATTGGCCAGAAGGATCTCATTGAGTATGATTTTCCTGATTGGGGCTGTTAACTGGGCAAATCAGGGAGTTCTAGCTGACTAATATAAACAGGAGTGTCAGGGATTCTCCTCATTTTAAGGATTGGCTCTAAGCAAGTGGGTCAGAGTCCATGTACTATGCGCATGTAAATAAAGGGTGACTTGGTGATGAGATACTGGCCTCTGTGCCCCTTTCTTTAGACAGGAGTCCTCTTCCCCACCCCACAGACTCCTTCACCTGTCTGCAACACTTGCCTCTACCTGGACCCATCCCTCTGGCCTTTTATCTGCACTCAACTTGTTACGTTGATAGTTGTCATTGAACATCAGTCTTAATTTCTCTGCCCTCCTTACTCATTCAAATCTATCTCCTTCTGTACTGGCTGCACTCTCAGATCCAATCCTGTCGTCAAGCCTGCTGACAAAGATGATGCTGCTGTCGTCTGGCATAATGACCTCTACATTGTGCAGGCTGAGTGCCAGCTCTAAGACACCTCCTCCTATTTCCCCATGAACCATAACCCTACCATCAAGCATCAGGCCTTTATGTCCACGACTGTCACCGACTTCATCTCATCCGGGGATCTTTGCACGATAGCCTCCTAGCTCACAGTCCCCTAGCCCCTACAGCTCGCTTCCACCTTCTTCCCTAAATCCACAAACAGGACTGCCCAGGCAGACTCTTTGTTTCCGTCTGATCCTGCCATAGAACTTACTTCTTCCTGCTTGACTTTTTTTTTTCTCCCCTTGTCCAGTTCCTCCCCAATTATATCTATGATTTTTCTAAGACTCAGGATTTTCTGTTCACAGACGGCAGTCACCTCCTCTTCACCATGGACATGCAATCCCTTTGCACATTCATCCCCCATCAAGATGGTTTCAGGGTCCTCCACTTCTTCCTGGACAGAATGTCTGAACTGACCCCATCCACCCCCACCCTTTTCCATCTGGCTGAACTCAGGCTCACTTTGAACAACTTCTCCCTTAACTCCTCTCACTTTCTTCTGGTCAAAGGTGTGACCATGGTTACCTGCAAAGGCCCCAGTTACTCCTGTCTCTTTGTGAGGTACATGGAGCATTCCTCACTCACATCTCTTTCTCTGCCTTCGTTCTAAACTGGAAAAATTTATCAATTTTGCTTCCAATTTCCACCTTCTGCCCTGACCTTCACCTGGTTCATCTCTGACTCCTCCCTTTCCTTCCTCAACGTTTCTGTTTTCATTCTGAGGATAGGCTAGCCACCAATATCCATGACGAACCCAATGACTCCCACAGTTATCTCAACAATATATCATCACACCCCGCTTCCTGTAAGGATTCTATCCCATTCTCCTAGTTTCTCTGTCTCCATCACATATATTCTTAAATGTGGGTGGCAGGTCCTCAGAAATATTCATCTTTTTCCTCAATCGAGGATTCCCCACTACCATGGTCAACAGGGCCCTTAACCATGTGTGACCCATCTCCAACATTTCTGCCTTCACCTCTTCCCTTTCCTCCCACAATGATAGAATCACCCTGTCCTCATTTATCATCCCATCAGCCTCCATATCCAAAGGATGGTGAGCCGCCATTGCCATCACCTCCAATGGAATGCCATGACCAGGCACATATTCCCCTTGTCAGCATTCCACACGGACCATCCCCTCCAGGACATTCTGGTCAACTCCTCCTCCATTCCCCACACCTCCTCACACCCCAAGGAACTTCCCATGCAATCTCAGAAGGTGTAACTCCTGCCCATTCACCTCCACCTTCCTCAAGACCTAAGGCCCAGATGTACCTTCAAGGTGAAGCAGCGATTTACCTGTATTTCATTTGATCAAGTCTACTGTATTCACTGTTCACAGTGTGGTGTCCTTTATGTTGCAGAACACTTACATTCCTTCCACAAAAATAACCTCAAGCTTCCAGCTGCCTGCCATGTCGACACATGACTGCGTTCCCACACCAACATTTCTATTGCAGGCCTGCTGTAGTGTTCCATTGATCAAGCTTGAAGAACAATATCTCATTTTCTGCTTGGGGACACTGCAACCTCTGGGACTCAATATCAAGATTCAATAACTTTACAGCCTGATTCCATTTTCAATGTTTTTTTACTCACACCATTCTGGTCCTATGGTGACATGGGTTGCTTTTAAGCAGGCACCCATTCCGAGGCGTATATTATATGGGTTGCTTTCAGTTCAGCTCACCGTTTCTCTCCCACTCTTGTGTTTATTATCACTTATTCAGCTTTTGTTCAGTCCTAGCCTGCTTATTATCCTGATCCATTGTCTCCTCGTTTACTTACCTCTTTCATATCTTTCTCTCTATGGGCTTCATCTTCACCTCCCTCCTTTCCCCACCTCCCCAACTTTGTCCAGCATAAATACCACTTTTTCTGTGCTCCTAACTGCTCAGATGAAGAGTCACTGGACTTGAAACAACATCTCTGCTTTCTTCCCACAGATGCTGCCACACCTGTTCAGTTTTGCCTGCAATTCCTGTTTTGGTTTCAGACTTCCAACATCTGCAGTTCTATGTTTTATTTAAGATGGTTGTGATTGTTGGATGTCAACCATCTCAGCTCCAGGACATCTTTGCAAGAGTTCCTCGGGTAGTGTCCTAGGCACAACGATCTCCAGCTGCTGCATCAATGGCATTTCCTTGATGATATGGTCCAAAGTGAGGATGTTCACAAAAGACTGCAGAATGTTCAACACTGTTCAAAACTCCTCAGAAACTAAAGTATTTCATGTCCTAATACAGTAATCCCCAGACAATATCCAGGCTTGAGCTGAAAATGTCAGGCAATGACAAGTCCAAATAAAAGACAATCTAACCATCACCATCACTAATTCCCACCATATTAACATTCTGGGGGTCACCATTGATCAGAAACTGGATTGGTCAAGCCATATAAATACAGTAACAAGAGCAAGTCAAAGGCGAGGAATCTTGCAGTGATTAACTCACCTCTTGGTCTGTCCAGTATTTGCAATGCACAAGTCAGGAGTGTGATAGGATATTTTCCATTTGAGGGTGGGAGATAGTGACATTTATCACTAGCTAATTCAAATCCCATCATTCAGTTGCTGGAATTATAAAAGGTTTCATGTACTTCACTGCCAGGCACTTTAGTAGCTTTCTTTGGGTAAGCAAAAATGTTCTGGGGACCCGGGTTTGAATCCCACCACGGCAGGTGATAAAATTTGAATTCAATAAATATCTGGAATTAAGAGTCTAATGATGACCATGAATCCAGTGTTGATTGTCAGGAAAAACCCATCTAGTTCACTAATGTCCTTTAGGGAAGGAAACTGCCATCCTTTCCTGGTCTGGCCTACATGTAACTCCAGACCCACAGAAATGTGGTTGACTCTTAACTGCCCACTGGGCAATTAGGAATAGGCAATAAATGCTGCCTGGCCAGCGATGCCCTCATCCCATGAATAAAAAGTGCCAGTTCAAACAAAATACAAAGGACTGTGTGGTGTTTCATTTATAGCAAGCAGGTAGGAAGGTGAAAGTATGTTGGACTTTATTGCAGCAGCATTTGAGTACAGGAGCAAGCATATTTTACTTTATCTCTACATATTGAGCTTTGGTGAAATCACGCCTGATCATGTTATTGTGTGCAATTCTGGTCCCTAATTTTAGATGTATTTGCCATAGGGTGAGTGCAGTGAATGTTCACCAGGATTATTCCTACAATGCCAGCATTATTGAGGACAGATTGAATCAACTAAACCTGTGTTCACTGGATAATAAATGAGATGGTATAAATTAAATAAATGAGAGGGTATCTCATTGAAATATGCAATGTTCTGACATGGCTAAACATACTGGATGCAGGGATTATTTACCCATCTGCAGGGTCCTGAATGGTCAACGTCTCTGGGGTAGGCCAGTTAGGTCTGAGATGAGGAGAAATTTCCTCACTAAAAAGATGGTGAACTAGTGAAATTCTCTACCACATGTGGCAGTGGATGTCAACTTGATGATTTTAAGAAAGAAACTGATAGATTTTTAGATGCTGAAGGTGTCAAAAGTTATGGTGAGAGAGTGGATAAATGGTGTTGAAGGATGTCATATTGCACTAAATGGCACAGCAGGTTTGATAGGCTGAATACTCGTGCTCCTATTTTCTATTTTTTTTGCTTGCCTGGAGAAGTACAGGTCTAACAAACTCAAGAAACTCAAAACCATCCAGGGCAAAACAGGGATAGTAGGAACTGCAGATGCTGGAGAATCCGAGACAACAAGGTGCAGAGCTGGATGAACACAGCAGGCTAAGCAGCATCATAGGAGCAGAAAGGCTGACGTTTCGGGCCTGTGATCAACACTCAAAACATCACCTTAAACATTCACTTCCTCCATCACTAGCATCAAGTAATTGCAATGTCTGCCAATATACAAGGTGGACTTCAACAATTTGTTGAAGGTCCATCAACAGCACTTTTCAACAACCTTTAACAAACAGAAGAACAAGGACATCAGACACAACGAACACCACAACCTGTATGTTCTCCCCCAAGTCTCACATCATCCCGACTTGATACCAACTGTTCCTTCAATACTGGGTCTCACTCCCAAACAGCACTGTTGATGTACCTACACCACGTTGACTGTAGTGATTCAATAAGGTAGTTCACCAACCACCCGGGCATTTAGGAATTGTCAAAAAATGACGGCACAGTTCAAAAGCGAATAAAAATGTCAACAACTGAAGCCCATCTCTTAGATAGAAACAGGCATTAATTGAAAATGTGACATTTTGTTCAAAGAAGACTACCAACACCAAACACCATCACCTCAAGCCAAACTCTATTCCAAACACCACGCTGTTGTGCTTCTTCTTCCTGTCCATCTGAGGCGCTGCTTTTGCAGTTGAAGTGAAAAGTGCATTCTTTGGAACCAATTAGAACGGCCGGCGACGCAGCAAAGATGCTGAACAGACCAATTGCGATGTGAAATTGGGAGGCGAGGTTGTTGATTGACTGATGGACCCACCAATAGACGGGCGCAGGCTGCTGGTATCCAATCAGCGGGGGTTATTTTGAAATAGTTCACATGATGTTGGTTTGAAACGGTCGGGCGCGCGGATAGGGTTTTAGCTGTACTGTGGCAAAAGGTAGAGCTGTGGAAGAAGATCCAGATTCCTCACACTAGCAGAGGAATAGCTTGACCCAATTCTTGAAAGACGTTCAAATTCTAGTCTTCCTCACAGTTCGGTACAGAGATATTCCGCTCTTCCCCTCTCCACCCACCGGTACAGACACATTTCTGTTTTCGCACCGTAACGGAGTTCGGTACAGAGGCACCCGGACTCGCCCGCTATCCCAGCTGAGTGGTACCAAAACCTCTTGCACTCTGTTATTCGGAACCAGCGGCTGATCGAAAGGATTTTCCGTTTGAAAAGTGGGGGAACGGGACGCATATTGGCTGAAAATGCGACCAGGTGGTGAGTTTCATCATTAGTTGAAATTTAGCCATAGCTGCGTGTGTATCGGACGATCTATGACCAAGAAGGGGATTGGTAACGAGTAGGGGGACTTTGGCCTCCGTCTTTTGAGGAGGTGCAAAGGATGTTCTGCCCCGGGGTGTTGTGGCAATAGGTGCTGTATCCCCACGAGAGTCGAATGCCCTGCTTCCACACTGTAGGATGCTATTCTATGAGGATGTGGAAGAAAGGGTCTCTGAGCCCGAGGATGGTGGGAGAGAGAAGGGAGGAAACACTTTGAGGTACTGGGTGGAGAAAGATTGGAAGAGACGTTCTCGAGCCCTTTTTTTTTCGTTGGGGGAGGGGGAGATAGTGGGGCATTTAGTGCTGAGCAAGGGAATATTTTTCACTCGACTGATGTGTTTAGAGTTCTCTACTTGAGACGGCTAAGAGGCCCAGACATTGAATGTATTCAGTATTGCGATTGATATCTTTATAGATGTTAAAGATGTCAAGGGATATTAGGACAGGTGTGGGCAAGTGATGTCGAGGTATAAAATCAGTCATGATCTAGTAAAAGATGGCCTAATCATAGTTCCTATGACTACAATGTCTATTAGGGAAGATACTCTGCCATCTAAATCAGGGTGCCTGAAGGGCAAGGGTGAGTTTACTTTGAGTTGACTGGAGTTGAGGGTAGATTCTGCATATTATGATTTGGTTGGATTTGGGTAATTATTGTGGTTCTTTGTGGATCGTAATGTTGAGTGAGCTTCTAAAAAAGAAACTAGTTCTAGATGGATTGGGAGTTTCCCTGATTTGCTTGTTGCCAAAACCACCCATTCTGATCAAATGGGCAGTAGTCACCTGTCTAAGTTTTATGCAGTAGTTATCTGATGTTCGGAAAACATGTTTGTTTTATCTTGGATTGGGGAAGCATGAGGTGTTTCAGTATCCCAGGGAAACAGCTGCAAATCGTCTGGTTTGTACTATCCTGAGGATGTACTTGAAAAACAGTTGAATTGCAAATGTTTACTATCCAAGTTAAGAGATAACAAAGGTGTAGAGCTGGATGAACACAGCAGGCCAAGCAGCATCAGAGGAGCAGGAAAGCTGACGTTTCGGGCCTAGACCCTCCTTCAGAAATGGGGGAGGGGAAGGGGATTCTGAAATAAATAGGGAGAGAGGGGGAGGCGGATAGAAGATGGATAGAGGAGAAGATAGGTGGAGAGGAAACAGACAGGTCGAAGAGGCGGGGTTGGAGCCAGTAAAGGTGAGTGTAGGTGGGGAGTTAGGGAGGGGATAGGTCAGTCCAGGGAGGGCGGACAGGTCAAGGAGGTGGGGATGAGGCTGGTAGGTAGGAGATGGGGGTGGGGCTTGAGGTGGGCGGAGTGGATAGGTGGGAAGAAGGACAGATTAGGGAGGCAGGGATGAGTTGTTTTGGGATGCGGTCGGGGGAAGGGAGATTTTGAATGCAACCCTCTTTACTATCCAAGTGTTCTATCTGAGTAGGTTGGATATATACTGGTGGGAAACTGATTCCTTTACTACAGAGTAGTGAGTTTTGGTATAACGTTTTCTGTGTGTTTGCATCGGGCCTGCGTCATGCAAAAGAACAAAACTCCTCTAGTCTATAATTTTCTATATTGATTCTTGAATGAATTGAGGGCTTGCATTTTTAATCTGGCAAATGTGGATTTGGTGTTCTTCCTGCAAAGCTCAGTACAAGGCTGGGATGAGTACCTGGAAATTGGCAAAGAACCTTGTATAAGTACGATACTAAATGTTTCTTGCATCACTCTGATTTTACCCAAGCCACAGGAGGATGGGTTCATCACTTTAAGGACTATTAGGGATGGGGAATAATGCTCACATGCCATGAATGAATCAAGATTATCAGATGTGAGGTGGGTAGATTTATTGCATGCATGGGGTTTGTGTTCATTCCTCCATACCTGTATTTGATGTACGTTGTCTTGGTTACTGTACATCCTTTAGTAAACTAGAAAATGGAATAGGTGTATACTATGGATGTGGATGCAAATATACCATCTGTGTGAGTGTTGCCATTTTTGAATGTTGAGAGAGGAGTTGGGGGGTGGGGGGGCAACCTTTCCTTTCTTTATTTTTTCGTCGAGACAATACTGGTAAGGTGTGTCAAAGTTTGGAGCACGACCATCTCACTTGGATGATTGTAAACATGACTACATCTGGTATGGAGTCTGGCACATGCCCTCGTGTCTTGTGCTTCACAGGATGTGTTCATTGCTGGTTGTGGGGTCCTTGCATTATTTATGTATTAATAAGATCTACTGACAGAACAAAGGGTCATAAAACATGCTGTTAGTTCCTCTTAGTCACAGTCACGGAAACAGATCCTTTAGTCCAACTCATCCATGCTGACCAAGATTTCCAAACTAAACTAGTCTTTGCTTGCGTTTGGCCCGTATCCCTCAAACTTTCCTATTCACATACTTATCCAAATGTCTCTTAAATGTTGTAACTGCACCTGCCTCTACCACTCTGGTAGTTCATTCCACATAGGATCCACTCTCTGTGGGGGAAAATGTTGCCCCCCAGGTCTCTTTTTAAATCTTTTCCCCCTCGCCTGAAAAGTATGTCCTCTAGTTTTGAACTCCCCCACCCTAGGAAAAGGGCTTTTGCTATTCACCTTATCTGTACCCCTCATGATTTTATAAACTCCTTTAAGGTCACCCCTTAACCTCCTCTTCTCCAGGGGAAATATGTCCCAGCAGCTCCTTATAACTCAAACCGTCCAGTGCTGGTACCATTCTTGTAAGTCTTTTCTGCACAGTCTTCAATTTAATAATATCCTTCCTATAGCAGTGCGACCAGAGCTGTAGACAGTATGCCGAAAGTGGCCTCATCAAATGCAACATGACGTCCTATACTCTGGTCTGAGCAATGAAGGCAAATGTGCCAAACATCATCTTTATCACCCTGCCTGTGATGCAACTTTCAAAGAACTATGTACCTGAACCCCTAGGGGTCTCTATTCAACAACACTACCCAGGGCCCTACCATTAACTGTATAAGTCCTGCCCTTGTTTGTCTTGCCAAAAAGCAACAGCTTGCATTTATCCAAATTAAACTCCATCTGCCACTCGTTAGCCCACTGGCCCAATTGATCGAGATCCTTTTTGCAAGTTTAGATGACCTTCTTCACTGTCCACTATACCACTAATTTTGATGTTATCCACAAACTTACAAAACCATATTTCCCAAATTCTCATCCAAATCATTTGTACAAATGACAAACTGTAGTGGACTCGGCACTGATCCCTGCACAACACTGCTAGTCATGGGCCTCCAGTCCAAAAACAACTCTCCTCCACCACCCTCTGTCTCCTACCGTCAACCCAATTTTGTATCCAATTGGCAAGCTCGCCCGGAGTGTCATGTGATCTTCAATAGGGGAAATCAATCAAGTTGTCTAACAGTGTTTTGAGAGAAGGAAACTTTTTTTACTTTATTTATTCATTCACGGGATGAGGGCGTCACTGGCTAAGCAGCATTTATTGCCTGTCCCTAATAGCCCAGAGGGCAGTTCAGAGTCAACCACATTGCTGTGGGTCTGGAGTCACATGTAGGCCAGACCAGGTAAGGATGGCAGTTTCCTTCCCTAAAGGACAATCGTTAACCAGATGGGTTTTTCCAACAATCAACAATGGATTCCCCAAGCAAATCTGGATAATATGTTATAAATTTGATTTGAAGCATTATGTTTCTACATATCAGATATTGATGACCCAAGGCAATCATAGATCATAGAAACCCCACAGTGTGGAAACAGGCCCTTTGGCCCAACAAGTCCACACCGACCCCCAGAGCATCCCATCCCCCTGTAACCCACCTAATCTACATATCCCTGAACATTACAGGCAATTTAGTATGGCCAATCCACCTGGCCTGCACATCTTTGGACTTTTTCAGTCCTATGGCAGATCAATCGATAGCCAAATGGATGTTGAGTGCCTCTTGTACTACAGTTGCATACGTTTTGGTGGTGGTTATAGTGTCAAACTTTATGCCTTATTTTAGAAAGTCTTGTATTGCTGTACCGAAGCTAAACTTGCAGAAGGAACTCTGGTGGAAGCATGGATGTGGAATTATGTGTCAAGAAGTCTACAGATAGGCATTTTCTGGGACTGAGATTTTGCATTTCTGCTAACTGCTTTTTATTTGTTTTGCTAAGCATGTAATTTTCCCTATGCCTACAGTTAGACTGTTCCTGAGATGCAAAAAATCCAATTTTCAGAATTCTGGAAAATCCTGGTAGCAAAAAGGCAGCAAAACACTCTTGAATTTTTACTGATCCAGATTTGTTGTACTGTTCTTTTGTCACACAATGGGTATGGAACAATAATGGCTTAAGCAAAATCTTGATCAAATTGTTTTAACTGTTTTACTTTCAGTATTGCATTGTAAATGCACAAAATGTTTCTCACTGCACACGAAACAGAAAATTAAGAAACGTTCACCTGTCTTGACGCTGCTCAGTCTTCCTGATGATGTTCTGCTTTATGTATTGGAATGCCTTCCTGCTCAAGATATTCTGCATTTCAGAGCGGTGAGTGAGTTGTCGTTGTATATGTACTGGGGCAAGATTGGAGATAAATTATCACGAAAGTAACAAATTTCACAATCCTATAATTGTATTATCTGTGCTGCGCATCTTATTAAATTTTTTACTGCAACTTGTTCCATGCAGCTGGTGTTATTTTACTATTTTAGGTCAGCACTACTCGTATCTTGCAAACAAAACATTTATAGTTGTCATGACTAAACATTTGCATTATTCACTAGATGACTGACAAATTTGGCTGAATTCCTTTCTTAGTGTACTGCTAACATTGAATAGCCTGGTTCAGTTTTGAAGTTGATGCAAACTGGACAAATGAGTACTGCAAAGCATTGGTGGCATGTCCTCAAAGTAGTTGCATACTTACGTTGTTGACTCGATTTCAAAACATTTTAACTGTAGAGACTGATTATGAATAATATCTTCAGGGAAAAGGAACCTGTATTGGAAATAAAGTGAGCTGCAGGGCCCAAATGTGTGCGAAGTGGGTTGCAGATTTTTTTTCCCTTGTTTTTTAAATACAGAGTATTCAAGATTGTTCAGTGTTGATGCCTTATACTCTATCTTTCAGGTGCACTCTCATTTCCGATCCCTCATAGATAGTCACTCTAGTGTTTGGGCCCATGCAAACTTTCAGGAGATCTGGCCATCTCCAGTAAATCGGTGGCTGTTTGAAAGGTACGGTAAGATGCATTGCTGTTTCTTGTAGTCTAATTTTCAGAGCATCAGCTAACCTTAGTTTGTTTGCTTGTTAGTGTCCTGTAGGGATGTAGGTGCCATCAGTGTAATTATTTCATTTGTACTTTCATTTTGTTGTAACAGTTAATTGTCACCAATGCTGCTCATGTTATGCAAGCTATCTAGCATATTTGTGCAATAATCTCCTTTTCCTGGTAGGGATGTACAGAACTTGCCACGTCTACTGTGGTAGAAAAAAGACCGCTTATTACTCTACAGAGAAGAGATTCATGTCTTAAGCAGTGTTTTTTGCATGATAGCAACTGTATGCAAGCTGCATTAATGATTTGCCTCTGTAATGATGTCTAGGAGGAAGACCCAGATTGTATGGCTTACGCCTCTCAGCAAGTCTATATGATATCATCCTGGTGTGTGGTGCATAAGGAATCAAACCTTTTTAGGTCCTTGTACAGCATCTCACCATCTCTGCCCCTGCCCCCATATGCTTGCATTTCCATTTAAGAATTTTCCACATTATGTATCAAGTTATGTTTGGCTCTGTCTCATTCCTCTAACTTTCAGACTTCACAAATTCTGGCAGTTTGAAGCTTTCGCTGTTCTCCATCAAACTGACCTCTATGAACTTGGAAGACTGGTAGGTCTTTGGGTTGAAGGCTATTGGCTCCTGTTTAAGGACTGAAGGTGCTTGTAAATGGGAAACCCAATTATCTCTTGGATTTCCCCTCAGCAGGAAAAATTTGCCTGCACAAACAGGCAATTGCAATGTGTGGAGGTTCTTTAAATCCCATGAATTTCCCTCAAAAGATTACTGCCCTGTTGAATCGAGCATTTTTTTTTTAAAAGAAATGTCCTGGATCTGCAGTCCATGCAAGTTTCTCTTTCATGCTATCCATGCTGTCTAAATAGGCAATTTCTTGTTGACTGTGTCCTGAATCTACAGACATCGGGCCTCCTGTCTCAGTCATGGCTTTCACGTAGTTGTATACACTGCGTTAGCTCGGGACTGGAAAATAACTTGCTGTTGGACCCGGTGTTCCACCCCAGGTAGGTACCAACACATAATAGATTCAGGAAAGGCGTTCTGCTTTGACAGTTTGAGGAACTAAGCATTGAATTAATAAGAAACTTCACTTATAATCTCTGGATTGTGACCTGACCTGCATGCAAATCACCATAGGGCACAAAAAATTAAAAAGATGAAATGTGGGCCGCAGTCTGTTGGGCGCTGGCACCAGTATTGGTGAAAATGAGGTCTGTACCTGTTGAATAGTCTATAGCTGAAGCATGCTGGGGCCAGTGTTCAAGTGAGCTAGATAATTTAGGAAGTAGAGAGGGTTTTAAAGTTAAATACTAGGCAAAGAAATGTGGGATGAGGTGGTATGTCAAAGAGTAGAGCCAATGTAAGAGTGTAAGAAAGATGGGAAATGAGGGTCATGGAAAGACAGGAAAGGACAGAAAGGAAAACGCAATAACAATTAAGAGAAGATGTTACAAAAATAGCAACAAGACAAAACTAAATGCTCTTAAAACTAAATCTGAAATGAAAAGTATACTGAAAAACACAACAGGTCTGATAGCATCTATAGAGAGAAAATAGTTGATGTTTTGAGTCCAGTGACCCTTAAGAATGTACCTGTGTGTAGAATTTTTAACAAAGTAAACAAATTGATAACTTATATTGAAGGAAGTAAAGAGAATATCATGGCAATTTTAGATACATGGCTGCAGGATGACCAAGATTGGGTCCTGAGTATTGACTTGTATTACACTGAGAATAAGCCAGCTAAAGGTGGCAGAATAGCATTGTTGATCAAGAATGGGACTTTACAGTAATTGGAGGTGATTTTGATTCAGGAGATCAAAATGTACATTTTGGTTTGGATGGAGATAGGGGAAAGAATTCACTCGTGGGAACAGTCTACAGGCTGCCTAACAATAACAACAATGTTGGACAAAGAATATTTAAATATTGGATAAAAAGTAATAGTAATTTATTGTTACATGTATTTACGGAAATACAGTTAACTGTGCATAAGTTGCCATAAGCTGGTGTCCTGTTAATGTTATAAAGCAGAGGTTGAACCCCCCCCCCCCCCCGCCTTCCCCGCGAACTAAAATCGAAACACCCAAAGAGGAATGTCTTGCCCCCATAATCTGTAAAAGGAGTGAGAAGTGGGGTAACCTGCTTTTCAGCAACTTGTAGTGGTTAAATAAAATAAATCCCTGACACTCACTTTAAAATCAACAAGTAACAACAGTTCATTTATCTAACTCAAACAATGAACAAATTAACTAAACTATTAACAAACTGAATAAATCCCTTATAATTAATAACTATTCCCAAATAAAGCAAGTTTCTAGTAGAATGCTGTTCCAATAAATAGAAGTCCCACTTGTATAAAGAAAAATTTAGTCTCTTGAAATTGCAGCCAAGTTACAGGTCTTCTGGAATGTTCTGTGCCTTCTCCATCGATTCTTCTGTCAATAGTATTAGCTAGTTGTGCCATTGGAACCGTCAGTATTTAGATGGTGCTTCCTCTAAGTCATAGAGGAGGCTGTGACAGCTGGTGATTTTCTCTTGAGAGCTGAGGGCCATTAGCTTTGGCAGATAGCAGCTAGCTTGAGGGCTCTATCATTTTTTAAAGGGACATGGAATGCTTTCCCCCCGCCTAGCATTTTACAGTCACCAATTCTAAATTCCTGCCTCCCAATCCACAAGTTCTGTACCCAACTTCGCAACATTAATTACATAAATTCTTTTTTTTAAAAAAACCCATAAATCATAGGGCAGCACAGTGGCTCAGTGGTTAGCACTGCTGCCTTACAATACAAGGGACCTGGGTTCGATTACACCCTTAGGTGACTGTGCAAATTCTGTGCAGACATTCTCCCTGTGTCTGAGTGGGTTTCCTCCCACAGTCCAAAGATGTGCAGGTTAGATGGTTGGCCATGCTAAATTGGCCACAGTCCAGGGATTGAAAAGCTTAACATATATGAGGAGTGTTTGAGGACTCTGGGTCTGTACTCAATGGAATTTAAAAGGATGAGGGGAGATCTAATTGAAACTTACAGAATACTGAATGGCCTGGACAGAGTGGATGGTGGGAAGATGTTTCCATTGGTAGAAGAGACTTGGACCCGAGGGCATGGCCTTAGAGTAAAGGGAAGACCTTTTAGAAATGAGATAAGGAGAAACTTCTTCAGCCAGAGAGTGGTGAATCTATGCTTCAGAAGGCTGTGAAGGCCAGGGCATTGCGTATATTTAAGACAGCGATTAAAAAGGTTCCTGATTGTCCAGGGGAACAACAGTTATGGGGAGAAAGCTGGAGAATAGGGTTGAGAAACTTATCAGCTATGATTTGTATGGTGGAGCAGACTTGAATGGTCTAATTTCTGCTCCTATATCTTATGGACGTGCAAGCTAGGTGGGTTAGCCATGGAAGTGCAGGTCTACAGGGATAGCGGAGAGGGGTGGGTCCGAGAGGGATGCTGTTCGGAGGGTTCATGTGACTCAAAGGGCTGAATGGCCTCCTATCACACTGTCGGGATTTTATAGAAAGTTGGGACAAATTTCATTTTTTGTTCCATACTTAGCTTCTTGATTTACATTGGTAGATTCTAGAGTCCTGAAATAAAAACAAAATGCTATTTGACTTCAATATAATTCCTCATCAAAATAACTTGAAACATTAACTCTCTCCTCTCTGTGTCTCCGCCCTGTTACTTCTGTCTTTCCTTAAATATTTGTTGCTTGTGCTATTGGGATGGTAATCATGAGTGAATTTATTTTTACACACAAACTGAAAAATCAGATTGACAGAGGGTAACTCCCAGAATGCTTGAGAGTTTCTTCAAACAGCACATACTAGAACCAATCGGAGAACAGGTTATGTCAGTTTGGTATTATGTAATATGACTGGACTAATGACTGGAGTAGTAACCACAATATGGCTAAATTTCACATCCAGCTTGAAAGGGAGAAGATTGATTTGAAGACTAATATTTCAAATTTAAATAATGTCAGCTACATGAGCTTGAAAGCTGAGGTGAACTGGTATCCAAGGCTGAGGGTTAGCTCAACAGAGGTGTGGTGATAGGCGTTTAGGGGATATTTCAGAATAAGTACATTTCTACTGTAAATCTAAAGCAAGGACCCATCATGCTTTTTAAAGATTTAAAAAAAAAAGTTGGGGCAAGTATCAAACTTAGGAAAGTGTGTGACTGCACAAAGATGAGTGGCAGGTAAGATAGTTAGTTAGAACATAAAATCAGAAGAAGTTAACATGAATGGAAGCGAGTTAGAAATGTTTTTTTAAAAAAACGAGTCTCTGCAAGTCTTAAAAAAGGAAATGACTAAGTGAAGTTAATAGATAATAAGGAAATGGTGGATGAAGTATATTATTATCAAATATTCTGCTCTGAATTCACTGTAGAGCAGGGATAAGGAGCCACCTTCGTATTGGGTCAGTGACACATTGTCGAAATCAATTGAAAGCCATGCACATGTTCTGTTAATCTGGAATACATACAGCCCTTTGCCAGAGAAAGCTTTGAAAAGAACTGCTCAGCGGAATGTAGTCCTGAACAGTGGTGCAATTCAGTATGTCTTCTCAATTTACTGAAGTAAATTTGTGCTCTTCCTGTCCTGCTTCTTTGCAGGTTTTTGTCCCTGAAGTGTAGGAAAATCCAGTGTTGCCCTTTTTCAGCTTCACTTGCCACAGCTTGAATTTGGCTTCATATGACTGCAAATTTGCAAGAAAAGAAAGAAACTGCTCTTACAATTTGACATTAATAATGAGCAATGATATGTACTATGTAATACTGATCATGAATGCCAAGTCGTACAGCCACTTGGGCTCATTCAACTTGGCCGTGAGTTTTTCTCTTTGTCCCATAAATTTTTTTTGCTTCATTCCTCAAAACTGCATTAGCATACACCCCTGCCTAAGCTTTATCGCTTCGCAATAGTAAGCTAAATCATTATACTGATTCAAGGTCTTAACAGAAACCCTTTAAACTGGTGGATGTTTAAAGATTTACCTTTTAATAAAGTTAATTCTTGATACTGCTTTTGACATTACATTGTTCGGCAACAGGACTGTGCATACAGATTCTTAATGTATGAAGCAGTGGCATACATCAACTCATTCGGAGCAAAGTTGAGGTGGTCCATTTCCTTAACTAGAGCAACTAAACCATTCTGAGATTTGCTGTGGATAAAGCACCATCATAGTAAGACCAATTAATATTTCAAATTATCGCAGAAGTCTGAGAATTGCTGACTGAACCAACCCAAAAATATCTTCCCCATGCATTGCTGCTCAAGAAAACAAATTCTCCCTAAACTCAATTTGTTGTGATTCCGTGCATGAAGACAGCCAATTGGCCTATGTTTGTTTCTGACATGATAATAGCCAGAGTAGAATTTGAAATTAGCTGCGAATCTTTCTGACTTTTCATCGTCCTGAACCATTCACATTAATCTGATGTGATGCAGTCTGAGAAATAAGCTCATACTCTGAAATAATGTAAGCTTTTGTTTTACTGAAATCAGAAGGGGCTGTGGTCCTAATGATACACATCTTTGCAAACTTTTTCCTCTGAATAAAGCCAAAGGTTTTTGTGATCAGTCTGCTAATCATATGCTTTGAGCTATAATGTTGTTTTACTTTGGGTTTTTTAATGATGGAAACTGCTTCTCCAGAAATCAGACAAGTGGGCTTTTTTTTGCCTCCACAAAAAGAGCAATTATCCATGTCTCACTTAACAAAAAGTCTTCACACCTACATTTCTTCTTTTTATTCGCAGTGGCAAATTCTGTGGTCATTCTATGGTAGGCTTTCAACATAGATCACTTCTGTGCCTTTTAGATTGTTGTCCTCCACAGGCTACTGCCACAATTGTTTTTGGCAGTGGATTTTGGGCTGGTCTCCAATGTGGGTAAATAAATCAAATATAAGTTGTAAGGGGACAAAATCCTGGCAGATGGTGTACAGTGTGAGAAGTGGTGATGTTGATCACTGTGGCGGGAAGAGTGAAAGAAGAGCATCACGGAGAATGATAGATGCAGAAGGATTTGGATGTACTCGTGTATGAGTCGCAGTACGTTGATATGTAGGTTCAGATATGTAATGAAACTAATAAGACGCTATTCTTTTATTATGTGAAGAATTGAGCTTAAAAGTAAGGATGTTATGTCAGGGCATTGGTGAGACCGCATCTTGAGCACCATGTGCAGTGTCGGTCCTTATTTAAGGAAGGATGTGAATGCATTGGAGGCATTCAGAAGTTTACTGGATTATACCTGGAATGAGTGGGTTGTCCTATGACAATATGTTGCATGGGCTGGATTTATTTCCAGGGCAATTAGAGTAAGGGTTAATTTGCTTGAAATGTCGAGGCTATTCAGGACCCTGTACAAGGTGCATGTGGAAAGGATATTTCCTCTTGTGGGTGAATCCAGAACTAGACAGCTTTTTTTTTTCTAAAACGCATTGGGCATCTCCCTTTTAGGATAGATGAGGAATTTTTGAGGGTTGTGACTTTGATTGGATTTATTGTAGTCACGTGTACCAATGTACAGTGTACTGTTTGCGAACAGTACAGGCAGATCATAATAAACAAAGACATACGGATCATAGGGTGCTTAGACAGAAAGGGGCATACGGGTTACGCTGCACGGGAGGTGCACAAAGCAAGATGAACGTTATTTAAAGTTAGAGTCCATTCATCAGTCTAATAAGAGCAGTGAAGAAGCTGAACTTGAACCTGTTGGTGCATGTGGTGAAGCTTCTGTTTCTTCGGCCTGATGGAAGAGGTTGTAAGAGAGCATTACTAGGTTGGCAGGGGGCTTTGGTGATGGCAGCCTTTCCGCAGCAGTGAGAAGTGCAAATGGAGTCCACGAATTGAAGGTTGGCTTCTGTAATGGTCTGGGCTGTGCACGCAACCTTCTGTAGTTTCTTCTGGTCCTGGGCAGAGCATTTGCTGTACCAGGCCGTTATGTGCCTGGATAGTATGCTTTCTATGGTGCATCTGTAAAAGTTGATGAGTGTCCTAATGGACATGCTGAATTTCCTAAGCCTGCTGAGGAAGAAGAGGTGGTGTTGTGCTGCCTTAATCGTCGCATCTACGTGGGAAGTCCAAGACATGTTGATGGCTATCGTCACTTCTAGGAACTTGACACTCTCTGCCCTCTCAACCTCCACTCCATTGATGTAGGTGGGGACGTGTTCTCATCCTTTCTTAAGTCAATAATCAGTTATTCTGCCGATTATTGAGAGAGGTTGTTATCATTGCACCACGACACCAAGCCCTTTCTCTCTTCTTCTGACACATTTGTTTTTTGATAACTGTCCTACCATGGTGTCATCCGCAAACTTTTGTAGATGGCATTTGTTCAGAATTTGCACAGTCGTGGGAGTACAGTAGGGGACTGAGAATGCATCCTTTAGGGGTCTCCAGTGTTGTGGGTTATTGTGGAGGAGGTGCAGTTGTCTATCTTCACTGCAGTCTGTGGGTCAGGAAGCTGAGGATCCAGTTGCAGACAGTGGGGCTGAGACCTGGGTCTCCGAGTTTTGAGATCGGTCTGGAGGGGCTTATGGTATTGAAGGCGGAGCTGTAGTTGATGAGTAGCTGTCCTTGTTGTCCAGATGTTCCAGGGATGAGTGTAGGGAAATGGCATCCACTGTGGACCTGTTACATTGGTAGGCAAATTGCAGGCAATCAGGGCAGGCTGGGAGATTTGAGTCAATGTGGGCTGTGATCAGCCTTTTGAAACATTTTCATGATGATGGAGGTCAGAGCCACTGGGCAATAGTCATTAAGGCATGTTGCGTGTGCTTTATTTGGTACTGGGATGATGACGGTCGTCTTGAAGCAAATAGGGATGTCAGTAAATACCTCCGCCAGCTGGTTTACACAGGATTGAAGTGCATTGCCGGTGACTCTATCCAGGCCCGCTGCTTTCCTTGGTTTGACTTTCAGGAAGACTGATCTGACGTCTGCAGCGGTGATGGAGGGAACAGGTGTGTCCGGGGCTGTTGGGGCAGTTGACAATGCATTGCTGGCATTCTACTCAAATCGAGCATGGAAAGCATTGAGTGTATCAGGGCGGGATGTGTTTTTGTCTGCTATCTTTGTGCTTCATTTTGTATCATGTTATGTTGTTTAGGCCATACCACAACCGTATGGTTGGTTTGGGCCTCTAACTTGGTCTGGTGCTGTCTCTTGGTATCTCTGGCTTTGTGACTGCCATATCTGGATTTTCTATATAGGTCTGAGTCCTTTGACTTGAATGCTGCATGCCTGGCCTTCAGCTGGCAGTGGATTTCCTGGTTCTTCCAAGGTTTCCTGTTGGGGAACACCTGGATTGACGACTTTAGCACACAGTCCTCCACGCATTTGCATCTGTGGTGTGATGGAATACTCATCTAAGTTTTCTCTTGAGTATTTGAATATGTGCCAGTCCACTGGTTCCAAACAGTACTGGAGACTTCTTGGGATCAGCATTGTATTTCCTTCTGTGAAGGATCCTCCTGTTTCAGTTCCATTCTGTAGGCTGGAAGGATGAATACAGCATTGTATCTGATTTTTTTGAAGTGTGGAATGCTGTCTCAGAAGGTAGTATTTTTAAGATAGAGGTAGATTCTTGTTAGTGGAGGGAATCAATGGTTATCGGGATAGATAAATCAAACGTTTAAAACAGATCAGCTGTAATCTTATTTAATGGTAGGCTTGAGGGGTTGAAAACCTCATATGCAACTGTAAGCAGATGTTTATTCTCAAGCTATTGGTAAAACTCTACTGATGCTTATAGACTCTTTACTTCAACTTGTTGCTTAACATGGATGCTTTCGCTTGCTCTCTTTATAGGACTGGTGAAACTAACATACACACTTCCTCAGTCATACTGTTTAGAATTGCTTGCTCGGTATGGTCTGTCACTGGTGCTGAGAATTCTTCCTGAGAGGACAGAGATGTAATGTTCTGTTTGAACTTCAACCTTTCTCAGCATATGCTGTCAAATTTAAATGTTATCATTTTGTTCACCAAGCCATGCTGCATGGAGTTGTATCAGTTGAAGATTTATTAGTCAGTGCCAGTGCCTTTTAATGTGCATTAGTCAGCTGATTGTTTGCATTTACGCATGAACTTGTGTCATCTAAATTATCAATTCATTGTTAATAGCAGTGAAAAATGTCTCTGCCAATCCTGTATAGTTACAGCTTTCTGCTTTGTATGAAACATGCTTCTTATTCCAACATAGTTAATTTCGATCAACTCTGTTCTTTTTAGGTTCTGTCATGAGACTAGGGAGCCCTAGAAATCTTCTACATGTTGTCCTTTGACTAACTGGTGAAGACTTGCATTACCTAGAACAATTTTTGATATTAGTTAGTATGGCCCCTTGCATCATTTAAAGATGATTTGACGTCCAAACATGTACTCATGTTTGAACCAGAATTCTTGATTTTCTAAAGTGCATGCAAGTTCTGTTCTATCTGATGCTTCTTTTGTTGGAGAATTCCTTGTAGCATACCCTTAATCTTAAGTGAACTATGTAACTGCATTGCTGTTGGCTGTAAGTTTTTTTTTTTTTTTTTTTTTTTTTTTTCCAAGAATGATGGTTATATGGCATTCATCCTGTATCAAGCTGAAAAGTTTGAAATGCCAACATACATTATCTTCTTGCCAGGTGGCTGAAACTCAATAGCCTGAGGAATATATTTTGGATTTTTCTCTATTGTGACTTGTGACTTGTTCTACCTCATAATGTCTGTGTGTCTATGTATCTATTTAACTTCACGCTGCTCTGTGTGACTGTGTCACTTGGCATAATTTCTGAAGGTGACCTATTGCATTATAAAGTCAGAGATGTACAGCACAGAAACAGACCCTTTTGTCCAACTTGTCCACGCTAACTAGATATTCTACACTAATCTAGCACTCTATCGCTCTGAACCCTCCCTATTCATGAAAATGCCTTTTAAATGTTATAATTGTACCAGCCTCCACCAATTCCTCTGGCGGTTCATTCCATATATGCACCACCCTCTGCATGAAACAGTTGCCCCTTTAGGTCCATTTTAAATCTCTTCCCCTCTCACCATAAACCTACGCCCTCTAGTTTTGGACTCGCCCACCCTGGAGAAAAGTCCTTGTCTATTTACCCTATCCATGCCCCTTATGATTATATAAACCCCTATAAGATCACCCTTCAACCTCTGATGCTCCAGGGAAAATAACCCCAGCCTATTCAGCCTCTCCCTATAGCTCAACCCCTCCAAACCTGGCAATGTCCTTGTAAATCTTTTCTGAACCCTTTCAAGTTTCACAACATTCTTTCTATAGCAGGGAGACCAGAATTGCATTCACTAGTCCAAAAGTGGCCTAACCAGTGTCCTGTACAGCTGCAACGTGACCTCCCAACTCCTATACACAATGCTCTGACCAACAAAGGCAAGCATACCAATGCCTTCTTCACTACCCTGTCTACCTGCAACTCAGTTTTCAAGGAACTGAACCTGCACTCCAAGGTCTCTTTGTTCAGCAACACTCCCCAGGACTTTTACCAATAAATGCACAAGTCCTGCCCTGATTTGCCTTTCCAAAATGCAGCACCTCACATTTATCAAAATTAAACTCTATCCGCCACCCCTCAGCCCATTGGCCCATCTGATCAAGGTCTGAGGTAAACTTCTTGGCTGTCCACTAGATCACCAATTTTGGTGTCATCTGCAAACTTACTAACCATATCTCCTATGTTCATATCCAATTTGTTTGTATAAATGAATAAAATAAAAGGCACTGGCACTGACTAATAAATCTTCGACTGATATAACTCCATGCAGCATGGCTTGGTGAACAAGTGGACCCAGCATTGTTCCTTGTGGCACTCCTTGCTCTATTGCTTTGTTGGATACCTTTCAGTCATGATGTAACGTAAGAACAGAATAGATTATCCTGAAATCCTGCAATAAAGTTGATCCTCTCCTTCTGTCCACAGAAAGGACCCTGAGCTTCTAGTTGCCTGCAATTTCAACACACCACTGTGTTCCCTGGCCAACCTCTCTCTCTCGCTCTCGGGCTTGTTGCAATGCTCCAGCCAAACTCGGTGCTCATTTTCTGGTTGGGAACCCCGCAGCCTTCTGGACTGTAACTGGAGTTCAAAAATTTTCCCTTATCATTACCACATGTGCCAGTCTTTGTCATCACATGAACTGCCACCACAAACACTCTATTGTCAGCTACTAATTGTTCCCATTCTCAGCCATTCACTCTCTCAAGCTGACCTTTACCCATTCCTTTGCTGAACTGTTTTTCTCTTGGCCCTTGTGTGTGCTCTCTCTCTCTGTCTCTCTCTGTCTCTCTGTCTCTCTCTCTCTCTCTCTCTCTCTCTGTTTGTGTCTCTATCTGGGTTCCAGCTCCACTAATCATTTACTCCTTCCCCTCCCCTTATTCTTTCTTTAGCATAATCCCAAACTACTCCCGGCTACAATTGATTCTGAGGAAGGACCTCTGGACCCGAAACACAAACTCTGCTTTCTTGCCTCAGATGCTGCCAGACCTGCTGTGTTTTTCCAGCAATTTCTGTTTTTGTTTGATTTCCAGCATCCACAGTTTTTTTTTTTATTATTCTCTCCTTTTTAGTTTTGACCTATGCTACTTCAGGGCTTCTGATTCACTCATCAGCTGAATGGTTTTACCTTCAGATATTTCCTCTGACAAATGATTCTGAAGAAGACTTGTCAGCAATTCCAATAATTCTGTCAGTTATGAATTCTTGCTTTAAATTGCCATTGTTGCATTTTTTTCACTAACCTGCAGACATTATTACTGAAGTATCTATGGATTCCTGTTGGTGTTGAACTCTTCTATTAAGTCGTCGTCTTTCAAGAATTTTATTTCTTGAGGTTAAATTATTGCCAAAGACTTTTAGAACTTCTTCAAAAGCATCTGTCATTTCTTTTACATCTTGGCAATTTATAACATCCATTTATTCTATTAACATTTTATTTAAAAATGTATGCACTTGTTCAACTTCTGATTTTAGCAACTGGTTTGGATGCAATTCTGTATTTCTCTAAAATGTCTAACTTTTATTTGGCCCATCTCTGAAATAAAAATCCTCCTGTCAATGTGACTTGTCATATCTTCCTAACGTGAGAATTTGTTTCCCTTACTTCAGATTAATTGTCAAATATTTGATCAAAAGTAACTTTTTTATAAGGATGAATTCTTAAAGGGACAGTGCATTTGTAATTTCTTCCTTTTCTCCTTTATTCAAGTATCCGTTCTTATTCATGTGGTAGATTGCTCCAGTATTTGAAAGCAGTGTCCCATATGCTGGTAACTTGCAAATATTTAGAAATATGTTTTAATTTGCTGGCCATCTAGAGGCAAAATTTTTTTTGAACTTCATTTTCATGAGGGAGGGGAGAAGTAAAGCTTTCTAGTGATTCTAATGAGTCTGTTTCTTCCAGGGCTGCAGAAAGTGGAAATTTTGAGGCTGCAGTAAAGCTAGGAATAGCCTACCTCTATAACGAAGGACGTGAGTACAAATCCACTTGCCTTACAATTCTTTTTAAAAATATAGCAGTCACAGATTTCAAAGGGCAAGTCAAATGTCTTGGATAATTTTTAAATTTAAGTTTATCACAGACTTGTGAAGCAGTCCATTAGACCTTTTTTAAAAAAAAAGAAAAACTTGTGTAGGAGCAGAATTAGGCCATTCGGCTCATCCAGTCTGCTCCGCCATTTGACCATGGCTGATGTGTTTCTTAACCCTGTTCTCCTGCCTTCACCTTGTTATCTTTTTTGATCCTTCTACTAATCAAGGACCTATTGACCTCTGTCTTAGAAACATTTAGTGACGTGGCCTCCACAGCCTTCTGTATCAATGAGTTCCACAGATTCATTACCCTCTGGCTGAAGAAATCTCTTGTCTCAGTTCTAAAGGGTCAACCCTGCAATCTGAAGCTGTGTCCTCTGATTCTAGTCTCTCCTAGGGAAACATCTCTATGCCCACTCTGTCCAGGCCGCTCAGTATTCTGTAGATTTCAATGAGCTCCCCCGCCCAAACTTCTGAAGTCCATCAAGGACAGAGTTCTTAAATACGCCTCATGTGGCAAGCGTTTCATTTCCTGGATCATTCTTGTAAATCTCTCCTGGATCCCCTCCAAGGTCAGCACATACCTCCTTAGATTTGGGACGTGGGGGCCCAAAACCGCTCACAATATTCCAGATGCGGTACGACTAGACCCTTATACAGCCTTGGCGTCTTGAGACAAAAGCAATGTTAGTATTCACTTTCCTAACTGGCAAAGAAACCTGCATGTTATGCTTGAGAGAATCCTGAATTAGGACCCCCAATCCCTTTTGTGCTTCAGATTTCCAAAGTTTTTCTCCATTTAGAAAATTGTCTGTGCTTCTTTTCCAAGCAAAATATATTACCTCACATTTTTCCAAGTTGTACTCCATCTACCACTACTTTGCCCACTTTCCTAGTCTGCCCGAGTCCTTCTGACTCCTCAACACTATCTGTCACTTCACCTATCTTTCTTATCTGCAAACTTAGCAACAATGTCCTCAGTTCCTTTGTTCAGATTGTTAATGTATTACGTCAGTGGGTGTGCTTCAAAAACTGACCCTATCCTCCCTCTCTGCCTTCTGCCAGTGAGCCAATTCTCTATCCATGCCCACATCTTACTTAGCAGGGTCCTGTGTGGTACCTTGTCATATGCATTCTGGAAATCCAAATAGATCACATTCACTGGCTGTCCATTGTTGAACTTGCTTGTTGCCTCCTCAAAGAATTCTAGTAGACTTGACCGGCATGACCTTCCTTTGACAAAGCCGTGCCGACTCAGCCTTATTTTACCATCTGTAACAATATACTCTAAAATCTTACCAATAACCCAAGGTCAGGCTAACCAGCCTATAATTTCCCATCTTGTGCCTCCCTTCCATCTTAAATAGGGATGTTATAATAGCTACTTTCCAGTCCTCTGGGACCCTCCCTTACTGCAATGATTTCCTGAAAGATCACCAGCAATGCCTCTACAATCTCCTCAGCTATCTCCTTTAGAACCCTGTATGATTTATCCACCTTTAGACCTTTCAGCTTCCTTAGCATCACCTCCTTAGTGATGGCACTCGGCCCTGACTCACCTGACACTGTGGTATGCCACTGTTAGTTTCCACTGTGAAAACTGCAAAGAATGTCTCTGCCTTCCCACTATCTTCACCATGTTGTATGCTTTTCCCTTCTGCTGATGTGCTGAACCTGGCTTCCCTTATCAGCTATGGTTGCCTTGCCCTCCTCTCAGCATGTTTCTTCTTCCTTGGGATGAATTTCTGCAGTGCCTCCAGAAACTCTTGCCCTTGCTGCTGCACCATCTTCCTTGCTCGGTTCCCCTTCCAATCAACTCTGGTCAGCTCATCTCTTGTGCCTTTATAGTTACCTTTTTACTCAATTGTAATACCTTTGCATTTAATTCCAGCTACTCCCGCTCAATCTGCAGGGTGAATGCTATTTCATTATAGTCACTGCCCCCTTGGGGTTCCTTCACTTTAAGCTCCCTGGTCAAGTCTGCCTCATTTCACATCAAATCCGTAATTGCCTGTTCCCTAGTGGGCTCTACCACATGCTGCTCCAAAAAAAATCTCCTAGGCTTTCCATGAATTCCTTTCCTTAGGACCTGCTACCAACCTGGTTTCCCAGTCTATCTGCATGTTGAGTCCGCCATGATTATTGTTGTCTGTCTTATGGGCCTTTTCTATCTCCTGATTTATTTTCTGCCCAATATCCTGACCACTGCTTGGAGGCCTGTGCACAACTCACGGCAGGGTCCTTTTTCCTTTGTCGTTCCTCAACTCTACCCACACAGATTCTACGCCTTCTGACCCTATATTGCTTCTTGCTGTCTATTTTAATTTAATTCCTTACTTACAAGACCATCCTTCTCCATCTGCCAGTCCTTTCGATACGGCACGTATCCTTGGGTATTTAGTTCCCAGCTTTGATCCCCTTGCAGGTATGACATTGTATCCACTAATTTCAATCTGCACTACAAGCTCATTTGCCTGGTTTCATATTGTGTGTGTGTGTGTGTGTGTGTTTGACTACAATGCCCTCATTCGTGTGCTTACCATGCCCATTCTCATAGTTGTCCTCTGATCTGTGCCTGAGGTTAGATTCCTGACCCTTCTGCACTCTGTCCTATTGTTTGTTATAGAAACTTCAGTAACCTCCCCTGAATGGGCATCCCACCTACAAAAAAAACCTAGTTTAAAATCCTGAAGACCTTGATTTACCTCGATTAGCTAAATCAGTCTGTCTACCATATTCCGAATGCTATCAGAACAGCCTCCTTCACCAGTACTAGTGCCAATATCCCATGAATTTGAACCTGTTTCTCCTACACCACTCTTTGAGCCAATTATTTATTATTCGTACGAATGTGTCAATTAGTTCGTGGATTGGTGTTAATCTGGAGATTATTACTTTTTTGATTCTGCTTTCTAATTTTAGCCCCCAGCTAAAACCTCTTTCTACTGATTATCATTGGTACCTGCATGGACCACTACAACTGGATCTTTCCTCCCCTACTCCCAAGTTCCTCTGCAGCCCAGATGAGAGATCCTGAAACCAGGCAGCACAGATTGGGACTGTCAATCCTGGCCACAATAGTGTGCATTCCCCTGACTATTACATTTTGTTTTCCAACCCCCTCCCCCACCCCTCTCCTTTATTTGAATGGCTTTCAGTACCATGGTGCTATGGTCAGTTTGCTCATTCTTCCAACAGTACCCCTCGCCCCCCCCCCCCCCCAATCATCCACAAAGGGAGCAAGAATTTCAAACCTGTAAGACAAGCTTAAGATCTGAGATTCCTTCAGCACTATACCCTGGATCCCTCACCTTGTCTCAATCGTAGTCTCACCCTCTTGTCCCTGATCACTGACCAAATCTGAGGTAGTTAATCTAAGAGGTGTGACTGCCTCCTGAAACACAGCATCCAGGCAACTCTTCTCCCTCCCTGATGTATCATAATGTTCAAAGCTCAGACCTGAACTAGAGTTTCTCAAGCAACCAACACTTTGCAATAGATGTGATCACTATGAACCATGATGGGATCCACCAAGTCCAAATCATGCAGGTTTAACATTAACTTGCTTGAAGGGAATTGGATAGGTTAGTGGTGGAAATAAAACAGCAAATTATTTGGTGAGTTAGTAGGAGTATACTTAGACTAGGTAGTTCATGTAGTGAGCAACAGCACTATGTTGCTCTTATGCTGAGGGGGTAAGTTTGTTGTAACCTATTGTTGAACTTCTTGTCTGAAATGTAAATGCAATATAAATTTGGCGATTGTTGCAAATGACTTGTTGAATGTGGTAATTATTTGAATTTGAATTTTTTCCTTTTCTGTTTTCTCTCCTTGGTGTTTTTTTTAAAATATCATAGAATCCCTACAACGTGGAAACAAGCCATTTGGCCCAACAAGTCCACACTGACTGTCTAAAGAGCATCCCACTATCCCTACAACTCTGCACCTCCCATGGCTAATCTACCTAGCCTATATGTTCCTGGACACTATGGGCAATTCAGCATGGCCAATCCACCTAAGCTGCACGTCTTTGAACAGTGGGAGGAAACTGGAGCACCCAGAGGAAACCCACGTAGACACAGGGATAATATGTAAACGACACCCAGACAGTAATCAGAGGGTGGTGTTGAATCTGGGTCTCTGGCACTGTGAGGCAACGATGCTAATCACTGAACCACCATGCCTTTTTTTTAAATTAAATGCTCAGTGTTTTATTCCTCTGAGAGGCAGTACTGTGTATTGGCGATTAGATTCCCTTAAAGTTTTTCTGCCTTGGAAAGAAAAATGTCAAATAGTCGCATGTACTAAAGCTAAAGCAAAAGCAAGCTTTTCCCTGCTTCAGCTGTCACTTAGAGCCAAATGTGATCTGAACTTTGTCTGGATCCTCTTGAAGGATATTCCACATCTACAATCTTTCATGTAAAAGAGAGGCTGTGGCTGTCAGTTATTAAATGCTTCTATTTTGACACCCAAACATTACAGCATGTAATGTTCGAGAAGAATATTTAGCAATCTATAGCTTTGCAGCTGCTTTTGACGGTGTGATTTCTTGTGTCCTACAGTTTCCAGTTGTAGGACAGTTTATTGTTAAAAATTGCCAAAAACAGTCAATATTGATCATAAACTAGACAACAACTTAGTATGTCTTATTGCATTTATTAATAATTTTTTTGGCTTTATAGCAGAATTTTTGGCATTATTTTAGAAAATGTCTCAATTGTAATTGCGATCATGAAGTTAATTAAAAATTCACATTTTGGTTCTTGAGTTTCTCAGTTTGGTTCATAAATAATTATTTAATGGAATTTACTGAATTATAGGATTTAGAAAAAATATTACATGGGATTTCCCCTTTGGGATAATTGGATTTTTTTTTGTTACTAAGGCAGGCAGGTCATGTGTATATTTGATATTTCACGAAATGTTTCCTATGACAAAATCAAATTCTGCACAACAAATGTTAGCAAGCTTTAAATTTGACTTGGATTTCCAGTCAAAGGATTTAAGATTTGGGTAGTGTCAAGATTCCACTTTGAAAACAAAATTAATAGGTTTTGCTAATCCCTGAGATGTGGAAACTGGATATTTACTAGAATTGCAAACAAAATGAAATTGTCAAATTTTTAGTTGTGGTCTTTCTTGCAAGCATCAAAGAAGTAAAGCAAATTATATTCTACGCCATTGTTCAAGTGTGTAATGTTGCTTAGATGCTGCACTTTTCTCCTCACGAAAGGTGTGTTTTTGCCTTTTACTCAATTCTTTGCTTTTCATCTTGCAGCTTGTAATAGTTTTTATTTAAGATTTTAAAAAAAAAACTTTGGGTTTGCAGACCCTGAAGCAACAGATCAGTTAGTACATGTGCCATTTGGTTGAATGGTATGCATGTGTGTCTGTTCAAATAAAATTTTCAATGTAGCTGCTTCAATGTACTTGTTCACTAGGTATTCTATATACGAACCTTTTTCAGAGAATACTTTGAGGAATGTACTACTATAGTGGGTGCTGCCCAATTGCTTATCTCCATCCCTCCAGTTGCAGATACCTGGCAACACCATTCACCTACAAATCATGAACCATCTTGACTTGGACATTTATTAACTTGGACCCAAAGTCACTGGGTCAGAATGTTTAAGAAAGCAGCGAAGGATTGCCTTATCAGCTTGATATCATTAGAGTGAAAACTGAAGGCCATATCTTGGGATAAGATAAATATACAATTATAGAAAATTAAGTTAATAGTCGACAGTCAACATTGCTTTGTCAAGGGCAGGTCTGACAAATTTGATTGAGCTCTTTGATGAGGTGATGCAGGCAATGGATGAAGATAGTGCTTTGTGTATTGGATATTTGGATTTTCACGAAACATTTGATATGGTGCCACATGGAATGCTGGTTAGCAAATTAGGAATGTTTGGTAATGATGGGTCCTTGGCAGCATTGGTTAGAAGTTGGCTAAAAGACAGGAAGTAGACGATAGGTGCAAAAAATAGAATAGCATTTCTCAGACTGGAGACAAGTTGAAAGTGGTGATCCCCAGGGATCAGTGTTGGGACCCTTGCTTTTTCTGAATTGTATAAATGGTTTGGAGATGGATATTTAAGATAAAATTTCTACATTTGCAGATGATACTATGCTGGGAAGAATAGTGAATTGTGAGGATGTGCTGAGCAACTTCAGAGGGACATTGATAAGTTGGCCAAATGGGTAGCCATCTGGCAGATGAATATCAATGCAGGGAAATGTAAGGTAATGCATTTTGGTTGAAGAAACCATATGGGCTCAATGTTGCAACTTTGAGGGGAGTACAAGGGCAGAGGGACTTCAGTTCAAGTGCATAATTCACTGAAAGAGGCCTGGCTAGTTCAAACAGTTATTAAAGCAGGCTTATGAGATCCTTGGGTTTATTTATAGTGGTATAAGAGTATAAAAGGAAGTAAGTGATGATACATCTCTTTAGACCACATTTGGAGTATTGTGTTCAGTTCTGGATGCTTTATTTAAAGAAGGATGTTAAAGCCCTGGAGAGAACACAAAGAATACTTACTATAGTGATAGCAGGAATGATGGATTTTAGATACAAGGAAATAATAGAGAAATTGGGTTTATTATTCTCCTTGGAGCAGAGAAGATTGAGGTGTTGAAAATTACGAACAATTTTGACAGTGTAGAGAAGCTTATTCTACTTCCACTGGTTAGGATGTCAGTAACTAGCAGTCACAAATTCAAGATTGTCAGCAAGAGAACTAGGATGAGGAGATACTACTTTTTTTTTAACTCAATTGTTAAGATTTAGAAGGTATAGAAGAGCTGTGGAGACAAATTCCATCGGAAGTTTCAAAAGAGCTGGATATATATTTGAAAATGATGAATTTAGAGGGCTGTGGAGATGAGGCTCGAGAATCTAACTGGCCAGCTCTTTCAGAGCTGGTACAGACACAATGGGTCAAATGGCTTCCTTCAGTACTATAAAATTCTATTAATTTAATTCTGGGATTCCTTCCCTAGTGCAAATACATCCATGCTGCTGTTACGTAGACTTCAGCTAAGCAGCTTCTGAACAGGAAATAGCAATGTGGTATAAATGCTCACCTTTCTGGGAATTAATGCAAATTTAACACAGTAACTTGGAGGAGGAACTGACTTGATGGCTCTTCTTGAAGTAATTAGGCTTTTTGAAATGTTTAGACTGACTGGGTGACTTCTTTGGAAGGATTTGAAATAAAATATTCAATTCATTTGAAAGCTGACAAAATGAAGTCATTAGTATAATAATGCACATGCCATTTTTAAATATAATGATTGCAAGTGCTTTTTTGTTTTCAGTTTCTGTTTCTGATGAAGGTCGTGCTGAAGTGAATGGACTGAAAGCCTCCCACTTCTTCAGTCTGGCTGAAAGTCTGAATGTTGGTGCTAACCCCTTTATTTGGTTGTTCATCAGACCACCCTGGTCTCTGACCGGGAGTTGCTGTAAGGCAGTTGTCTATGATAGTTTAAAGAGCAAATGCCAGTTGCAATCGGTAAGTACATTTATATATTATGTTTAAAGTTTTAGTATTATCTTGTCAATTTTATCCATCAGGATCTTTTATTTTATGATATAGTATAATATTTGGTATTGTAGTTGATCTGCAGGATTTGTATGAGTGAACATTGCACCAATCATTTTGTTTTCTTCTAAATCTCCAAACTGTTGTCCGTTTTAAATAACTGAATTGTTTTCATTTTTGTAAAGTCAATCTATATAGTCTTCTTCTTGCTACCTGTGAATTTATTACATATATTATTGTTACAAAATTAAGAGGATGCTGTAGCAACTTCAATGGTTATGATCCTGTGTCTATAACCAGTGATTTAAGCCTGGACCTGGTTTGTACGTGTATTCCAATCCCACAATGACTTTTGTTTCGCTCAGGGCAAGTAAGAATGCATATTAATTGATTACATTATCAGTGTGTCTCATCCTAAGAACATAACATTAATGCTTAAATGATATGTTTCATCTTTTCCAAGATGTCCTGAAGTGCTTTGGAGCCATTAAGTTAGTTGTTTTTTTTTTCAAATTTGTGGGATTTTGAGCTTCTATTTCATTGAAATTTTATGTAGTGTAGAGAAGTGGATGAACTTCAGTGCAGCTATAAGTTTCTTTGCACCTATTTAACTAGCAAACTAAATTTGGCACAAAGAACCCAATGTTCAAGAGCATTAATACAATTGGAGTAACCCCTTGGCTTAGAACAGTTCTACTTCATAGAACGTTTTGAACACTTGCACCGAATTCTTTGTAACAAAGCTGGGTATTTTTTTTTTTCCAACTCGACTTGTTTTTCGTTCTTTTTAGGCAAAGAAGGCATCACTAACTTACTGTTTGGCCAAAGTTCTCAGTCTCTTTGAGGTTCGTATCATGGTAAATAAACCTGGGATCGCACGTAACCCCACTTCTAGCCCTATTACCCTCTTAAGATGTTGATGTTTCTGCAAGTGTATCCTGTGCACATCCCCAGTTTTCTTTGCTGCATTAATGACAGTTGTGTTTTCAGCTGCATAGTCCTGAAATTCTGGAACTTTTTTTCTCTAAACTTCTTTCTAAAAGACTTTCTTGAAACCTTTCACTGTGACCAAGGCTTTGGTCACCTGTCATATCTCCTTTGTGGCTTGGTTTCATTTTCAAATTTTACATCACCTGTGAAATGCTTTAGAAGATCTTTGTAGCTGAACTGTTATGTAGTACAGTTTAAGATTTGATCTGTTAATAAATTGAGTTTTTGTTACAATTTAGGACGAAGAGAAACAGAAGCAAGCTGTAATAATGTTTGAAGAATCTTCTAATTATGGGTGCTTATCAAGTTCTTACCACTTATGGGAGACAAACCAAAAAGAAACAGTAAGTTTTTAGATGTATTGTTTGAATTTTTCCGAAATGCTAATATAACATTTCAAGATATAAAATTGGTTGGTCATAAATTGTAAAAATTTTAAAAGACCAACTTACTTCCAAAAGATCTCATTATGGCCCAAGTGATGATCCTTGCCTGAGGCCTCCAGTAAGATGTTGATATCCAGAGTGAAGCAGAAAAGATTGTTGTAGGAGATGGTGTATATGCATGGTTCTGGTGTCTGTTAATATCTAACAATAAATAGATTGCTCACTCATGCTGTTTGACCTCCAGATTAAATGTTGTTGAGCAATTCCTGAAGAAGCTGGTGTTTGCGCTGGTGCCAGTCAAGCCTTCCAACAGGGCTGGCATTCACCAGGTGCCTCAGTGTTTGCCAGTCTTTCCATCCCTATTTATTCCTTAGAACATATGTACCCTGCGTACTGAGGTAGTGCTGCATGCTTCCTTTTGAGGGCTTGTTCCTTATCTACTGATGACTTTGTGTTAAAGTGTTGGCATTAATAAACTGAGAATTTGTGTATATACTCGATGTATCACTGAATGAGAGGCATAGTGTCGTGAATAAGGGTCTTCATTCAAACGGTGAATTTTGGAAGTTGTAGATTCTTTGTCCTGGGATCTCCCAACTCCTTGCCCTACAATTATCATCTCGACTTTTCAAAGGACACTAGTGGTTGTCCTGCTTGTAGGTTTTGGTTTGAACATAGAACATAGAACAGTACTGCACAGTACAGGCCCTTCGGCCCACGATGTTGTGCTGAACTTTACCCGAAACCTAAGGTCTATCTAACCTCCACCGCTACCTTATACTAACATCCATCTGCCTATCTAATAGCCGCTTAAATGCCCCTAATGAGGCCGACTCCACTACCCTCTCTAGCAATGCATTCCACGCCCCTACCACTCTGAGTAAAGAACCTACCTCTGACGTCTCCACGATATCTACCTCCTTTCTCTTTAAAACTATATCCCCTCGTAAAAGCTACCTCCACCCTGGGAAAACGTCTCTGGCTGTCTACTCTATACCTCTGATCATTTTGTACACCTCTATCAAGTCACCTCTCATCCTTCATCGTTCTAAAGAGAAAAGCCCTAGCTCTCTCAACCTTTCCTCGTAAGACCTTCCCTCCATTCCAGGCAACATCCTGGTAAATCTCCTCTGCACCTTTTCCAACGCTTCCACATCTTTCCTGTAATGAGGTGACCAGAACTGGACGCAATACTCCAGATGTGGCCGAACCAGGCTTTTGTATAGCTGGAGCATAGCTTCACAGCTCTTGAACTCAATCCCTCTATTAATGAAAGCTAACACGCCATACGCCGCCTTAACAACTCTATCCACCTGGGTGGCAGCTTTCAGGGAACTGTGGACATGAACCCCAAGATCCCTCTGCTCCTCCACACTGCCAAGAATCTTTCCATTAACCCTGTATTCTGCTTTCAATTTTGTCCTTCCAAAATGAAACACCTCCCACTTTTCAAGGTTAAACTCCATCTGCCACTTCTCAGCCCAGCTCTGCATCCTATCAGTGTCCCTTTGTAACCTAGAACAGCCCTCCGCACTGTCCACAACGTGACCCACCTTTGTATCGTCCGCGAACTTGCTAATCCACCATCCAAATCGTTTACAAAAATCACAAATAGAAGAGGACCCAGAACAGATCCTTATGGTACACCACTCGTAACTGAGCACCATGTTGCATATTTTCCGTCCACTACCTTTGTCTTCTAAGGGTCAGCCAATTCTGAATCCAATCTGCCACATTTCCGCCTATCCCATGCCTCCTTACCTCCTGCATGAGCCTACCATGGGGAACCTTATCAAACGCCTTACTTAAATCCATGTATACCACATCCACTGCTCCACCTTCATCCAAGTGTTTGGTCACCTCTTCAAAGAATTCAATAAAGTTTGTGAGGCATGATCTACCCCTCACAAATCCATGCTGACTATCACGAATCAAACTGTGCCTTTCCAAGTGATCATAAATCCTGTCTCTGAGCCCTTTCCAATAATTTGCCCACCACTGACATAAGAAAACCAAAAGTGGTTTGGTTTCAGAGAACTTTTTAAGATCTGTTCATAGATTGAACCGGCAATGCTATATCAAACAATTATAGCCCAACCCTAATTACTCTTGAGGTAGTTGTGCTGAGATGGTGGTGGTGAGCTGCCTTGAAGCACTGCAGTCCTTGGGGTGTAGATACATCTACACTGCTGTTAAGAAGGGAGTTCCAGGATTTTAACTCCAAGGTAAAGGAGTGGCATTTTCATCGTGACGATACTGTGGCTTTAAGTGGTGTGTTTTATCCTGGTTTCTCTTCGAGCAAGATTGGGGTACAGGTGCTGAGCAGTCTGAGAAGAGAAACTTTGGGGTTTGTGTAAAGTTGGAACAATAGGGGCACTTGAATAGATGTGGTCAAGCTCTCTCAGATCCAGGATTTTTAGTTTGGAACACAGAACCTCACATGCATCTTTTAAAATTAGGAGTAGTTAGGTTCTAGGTTACCTTCTTAATATATTTTAAAGAGGTCTGCTCTGGTCCATAACATGTTATGAAAGTTTTATTGACTTTTACTTTTGTTAGGTGGCTGATCCCGGTAGGCATCTTCAGAACCTTAGAAAACTCAGGGATTTCGCAACTAAAGGATGCTGGGAAGCACAGGTATGGGCAACAGGTGTAATAACTTAATTTCCTTTACGTTAACTGGCCAGGCTCTCCAATTGGCAAGTCAAATTTCAGATTTTACCTTTTGAAGTCTGAGGCAATATTGATGTTAAATATTGGAACTATTGTTTTGGTTGTAGCGTTGTTGTTTACGGTTCACAACCTGTGACAAATAAACATGAAACCCTGTAGGTTCATTGCATTTCATTCAGTTGTGTAGGAAATAAAGAAAACTTAAATACCCATGTGTTTTGGCTTTTTGCCCATATCTCCAAGTAGTGATGGGCATCCTGTCTTTTTTTTCGTCATCTCTTTAGTGTAAGTCAAATGGGTTTGAAAACCTTTGGTATTCTGGTATGGCTTCTCAAAGGATACAGTACAAAGAGGTGGCTGAATTGTAACGCGGTGTATGGAATTTCAAAGTTTTTAGCTCACTTCATGCCAGATTAATTCCTGTTCGAAGAGTATGTTCGGTTAGTAAGTTAGGCATTGTTGGAAAACCTTAAACACTAGAATAGTGTAATTCTAGAAATATCCATTTGCAGTGTAAATGCCGGCTGATGTCATGACCAAAGATAGGAATCCAGAACTACTATGGACATTTTTACTTGTAATTGCATAAATGTGTACTTTAAGAGTGTTGATAGAGCCAGAAATGGCTCTGGAATAAATTAAGTGGCTGTCTGGGAGAGCAGGAGAGACAGACAGAAAATCACATCTAAAAGTAGGGAGAGACCTTCAAATACCAGCACGTTAAAGTGGGAAGAAGTATGTCAAAACAGACTAGATTGTGATTTCTTGTGACTATACAGATAGCTGAACACCCTTTACTCCACAGTAAGCCAACTGCTGTGGATTGAACCAAACTGAAGAGATACTTAAGTGTGGAGCTGGAGGAACACTAGCCTAAGATCAAATGCTGAAAAGGTCACTGTGAAGAATATTTCCCCTCCCCTCCAGTCACCCCTGTGTTGTGGGTAAAGGGACTGTCATTCTGAAGATTTCAATGAAGAGTGCAGGAGGTCATGCCATTAGCACTTTTAGGCATGCCTAAAGTGAGATGTCAACCTGGTGAAGCAACAAAACTGGACTACTTGCATGCCGAAAAACATAAGCAGCAAGTGATAGGTCGCGCTAAGTGATTCCAAAGTGTTCCATCTACCACTTCTTTGCTCGCACTCCTAGCCAAAGTCCTTTTGCGTCCTCAATGCTACATGTCCCTCTACCTATCATAAGACCATAAGACATAGGAGCGGAAATTAGGCCATTCGGCCCATTCAGTCTGCTCCGCCATTCAATCACGGCCGATAAGTTCCTCAACCCCATTCTCCTGCTTTCTCCCCATAACCCTTGATCCACTTGATAATCAAGAACCTGTCTGTCTCAGTCTTAAATGTACTCAATGACCTGGCCTCCACAGCCTTCTATGGCAGTGAATTCCATAGATTCACCACTCTCTGGCTGAAATAGTTTCTCCTTATCTCTGTTCTAAAAGGTCTTCCCTTTACTCTAACGCTGTGGCCTCGGTTCCTAGACTCTCCTACCAATGGAAGCATCTTCCCAACATCAACTATGTCCAGGCCATTCAGTATTCTGTAAGTTTCAATTATATCCCCCCTCATCCTTCTAAACTCCAATGAGTATAGTCCCAGAGTCCTCAAACGTTCCTCATATGTTAAGCTTTCCATTCCTGGGACCATTTTTGTGAACCTCCTCTGAACCCACTCCAGAGCCAGTACATCCTTCCTGAGATATGGGGCCCAAAACTGCACGCAATACCCCAAATGTGGCCTGACCAGAACCTTTGTGATATCTACTTCTGCTATCTCTGTGATATCATGCAATTAACCAGGTACTGTCAGTGGAAGGGAAAACACCTAACTCTTTTTTTGTATTCTTAGCTTGTATCAACATAGCCAGGACAGGAATTTAATATTTTTCAATATATTTAAATAGGGAACCAGGCAGCCATATGCCATTTTCACATAGTGTATCGAGCTGCTGTGAATCTCAAAACAATTTCAAGAATTTCATGTTTGACTGTGCATGTGCTGTCATTGGGAATTTCTGTTCAGTTTGTAAACAGCAGTAAGCACTTACAGCTTCACCATTTTTTACAACAAAATATGGCCTGTTAAAATCGAAGTTCTCTCTTTTCAAGAGATCCACTCTCTCTTGTTCCAGAGACACAACTAGGTGTTGGGAATTTACTTTATTCATAGTGACTACATATCAAAAGTACTCCACTGGCATAAAGTACATTAAGAAATGTAATTCTTTAAAACCACTGTGCAGGTCTTCCTTTTCTAAAATAAAAGGTTAAACTTAAAATTAATACAAGACTGAAATGGTGTGGGAGTAGATTTTTGGTCTCAATACAATTGCACTATATGACCGAGGAAACAAATGAGGCATCTAAGACATACTTCAATAATCTTGAGTGTCCTGAATCTCTCTAGATTGGGAGAAATATAATCTTTGAGTTCACTAGATACAGGACTTGCCCCTCTGGATTTGAAAATTACATATGTCACTCTTCTTTTTAAGAAGAAAACCAAGGAATTGCATGCCAGTTAGCTCAACATTTGTGGTCAGAAAATTGTTGGGAGTCTATAATCAAGGTAACTGAACACCTTTTAAAAATTGTGATCGGGGAGTCAGCTTGGATTCATTTGGGTAGGTCATCCCTGAGAAACCTAATTGAATTTTTTTGAAGAGGTGACTAAGGTAGTGGACAAGGGAATGTCTCTGGATGTTGTTTAAAAGGAAAATCAGAAGACGTTAAAGTTCCATATACAAGAGACTGTTAACAAAGGGAGAAGTTCACGGAGAGGGTGAGTTACTGACATGGCGGGGAAAATTGTTGTGTGGTAGGTTAAAATAGGGATAATAGGTGCTCAAATTTGCAGGATTTGACCAGTGGTGTCCCACAAGGATCTGTTAGCCTCAATTATTCACACTATTTATTAACAGCTTGAATAGTGGCGTGAAAAATCATATCAAAATTTGCAGTGATTGTTATGAAGGGAGATCATACAAAATAGGTTTATTTTCGAAGAAGGTTGAGTGGTAATCTGATTAACGCTTTCAAGGTATTAACAGGAAAGGACAGTGTAGATAAAGAAACTACTTCCACTGTTTGAGGATTATAGACTGGGAGGGGCAGTCTGAGAATTAGGGCCAGACTATTCAGGAGAGATATTAGGAAGTACTTCTACACCCAGGGTAGTAGATGTTTGGAACTCTCTTCGACAAATGGTAGTGGAATCAATTGTTAATTTTATATCTGAAATTTTTAAGGTAAGGTATTGAGGGACATGAGCCAATGGCAGTTATGTAGAGTTAGATCAGAGATAAGGCATTATTTCATTGAATGGTGGAATGGGCACAAGGGGCTGAATGGCCTGCTCCTGTTCCTATAAAATAGATTGGCAGAGGTAGTCTGGAAAATGTTAATTGTTTATTCAAAACAATTTCTTAAAGTATTATATCAAAGTCACCCTGGGAACTGGCTATTCTAGACCTGGTAATCTGTGGTGGAAATGGGATGAATCAGTAACTTGTAATGATTCTATCAAGAATTTCAGGAGAGAAGGTGAGTCTACGATGAGTGTTTAAATCTAAATAAAAATTGATATGAAGACAGAGCTGGAAAAGTGAACTGGGGAGTTAGGTTACACAGGTAGATGTGGTGGCAGACTTTTAAAAGAAATGTTTAACTTTTTTAACTTGGTGAAAAAGAGACTGAGAAGGATGTAGCTGTGGTTAAACAAGGATTGTATCAAATTTGATGGAAGTACTTCTACAAACCTGCATGAATTAACGGTAGGTAATAAGATCGGACAGATTTTAAGAACAAACCCAAAATGACACCAGACAATGAGGTAAAACACTTATACTTGTAAGTAAGTTATCTTTAACAAGAATTTTGAATAGGAAATGAATAGCTAGAACTTGTGTTGGTCCTCTAGCGAATGAGCAGGAAATTGATAATGTGAAAACAAGGGAATGGCAGAGGTATAAAAGGGTTATGTCTGTCTTCACTGTAGACGACTTCTCAAAGATACTTGAATCAAAAGGCAAAAAAGAGGAGGAATGTAAAACAGTGAACTCTAAACTAGGTGAAGGTATTAAAGCTAAAGGTTCACCAGCCTGCGAGAAATGTAAGATCATAGCCTACTCCTCTTCCTGTTTTCTGTTTGGCCCTTTTAAGCCTGCTGCATCATTTATTACGATCATGGCTGATCATCCTACTTAGTACTCTGTTCCTGCTTTTACACTTTGATCCTTTCAGTCCTAAGAACTATATCTACCTCCTTGAGGTTGTAGACGTGCTCGCCGAGCCAGTGGGTTTGGTTGCAAGCGTTTCATCACTCTGCTAGGTAACATTGTCTGTGCGCCTCCGGTGAAGCATCAGTGTTCTGTCCCGCTTGTTATTTAAATAACAAGCGGGACAGAACACTGACGATGTTGCCTAGCCGGGTGACGAAATGTTTGCAACCGCACACCGGCTCAGCGAGCATATCTGCAACCTCATCCATAACCCGAGCTACAGATCTTCTCAAACTTTAATCTATCTCCTTATTGAAAACTTTGAATGTTTTAGTCTCAACTCTTTTCTGTGGCAGAGAATTCCACAAATTGACCTCGTTCTAGGTGTATAAATTTCTGCTCCTCTTAGTATTAAATGGTCTACCCTTTTATCCTTCAACTGTGATCTGTAGTTCTGGCCTCCTTAATTGTCTGTAATATCCTCCTTGTGTTTACCCTCTAGTCCTGTCAGGAAACCTATAAAATTCTGTCTGCCAGTCAGTTTTCTATCCTTGTTGGTACACCACTCCTAATTCCATGAGTTTTAATGTTGCATGCTAGTTTCTCATGTAGAACTTCTATTGATAGCCTTAAAGTCCAAGTAAACCACACCCATTGGTTTGCACCCATTGGTTTGCCCCCATATTGACTCTACTTGTTAAGTCATCAAAATTCTGATAGATTTGTCAGGCATGATTTCCCTTTTGTAAATCCATGCTAACTCTGTCTGATTCCGTTACTGTTTTCCATGCTATGAAATGTTTTCTAATGGACTCTTAGCATTTTCTTACTAACAATGTCAGGCTAACTAGTTTATAACTTCCTGTTTCTCTCTATATACTTTTTTAAAATAAAAAAGTGGGGTTACCTTAGCTACTGTCCAATCTGTAGGAACTGTTGCAGAGTCTATAGAATTTTTGAAGGTGACCACCAATTCATCCACTATTTCTAGGCTACTTCCTTAACCCTGGGATGAAGATTATCGAGCCCTGGGGATTTGTCAGCATTTAATCTCAACAATTTCTCCTACACCACTTTCCCAACAAACTGATTCCTTCAGTTCCTCCCTTTCTCACTACATTATATATTTCCCCAACATTTCTTTTCCCAATTTTTTACAGGGGAGGGAGTGTTGTTATTTGTGTTCTCTTGTGAAGACAGGACCAAAATATGTATTTAATTGGCCTGTTAGTTCTTTGTTCCACAACTTATTTTTGTAACAGGGCTACATTTTGTCTGCATTAATCTTTGTTTCTCATCTTCACAGACTTACAAACTGATTGTAAATGCTATTATATCTTCCTCAGAAGCTTGATGTACTGTAATTTTTCTTCTTAATTGATCCTTTCTTTTCTCCTTTGCTGAAATCTAAATTGCTCCCAGTAGTTAGGTGTGCTGCACTTCTGGCCAATTTGTATGCCCCTTCCTTGGATCCATTACTATCGCTAATTGTCCTTGTTAGCCATGGCTGGCCCACTGTTCCTCTTTCTTTGTGTGAGACAGGAATGATCAATAGCAGTTCCTCCATGCACCATTTCCTTTACCATTGCCTACCCATTTATCTCCTTTTTATAAGTAATGCTCCCCAGTTGATCATAGCGAGCTTCTGCCTCATACCATCTCGGAATCAACTACATCACTCTCTTGATCTTATTGAAGAGTTCTATGTATTATGATTACTCCTCTCAAGGGCCATACACAACTAGATTACCAATTATTCCTTTCTCATTGCACAAGATCTAGTCCAGGATGGCCTGTCCCCTAGTTGGTTCCTCATGTTTTGATCCAGGAACAAGGATCCTGCATCCAAGTAACCAACTCCTACCCCACATTTTTGCATGCATCTCCCCTAGTGGTCTGATCATACCCTACCCAAATCGCATTCATATGGGTTGGTGAAAAGGCAGGTATAAATAAAATGATTACCCACCTTTTGTAGCAGCAAGAGTTTGCCCCCAGTAAGTAGTTGATTATGACATGACCACAAATAGAAAAAATTGAGCATTTAAAACTGTCTTGCATCTGTCAGGAATTGGTTATAATTTTATAGGAGTCAATGGTGGGGGCCTCCTTGTGGTGCAGTGGTAGTGTCCCTGTCCTCAGACTGGGAGGCTGGGGTTCAAGACTGACCCCAAAATAGGGTTGTGACCAACAGGTAGGAGGTGCTGGTTAAGACATATTGAAGTTTAGAATAATAAGGTGACCTAAAGTATAATCCCGAGATGACTTAGTGATTCTGTTTTTCATGGGAGACAGAATAAGCGGACTCCATTTTAAGACTAAGTTGGGGAGAATTGTTTTTCTCTCCACAGCTTATTATACATGGAATTCTTTCCCTGGAAAGCAGTGGAAGTGTTAATCAGGGGTGAGTTGGATAGATGTTTGATAGACGTGGGAGTCAGGGGCTATGGGTGGCAGACAGGAAAATTGAGTTGAGACCACAACCAGATAGGACATGATCTTATCAAATGGTCCAAATTTGAAGGCTTGAGACCGCAGCAATAGGTGAGAAGTCCAATATTTCCTGTGCCAAAATCCAAAACTTGTGGCTTCACCTAGTTACTTAGTGGTCCCAATGATCATCAGATTTTGGCTCATTCTAGATCTGTGCTTTAACCATGACTCTGAAGAAAAACTTCAAGGATCACCAGTGGTGATCATTCAGGTGGTACAAGCAAGTGTCTGGTTAACTGCAGTTGATCCAAAGTGGTGAGTGGAACTCGATGCCAGTGTTGATTTTTAAGCAGCAACCGTGTTGATGTCTAAATATCACTTGGATGCTAACTGAGAGGGTTGTGTGAACAGAATAGAATGTGAAATTAGGTCTACTCGTGTTGTGGGGCACTAAATTCTCTCTCTGGTGGTGCCAAGTGACTTATTTGTGTTAATTTATCAAACATCTGGTGGAGATTGGGCTGCCTCTGGCTTCTTGTCCTAGTAGCTGCATTTAAAAAGCAATTTAGTTATGCATCTTGTGCTTCCAATAACCTACGCTCAAACATGTATTTGATTTTAATAAAATAAATATTATTATTTCAGGTATCATTAGCAAAAGCCTGTGGAAGTGCCAATCTGTTGGGTATGAAGTCTATAGCTACAAAAGAGTTTGTTGCCCACGTTTTTCAGTCATCCCAGCCTTCTTACAAACAGAAGATGTTCAAAGTACAAAAGGGCATGAATGACACGATGAGGTAAATGCGCAAACGTTTTTCAATCCATCAAAATTTATTGATAGGAACTTCTGTGCAGAAAAGTCTGAAAACTGATCTCATTAGCTCCGTACTTGACCCCCTCTGGATAATTCCATCAGTTCTGAGCACTGCATCTTGATGGATCTACTGGCTTTGGAGGGGTTGCTGGACAGAATTTATGCTGGGGATGAAAGGGTTAAATTGAAGACAAGTTGCACTAACTTGGATTGTGTTCTTTCGAGTTTGGAAGATTGAAGCCTAATGCAGAACTACAAGAAATGTTCCGAATAGAAACAGGTCCTTCGACCAAACCTGGCCAATCTGTGGTGTTTATGTTGACTGAAGGCAAAGAATGAATTTGTAATATTCATGAATTTACATATCCTGGAATTGAGGTTTGAACAATAATTGGATTCAATACAGCAGTGCAAGTGAGGGTATACCCTCTGGAATTCAGAATTCGGGTTTGTTTGGGGTCATGATCTTTGAAATTAGAGCTAGACCAGTCAGGAGTAAAGTCGAAGCAATCTTCCACCCAAATGGTTATGAACACCTTTAAAAAAACTTTCCCAAAAGGTTGTGGATGCTGAATCAATTTTAAGACTAAAGTGAACAGATTGTGCTTAAATTTTTAAATAAAACAAACAATCATATGGATTAAACAGTAGACAAATTGAGTCAGTATATAGACCGACCATGTTTATTAAATTTTACTTGTTTTTGTCTGAACTTGTTGATATCTCAAATGCAGCTTGAAGTTTACCTTCAATTGAGGCCGTTGCATTCTTCCTATCTAGCTGAAAATCCAACAAGTATATGAAGTAACAAATTACTGATAGAAGAAAACTACTTCCTTTTAAGCTGTTACTAGTTTATATGCATCATGTTTGTGATTGGGTTTTTCTGGCAAACTTGAAGCAAGCTGGCGAACTTGAACTTCAGGGCACTGTTGACTTTTCAGCATTGTCATCTGATGTTTCATAAATGTGGTTGATATGAATTGACCAAAAGAGTTTCACTCGGAGAGAAGCAAATGGTCAGGTTTGTATAGGCTGAGAGGGGTTTCTCCCTCTAATGAGGGAGCAACCCTTTGGTCTTCTGGGACTATGTGACTTTTTATAGGCTCTAATGTAGAATTAGAGCTTGGAGATTGCTAAGAGAAAGTGGGTTCTTGATCAAGAAGTTTATTAAGAGACAAATTGATGCTTGGAAATACTGTATTTAATTTATAACTTGGCTTCTAGATGCACTTTTGAAATGCCTTGTGCTTTTTTGAAATTTCTGTATACAAATGAAGTGGTTTGTAGACAAAATTAACCCTGTGGATTAAGAATGATCTACCCTGGATATAGGCTGTTATGATTCAGTGTGCTGATGGGAAGCCCACTTATGGGGTGCAAATTTCTCTCCTGCTCGCTGAATCTCTGAACCCTGCCTCCCTCCCCGCTCACGCACTCTTTCTATGCTGTATTAAACAATTTACTCTTGAGCAGAGTTTGCATTGAGCTTTGAACTACTGTGTTAAATTCCTTGTTTTACTACTTAGTGGAAACATGCAGGAACAAATGACTTTTAAAATTCTACTGAAATGGCCATGGTGTAACTGACAACTTTCCACACCTGCAGATACATTCTAATTGATTGGTTAGTAGAGGTGACCAGCATGAAGGATTTTTCCAGCTTGTGCCTGCATGTCACAGTGGCAAATGTGGATCGGTACCTGATGCTTCGTTCTGTACCCAGGGGCCAACTACAGCTATTGGGGATTGCTTGTATGGTTATTTGCACAAGGTAAAGTTGAAGCAACATAACTTCATAAGACTTTTCTTTCTAAAACAAGTGCATTTTGACTTGAAGTCTTCATAGATTATTATCTTTATTTGGATAATTTCTGTAGGTTTATTAGTAAAGACATCCTGACAATTCGTGAAGCTGTTTGGCTTACAGACAACACCTACAAATATGAGGATCTAGTACGAATGATGGGAGAGATCATTTCTGCACTTCGAGGAAAAATTAAAGTAAGTGATTAGAATTGTCTGGTGGCATTTTCTTGCAGTGGAAAAGATATAATTGCCAGAAGAAGTAATGGAGGCTGGTACAATAACATTTAAAAGGCATCTGGATGGGTATATGAATAGGAAGGGTTGAGAGAGATGTGGGCCAAATGCTGGCAAATGGGACTGGATTAATTTAGGATATCTGGTCAGCATGGACAAGTTAGACTGAGGGGTCTGTTTCCACGCTGTATGACTCTGACTATTTAAAATTGCAAGCTTGGGCATTGCAATTAGTGAAGACCGAATAATCTTCATTTAAATAGTGAAGTTTCCAAGCTTGCACTAAGTATTCTTTTATATTTGTCACAGGGCACTTCCAAAGGACCTAGTCTCCCATGGAAATAAAAACACATCTTTCTCCAACATAAATGATTTCCAGCAGAAATGGTGTGACACAACTGGGGTAGACATGCTTTACAATTGCTTTCTTGTGGGAATGGGTGCAGAAATGTTTTTTAAAAACAATAGTGGAGTGGCAAGATTACAGCCACCAGGAAAAAGTACCAGCTTTGATATTAAGATGCTTCACTCTAATTTCCATGAAACTTTTATATTTGTTGTGAAGATTGGGAATAAGTTCTCATATCTTGTTGTAGTGAACTACTTTTAAACATAGTGTCATGAACTACCCACAAGCACATTGGAGGATAGCAGAGTGCCTATTCAATTGATGAAGGAGCACTAACTTGTGTCTAAGTCAGCATGTTAGCTATCTTGTCTGTGCAAATATTGTAGCATTGCTAGAGAGAACATTTCAGGTCCTCTGCCTTTTTTGAAATTTCTTACATCTGCAAATTTTTGATTTTGTATCAGAATATTGTGTGACTTGTAGGAGTTCAAGCTTATTGGTAGTTAGATGATTCGACCTGCTGTGGAATGAAAGTGACATCTAATGGCAGTTTTGTTTTCCCCTTGCTGTTGCATTATTTGGACAGCTTTGTTGTAGAAAGAGAGGAAACAGGTGTGAGACATGGTCCCTTGAAAATAGAGTTGCAAAGAAGTTGGTCTTCTCAACTTCTGTCTCATTATAAACATCCAATTTTCTCTCTCCAACTGTTGACTTCTGGGGGCTGGCAAATTGCCTGTCGTCATCTGAAAGTTTATATGTTCTATTTTCCTTGTTTGACTTGTGTTCTATTGTTTGCAAAAATATTAATTCTTGTGTTAAACTGTAAGGCATTGTTGATTTATTTATTTATTTATTTATTTTTTGGTTTTACAGTTACCCACCATTCTAGATTATGCAGAAGTACTACTGGCAGTAGCTCCACTAGAAAGACGTACCAAACATCTCTTTAACTACATCTGTGAACTTTCATTATTGTATATAGACCTCTCTGTTTATTCCCCCGCTATGATAGCAGCAGCTGCCTTATTATTAGCAAGAGTACTTCACAAACAAGGTATGTACACCAGTATGTAGATTATAATGTTCTGTGCAATGCCCTGATTGCCTTCAGGTTATCTGACTCCATTTTATATAGTGCTGTAGTAACAAATGTGAATTTCTGTGGAATTGATTTTAAAATTAACCTGTTAAATATACTATTGATCTTGTGTGCTTTTGTCATATGCAGAAATTGCACAATGAATCTGTTCTCAGCTAAAGTAACTCAAAATAATGACATGCAGACATTTTGTTAATTGATATGTGGTCTATCTAGTTAATTTCTTAAACAGGAACTTTAAAACGTGATTGGAATGTAATATACAAATGTGGCAGGCGTACGGAAGTCTTGTGGATATCATCAGGGTGATGAGCTGGGAAAGCATTGTAGTAATTGTCTGGAGGTGAAAAAGGCATGGATCCTTGTCTATACAGTGGATAGGCATAACTGGATGCTGTGGAAGTATGCAGTTCTTGCTGTAGTAGAATACAGTTGTGTTGATTAGCCAAGACAATTCTCAACCAATGCAAATCTCTCCCAACTGCATGTTTTTTGTTTTTCATTCTTGATTTTGTTTCTAAAACTCATACTTGTTAAACTGACTGGCCTGTATAACTTGGATTGTCCTTGTCTCCAATGTATTAAATAGGTCACTTTCGCCACTCTTCAGTCTTATGGTACATTTCACATAATAGATCATAGTAAGCCCTTCTATTTTGCAATACCACTTTCTTTAAGTAACCTGCTGTATGAGCTAGGTTACTTATCTAATGGAAGTATAGTCATTCTCTCTCGTGCTTACTGCCTTTTGATCTTTCATCCCACCCATACCTCTGTCACTAGAGTTTTACTGATGCTTTGTTAGCTTTCATTAATTATTCTAGCCTATCCCTGCACTTCCCAAGCATCTTATTGTCTTTATGCCTAATAAGACCCAAACTGTCCCTTAGTTTCAAGATGAATTTTGGGTTCTGCCTTCTCTCGCCTGCTGTTCTATCGTGCCTTTGCATGTCATACACTTTTTTGTTTCTGTTTATTCTCCATATCCCTCATCCAAGGTGGTGTTGCTTTGGTTTCAGTATCTTGTGTGCTTGTTGGAATGTATCAAGCTTGTATTTGAAGCTTCTCTTCCTCCAAGATCATCCACTGTCCTACATATTGGATGAAAACATTTCACTTTCTAAGGGAAATGGATAAATATCTTAAATAATAAGGCAGCTACAATGCAGTGAAATTTAGTGCAGATTATTGAAACAGTGACTTGAACTAAGTAGCAGCTGCTTGTGTTGTAAATATCTTGTTCTAATACAACATTTAGCCCTATGAAATAAGTCTGATGGTTTTTGGCTGGTCTACTTTAGCTTCTGATTAAAATGAGCAAATTCTATTAATCAAATTAAAGGCTATTTATAGTATAAGGGAACAGAGAACCAAATGGTAATGTCAACCTCCTTTTGTTTTGCATGTTCTAACATTAAATACTTTCTCCAGGTCAACCTATTTTCTTTAAGTTCCACGTTTCCTGTGAAAAATGGATATCATTTGAAGATTGAAGCCTCTACCAGTCATCTTTAAAATCCATGTTTATGTAACTTTTCTAATCTCCAAAAAATAATGCAGATTGTGAATAATATGCAATTTTTATTAGTTATGGCAGTGGCAGAGGAAACAACACTCTGGCAATGCAAGACTATACTTCCCAATGCTCAAAAGAATAAAGCATGATCTGTGATGTTTCACAGCAACTCAGAATCTGGAACAACTTCTGGCATGGAGATGTGAAAGCAATTTTTCTTTTTTCTAGTCCTCCCATGGTCAAGTCAGCTGACTGAGTCCACTGGTTTTACATTAGAGAATCTAATTCCATGTGTAGTGGATCTACATAAGAAATGGTGAGATCTACCAAATGAGATGTTTATAGTTTTTTTAATAGATGTTTATAATGTGATGTTTTTAATAACGTCATTCATATATACATGGGTTTAGAATTGTCCAGTACTATAAACACAAATTCTGAAGTGTTGTCTTTATTATTTGATCCTGATTACTCTGATTTTATGCCCATTGTCCTCTGAGTAAACTTGATGCATAAACTTGTTTCCACCGTTTTGGGGAGGGCATGTGTGTTGAGACTTGGATGTTTTTCATGGAATTAATAATATATTCATATTTGACATTAATGTTCAGGGACAATTTGTGCTATATGCTTTATCTAACTGAATTTAGTTTCATCTAACTGAATTTATAGATCAACTTTAATGTTCTCTACAATATACATTATGCAGCTTGCATTTAAGAAACTGTACATAGCAATTCAAAAGAGGCTTATCTTTGTTTAATACCCAAGTTCTCCTTCCTGCTTCCCCATGACTAACAACTGTGTGTAAGATCAACACTTAAATCTTGCATGAAAACCTTCCCCAAATGAATTTACAAATTTGTTTGATGTAGTATTATAAGACAATTGTGGTTCTGTTAAGTTCATTCATTTTAATTTAATTGTTTATCAAGGAGTTAGTACTAAGCGTTGTATAACAAACTCTTGCATTTTAATTTATTCTAAAACTCTTTATTTTCTACTAGTTTCCATAATGAAGCTCCCAGGGATTACAGGCACGTGTCTCTCACAGCTGTAAAGCAACGATTTGAAGATGAGCGTTATCAGCAAATTAGCAAGGAAAAGGTGAGTTATGCTTAGAACAAGACTGCAGCAACATCTTAAGCATTCCCATAATGTGATGCTTTGACAGCCTTGAAAACTTACTTAGCTGTAAAGCTAGCAAGCAATAATTGCTCTTATTTCGGATTACCAATAAAAGGGATGACGCACAAATTTTGATGCCAAATTACATACTAATTGGAACATCTTGGTCTGTTTTCATTTTACTGGTTAACTTGTAGCTTATTGCTTTCTGTGCTGCTTTGAATGAAGTCACTCCGGCATTTTGAATTGAGTCATGGCTGTTAATTTGAAGGCTGACTGTTACGTAGCTCCTTCCCAAGCTGGGGGTGTGATCACTTCTTATTGAAGGAACTTTATAATTTCTACCAAAAACTAACTGACGTGGACTATATTCTCTGACCATCTGCAGTGAATTCTTGGCACATTTTAACTACTGATGCTAGTGCGGCTGATAATTTGCAGTTTAGCTTATCTGACAAATCTTATGAATGATTTTATATATTACTGCATGGTTCCTTGCCAAAAGGGCTTTCTGTTGTCACATTTCACATAACAATTATGTTCATGTTTGCAGATACCTATAAAATCATAGTTGGCAAACCACTGCCCCTACAAGACAAAAAACTGTTCTTGTGTCTGTCCATTTCTTCATTACCATCGTGCGCACAATTGTTTTTAATCTTTGCTAAGCGTTATTGCTGACTGGCTAAATCTGGTGGCAAGTCTACAAGATGTAAAATGAACATTACTTCCCAAATCTCTGATCTTATCACTTACCTCTTCTGTAAGAGTATTGCATGCTTCATCCATTATTTCTAATACTTAACTAAAACATTTAACCTTTTTGAGGATGGATGGGCAAATTGTCTTATTAGTTTCAATAACAGTGTCTGTCTAAGTTTCTTCCCCCACCTGTCTAATGTAGATCATAACCTCTTCCTAAAACAAACACTGATGTCTTCACTGTGTGGATTACAAATTCAGGTTTTATAAATTCAATGCCTTTGTCTTTTTCCACACTCGGTTTCACTTGTGCTTTTTTTTCTTTGATAACTTGCTTATAAACAATATTTCCTACGTGCTAATAAAATTGTTTTTTTTTTCCTATTTTGCAAGGAATGACTAGGGGGTGTGGGTGGAATTTTAGTGCCAAAATCTGAGGCTGGTGTAACTGTCAAATTCCTTAACTTTGTTCTGATCGCCCTTTTATAGGTAGTATTTCAGCTTGTATATTCCATATCATGTAAATCTGCGTCTGCTGTCTCATCCAGCACAATGAAGGATTTTGCTGCCAAAGCTTCATCACTGGGCTGAAGCTGTTTTTTTTTTGTGACTGATATAATGCCCTCTTTAATCCTTACTTGCACTTTCTTCTGAACATTGTGTTTCATTTTCCGTTTACTGTACTGCCAAGCTTTTTCAAGTTTGTAAAATTTCTTTTCACGTGGTGCTGTTGTTCCAGGAGGAGGAAGAACAAGAATGGATATTGACCCTTATCAGGAGAATAGGCTTTAAAATGGAGGGAAAGAGTCAGTGGGGAACTCAAGTAAATAGAAAAGAGGTTTTCAATCCTTAAAATTAAACAGTTTTTAGTTAGGCTGATACCTGTGTATTGTTCACCTAATCACTACGTAGAGATAGGAGTAAATCATTCAGCTGCTCAAGCTTGCTCCACCATTCTATATAGCTCTGATCATCTACGTCAACACCATATTCCCATCCAACGTGCTAAGGCTGAGATATTGAATTGACACCTGTCTGGCTGCTCAAGTGGTTGGAATGGATATTAAAGGTTCCTATGAGGAATATAGGAAGTTTTCTGTATTACATTTGAGAAACCTTACTGACCAACACCATCAAAAGCACTTTAATTGCTCAGCTCCCCAGAACATTCCATAGGTACAATGATTGCAATATAGTTACCCATATAAGTAGCTCCAATTATGTTATGCATTTTGTGAACTATATAAATGCAAGTCTTTGTCATTGGAGCTTTAGCACAATATCTCAATCAAATAGGATTTTATTTTGACTTTTTATATACTGAGTCATTTTAGCATATTCTCTATATTTCATCCATTGTCCTAACAACTTCCCTATTCATTGTCGCTTTGTAATTGTCATCGATTGGCAGGCAATATATGAAGAGAATCCAGACATTTCAGTTGTCAGGGCAGTGGAGCCTCTGTTATAAAAGGTGAATTATTCACTCCTATATTTACGATTTGGACAATGGCATAGAAAGTCATATCCAAATTTGCTGATACAAAAGTTCGGTGGTATTGTAGACTGCGTAGACGATGACATACAATTACAAAGTGATATTGATAGACTAGGTGAATAGGCAAAACTGTGGCAAATAGATGGTATGAAGTTAAATACAGTGGATGTCCAAAGAGACTTGGGAATTCAGTTGTATAGATCTTTAAAATACTATGAACAGGTGCAGAAAATAATCAAGAAAGCTAACAGACTGCTTGCCTTTTTATATCTGCAGGATTAGAGTATAAGGGTGCAGATGTTGTGCTGGAGGTATACAAAACCCTGGTTCAGTTATTAATGTTATATCTGAGAAATTTTTGTTAAGCAAACGTATTAGGGGGGTATGGACCAAAGGCAGGTATATGAAGTTGGGCTACAAATCAGCCATGATCTCAATGAATGGTGGAAAAGGCTCAAGGGGCTGAATGGCCTATTCCTAGTCTTGTGTTACTCGAATTAAGGTGCATTAGTGTTTCCTAATGCAGAGATTGTTTTACAATATTATGACCACTTTATGGGATATTTAACAACTGACATTCTCCACTTAACCGAATCTACTTCTAGGAATTGCTCCAGTAAGACCAACTTTTTTGAGACAGGAAACATTTTAAAAGTTTTTCAGAAGCACTTTATATGGAGCTGTATTCGGATTAAAGATTGAAGTTCTCAATTGGTTGAATTAAAAATATGACATTGAATTGTTTTTCTACTAACCTTTGTTTTGTTATGGATGTAGGTGATGGATTACAGTGAACTATGTACTCTACTAGGAATTAAAGAGGAGAAGGAATCTTCACCACTACCTTCTGCTAACACTAATCCTGAGATTCAGACTTTTTTGACATCTCCTTCAGGCAATAAAACAAAACGGTAAGGATTAAATCCATTTGTATGGATTAAAACGTGTATGCCAGGTAGATGCCAATATTAGTTCTGTACTGGAAACAACTTGACTTGGACCATTAGCTAGTTCTGGTGCTGGACTAGTGTCTTCAGCCATTGATGCGTGAATTGCTTTTCATTGGGCAAAAATGTTCCTAATGCACTTGAGTGATTTCAAAATCACTCACGTGTACACATTTAAGAGAAATTATATTCTTTATTGTTTTGTCATTTTTAAGTTGAACTCAGCATCTCGTTTTTAAAGTGCTGCATTGTGAATTGAGCAGTGATGGGGACTGGAAGTGACTACTCTCCTAGTCCCATTAAATGTCCCATTATTTTAGTTAAATCTGTCATGAGACTCGAGTTTACCAGATCCGCACTAGTCTCCTGTAACCCTGGAAAGAATCTTTTTGTAAAGTTTGCCTCGAACATTTTGCAGGAGCTTAAACAGGTGAATCTTTGTTATTGCCAGTTAGTCTGAGCGTTTTCATCTTTCACATTTAGACGAAGAGAGGATAGTTTTCGAGAAGATAGAGGCAACTTTGTGGCAACTCCAATTGTTGAATTATCTAACCATGAGGATACACTTCTGGGAGAATTCCTAGATTGGAGTTTAGACTTATCCTGCACTGCGTATGATGGAGATCAGGAAAGTGAGGGTGAGAAAAGTGCTGATGGTAAGTCCTTTTGTTATTGCAAAGTATTAATGGGAAGAATGTGCCTTTTTTTTTGTGAAGATTATGAACTTGTTTCCTGAAACCTAAACAATTGCTGATATATTCTTTAATCTCTACTCATGACTGTGGTTGGAGTACAGTTGTTATCATCCAATGACATGGTACAGGCACACGTGCTGCTCACTATATTTGTCCATGGAAAAATGATTGTGAAGCTACAACTGCAGCTGTTCACTGAACCAGTTGTTGATTTTAAATGCATAAACTCAGGAAGAAACAACAGGCTCTGTATAAAATCCACTGCTCTTTGGAATATTGGAAACTAAGCTTAAATCCCTAATTAGTTTTGTTAATGATCTCAGTTTGGTGAATACTGAGGATGCAAGAATTGGGCTTTATGCTTCATGCAAACATTTGGGGCTAGGAATGTATTCCCTACTCTGAAATAGTTGTTTGATGTTGGTGGAAGGTAAATTGGCCTCAAAACAACAAAATTTTCAGAAAATTAATTAACTAGTACTTCCACCTGAATGAGGTATTGGAGGATTGTCTACCCATAAATCACACTATTGAAAAATAAGTAGTTGCTAGAGAAGAGTTGGAATATGATGGAGAAAACAAATAGTTGATGGGGAAGAGAAAGACATTACCACTGGACCACAGCTATTCTTGTACCATTTACTTGAGTTTCTGTTTTTCCCAAGCAACACATTAATTTGCATTCAACTTTAGATTGATAACCTAGTAAAATGTCCCAAGGTCTATAAAGGTGCTACATAAATGCAAGTTTTTTAAATTCTGATGATTTAAGCTGATCTGAAGGAAGTAATTGAGTTGGATTCTGGAAATTGTACATTTTTTTTTCTTTTTACTTTTTTTCATCGCCCCCTGCAATACATCCTCTCTTCTATCCATTATCACCTTCAATAGTGACTCTTGGAATGAAGAGTTCACAATTGAATAAGTGAAATTTACAGCACAAGAGGATGCCATCTGGTACATCATCTCTGCCAGCTTAGGAAGTGCTATCTATCCAACTTAATCTTGCATTCAGTTTTTGGCCTGTAATCTTTTTTAGTTTTGTAGTGTTTAATACGCATTCATATAATTTCTAAAATGGTTTCAGTAACCCCTGTCATTTTGCAGGAAGAGTGTTCCAAAGTTCCCATCACCCATAGAAAAAAATATTCCTCCAATTCTCCTCTAATCCTTTTGCCAGTTACTTTTTAAACTCCTGATGTTGAGCTCACCAAAGAAAATATTCTTATCCACTCTATTTAGGCCCCTCAAAACTTAGATAAAATGAAATTTCCAGCAGCTTCTGCTGTATCAAGAAAAATAAAGCTCATGTATCCAGTCTTTCCTCAACTAAACTTTGTAGTCTTGACATCATAATTGTTTTAAGTATCTCTGCATCCTGTAATTGTGTCATTCCTGTAATGTCAGCTGATTAGAATTATGTACAATACTCTATTCTAGCTGTGGTCTTAATGTTTGTAGAATTCTGGCACATCATTTGAACTCTCCTTTTATTAGACAAGGCATAGTACTACTGCCTTAACCACCCTATCTATCTGGCCTACTTCTTTCAGGGATATGTGGATATACAGTCAAAGCAATTTTTAACTTTCTCTATACTACCATTTATTGCCTGCTACCTTGCCTTGTTTGCCCTCCCCAAAAGCATTACCTTGCATTGAATTCCATTTTTCACTTTTTTCACCAACTATCAATGCAATGATATCATCCTACAGTCAACAGCTTTCTTCTTCACTGTCAACCAGGGAATCAATTTTTAACATGAAAACTTGCATAATCATACTTACTTATAATCACTATCATTTGTTATCCCCTTTGGAGGATGGGGTAGGGAACAAGGAAGCTAACAATGAACAGGGAATAGTCATCCAGTTGCAAAAGTACTTCCTATCATTGTACCAATTTCAAATCTAAATTGACACTTCTCCTTGATCTTATGGGTTTTACTTTTCTGACCAATTTGCCAAATATGATCTCATCATAACATCAAACATGCAATGCTCATTGAATCTGAATTTTAAATTTGTGATTGTCAGAATCTAATTAAGCAAATCATCCTTTTAACCAGTCCATACTGACTGTCTTTAATTTGTACTTCATTAAATGATTACTAGTGTCCCCTTTTTTTGGGGGTGTCTGAACTCTCTCGTCTCTGGGGTCTTTTAGGTCTGTATTACTATGGCAATATTGGATTTTCATTTTTGACTCATGAAAACATTGCTTGCTGTTTAATACTATGCATGATCTCTTAGATGGCTACCTCATTCTTCCAGTTTTTCTGCATTCATCAGTTTCAGGTCAGATGTAGTTCTGTGGAATAACTCTTGCCCGAAGAAATATTCACCACTCAATGTGTTTTGTGTGAGAGTGCCTGGAAAATTACAATACTACCCACAGTCTCAACTGTAAAATGTTTAGGGTGCTACATAATTCTGTGAGGCACTTATCAGTCCAGAGCATTTAGGCCTGCACTTCAGAACCTGAATGTTGACCTAGACCAGTAGTATGGCAATGGATCTATAGATACTGATATTCTACTATAGCGTTTAATGGAAAAGCTAGGTGCTATATTGAGCCTGATTTTTATTTAATGGTGTTGTATAGGACTGTCCTGGAACTCTTGAACACAGTTTTTAATTGAGCATTGTTGTATCTGTATACATTCAAGCATAATTAAACTTGGAGGAATCCAAAGGTAATTTTCTTCAGCTCTATAGAAGATTCATAGACCTCTGCAATGAACTCTGCCCCTCTACAAATTTTCTTTCTTGTGGGGGAGAAGAAAGAGAAACTGGTTAAAGTAACATTGTTGGTAAACAAACCCTGTATTCAAGTAGAGATGAGACCTACCAGTTGAGCATTTTGTTTAAAGCAATTAATTTTGGCTAATTTCAAGAAGCCTAACTGAAAACCATTTTTTAATGTGTATGTTGCAGTCAGTGGTGTCAATGAAGTTGAGAATATGGCTGCTGTCATTGGGAGTTTCGAACACTGTTGTGAAGCTACAAGCGAAGACAGTGAAGATGACCAGTTAATGGATGGTCAGTTCTTGCCAGGATCGTGGAGACCTACAGCAAAAAATGAAGCTTATTTTAACACCAGTGAATCTGCGGAATTATGTGCTTTCAGAGAGCCTCCGGGGGAGCTCAGTTCAGGATACTCGTCTGTTAACAGTGATAGCCCCCCATTAATAAACACTAGACAATCATTACCTTCTACCTCAAGGCTGTCTCCCACAATAGAATTCATAAAGCCAGTGCCTTCATCTTGTAGTGCAGAAAACTTGTTTTTGACTCATAAAGCCAAGCCTTTTGGGAGGGAGCACAGGCCTCCTCATAGGAGACCTATCAAACGCAAGAACAGAGCCGAACATGACAAAGATGACTGGAATTTAGGTTTTGTGAGTGTTTGAACGAAAATAGCCTTAAAGTTTGTGAACAATTGCTGTTAAATTAGAATGCATTTGATTTGGGTAATAAAGCAATATCCAACCTGTAACACATTGTAGGACCTAATAGTTTGGACAGTGATCTGGTTTCCAGATTTGTCTGTGCTTTAATTTTCAGTGAACAGATAAATTGGCTGCTGCTTTAACACCTTGAAGGCAGCTAAAACCTGCACTGAACAAAGCCCAGTGTTGATATCTGCCCACTAATACTGCCTTTTTATCCCCAAGGCACTGAAATTCTATCATAGCACTTTTTTGGTTTAAAACCCACTGCCTTTAACAGAAATTGATGAAGCTGTTTGTCACCACTTGGCTTTTCAACACTAAGGTTTAAAAAAAAATCATTGTCTTGGATATTAGACCTTGTTTACAGTTTGACAGAGCTTGACTTTTTATGATTTACACTTCTAACTGGATTAAATTAAATACTCCACAATATTGTATCCAGCAGTAGATGCAGAGGAAATAGATCTCTGTTCATAGTGTTCAATTTCATTTTGAAATGCTTAGTTTATTATACTGTCTTTTTTTTTTTGAGAGTATGATTTTGTTTGGACTGGGAGAATCTCAGCACCTAGTTAACAAACTATGAAGTCGCAGACTGGAAATTTTACTTCACTAAATGAATCCTGCATGATTAAATAGAAACCTCCTGTGCATTTTTATACGCTGACGCTGAAGCTATTGATAGATTTGGCAGTTAAGTAACAAAAGAATGAATCACTGCTAAAATTAATATATAGGCAAGCTGTGAAAACGAACTATGATGCAACAAGATATTTTGCAGGAAAATCTTTCAGGGACTATTTTGAAAAAAATAGAGATCTTGTAATTTTCAACTTAAAATTAAGACTTGATGGGCATTAGGCCCTGGAAAACTAGCAGGTACCTAAACTAAAAGTGTTTTTAAAAACTTGTGATTATGTTGACTTGTGTGCATTTTTATTTGAAATGAACTTCATTTTGGTTTACATTTTAATTGTAAATGAAATTCAGTTATATTTTTGTAAAAAGAAATGACTGCTTTGTGATCCAAATATTTTAAAATGGATGTGAAAAATATGTATGGTCACTGAGTTTCAAGTTATGAAATCTACAATCTTGAAATTTTGTCTAGTGAAACTGATTGCAATGTCATGAATGTTGAATGTATTCTGTTTTCTATCATTCAGATATGTAATATTGACAACTATGCACCACCTCAGATTTAACGTTTCCTATATGTCTCAACTCTCAAGACTATTGCATATTAAGAATATTGGCATGCATGCTATTTATGAACTCTTCACCAGACCCAAAAAATCTGCTTTGATCCATTAGGAACTATAAATTTGGAAGTATTCTGATGTTCAGGAAACTAACTAAAAACAACAGGTATTACTTACATTCTATGAACATTTGTACAACCACACTTGCCTTACTCATGAAGAAACGTTCAGAGTATCTCTCTGTGAATATTTAAATGTTTGCAGGTATGTAACTTTGAAAAAACCTACATCTGTATTTAATTGTCAATTAAATGTACAGTCTTTACTATATGCAGTGTCATTGTAGTAAAGGTAAATTGGTTAAAGTAGTTAATTGATTTCTTGGTGTATGTATATAATCTTTCATAAAGCAAATTCCCTACAGGTTCTGGAATTGAGCCTGACTTGTGGAATGGAATATTTTTAGTATTGAACTTTAAATAGCTGTAATCTTATTCAAATTAACAATACGTTAATAGTTTATTTATCAGTGGGGGATATCACTGGCCAAGAGACATGTTTTGCATTTTCCTGTGCAAAGCTGCCCTCAAAGCCACATGTATTTTGAGACCTGATCTGAAAATATCAGGGTTGATGGTTATAAATGTATTGGAGTCTAACTGATAGTTAAAATAAAAGTGGAATTTCTTGTTTCTCACTGACCTTGTATATGTAATCAGTCAGTGAGTTCTTTTGTGAATGGAACTGTCATCTTTACAGATGTGTAGGGTTCAGAAGTTGTGACTGTTTTGTTTCGTCAGAAAGTGCCATCATCGTTTTTCAGGACCTAATGGTTAATTTAAAGTTAGTTGTACATCAGTGAGCCAGACCCTGTTGTCCAACTTGTCTGTGCTGACCAGCTATCCTAAATTTATCTAAACCCAGCTGCATATCCACCTAAACCCTTCCCCATATATTGTAATTATACCAGCCTCCATCACTTCTTCTGGCAGCTGTTTCATACATCTGGCAGCTGTTTCATACATCTACCAGACTCTATGTGGAAAAAGTTGTCTCTTAGATCCCTTTTGTATCTTTTCCCCTTTCTCCTTAAACCTATATCCTCTGGTTTTGGACTCCCCCCTCCATACCCTCAATCTTTTAAACCTCTATAAGGTCATCCCTTCTTCCAACACTCCAGGGAGAATAACCCTAGCAACATCCTTGTAAATCTTTTCTGAACCCTTTCAAGTGTAACATCTTCCCTGTAGCAGAGAGAGTTTGTTCAACACACGATTCTAAAAGTGGACTAACCAACAGCTTGTGCGGCTGCCCCATGACATCCCAACACCTATATTCACTGCACTGACCAATAAACGCAATTGTCTACCTGTGACTCCGCCTTCAATGAACTATGAACCTGCACCCCAAGGTCCCTGTTTGGCAATATTCCTCAGGGCTATACCACTAACTCTATAGTGCCCTGATTTGCTCTACCAAAATGCAACATTTACGATTGTCTAAATATCTAAATTAAACTCTGACCAAGGTACTGTTATGTTAAAATACTGAGTTCTGTCAAGCCATTTTAATAGAGGAAGGTTAGCCATTATAAAATGCAGTTTAATGGCTATATTTCTTCATAAGAATATGGAGGAGGTGGGAAAGCTAGCAGTTTCTTTTAGCACAGGCCCTAGCTCTTCAAGAGCCTACATCTTATCAGCTAACACGGCAGCGGCGGTGATGAACATACACCGGAGGGACACAGTGGGACGGTTTTTTTTTAAGAGAGGAAGAGACGAACTTCGGCTGGAGCGGGAGATTACGAGGAGACGGACAGCGGGCCGGGCAGTAATTGGGGGGACACTGAGACGGGCTGAAAAGGGACAGACATATGTAGGGATCATTCTGATTTCACTTTGTGGCGTCATTGCCATTTGAGTGACTGCTGAGATTGGCCAATAGCAGGTGAAAGGCGGGGGTCAGTGGGTGGCTGAAGCGTGGATTGGTGGGTATGGGCGGGGCTGGCTCTCCATGGTTAGGTTGGCGCTAGGCGTTGTTGCGGCGGCAGAAGGTGAGGTGAGTGAGGGGATGGGAAGGTAGAGTTGGGAAGATACCGGATGGGGGTGGGGATAAGGGTGCCGGCGGAATTAGTATATGAGCAGTTATTTCGAAGAAGCTGTTACTAAGGGATGAAGTGATGGGAACTTCAACTGTTGGAATCAAATGCTTTAACATTCAGAACCTGCGCGGGGCAAAGCTGTGCTGTAGTAGTTGTGGGCATTACTCTTGGCTTAAGGGAAAGGAACGAATTGGGAACCAATTACTGCATCAGTGTATTGGCCAAAATGGGGATTGATTTTTTTTTAATGCTTATTATGTTGTTCTGTACCTCTCCGGGACTGTGATCACGTACAACCAATGGATCAATATGTCACAAGTTATATTTCAATTTTCTTTCTCCTCAACTTGCTTTTACAATGAGACCTTCATTAGATTTTACTAAATCATAGTCTCCCTGAAGCAGGTGACAATAAGATCCAACTGAAGAAGCATTCAGTACAGCATGCAAACAGACCCTTTGGTTCAACTTGTCCATGCCAACTAGATATTCTACATTAATCTAGTACTATTTGGCCCATATCGCTCTAAACCCTTCCTATTTGTGTACCCATGCGGATACCTTTTAACTGTTGTAATTGCACTAGCCTCCACAATTATTCTGGCAGTTCATTCCATTCACACACCGCCCTCAGTGTGAAAAAGTGGCCCCTTAGGTCCCTTTTAAATCTTACCTCTCACCTCAAAACTATGCCCTGTACTTTTGGACACCCCTACCCAGAGGAAAAGACCTTGTCTATTCATCCCATCCATTACCCCTTATGATTTTATCAGCCTCCATAAGGCTACCCCTCAGCCTCCAACACTCCAGAGGAAAATCAAGCCCCAGCCTATTTCCCTACAGCTCAAACTCTCCAACCCTAGCAATATCCTTAAACCTTTTCTGGACCCTTTCAAGTTTCACAATATTCAGAGTTGAATGTAGTATTCCAAAAGTGGCCTAACCAATGTCCTGTGCAAATGCATCATGACCTCCTGGCTCCTCTACTCAAAGCACTGACCAACAAAAGCAAGCGTACCAAATGCCGCCTTCGCTACTCCGTCTACCTGCGACTCCACTTTCAAAGAACTATGAACCTGTATCCCAAAGTGTCTTTGTTTGGCAGCACTCCCCAGGACCTTATTGTTAAGTGTATAAGTCCTGCCCTGATATGCCTTACCAAAGTGCAGCACCTCACATTTATCTAAATTAAACTCCATCTGTCACTCCTTGGCCCATTTGCCCATCTGTCCCGTTGTACTCCGAGGTAGCCATCATTTCCATCCACTGCACCACCAATTTTGGTGTCATTTGCAAGCTAACTATTCACACCTCCTATATTCACGTGTAAATCATTTATATAAATGACAAAAAACAGTAGACCCAGCATTGATCTTTGCAGCACACTGCTGGCCACAGGGTTTGCATTCCTTCAGCTGACATATTTTGATAGTTGATTGAAACATAATGACAAGGATTTTGGAAGAATTAATATTTTAATATTGGCACAGCTGATTCTGATGAGATTGTTGATGTGCTCCATAACATTGAGGCATGTTTGATTTAGTTTAAATTCTTCCATTTGAACAGATGTGAAGTAGTTATCTTGGCAATTCAGAATATTATTAAACTGCAAATCTTAAAGCATTAAGATGTACCATCATCAAATCCCAAATTCAATCATAATATAGCTGATATAAATGTGCAGGGTGATGATGTGATCTTATCATAATCGAGCAATTATGGTTAACAGGAAATAGAGGAGTTCCATGCTATAGAACTATTGTAGATTAAATTTATGCAAGTGACAATTTTGCTGTAAATTGGCATTTAATCCAGCTGCTTAGAACAAGGAGAATGAATACAGATACATTTTTGTTTAATGTCTGGATTGGCCTAGTGTATGCAAGCCAGGATAAATGTTGACAAGTTGTACCATTGAACAACTGTCAGAACTTCAAGCCTGTGCCATGAAATAAGGGTGGACACAGAACTGAGGGAATGAGCAGTCTAAAAGAACTTCATTGAAGCTGCTAGTTACATGTGGGTTTTGAATTGTTTCCCCAGAGCATGAGTCAGGGAATCCCAACATTCCCACTCAGGGTGACGCCTTACTGTCCTTTTGGGGTCTACTGTGTTGCAACTTTTGGCCATTTGTGCATTTTTGCCCCTGTCCCCAGTCTTGGACAGCCCTTGTACAGGTAGCCTGCTTCCTCACACAGGTTGCAGCTATTGGATTCTTTGCTGTCCTTGGTCAGGTGCCCCTCCTGTTTGCAGTTCCTGTAGAGGGTCATTTTGCAGTCTGTTGCCATGTGCCCCGACCTCCTGTAGGTTTGACACATTCTAGGCTGCCCTTCATACGTCAGGTAACCTCAGCTCCCTTCAGTCGCGAAGATGAAGGGCAGGTGGAGGATGTTCCTATTGGCATTTACGTTCAGGGTCATCTTGACCTGCTGCTTACTGATCCAGGTTCTGAAGTGGTCAACTACATCAGTGCTGCCTCCTTTCAAGCTGAATGTACCTTCCCAGGAAAGTCAGGACATCAGCTGCTGGGACGTGTGTGTTATACTTATGGGTTGTAACAATCCAGCTCTTCTGCACAGAGAGGACAAACAGTGGTTCCACAGACAGGTCAGAGAAGGATCCCCTCACTTTGTTTTTCTGATTGATCATTTTTTAAGGCAAAGATAAAAAAACTTTGAGAACATGTAGTTTCTGAAGCATTTCTGTACGGTCTTTGCACATGAATAACAAGCGAGCATTGGAATTTGGCATTCCCTGCAGTTGCAAAAAAATTTAAGGCATGTGTTACTTATACATACTTGTGTACATTTGAGACGCAAAGAGGGCCTTATAACTGAACGGATCCCCCACCCGGTACTTTGGAGCACGACATGAAACTGGACCTTCCTGGCTTCGCATCCACCCCATGACACCTGATCGAGACAATGCCCCCAGAGAGAAACAAGACAGCTGCCTCAGCCCTGTGAAGGTGCAACAGTTTGCCTATACCACGAGGATGCAGGAATTTGCCCAATCATAAGATCAACTTTAAATTTTTATTGGACAGTTCAATGATCTACAAAAATCTTAACATGGGTTTGAAAATTGCAAGCATAAATGTGCGTAGCATAAAAGCCACTGCTCAATATGTCTCCACATTTGCTTACCTGGCCAACATCAAAGCAGATCTGCTGTTTCTGCGGGAGTATGGGATACTGCACTTTAGCAGCTGCAGGTAATGGTCAAGCTTGTGGCCCACAGGTCTTTGATTTGGTTGGGGGTAATGATTGCCATTCCTCCAGCTGGGATATTCTGCTGTGAGAAGGCAACTTCACCATCTCCAAGGTTAAGGAGGTGGTGGGCAGGCACCTCCTCGTAGCAGACATTATGTACAGAAATGCTTACCTAAGACTAGTTAACTTTACCGCTGGGGTGTACACGAGTGAGCATCTAGCCATCCTACAGCAGCACCCACTGCTGCTGGTGACGTCCAGGCCGGTGATTTCAACTACATCATCAATGTGGCTGGACACTTAGTGGGGCTGATAGCAAATCGGACATCACGTCCAGCCTCCTGATGGGAACGGTTAAAGTTACCAAGCTGCACAATGTCTTCAGTAGCCCTGCAGACAGAACACAGCATAGATACACCTGGTCATGGCTAGATGGGTCTATCCGCTCAAGGATAGATATCCTGTTTGTGTTCCAAGCATTCTCGGTCAGATGCACTGTGTCAAGCCAGTGTTATTCTCTGACCACTGCTTCCTCAGGATGAGCAGCAGGCCAGCAAGGAAACGTGGAAGCTGAATGAGAAACTTGTCACCCCACAAAACATTGAGGAACTCAAAAGGGACTACAAAGATTAGGGAACTGGGAAACCCCACTTTGAGTCTCCAGCAGACTGTTGGGAAACAGTCAAGAGGTTCTCCATCCTCAAAGGTGTTCAGAGAGAGAGGCAGATAAAATTGCCAAAACTCCAGAAACGCAATGCAGAACCTACTCCTGCTGAAGACATTGGAGGTCAGTGTCAAGGAGGATCTCCAGGAGGTGAGGAGCCAGCAGGGTTCTAAAGTAATCTTCCAGCCCAGAGTCCACACTGTGGAGCAGGATGACACGTGCTCACGTTTCTTCTTTGGACAAAGATGCTGTTTGGTCTGCTTGAAACTTATTGGTCTTCGAGTGTAAAGAGTTGACCTCAACTCAGTGTTGAAGACTGGCAGGTTCCAAGGTTCAAGGCTACATGCTGAGAGATACACTAAAGCTTGGGTCAGCTCCACCAAAGCACAGTGGGGAAAGACCTCTGTCTAAGATCTTTCTGCCAAAGTATATTGAAGGTCTGTTCATTGCCTCAATGTACGTAAAAAGCGTTCTGCAAGTAAGAAATTCTTTGGTTTTTGTAACTGTAAGGAATGTCAAATTCCAGTTTTGCTTGATACGCAAAGATTGTACAGAACTGCTTTAGTACCTGAATGTACATAAGGATAATTTTCATGAATATATTTTTGCATTAAAAAAGAAAGAACAGGACTAGCTTTCTCTAATCAAATTTTACTTGTCCAAGTGACTTCTAATTTTGTTACAGATTATTGTTTCTAAAAGCTTTCCAAACACCGAGGTTAAATTGATCTATAGTTGCTATGCTGATCCCTATTCACTTTTGTTTAAGCAAGCCTGTAACATCTGCAATTCTGTAAAACTCAGGCGCTACCCCTAAACAGAATGTGTATTGAAAGACCACAGTCAGTACCTCCTTAATTTTCCCCCTTGCTTCTTTCAGCATCCGCAGAAACGTCCCATCTGGTCCTGGTGAGTTCTCATTTTAAGTACAGCCAGGGTTGCTATTAATTCCTCATTATTAATTTTTAACCTGTTCAGTGTCACAACTACTTCCTCTTTCACTGTGACTACAGCAGCATCTTATACAGTCATAGAGTCATAGAGCACAGAAACAAACCCTTGGGTCCAACCAGTCCATGCCAATTATAATCCTAAACTATACTAGTCCTACCTGCCTGTGCTTGGCCCATATCACTCCAAACATTTCTTATTCATGTACTTATCCAAATGTCTTTTAAACGTTGTAACTGTACTCACATCCACCACCTTTTCTGGAAGTTTATTCCACACATGAACCACTGTCTGTGTTTAAAAAAAAAAAAAAAAAAAAAAAAAAAAAATTGCCCTCGTCTTTTTCAAATCTTTCTCCCATCATCCTAAAAATATGCTCCTGGTCTTGAAATCTCCAAACCTAGGGAAAAGACATCAGCCATTCACCTTATCTATACCCCTCATTATTTTATAAACCTCTATAAGGTTACCTCTCAACTGCCTATACTCCAATGAAAAATGGTCCCAGCTTATCTAGTCTCTCCTTATAACTCAAACCCTTCATTACCAGCAAAATCCTGGTGAATCTCTTCTGAAATCTCTCCAGCTTAATAATATCCTTCCTGTAACAGGAAGACCAGAATTGGACGTAGTACTCCAGAAGAGGCCTCACCAACATCCTGTACAACCTCAACATAATGTTTCAACTCCTATACTCAAAGTTCTGAGCAATGAAGGCAAGTGTCCCTGAATGTCTTCTTAACCGCCCTGTCTATACATGATGCAAATTTCAAAGAATTATGTACCTGAACCCCTATGTCTCTCTGTTCTACAACACTACCCAAGGCCCTACTTTTAAATGTATAAGTCTTGCCTTTGTTTGTTTTATTGAAATGCAATATCTTGCATTTATCCAAATTAAACTCCATCTGCCACTCTTCAGCCCATTGAGGGCAGCATGGTGGCTCAGTGGTTAACACTGCTGCCTCACAGTGCCAGGGACTGGGGTTCAGTTCCACCCTCGGGTGACTGTCTGTGTGGAGTTTGCACATTCTCCCCGTGTTTGCGTGGATTCCCTCCGGGTGCTCCGGTTCCCTCCCACAGTCCAAAGATGCGCAGATTACGTGGATTGGCCATGCTAAATTGCTCATAGTGTCCAGGGGTGTGTTAATTAGGTGGATTAGACATGGGAAATAGTAGGGGATGGGTCTGGGTCAGATGCTTTTCAGAGGGACGGTGTGGACATGTTGGGCCCAATGGCCTGTTTCCACACAGCAGGGATTCTATGAAGTCTGTGACCCAATTGATCAAGATCTCTTTGTAATCTTAGATAACCTTCTTCACTGTCCACTATACCACCAATCTTGGTGTCAACTGCAAATCTTCTAACCCTGCGTTCTATATTCTCATCTAAGTCATTCCTATAAGTGAAAAACAAAAGTGGACCCAGCACTGATTCCTGTGGAACACCTCTGGTCACAGACCAGAGTGCAAGAGGAATCTTGCATGAAGCACTGACACTAGACAAACTTGTTGGGCTGGATGGTCTATTTTCTGAAATGTAAATTGTGTGTGTTTGTGTGTGAGGGAAGTGATGAAGACTAGAAAACCGTTCAGCTGTTCTATCATTCACTGTTGGAGAAACGCCTGCCTGCAGGGACAGTTCGGATGATGAGTTTATCCTGTGTCTGAGGTGGGGATATAGTAACTAGAAGATGGTAGATGATTTCTGAACCCTAAAGTGGCACATAGATTTTTTTTTCAATAGCAGGAAATTTATTTTTAGAACTGACTGCACAGGTTTTGCAAGTTGCAGCTTAAAAACACACACATATTTTTAATCTTTTCTGATGAAGGGTCTAGGCCCGAAACGTCAGCCTCTCTGCTCCTATGATGCTGCTTGGCCTGCTGTGTTCATCCAGCCCTGCACCTTGTTGTCTCGGATTCTCCAGCATCTGCAGTTCCTACTATCTCTGATTCATATTTTTAATCAGCTTGTTCAGCGATATCAATGTACACCTCTGGAGCAAGAGGGACTTGAACCCGGACTTCCTGGTTCAGAGATAGGGACACTTCCACTGCACCACAGGATTCCCCTTAAAAATCATGCAGATATTTTTTAATTGACCTATTCAGACATGTTATCGCACACCTCTGGAGCAGGTGGGACTTGAACCCAGGCCTCCTGCCCAGAGATAAGGACACTACTACTGTACCACAAGTGCCGTTTAAAACACATGTAAACTAGAAGTTCCAGTGATTAACACCTGCTTCGCATTGGCACTTGTTAAACCAGAATCCTCAGCCTGTGCTGCACAATTGGGCGTTGCCAGGGTAACACCACTTTGATCAACATCATTGTTTCCTTTCCAAGGGGAATATTCTCCCTGTAGGGTAGTGAAAACTGCTTTAATTGCTCCCATGGGTGTTAGTAGACAGATGGAAGCCAGTCTTTAAAATATTTATTCAAGTTTTGTATACGCAGGTCATCTAAAAGTTTGCTGTAATGAGCATTATTGAAGAGTCCCCTACAGTCAAATTAGTTAAGGAATTCTGTGCGGTCAAATTGATTAAAGGGTCCCCTGGGGTCGGGTTGGGTAAAAGGCCTTTGCTGATTTTTAACAAAGCAGCCCATCCCAAATTTAAATTCCAATAAGAATGATATAACCCTGCCCCAAGGGAAACACAGGCATCTTCTAGAACATTCGTTCACATAATACATTTCACAAACAAAAGCACCTTGGCTCAGATGTCACACTGCTATCATTGTGTTGATTAACAAGCAAAGTGAGAGTGACGGAAGTTAAAAATTTGAAGGCTTGAGGAAACAGTGCAGCAAACAATCCCCCATTATATGGCACATAGCGCACACTGTACCTCTTGGTGAGTACGGATAATTTTAATGATACTTTAGAATCTCTGATGTGGAACATGAAATGGTCAGACTGATGAAAGAGAGAAACTGAGAGAAGGAAAGGGAGTTTTTAACTAAACTGGGGTTAGGAGAAATATAGAACAAAAACAGAAGTTGCTAGAAGAGCTCAGCACGTCTGACAGTATCTGTGAAAAGAAATCAAAGTTAACATTTCAGGTCTAGTGATCCTTCCTCAGGAGAAATATAATCCAAATAGTTGTGTGTGTTGGTAGAAGTCTGAACACAAGAGAGGGAGAGGCAGGGGTAGTGGTACAGAAGGGGTGGGAATTGAAAGCATTGTTATAGAGTCACAGAATCAGAACTTTCAGTCCAACCAGTTCATGCTGAATGTAATCCAAAACTAAACTAGTCCCACCTGCCTGCATTTAGCCCATATCTCTCCAGGCCTTTCCTATTCATGTACTTATCTAAATGTCTTTTAAACATTGTGACTGTACCCATATCCACCACTTCGACTGAAAGTTCATTCCACACGTGAACCACTCTCTGTGTAAAAGAATTGCTCCTCATGTCTTTTTTAAATCTTTCTCCTCTCACCTGAAAAATATGCCCCCAAGTCTGGAAATCCCCCACCCTAGGGAAAAGACACCTGCCATTCACCTAATCTGTACCCCTCATGATTTTATAAACCTCTACAAGGTAACCTCTCAACCTCCTACGTTCCAGTTAAAAAAAAAGTCTCAACTTATCCAGCCTTTCCTTATAACTGAACCCCTCCACTTCCGAATGTTAAATAGATTTTCCAGATAAAGGTGAGAATGGGAATGAAAATGAAGTGAAAATTAGTTCATGCAATTGTACTGAAGATTATTGAGCCCACTACCATGTAGAATTGTTCACATTTTAAACCAGAAGGAAAACACTCCAGGTGCTAGAAATGAGAAACAAATGAAAACGCTGGAAACACTGAACAAGTCAGCTCCCACCTTGGACAGAGGATGTCAGAATTTGCAGATAAGGTCCTTCAAATAATCTAATCAAGGACAAAAACAGAAATTGCTGGAAAAGCTCAGCAGGTCGGTCTGCAGCTGTGGAGAGAATCAGACTTATTCCTCAGAACAGGGTCACTGGATCTGAAACGTTAAGTCTGATTTCTCTCCACAGATGCTGCCAGACCTTCCAAGCTTTTCCAGCAATTTCTGTTTTTATTTCTGATTTCCAGCATCCACAGTTCTTTCAGTTTCAATCTAATCGAGGATCCAGAATCTGCATTTTAATTGAGTCAAAGGGGAGTTGAGAATTTTTTACATATTGGTGGATTGTTTACTGACTGCTTAATATATTTCAATTCGTAAGATATTATTTTAAAAAGTGGACTCTGAACTTTAATTACTTCAACCAAACTTGGCATGTATTTATGTATTTACATGTAAAGAAAATTCTAATACAAAAACTTTCTATTTTGTGGAAAGAAGAGATTCTGAGGCATTCTTGATTCTGCTGAAGTTTGGTTGTTTCTTTATTTTCCTGTCTCTTTCTTTTTATGTCGCTATCTCTATCTTTTCTACTTTCTCTTTATCTGTCGCTTAGTCATTTATTCTTTCAGCTCTATCTTGCTGTCTGCCTTTCTCCTGCTGACTGTTTTTCTGTCCTTTTCTCTCTCTACTAGCTTGTCTCTTTCAGTCTGCTATTCTCTCTCACTGGCTGTCTCAACCTTTTTCTTAGTAGCTGTCTTTTGCTCTCTGTCGCTTTCTGCTACCCTTGTTCTTGCTGTCTGTCTCTCTCTTGCTGCTTCTCTCTCTCATTCTCATTACTGTCTATCTTTCTTGCTTTGTCTTCTTTTGCTTTCTGCCTTGCTTTCTCTTGCTGTACATTTGCTTCTCTCTCGTTGCCTCTCTTGCCTCTTCACTGTTTGCCTTTCTTTCTTGTTTTGTCACCCATCTTGTTTTCTGTCTGTATTGCTTGTGCTGGCTGCCTCTCTCTTTCCCTCGCTCTCGCTCTCTCTCTCTCTGTCTCTCTGGTTTTCTCGCTTGCTATCTGTCTTTGTTTCTCTCTTGGTATGTATTTCTCTGCCTCTCTCTCTCTCTCCCTCCCTCTCTCTCTCTCGTTATGTGTCTCTCACTGTCTTTGTCTCCCTCTCATGCTTTCTGCTTTCCTCACATTCTTTCTGTCTATCTCAATGTCTCGTCACTTACCTGTGTTTCTTACTGTTTGCTTCTCAATTTACTTCGCTGACTCAGTCTCTGGATGTTTCTGTCTCACTTCCTCACTATCTGTCTGTTTCATTAGACTACTGTGCTCATGGTGCTGGTACAAGAACATTGTTAAGATTATCAGAATTATTCCAGCAAGGATTGGTTTGAAAGAGCTCAGATTTATATTTTTGAACATTTGTATAAGATCACATCAAATACTCTAGACAATTACAACACAATATAATAGGAGTAATCTATAATAGGAGTAAAGCTCTTTCTGCAGTGTCCCAAGAAACACTCCCAGGGCGAGTAAAGCATGGATCAGACAGGGAGGAAAACTCCCTGCGTGCTGATCCAATAACTGTTCCCAAGACAGGTACAGCAAGGGTTAGATACAATTTGAATTGTACCTTTGGGGTGGGATTTGGGAGAGGAGATGCAAACCAAGTTTGATGACATATTATTCAAATTGCTGTGAGATAGTAAGAACTGCAGATGCTGGAGTCAGTGATAACACAGTGTGGAGCTGGAGGAACACAGCAGGCCAGGCAGCATCAGAGGAGCAGGAAAGTTGATGTTTCGGGTTGGGACCCTTCTTCAGAAATGAGGAAGGGGAAGGGAGCTCAGAAATAAATAGAGAGAGGAGGTGTGGGGCTGGGGAAGGTAGGTGAGATGGTGATAGGTGAGTGCAGATAGGGAGTGGTGGAGATTGGTCAGTGAGGGGGGAGGAGTGGATAGGTGGGAGAGGATGGATGGACAGGCTGTGTCAGGTCAAGGAGGCGGGGATGAGAGGGAGGGTTGGTCATGGGATGAGGCTGGGCTGGGGAAATTTTGAATCTGGTAAAATCCACATTTAGGCCATTGGGCTGTAGACCCTGCACTCTGTTCGTGACCAACAACAACACCTTCTGGTCGCGAACCATTTCAACTCCCCCTCCCACTCCCTGGGTGACATGTCCATCCTGGGCCTCCTCCAGTGTCACAATGACGCCACCCGCAAACTGGAGGAGCAGCACCTCATATTCTGCCTTGGGAGCCTACAGCTCAATGGCCTAAATGTGGATTTTACCAGTTTCAAAATCTCCCCACCCCTGGGCTCATCCTATGACCAATGCTGCCATTTAAATTGCTGTGACCAACAGCAAGTGGCTTGTAATCATCAACAACACCCTCCGGTGCATTCACCTCAAATATTTTCAGTAGGCACAAAATTCTGGAATTAGGAGAGCTAGTGGTTTTCACAGCTGTAATAATTCAATCAGTCACCAAACGCCTTGAATAACGTTGTTGCTTACCTGGAATTTGCAGCTATATGATGCTGTTCACAACTATTGACATGAGCTGTAAAAGTGTCCATGAATTTCAAAAGTTACCTTGATTATAAAATTGGCTACACTTCAAAAGTACAGTACATTTATTGACTTTTTCGGGATGTGTGCTATATAAATGCTTTCTTTCTTCTTTTTAGAGGGGTAGCGACTGGCCTGATGGGGGATCCAAAACATCTCATTCAAACTGACACACAACATCTCCATTGGCAACAGTCTGTGATAATGCTTTGAAAGCTGCAAAATTGGAACTAGCTGCATCCATTGTGCTCCTTCCCCCTGTTAGGAAGCATATTCTTGTCATATTTTGGGGTTGCTCTTAAATTCAAGATGACCCGACTTCGGCAGTTTGGCCTACTTCTTTGGAAGAATTACGTGTTGCAAGTAAGTAAAATATTACAACCAATGGTACAAAGAAGGATCTGTGTGAATGTATGGATGCTTGAACTTCCATTCTAATAGCTAAACCCTCAGCACTGCTCCTGTCCACTTACATATGTAGCTGTAATCGAATCTAGCTAGGTTGAAGCTGTCACAGAGACTGGCTGAGATTCTGTCTGGATGCAGTGCTGTGAGTCAGACAAACTGATTTGTCCACATATGAATCCATGAAGTGACCCCCATCAGTTTGGGATAAGCTCCTACCAGACCTGACAGGAAAGCTGAGATTGCATCCTGACCTTGTGGGAATCTTGATCTTTTAATGCACCTCATGGTGGGTAATGTTTAATGTATATACCTATGCTAATAATGTACTGCAAAGAGAATTTTGTAATTGTTGGATTTACAAATCTTACTTTTGTTTTAATGCAGAAGCGCCAAGTATTGGTCACCATCGTTGAGATAAGCCTGCCACTTATATTTGCTGCAATTCTTATAACTCTAAGACAGCGAGTTAACTCTGTGCAATATCCAAATGCAACCACATATCCTCCATTTTATATTTATGATATTCCATATTTCCCCCAACACCCTACAACCAAATGGAGTTTGGTTTACATTCCCTCCAACGTGACTGCAGTGGAGAGCATTGCAAAGCTGGTGAAAGACAGTCTGCGGAGGATTGTTAACAGTAAGTTTCCAGCCTTCTAAGTCGCTGTCATTTTCCTGGGAGAAATCAGGGATGCAATTCAGTTTTTATTCTCTTGGATTAGATGGCTGAGGAGTAAAAGGTAAAAGGTTGTCCATTTAGCTGGTTTAAGGAGTTTGTTTTGTGCTGACATGACCATTTGTGAATCCTTTTACAACTTGCTATTTGGGTTTTGAATTATTGATCATTTGATTGTTGATTAGTATGAAGCCACTGTATTAATCCATGACACTCATTAGCACTGAGTTCAAGATAGCATCTCACTACCACCTTCTCAAGAGCAGGTGGAAATGGACAATGAACACTGGCCTTGCCAGTGTTGCTTGCAACCCATAAAATAACATTTTTATAAAATTTTCTGAAGAAGGGTCTAGGCCCGAAACGTCAGCCTTCCTGCTCCTCTGATGCTGCTTGGCCTGCTGTGTTCATCCAGCTTTACACCATGTTATCTCAGATTCTCCAGTATCTGCAGTTCCTACTATCTCTGAAACATTTTTAAAAAGCCCCAGGTTACAACACTCATTAACATCTGGGTATGACACCCAACCTAACCCAAACCACCAAAAGGTTAACCCTACATAACTTGAATTATGAATAAAGAAATAAAAACAGAAAAGTTGAAAATACTTGGCGGTGGTGAGAGAAACAGCTCTGTTTCATATGCTGACATTTCATTAAAACTTAGTTAACCATAAACGTTAAATTTGTTTCTCTCTGCACAGCTGCTGCCAAAACTGCTGAGTATTTCCAATATTTTGTGGTTTTGTTACAGGTTTCCATCATCTGCAATGTTCAGCTCATTGATGACAGACATTTTCTTTTATTTGCAGTTGTAGGTTTCCAAACAGAAGCTCAGTTTAATGAATTTATAAGATCGGAAAACAAGTCGGCAAAGAAAATTCTGGTAGCTCTTGTAATCGACCATGACTTTAAGCATCAAGATGAGCGTTTACCGCTGCAGGTACGTGCTATATAGTGAATCACTACTGTGGACACGTGCTGTATTGTGAATCCTTACCAATCTACATATGTGCTGTTTACTGAGTCTTCAACATTGTACGTACATGATTTGGTGACAGTTACGTAAATTGTTTCTTTCCTGGCTAGACATGCAAAGCTAACATTTTTCAATATCACTCTTTGTGTTTTTATGCTCCATACAAATTGAATTTAATTGTTGATGCTTCAGTGTATTTTTTGTATTCTTTTTTGATGGAAGTCAGGTTTATTGCAGTTGGAGTTCATGTTCATATTTTCAGTCCCTGTCGCTATCAGGTATGAAGCTCCCCGGCCTCAAGAAAAGGATGCTGTTTCCTAGTCTCTTGCAATCTTTTTCACAGAATGAGCTTATTTTGGTGTGGTGTGTTTTTAATGAGTTTTTTAAAATAAATTCAGTCATGGGTTTGGGTGTCGTTAACAAGGCTTGTCTGCCATTGATCTTGAGAAGATATTCTTTAGCTGCCCTCTTAAACCTCTGTAGGAGATAAACTCTCCATTGACAGCACTGTGGGTGTTGAGGTTTTGACTTGGCGACAGTGAAAGAACAGTAATATAATTCCAAGTTCAGATAGTGTGTGACTTGGAGAGGAACTTGACAATAGTGGTGTCCTTATATATATGCCACCCACCCTTGTTATTCTAAGTGATAAACGTTGTAAATTTAGAATAATATGTTGAAGTTGGTTTGGCAAGTTGCTATGGGCTGTAAAGAGATATGGAGCCACATGATCTTGAGAGGTTATTGTTGAGTAAGTTGTTGACAAGACCCTTAGCTGTGTCCAGCCCCATTTCCTGCACTTCTGTATCCTCCCACAACACCAGTAGGGTCCCCTGGTCCTCACTTTCCACCCCACCAGCATCGGGATCCAAAGGATCATAAGCCACCATCTCCACCACCTCCACTGGGATGCCACCACCAGATCCACAATTCACTCATCTCCCTTGACAGCATTTCGCAGGGTCCGTTCTCTCCAGGACATCCTGATCCATTCCTCCTCCATTCCAACGCTTCCCCACATCACCTTACCATGCAGTCGCATAAGGTGCAACGTTTTTCCGTTTACCTTCTCACTATCCAAGGCCCCAGACATGCTTCCAGGTGAAGCAATGAATTACCTACACCTCACTCAACCTAGCCTACTGTTTTCGCTGCTCACAATGTGGTCTCATCCACAGTGGGAAGAAGAAACGCAGACTGGTTAATTGCTTCGCAGAACGCCTATGTTCTGTCTGCAAAAGTAACCCCGACCTTCCAGTTGCCTGCTACTTCAACACACTATTGTGTTCCCGTACCAACATTTCTGTCTCGGGCTTGCCACAGTGCTTTAACAAGACTCAGCATAAGCCGGAAGTGCAACATTTCATCTTTCGTTTGGAGATCCTGCAGCCTTCGGGATTCAGTACCAAGTTTAATAATATTAATCCCTGAACATTTCCTTCCATGTCCTTTACCCGCCCCTACACCCCAGGCCCTGCCATGACATGAGCACCTTTCACAGCCAAGCCATTTTCACCTATTCATTGTCTCCATTATCAGCTTGTCTCCTTCCCTGGCTTACTATCAGCCCATACCTTTGCCTTCCTTTCGTTGTCTCTGGGCTCTGTTTCCATCTATACACTTACTCCTTCTCCCTGCCATCCCCTGTCATTAGCTTTAATACCAGTTTATGCTAGCTACTACCAGTTCTGAAGAAAGGTACTGAAATAACTGCACAGAGGCTGGGATCCTTTCACTGAGTCACCCTGTATTTCCACGTGGAAAGTCCTTGATTCTGGTACAGCCTTGTCAGAGTCAACTCCCAGAGTGTCAGGATGTCTGACATTCCTATTTTTATCTGTCAGCCAGGGCTTCCTGGTTGCAGCAGATTAACAGCCCCCATCATATTCTATGAGGTCCACTTGGCTGACCTCATTATATTCACTACCGGTACTTGAATTGTTAACTATGCTTTCTTTCCACAGTTGCTGCCAGACCAACTGAGTTCCTCTAGCAATTTCTGTTTTCTATCTTCAGTACTATTGCTGGAATGTTCTCAGGGCCCAGAGCCTTTTCAGTGTTGAGTGCCATCAAATTTTTCCTGATATCACCTTGAGTGAATTAAATTGGCTTTAGACTGACATCTGTAATGTTGGTGATCTCTCACTTGTAGATTGGGCAAGTATTCTTTATGAATTGCTTTCAGTATTGAGTTACTGCACTTTCTGTCACTATGTTGCAGTGAGCTTGGAGATGTAACTGAAGAGGAATTTTAAGGAATAGTGATTTAATTGTTTTGTTATTTTGAAGCCATCAACAATTTTGGAATATTCCTTAGAACCTCTCAGAGTCTGGCAGCCATAGTCAGTTGCTCATTTGCCAGAACTCGAGATCCCCTGAAGTTATCGCTGTAACAAAGAATTAGAACATTAGGTAACTTGCTTTTTGTTCACTTGCACATAGAACAGGAGTCAACAGTGTTCGCAATGTTATGGCTGAGATCATGGTGTTCCCCAGTGTAGATTGCGTTGTTCTCAGTTCCATATTAACAGGTTTTCTGGAATCTCAATGTAGAACAAAAATGTTCTTTGTGATGGGCATCTGATGCATGGGTACACCACCACCTGCAAGTTCTCTACAGGTCATGCAATATCTCCATTAATTTGGAGCTATATCACTGTTCCTTCACAGTTGCTGAATTAAAATCTGTGACCTCCTCCTTAATAGCACTGTGGGTGTATCTACACCAGATAGACTGCAGCATTCATCATCACCACCTCACAGTTAGTCAATAAATGTTGGCATCCTCTAATGCTCACATCCCATGTAAGAATAAAAAATACTTCTGATAGCTAAGATTTCTGTTTCTGAAAGTAAGGTTAACTCTGAGAGGATCACACTGCACTGTACTGCAACCATGAACTTGTATTCCATCTTGTTCAGAAAAATTCAGCAATGTGAATTTGTGCTGAAGTTGGCTGGATTGCTGGACATATGGACAATGTAAAATATCTGCAGAAACAGATGGTGTTGATACAGTTGAAACCCTACACTCACCTACATTGTTAACTATGGTTATCCATTGTATTGGGATGTGATTGGTTTAATTGGATTCAGTAACAGTAAACCAATACCATAACCCTAAATGAACTTGGGTCATTTCTTCTCAAGGGGTAGGTGATGTCCTAGTGATATTATTGCTGACTATTAATCCAGAGACCCAGGTATTAAACTGGGAACAAGGTGCAGGGCTGGATGAACACAGCAGGCCAAGCAGCATCACTGGAGCAGAGAGGCTGACGTTTCGGGCCTAGACCCTTCATCAGAAAAGGGGGTTCCGAAATAAATAGGGAGAGAGTGGGAGGCGGATAGAAGAGGGATAGAGGAGAGGATAGGTGGAGAGGAAACAAACAGGTCGAAGAGGCGGGGATGGAGCCAGTAAAGGTGAATGTAGGTAAGGAGTTAGGAAGGGGATAGGTCAGTCCAGGGAGGACGGACAGGTCAAGGGGGCGGGATGAGGTTGGTCAGTAGGGGTGGGAGGAGGGGATAGGTGGGAGGAAGAACAGGTTAGGGAGGCAGGGACGAGCTGGACTGGTTTT
>NC_063352.1:34907378-34911762 GCF_021869965.1 Rhincodon typus
TTTCGGGCCTAGACCAAGAAGGGTCTAGGCCCGAAACGTCAGCCTTCCTGCTGCTCTGATGCTGCTTGGCCTGCTGTGTTCATCCAGCTCTACACCTTGTTATCTTTGACTAGGTCGGGATTGTTTTCACTGGAGTTCATGAGAATGAGGGGGGGATCTCATAGAGACTCAAAAAATTCTTACAAGACTGGACAGGGTAGATGCAGGGAGGTTGTTCCCGATGGTGGGTGTGTCCAGAACCAGGGGTCTCAGTCTGAGGATTCCGGGTAGACGATTTATGACGGAGACGAGGAGACATTTCTTCACCCAAAGAGTGGTGAGGCTGTGAAATTCATTACGACAGGAAGTAGTTGATGCCAAAACACTGAATGTATTCAAGGGGTGACTTGGGGCGAATGAGATCAAAGGTTGTGAAGGGAAAGCAGGATTAGGCTATTAAGTTGGACGATTCAGCCATGATCGTGAAGTATGGCGAAGCAGGCTCGAAGGGCTCCCTCCTGCTCCTATCTTCTATGTTTCTGTGAGAGGGGAAAAGTTTTAAAAGGGACATAAGGGGCAACTTTTTCTTGCAGAGGGTAGTGCATGTATGGAACGAGCTGCCAGAGGAAGTGGTGGAGGCGGTTACAATTACGACATTTAAAAGGCATCTGGATAGGTACATGAATACAAAGAGTTGAGAGGAATATGGGCCAAATGCTAGCCAATTGGACTAGATCACTTTAGGATTTCTGGTTGGAACGGGCGAGTTGGACCAAACAGTCTGTTTTCATGCTGTATAACTTTATGACTCTATAACTCCACTCCCTCCTGCTGTTTCTGCAACCAGAACATCTGAACCATGGGAACTAACAATGGCAGTCAAAGACTCACTCTTCATTCAACATGTATTGGGTGTGGTAGAACTCCAATAATGGTCGTGTTCCTGGATATAACAGCGGCTGTATGATTGGGTTGAGGGTATGTTGCAATGGGCCACAAATTGAATATGCTCCCATCTCCTGTATCAATTGGTGAGAATGTCAGCGTGCACCTGTTAATATGGCAGAATGCATTATTTAAAGGACTCTTGTTATTCTGTGTTAACTTGTGATGTTTGTGCAGCCTTCATACTGGCTTGGGAAGCCAAGATCTGAATACATCAAAATAAATAAAGATGATGAGGAAGCAGACAAACCACTAAATACTGAATACATGGAAGATGACCCATTGGATATTGAAGCTGGCATCAAAATCAAAGACTTGACCAAGGTAGGGTATGGAATTTGATTGGTGCTTGCAATGCTACAGTTGTATTGAATCACTTTTTCACATAACTCTGCGACTCCTTTCCCCGAAAAAGCTTTTAATGCTTGGAGGCCAATTGAAAATGTCAAAACTGAAATTAAGATTTTTGTTTGGTGAGGGATATTAAGGGTCATGGAACCAAGGTGGATTGATGGTATTAGGACACTGATCTCATTGGGCCATGATCTAATTGAATGCTGAAACACACTCAAAGATCTTCTTCTTCTTTAAAATTTTGAGGTACACATTCGTAGCAACATAAGAAATAGAAGCAGAAGGAGGCCATATGCCTATCAAACCTCTTCACCGTTCTGTATGACCATGGCTGATCTTCAGCTTCAACTGAACTTTCCTGCCTGCTTCTTTTATCCGTTGATTCCTGAAGAGGCATGAAATCTGGCTATCTTGCTTTAAGTATGTTCAATCATGGAGCATCTTTAACAATTATGTGTAATGAGATCACTAGGTCTGACAGCATCTGTGAAGAAAAAAAAATCAGAGTTAACATTTTGGATCCAGTGACCCTTCCTCAGTTCTGCAAGACTCTGGTGAGCTTTGTCAGGAACTTCTGTTTTTGTTCCCGATTTACAGCATCTGCAGTCCTTTCAGTTTTTATGGGTAATGAGATACCTTTCATTCTTTTAACCTTCAGATACTATAAGTCAAAGTAATTCAGCCATTGTTCAGTCATTCAAAATCTAGGGGAATGGTTCACAACAGACATTCACACGTGCCTATCCAAGAAAGTGAAGAAGACCAGCAAAAAGAAGTTACAAATTACTTAAAAATCAAAGATATTTACATTATTTAAGATAAGTTAATGAGTCTAGTAAGTCAATATCTCGTGGCATCCTTTCAGTTGGCTGTTCTAGTTTGCGTAAGTTCAGATGCAGGTGAATTCTAGGTGAGGGTGTGGAAGTTATAAATTGGAGATTGGTTCATTTTGCAGGTAAAATACAGGATTCTTTCCAGAATTCAGACCTTTGAGTGAGATTGAGAGCAGAGACAGGCGTTATTTAAGTCTGGAACAAAAAAACAGAAATTGCTGGAAAAGTATCTGTGAAAAGAAATCAGAGTTAATGTTTCGGGTCCAGTGACCCTCAGAGTGATGGTAGCTAGGAAAATGTCAGTTTATATGCAGAGGATAGGGTGGGGGGAGGGGTGTCAGGAGTAAAGGACAGAGCCCAAGGAGAGAGAAGAACAGTTGGACAGACAAAGGAGTAGATAACAATCTGGCTTGGAGGATGAATAGCTGTTAATGGAGACTGTTAATAGCTAACATTAGGTAGTATGTAATTCCATACTGTGTGATAACAGGGCATGGTGTGCAGGGTAGGGGGCTAGGTCATGGGAGAGTTTAGGCCCTTAAATTATTGAACTCGATATTGAGTCCAGAGGGCTGCAGGGTCCCCAAGCGGAAAATGAGGTGTTGTTCTTGAAGCTTGCGCTGAGCTTCACTGGAACACTGCAGCAAGCCTAACACACAGATGTTGGCCGGGGAACAAGGCGCTGTGTTAAAGTGGCAGGCAACTGGAAGTTTAGCGTCTTTTTTGTGGACAGAATGTAGATGGTCTGCGAAGCGGTCACCCAGTCTACACTTCATTTCACCAACGTAGAGGAGACCACGTTGTGAGCAGCGAATGCAGTAGACTGGATTGTAGAGAAGTGCATGTAAAGCACTACTTCACCTGGAATGTACGTTTTGGCCCTTGAATACTGAGGACGGAGGAGGTAAATGGGCAGGTGTTACACCTTTGGCGGTTGCAGGAGAAGGCGTTGTGGGGGTGTGTTAGGAGTGAAGGAAGAGAGGACCAGGGTGTCCCAGAGGGAACAGTCTCTGCAGAAGGCGGACAGCGCAGGGGGTGAATATGTGTCTGTTGGTGGCATCTTGCTGAAGGTGGCAGAAATGGTGTCTGATGATCTTCTGGATGTGGCTGCTGGTGGGATGGTAGGTAAGGACAAGGGGAACCCTATCACTGTTTTGGGAGGCAAGAGAAGGGGTGAGGGTGGAAGTGCAGAAGATGGGTCTGACCCGGTTGAGGGCCTTGTCGAAAATGGTGCTGGGGAATCCTCAGTAGAGGAAGAAGGTGGACATTTCGGAGACTCCTTTGTTGAAGTTGGCCTCATCGGAGCATATGCAAGTTCTCCCATGTCCTAGGCCCTACCCTATACACCAGACCTTGTTATCACATAGTCAGTCTCTGTTAACAGCTATTCAACCTCCTAGCCAGTTCGTTATTCACTCCTTTGTCTGTCCAACTGTTCTTCTCCCTCTTAGGGCTCTTTCCCCACCTATCGTTTACTCCTGACCCCCTCCCTCCCAAGCTATCTTCTGCATATAAACCGACAATTTTCTAGCTACCTTCCTAGCTAGTTCTGAGGAAAGGTCACTGGACCTGAAACATTAACTCTGATTTCTCTGCACAGATGCTGCCAGACCTGCTGAGCTTTTCCAGCAACTTCAATTTTCGTTTCTGATTTACAGCATCTGCAGTTAAGTCTGGGGCTGTTTTAAGTACTTGTAACACAGAAGAGTGAGGAAAGAAGTCAAAACCTGCATGATTGAAGGGGACTCAAATAAGCCATAAATTTGAGTCGTATAACTGTGCTTCTGGCACTGAACTACCAAGGTGGTTCAATGTTCTTCATCAAGGCCCATTGTGTTTTATAACAGATAACTGTGGAGTCATTAACACCAAGCCAAGCATTAATTGGTTTCGAGATAACAAGGTGTAGAGCTGGATGAACACAGCAGGCCAAGCAGCATCAGAGGAGCAGGAAAGCTGACGTTTCAGGTCCTAGACCCTTCTTCAGAAATGGGGGAGGGGAAGGGGATTCTGAAATAAATAGGGAGAGGCGGGAGGCGGATAGAAGATGGAAAAAGGTGAAGATAGGTGGAGAGGAGACAGACAGGTCAAGGAGGCAGGGTTGGAGCCAGTTATGGTGAGTGTAGATGGAGAGTTAGGGAGGGGATAGGTCAGTCCAGGGAGGACGGACAGGTCAAGGTGGCAGGATGAGGCTAATAGGTAGGAGATGGGGATGGGGCTTGAGGTGGGAGGAGTGGATAGGTGGGAGGAAGGACAGGTTAGGGAGGCGGGGA
>NC_063352.1:34911772-34947631 GCF_021869965.1 Rhincodon typus
TTAGGGAGGCGGGGATGAGCTGGGCTGGTTTTGGGATGCGGTCGGGGGAGGGGAGATTTTGAAGCTTGTGAAGTCCACATTGATACCATTGGGCTGCAGGGTTCCCAAGCTAAATATGAGACGCTGTTCCTGCAACCTTTGGGTGGCATCGTTGTGGCACTGCAGGAGGCCCACGATGGACATGTCGTCCAAGGAGTGGAAGGGGGAGTTGAAATGGTTCGCGAGAAACGACTGCCCCTCCTGGAACACACAGAAAACGTTATACCAAAACTCACTACTCTGTACTAAAGGAATCAGTTTCCCACCAGTATATATTCAACCCACTCAGATAGAACACTTGGATAGTAAAGAGGGTTGCATTCAAAATCTCCCCTCCCCCGACCGCATCCCAAAACCAGCCCAGCTCGTCCCCACCTCCCTAACCTATCCTAGAAAGTGGTGATCCTGTGGAATTCTCTGCCGCAGAAAGCAGTTGAGGCCAAAACATTGAAGGTTTTCAAATAGGAATTAGATATAGTTCTTAGGGCTAAAGAGATCAAAGGGTATGGAGAGAAAGCAGGGACAGGGTACTGACGTGGCTGATCAACCACATTGAAGTGCCAAGTAGATTACTCCTGCTTGTATTTTCTATGTCTATGTTTTTCAGTCTGCTGGGACCATTCTAGAGTCTTAGGAATTGCAGACTTTGAAATGAGCTGTGATAAACCCTGACTCTGTTCCATGATGCCAGTTAACATTTTTGTTTTCTGTAGGTGTTTAAAGTTGGAAACCAGATGAAGAAAGCAGTTTCCCATTTAACCATGAACTTATACAAGGGACAAATCTCAGTATTGCTGGGGCACAATGGCGCTGGAAAGACTACTACTCTGGCTATGCTCACAGGTGTGTTCAAGGTCATTAGAGTGCACCATTGCATTCTAGGAATACTTTCTAGGTCTTCACTTTGTCCTGTCTGACTTTTCTATTTGGACCTCACATTGCTACTGCAACAATTGAAGGCAACATTAGTGGTCAGACACAGACACTTGGTATATTCCTTTAGCAAAAACTGTGTTTGCTGATGGGCAGGAGCATATACAGAAGCAGTATAAGTTTTGAATTAAATTGAAATAAAGAGCATTAAAAACCTAACAAACACCTAGAAATGTAAAACAAACTTCACAAAAATGTAGATTGGTGAAGAGAAAAAAAACTTCGATTTTCTTTTTTAAAAAATCGGCTGTATATTGTGCATGCCCAGTCTGAAAGAAAGTAGGTACGTAGACATAGAGGTGCAGGGCTGGATGAACACAGCAGGCCAAGCAGCATCATAGGAGCAGAGAGGCTGACATTTCGGGCCTGGACCTTTCATCAGAAAGTAGACATAGTTGGCATTTAGTAGTGTATTGTTGGTATCAGCAGACATTTTGTTGTCTGACATTCAACAGCCTAATTTAATCACAAAAGTGTCCAGAGTAGGCTATTGAGTGATCTGTGCATGTGGTGTATCTTTCTCCCTGGCATGGAGTGCAACGAACAGAGAATTCTGGAACAATTCAGCAAATCTGGCAGCAGTAGAGGAGACAGAAACAGAGTTAATGTTTTGAGACCGGTCTGACTCTTCTTCAGAACTGTTTGGCTGTACTTTCTACCAATGCAACTGCAGGGGATTAACACACTACACATGCAGTCACAAAATCTGTGACATCACTGTATGGTGTTTAAATGTATAATTTAACTTCTGTTTTATACCACAAAGAAAGAATAAATTAACATCAAAAGCAACTCATTTAAACAGAAACATTTTTGAATTCAAAAGTCTTTACTGTTCGATTTTAGTTAATGCAATTTCATAAGTTGTGAAGAGCATTTGAAACTGCTCTGGCTGCAGTTCTATGTTTTTAAATTGCATTTGCATCAAATTAGTTCCCTAATTCAGGCACACATGTTGGGAAAAAAAGACATTTATCTCAAACAAAATGTTTATTTGTAAACTTTTTGTCTATTTCTGCCTGAAACACATCAACTACTTTGCTAGTCCAAGTTAATAACATCAATAGGAAACTCATTGTTTGAACCTGACTATAGCCACTCAGTCAGTGAGAATTCATGTAAATTGTGGAGCTTTAAGACCTGGAAAGCCACAACTATCCTTTGAATTGCACTTTTTAAAACAAGTCTGAACTTCTGAGCTAATCCTGTTAAAACCAAAGTTATACCCTAGAGACATTAACACAACATATTGAGAGTCAAAACTGGCAAATTAGAATCAAGTAATTTCTATCGTGGGTCTCTGATCCACAGGACTTGTTAGTACAGAAGATAAATTTGAGCATCCAAGAAATCTTAGTGTTGTCTTTCTCCCAGCCATCTAGTATCACATATTTCATGTTGAATTCGACCTGAACCTAAAGAAATTCCACTTTTGCCTCAAGTTGGCATATCACAGTTGGTGATGAGATCATTAGAGCAAGGATTGGAGAGGCCCCAACATCGAGAATCCACATTAGAAATCTGAAGAGTGTAGGGAGGAATGGATGACTGAGTGAATGATGAATGTGTGGATGGTCGGCAGGCTGTATTTTTGGTCTGGTACTGACCTATTTAAGGAATGTATTTGAAGTGTGTGTTAGATCTATTTGTATTACTCTGTCACAATTACTGCCGGAACGGGTAATCTGTTCTCCTGTTTGTTAGGTCTGTTCCCTCCTACAAGTGGCACTGCCTACGTCAATGGGTGTGATATCTGCCAGGACATGCCACTCGTTCGCCAAAGTCTGGGACTCTGTCCACAGCACGATGTCCTGTTTGATAATCTAACTGTAGAAGAACATCTGTTATTTTTTAGTGGGGTAAGTTAGACTGGAGGGGAAGAACACACAGGAGTCCAGGTACAGTTAAAATTTTAAAGGAAAGCGTCTGTCTCCATGCTGCTAACTGCACAATATGTAACTTACCGGCTATTATCCTTACAGATTGTTCCATCTGTTCATTGCAAAGTGTCAGTTTGATTCAGTGGGTAGCCACCTGCTGCTCCGATTCAGGAGGTCATAGATTTCAGCCCCTATTTGAGATTTAGCATATGTTCGGGCAATGCTGACTGCCTGAGATGGTGATCTGGACTTTTGTCAAATCAGAATGATTCAGAAACCTTTAAAAGGAGATGTGATGGCATAGTAATCTTGTCACTGAACTAGTAATTCAGAGTCCCAGACTAAGGTTCTGGCAACATGGTTGAAATCCCAATATGGCAGGCGGTGAAATTGGAATTCAATACAAAAAACAGGAACTAAAAGCTAGTCTAACAATCACCAAGTAACCATTGTCAATTGTTGTGGAAACCTATCGAGTTCATTCATGTTCTGTAGAGAAAGTAATCTGCTGTCTTTACCTAGTCTGGCCTAAATGTGACTCTAGACCTACAGTAATGTGAACGACTTATAACTGCCATCTGAAATGGCTTAGCACACAACTTAGTTCAAGAAGCAATTAGGAATGGGCAATAAATGCTGGACTAGCCAGCTATGCCTGCCTCCTATTATTGAGAGATGAAAAAGATAACATGCAAGTCCTAATTGTGGGATTCCTGACCTCACTTGCAAGTTCTGATTTCTGATTATCAGAAGTGTCTTTTAAGGGGTGGCAGGTTCAGGTTATGACCCTCATGCTGCCACCCCTACCATGGCTGGCTCCGTTACAGAGAAAGGCAAATCCCAGTCCTCCTTGACCTCATAGAGTCGTGATTCATGACACCTCAGTGATGTGTACCATACTATGCATGAGGGAATCTTGTGAAAACGAAGTGAATAAAATCCTCTACATGTCCTCTCCCCATGCAACTCTACCCAGCCTCCCCAGGGCCAATATTAATCCCATGCCAGGCATATGCTGCCCACCCAACCCCAATGATAGGCATTTGATACATTTCATGCGCATTCACCCACAGTGCAATGTAAGGAAGCGATAAATGCTTTAGCAATAATAGGGGACACAAATATCTTTTAAATAGTAATTCATTAAATACTTTGCACTTCCTTAAAATTTTTTTTTACTACAAGTCAGTAAATGTGTCAATTGTCCAGTCTGTTTAAAGTATCAACAGCAGAAAGTCTTGAAAGCTCATAATTATGTGTAAATTATCTTGATGAAAAATTATGCCATGCTGGCTGAGATCCCAGAGCCCCAGCTGCATTGACTACGTTGGCTTTTTGATTTCTGTTGGCGTGGGGATAGCGTGAGAAAACCTTAACATCCTACCCACCTGTTCAGCAAACACCACTTATCTGATCTGTAGTGAAGTTTGTGGATCCACTATTGGACTACTTAGTCATTTCAGGACCCATAATCCCAGAGTAAAGAAAGTCATCTTTGATTCCAGAGAATTGCCTAAGAAGGAAAAGTGAGCAGCAGGAGAGACTATCCGGGTGAGAGAGAGGAACGTTAGGGAGAGAGATGGAGAATGTTCAGGTTGGAGAGAGAGAGAGAGAGAGAGAAAGAGTGTATGGGGATAGGAGAGAGAATGTATGGGGATGGAGATTTGGAGAGAGGTATGGGGAAGGGAGCAGAAGACATCATGAATGTGTGGCAAAGGGAGAGAGAGAAAGGAGTATGGCGAAGAGAGTTAGAGCTCGTTTGGGGGTTGGGAGAGAAAGTATGCGTGAGGGAGAGATTGAGGGGGAGGGAGAGAAAGACGGTGTGTGTGGGGGAGGGAGAGAAAGAGGGAGAGACATTATAGGGGAGGGAAACAAAGACAGTGTGTAGGGGAGGAAGGGAAAGAGAGGGAGAGCAAGTGTAGGGGATGGAGAGTCATAGAGTTGTACAGCATGGAAACAGACCTTTTGGTCCAGCTCGATGCTAGCCAGACATGCTAAATTAATCTAGTTCCATTTGTCAGCATTTGGCCCATATTCTAACCCCTTCCTATTCATGTACCCATCCAGGTGCCTTCTAAATGTGTAATTGTACCACCTCCACCATTTCCTCTGGCAGGTCTTTCCACACAAACATCACCCTTTGCATGGTGCAAGTTATCCCTTAGGTCCCTTTTATATCTTTTCTCTCTTACATTAGAACTATGCACACCAGTTTTGGACTCCCCTACCCTGGGAAAAGACCTTGGCTATTCACCCCATCCATGCCCCTCATGATTTTATAAATCTCTGTAAGATCACTCCCCAGCCTCCGATGCTGCAGAGAAAGTAGCCCCAGCCTACTCAGCCTCTCCCTGTAGTTCAAACTCTCCAACCCTGGCAACGTTCTTGTAAATCTCTTCTGCACCCTTTCAAATTTCACAATATCTTTTGTGTTGCAGAGAAAGAGAGGGGGAGAGAGTGTAGGGGAGTGAGGGAAAGAGGGAGAAAGAGTCTGGGAGGAAGATGAAAGAGAGGTAGAGAGTGTATGCAGAGGCAGAGAAAGATTGGGAGTAGAGAGAGTGTGCTGGGAAGGGGGAGAGAGGAGAGTATGGGGTAGGAGGGGAGACCAAAAGAGAGTGTGGGTGGAGGAGGGAGAGAGAAATTGTGTAGGAGAGGGAGAGAATGAGAGTGTGTTGAATAGGTATAAGAGACAGAGTGAGTGTGGGGGAGTAGATGGAATGAGTGTTATTGGAGAGAGAGAGAAATAGAGAGCGTGAGAGAAGAAGAGGAAAAGAGGGAGAGATGGTGTAGGAGAGAGAGAGAGAGAATGTGGAGTACAGGAAATCGCTTTCATTTCTCAGACCATTGAATATAGGAGTTGGGACATGTTGAGGTTGTACAGGACACTGGTGAGGGCACTTCTGGAGTATTGTGTACAGTTCTGCTCACCCTGCTCTAGGAAGGATATTATTAAATTGGAGAGGGTTCAGAAAAGATTTACCGGATGTTGCCAGGACTGAAGTGTTTGAGTTATAAGGAGAGGATCGATAGGATGGGACATTTTTAACTGGAGCATAGGAGGTTGAGGGGTGACCTTAAAGAGTTTGATAAAATCATGAGGAGCATAAATAAGGTCAATAGTAAAGGTCTTTTTTCCTAGGGTGGGTGAGTTGAAAACTAGGGGGCATATTTTTAAGATGAGAGGAGGAAGATTTGAAAGAGATCTGAGGGGCAACTTTTTCACACAGAGGCTGGTTCATGTGTGGAATGAACTGCCAGAGGAAGTGGTAGATGCAGGTATAGTTATTACCTTTAAAAGATTTTTGGAGAGGTACATGAATAGGAAAGGTTTGGAGGGATATGGGCCAAATGCAGGCAAGTGGTACTAGTTTAGTTTGGGAAACTTGGTCGGCGTGGACTAGTTGGACCAAGGGTCTGATTCCATGCTGTGTGACTATGAGAGAGTGTGGGGTAGGAGGACAGAGAGAAAGAAAAGGAGAATGTGGGGGAGGGTGGGAGAGATTGTGGACGAGGGTGGAGAGAATGAGTCAGAGTGTGGGTGGGGGAACAGGGAGAGTTAAGTGTGGATGAAGGAGAGAGAGAAAGAGAGTGTGTGGGGGAGGGAAAGAGAAAGAAAGAGCAAATATGAAGAGGAGAGTGAGTGAGTGTGGAGTAGGAGAACACAGAAAGAGAAAGAGAATGTGGGGTAAGGAGAGAGAGAGATTACGGACAAGGGCAGAGAGAGTGAGTGAGAGTGCAGGTCAGGGAACAGAGAGAGTGAGTGTGGGTGAAGGAAGGAGAGAGAAAGAGAGTGCGTGGGTGGTGTGGGGGGGATAAAGAGGGAGAGTGGGAGGTAGGGAGGGAGGGAGAAAGAAAAGGAGAATATGGGGGAGGGAGAGAGGGAGAGATTGTGGACGAGGATGGACAGAGTGAATGAATGAGTGGGAGAGTAAATAGAGAAAGTAAGTATGGGTAAAGGAGTGAGAGAGAACAAGTGAATGGGGCAGGGGAAGAGTGAGTGTGAGTGTGAAGGAGGGCAGAGAGAGTGTGTGGGGAAGGAAAATAAAGTGTGGAGGAGAGGAAGGGACAAAGTGTGTTGGAGGGCTGATAGTAGTATTGGGAGGAGGGAGAGAATGAGTGTGGGTTAGAGAGAGTGAGGTATTAAGAGTTGTGGGGATGGGGGGACAGAGAGAGAGTGTGGGAGGGGGAGAGATAGGGACAGAATGTCGGGAAGGGCTGGACAAAGAGATTGTGGGGAAAGGAGAGAAAGACAATGAGTGTGTGGGAGGGAGAGAAAGAAAGTGAGAGTGTAGGGGGAGAGGACAGAGAGTGAGTGTGTTGATGAAGAAAGGAGAGAGCCAGAGACTGTGTGGGAGAGAGACAGCAAAGGAAATGTGTTGGAGGGAAGGACAAGGAGAGAGTGTGGTGGAAGGAGAGAAAACAAGTTGAGAGGGGGAGGCAGTGTGAGCATGAATGTGGAGGGAGGCAGAGCATGTGACAGTGCTTGAAGCAGAGAGCGCACCACTGATGAGGGAAATACAGAAGAGTCACGTTTGGCTGTCATCTCCTAACTATTATGACAATTAGAATTGGATAGCATTGTCTTAGCTTGTTGACCCAGCCATTTCGTCCTCACAGCTAAAAGGCTGCCACTCTGGTCAGATACGTGAAGAGGTAAACCGGATGTTAAGCATGCTGAAGTTTGAGGATAAAAGAAAAGCAAAGGTCAAGACTTTGTCTGGTGGAATGAAACGGAAGCTCTCCATCGGAATTTCTCTCATCGGTAACTCTAAGGTAATAATCCCTTTAAGACCTCAGGGCATCAGAAGGTGCAATGTGCTTGATAAAAAAGACATTTTGCCAGAAACATTGAACAGATCAGGCAGCAGTAGTTAGCGAAGCAAAATTAATGGTCCAATGACCTTTGCTGTAACAGTGTGTTTTTATTCATGCAGGAGACGTGGGCTGCATTGGCTAGGCCATAATTTATGCCCTCTTCCATATCTGCCCTTGAGAGGTGATGGTGAACTGCTTTCTTGAACTGCTACAGTCAATTTGGTGCAGGTAGATCCACAGTACTGTTAGGGAGCAAGTTCCAGAATTTTCACTCAGTGACATTGAAGGAACGGTGATATAGTTGAAAGTCAGGAGGGTGAGTAACTTGCAGGTCAGGGTGTTCTCACATATCTGCTACCCTTGTCCTTTTAGGCAGTAATGGTCATGGGTTTGAAAGGTGCAGCCTAAAGAGCCTTGGTGAATTTCTGTAGTACATCTTGTAGACAGTACACTCTGTTACTGTGCATCAGTGGTGAAAGAAGTGAATATTTGTGGATATGGCACCAAACAACAGGCTGCTTTGTCTAGAATGTCATCAGACTTTGAGTGTTGTTAGACCTGCATTTATCTAGGCAAGTGGAGAGTATTCCATCACACTTCTGACTATTGCCTTGTAGATGGTGGTCAGTCTTTGAGGTATCAGGAGTGAGTTAATCACCACACTGTTTCTAGCTTTTGTCCCGCTCTTGTAGTCACCATATTTACATGGCTGGTCCAGTTCAGTTTCTGGTCAATAGTAAACTACTGAATGTTGATAGTAAGAGATTCAGTGATGGTAATGCCATTGAATATCAAGAGGCGATGTTTAGATTCTCTCTTGTGGGAGATGGATGTTGCCTGGATCTTGTGTGGCATGAATGTTAATTATCACTTGTCAACCCAAGCTTGGATATTTGTCCAGAGTGTTCCACATTTGGGCGTGGACAGCTTCAGCATCTGCAGATCATTGTGCTATCACCAGCAAATATCCCAATTCTGACCTTAAGGTGGAGGAAAGGTGGCTAATGAAACAGATGAAGATGATTGAACCTCGGACACTAGCCTGAGAAACTCCTGCAGAGATGATGTATTGCTGAGATGGCTGATCTCTAATAACTGCAACCTCTCCTTTGTATTAGGTATGACTACAACTGCTGAGGTTGCCACTCCTTTAGAACAGAAATAACATGCACATCAAACACATCTGCTTTAGCTCGCAGTCCATCTTTCCTCAATCTGACTGTGAGCAAGTGGGACATGGAAAAGAAATAGTGTCATTCCAAGGGTGGGGTGGGGGAGACCAAGACCTAGGTCAAAAGCTCCAGAAAATGGACAAGTAACCTTTTCATTGTTTCAACCAGCCAGTAACTGTGCCCTTTAGAGACTGACCAAATCCCCACAAAGGATCTTGTATTGATTATTTGCTTTCTGTCCTTCAGGTTGTCATGTTGGATGAACCAACATCTGGTATGGATCCACTATCCCGCAGGTCTGCCTGGGACCTTCTACAGAACCAGAAGTATGGCCGCACTATCCTGCTTACCACTCATTTTATGGATGAAGCTGATCTCCTTGGAGATCGTATTCTGATCATGGCCAATGGGCAGCTTCAATGCAGTGGATCGTCACTCTTCCTCAAGAACAAGTATGGTGAGTAAGAGAAACAGTACAAATTACAGCACTATAAACCTCCAAGATCTCTGATGACTTCAAATTGACCACTAATACATTCCCATCCTTTGCCCCATCCATTAGCAGTCATGCTTTCAGCCTCCTGGGCTCTAAGCTCTGGAATTCTCTTCCTAAACCTCTCCACTTCCATATCCTTTAAAAAGTTCCTTAAAACCTTCATTTTCAATAAGAGTTTTAGTAACCTATCCCAAAAACCTCTTCTTTGGCTTGATGTCATTTTTTGTGTGATTGAGTCTTGAGATGTTTCACTACATCATAAAGACTATATAAATCTAAGTAGTTGTTGAATATATGCTTGTCAGGCACTGGCTGCACAATGACACGTTTCTGCCAAAAAATCAGTAAATGAGGAATAGTATTGAATGAGAAGCCTGATTTGATAAGAAATAAATAGTTGTAGGAATCATACAGTTTCTCGAGCCTGCTCTGCTTTTCAGTGTGAGCATGGCTGATCTAATTCTTGACCTTAGCTCCACTTTCCCGTTTGATCCCCACAACTATTAATTTCTCTATAGTACAAACATCTGTATGCCTCAACCTTGAATATATTAGGTGACCCAGCCTCTGCAGCTGTCTGGGTAAAATAATTCCTAAGATTCATGATCCTTTGAAAGAAGAAACTCCACCTTACCTCCATCTTAAGTAGGTGACCCCTTATTCTGAAACTGTACCTCCTGTTTCTAGATTGTCCCATGAGGAACATGACTCGTTTATCCTGACCCTGTGTTTCCTGTTAGCCTCTTCTTGTACATGTTGATGTACAATCTTAGTGCACAGCTTGTCACATTAGGGCTCACAATTTACAATACCTACAGGAAAGAATTGAACATAAGAGGCCATTTGGTGAATGAAAAAAAACTTGTGGAAAGAACATTCATCTCAATGATCCTGATCGAATTTTGTTTTGTTATCTAATATGAACACAAATCATACTTGGAGTTCAAATGATGTCTCCCAGTGGAGTATGTGAATATTTATGAACATAAGAAGACAAACAGGAGGCTGGAAGAACACAGCAGGCCCGGCTGCATCTGGAGGAAAGGAGCAATCAATGTTTTGGGTATTACCCTTCTTCAGGAATGCTCCTTTCTTCTAGATGCTGCCTGGCCTGCTGTGCTCTTCCAGCCTCCTGTTTGTCTACCCTGGATTGCAGCATCTGCAGTTTTTTTTGTCTCTATGAACATATGTATTAGGAGCAGAAGTAAGCCATTCAGCCCCTTGAGCCTGCTGTGCCATTCAGTGAGATCATGACTGATCTGTTGTGTTTCGAATTCTGAAACTTTCTGCATCCGACTAGAGACCGCAGTGGAAAATGAACAAATGTTTTCTTGGCACAGGGTACAGGGTTTTGACAGTAAGACTTCCATATCTCCTTGACTGCTGAAGACCAGCAGATCAGTGAACAGGATAACATTTAGAAAGAATAGCAGAAGATGAAAAGACATCATTCTGCCTTTAACTGTCCTATTGAAGCTTCTGGCCACTAGGCTTTTCTGTGCCACGCAAACCTCCAGTTTATGATGTTCTCCCCTGGCCCTGCCCAATAACTCTCAAATATTTGGACTCTTCCCAATCTGCATGCTCCAGATTCCAGTCCTGTTGACTTTTTTAGTGCCTTATCTGAGATCTTATAGATAAGTGGCCCAGAGTAAGGGAGGAACTCTAGGTGGGGATTCTGAGGATACTGCTACGGAACCCAGAAATAAATTGCAAAGATCATACTCATTCAGTTAGGGACTTGCAATCCATCCATAGATACTTCAGTGAGGTGAGACTCAACCAAGGATGATAAAGACAGGCTCCCATGCCTCTGACCTGAGTGTTGTGAACTCTTAACACATCTTCTGCAGCCTCAGTTTCTGCTGGTTTGGTTATAATTTTCACAATGTTGCTTTTCTTTTTTAATTGCTCTGGTCATTGTAGAAAATAATGGACCTGCTAGAAACAGTCTGTCTCTAAGGTAATAGGTGTGAAGCTGGAAAAGCACAGCAGATCAGACAGTGTCCTCCTCCTCTGCTGCTGTCTGACCTGCTGTGCTTTTCTAGCCTCGCACCTGTAGACTCTGGCTTCCAGCATCTGCAGTCCTTATTGTCTCCTGCCTCTTAGGTTAATTTGATTCAGATGGTCAAGTATGTGTGTATTTATTCAAATCAGGAATTCTGCATCAAATTTATTTTCGTTTGAATGAGTGTAGGTTGCTGAGAGAGGAGTCACTGTATAATAGTGGCACATCACCAAATTTTTGGCCTCAGTATTGATGAAAATCCAGTGTTCATGAAGTTTTCAGGTGAGGGAAGCCAATTGACCCATTGTACTACATCCATTCAGAAAAACTTTATACTCCCCTTATTGTAACCTGCAGTTGATTCTTAAATAAATACAAGGTTTTCACCCTCTGCTGCTGCATGCATTCATTACCCTGTGTCTGAAAAGTCTCCTGATATTGATAGAAATTTCCTTCAGATGGAGCCTTTGACCCCTATCCTGTTGTAGTTTAATTTAAAGTAATAGCCTGTTTCCAAATTATCTATTATCTTGGCTACCTCTAAACAGAAGAGTGAAAAGCTCAAGTTTCTCAACTTTTCCTTGTACTTCAAATCTCTGTCTATGAATCAGCGTAAAGGTTCCTTTTCACATTCCATTTACTACTTACAATATCCCTTGTAACTCAGTGATCAGAACGGTGTCTTCTGACCTGAGCTGGGTGCAGTGCTCAAGATGCAATAATGAGCTGAAGCAGAGTTTGACTAGATTCAAGCCCAGACCAGGTTAATGCGACTGATTAGATTGGTATCTCAAACACTGTCACATTCCTAAACACTATTAAGAGCTGTGACGTATGTAATGCACCTTGATGAAGTCTATTTGCCTGTAAGTTCTATTTCATAGCTAGTTTATTTAAACTGAAGCAATCTCCTTTAGCTACTGTGTTTATAGTGTTGGGTGTGTTGTTTCAGGGGCTGGGTACCACATGGTGATTGTGAAGCAACCTCATTGTAAAGTCGCTGACATTACCGCACTTGTGAAGAGCCTCATTCCCAAAGCAGACATGCAGACCAATGCTGGTGCTGAACTCTCCTACATCCTCCCGACTGAAAGCACTGACAGGTATATTATGGCAGAGGGAACCTCTCCAACCCTTGTCTGTTGAGCCAGTTTCTGAATGTGTGTTTAATAGGTGTACATGGATGCACCACTGTGAACAAAAGCATTTTTTAAAAATATTCATTCACAGGATTTGGAATCAGTGGCCAAGCCAATATTTATTAACCACCATTAATGTCCCTTGAGAAGGTGGTGGTGAGCCATCTCCTTAAACTGCTGCAATCTATGTGATATATGTACACTTACAGAGCTGATAGGAAGCTCCAGGATTTATTTCCAGTGATAAGTGAATGAACAGCAATATAGCTACAAGTCAGGATACTGTGTGGCTTGGAGGGGATCTTGCAAGTGGTGGTGCTATCTGCTGCTTTGACCTTCTATGTATTGGAGGCTGTGAATTTGGAGGGTGCTGTCAAAACAGCCATAGAGAGTTGCCAGTTCCTCTAGTGATGGTACACATTGTGGTAGTGAAGGGAATGAATGTTTAAGTTGTTGAATACGGCACAAAGCAAGTGGCCTGCTTTGTCTAGGATGATGTTGAGCTTCCCGAGTGTTGTTGGAGCTGCACTAATCTAGGCAAGTGAGGAGTATGACATCATGCTCCTGACTTGTCTCATACAAATGGCAGACAAGCTTAGGGGAGTCAGGAAGTGAGTTAGTCAATTGCATAATTCCTAGCCTCCAACCTGCACCTGTAGCCACAAGATCTAAGATGGTAAGGAAAAGCCAGGTATCTACAGACTGATGAGCCTGACATCGGTGGTGGGCAAGTTGTAGGAGGGAATCCTGACGGACAGGATTTACATGCATTTGGAAAGGCAAGGACTGATTAGGGATGGTCAACATGTCTTTGTGCGGGGGAAATTGTGTCTCATTAACTTGATTGAGTTTTTTGAAGAGGTAACGAAGAGGATTGCTGAGAGCAGAGTGGTGGACATGATCTATATGGACTTCAGTAAGGTGTTCGACAAGTTTCCTCATGGTAGACTGGTTAGCAAGGTTAGATCACATGGAATACAGGGTGAACTAGCCATTTGGATACAGAACTGGCTCAAAGGTAGAAGACAGAGGGTGGCGGTGGAGGGTTCTTTTTCAGACTGGAGGCCTGTGACCAGTGGTGTGCCACATGGATCGGTGCTGGGTCCACTGCTTTTTGATTTTTATATAAATGATTTGGATGTGAACATAGGAGATACATTTAGTATGTTTGCAGATGACACCAAAATCGGCAGTCTAGTGGACAGCGAAGAAGGTTGCCTCAGAGTACAATGGGATCTGGATCAGATGGACCAATGGGCCAAGGAGTGGCAGATGGAGTTTAATTTAGATAAATGTGGAGGGCTGCATTTTGGAAAGGCAAATCAGGCAGGACTTATACACTTAATGATAAGGTCCTGAGAGTGTTACTGAACAGAAACCTCAGAGTGCAGGTTCATAGTTCCTTGAAATTAGAGTCCCAGTTAGACAGGATAGTGAAAGAGGCATTTGGTATGCTTGCCATTATTGGTCAGTGCATTGAGCATAGGAGTTGGAGGTCACGTTGTGACTGTACAGGACACTGGTTAGGCCACTATTGGAATACTGTGTGCAATTATGGTCTCTGTGCTATAGGAAAGATGTTGTGAAACTTGAAAGGTTTCAGAAAAGATTTACAAGAATATTGCTGGGATTGGAGGGTTTGAACTATAGGGAAAGGCTGAATAGACTGGGGCTATTTTCCCTGGAGTGTTGGAGGCTGAGGGGTGACCTTATAGAGGCTTATAAAAGCATGAGGGTCATGGATAGGGTAAATAGACAAGGTCTTTTCCCCAGGGTGGGAGTCCAAAACTAGAGGGCGTAGTTTTAACATGAGAGGGGAAAGATTTATAAGTGACCTAAGGGGCAACATTTTTAGGCAGAGGGTGGTGCATGTATAGAATGAACTGCCAGAAGAAGTGGTGGAGGCTGGTACAATTACAACATTTAAAAGGCATTTGGATGGGTATATGAATAGGAAGAGTTTAGAGGGATGTGGCCAAATGCTAGCAAATAGGACTAGATTTATTTAGGATATCTGGTTGGCATGGACGAGTTCAACCAAAGGATTTGTTTCTGTGCTGTGTATCTATATGACTCTATCTACTTTTATAAGCACTCTGTATCCATCTGTGTCTCTTCTCTGGGATCTGTTAGCATTTCTTTATGCAACAAAACAATCTGTGGATGACTTGCATCCACCCTTTAATGTTTGATACTTCGTTCTCTCCAGCATTTATCTGAAATGACAAAATCAATCTGTAAAACTGTTCTCATTTACAGTTTCATAGAGATTCATTGTCTCACAATAAATTATTAATAACAATTGGTGGGGATTTTATTTTCATAACCCTCGTACAAAATCTGACTCTCAAATTTGAAAAGTAGAATTCTGTATTTAAATTCTGCGATTCAGCAGCAAAATTCTTTTAACAATTTATTTTCCTATCGTTTCAAGCCAGAGGAAAGCATTTCCAATTTCCATTGCTAAGAATTATTATGAAACTAGCAGCACTGGCACCCATCAGGAAAGTTAACATTTGAAAGATTGCTAGAAATAACTAGCTTTTCACTCTTTGGGCTATCTAAAGATGAAACCTGAAATATTCTTTTATCCAGATTTTATTTCCAACGTTCCATTTTGCCATAAAACATTTTAAACTCTTAAGATATTTGCTCATTGCATGTAGCTCTAACATATCAAACGCAGCTTCCGTTTAGTCTGAGTGCCCAACAAGTTCAAACAACCATTCAAGATCCGCCACTTCTCTCCTTCTTTTCGGATATAACATCATCTTTCTACATGATTTTGTACGATTAACCAGGATTAACTAAGTATGATTTTTAACTTAAATTTGCTCCAGATATGTTTACTATCAAAACTGATATAGTTAAAACCCTGAGAATCTCCGCTTCCATTTTTAAATATCGACGTTTTTCTGTTTTTGTATCTTTGGCCCCAAGTACATTTGACAGTCTCTGAAAGCAGGTGAGAGTCAATCCCCATGAATAGGTAGGTGAGAGTGTCAATCCCTGTGAGTGGGTCAGTCCCCATGAGTGAGAGCGCAGGTGCGTCGGCCCCGCTGCGGGCACGGGTGCGTCGGCCCCGCTGCGGGCACGGGTGCGTCGGCCCCGCTGCGGGCACGGGTGCGTCGGTCCGGTGAGGGCACGGGTGTGTCGGTCCCAATAAGTGAAAAGGTAGGTCTCGGTGAGTGCGCAGGTTTGTTGGTCTCAGTGAGTGCACAAGTGTATCAGTCTCGGTGTGTGTATGACAGTGAGTGCGCAGGCACATGAGTCTCTGTGAGTGTTTGAGAGTGAGTGCAATGTTGTGTTTGTCTCAGTGAGTGTATGTGATTGAGTGTGCTCATGTGTGATAGTCTAGGTGTGTGGGCAGGTCTGAGTGTGAGAGTGAGTGAGGAAGTGTGTCAGTCTCAGTGTATGTGTGGGAATGAGTGTGCAGGTTGTCAGTCTCAGTGAGTGCGTGAGAGTGAGTGCACAGGTGTGTCAGTTTACGTGACTGCCTGTGTGTGTGTGAGAGTGTGCACAGGTGTGTCGGTTTCAGTGTGAATGGGTGCGCAGGTGTGTCAGTCTCAATGAATACGCACATGTGTGCACAGATGTGTCAATCTCAGTGAATGTGTGAGGCATGAAGGTCTCAGTGAGTCTTTGAGTGAGTGCCCAAGTTTGTCACGGTGAGTGTGCAGGAATGTCCGTCTCAGTGAGAATGAGTGACAAAGTGCATCAGTGTCGATGTCTTTTTTTATTTATTCATTTTTGTGGGATGTGGGCATTGCTGGCTGGCCAGCATTTATTGTCTGTCCCTATTTGCCCTTGAGAAGGTGGTAGTGAGCTGCCTTCTTAAACTGCTGCAGTCCAACTGTGGTGAGTTGTCCCACAATGCCATTAGGGAGGGAATTCTAGGATGTTGACCCAGCGACAGTGAAGGAATGCCAGTATATTTCCAAGTCAGAATGGTGAGTGGCTTGGAGGGAAACTTGAAGTCAGTGGTGTTCCCATGTATCTGCTGCACTTGTCCTTCTAGATGGAAGTGGTCATGGGTTTAGAAGGTGTTGTATGAGGATCTTTGGTGAATTTCTGCAGTGCATTTTGAAGACAGTACACACTGCTGCTACTGAGCATTGGTGGTGGAAGGAGTGGGTGCTTGTGGATGTCGTGCCAATCAAGCTGGCTGCTTTGTCCTCGACGGTGTCAAGCTTCTTGAGTGTTGTTGGGGCTGCACTCATCCAGGCAAGTAGGGAGTATGCCATCACACTCCTGACTTGTGCGTTTTAGATGATGAACAGGCTTTCGGGAGTCAGAAAGTGAGTTACTCGCCACAATATTCCTAGCTTCTGACCTGCTCTTGTAGCCACTGCATTTTGTGGCGAGTCCAGTTGAGTTCAATGATAACTCCCAGGATGTTGATAGTTGGGGATTAAGTGATGATAACACCATTGAATGTCAAGGGGTGGTGGTTAGATTGTCTCTTATTGGTGATGGTCATAGCCTGGCAATTGTGTGGCACAAATGTTACTTCCCACTTGTCAGCCCAAGTCTGGATATTGTCCAGAACTTGTTGCATTTGAACGTGGACTGCTCCAGTATCTGAGGAATTGCGAATGGTGTTGAACATTGTGCAGTCATCGGTGAACATCTCTACTTCTGATCTTGTGATGGAGGGAAGGTCATTGATGAAGCAGCTGAAGATGGTTGGGCCAAGGACATTACCCTGAGGAACTCCTGCAGAGATGTCCTAGAGCTGAGATGACTGACCTCCAACAACCACGACCATCTTCCTGTGTGTCAGGTATGACTAACTACTGGAGAGTTTGCCCCCGATACTGATTGATTCCAGTTTTGCTAAGGCTGTTTGATATCACGCTCAGTCGAATGCAACCTTGATGTCAAGGGCTGTCACTTTCACCTCACCTCTGGAATTCAGCTCTTTTGTCCATGTTTGAACCAAGGCTGTAATGAGATCAGGAACTGAGTGACCCTGGCTGAATCCATACTGGGCATCACTGAGTAGATTATGGCTGAACAGGCGCTGCTTGAAAGCACTGTTGTTGACATCTTCCATCACTTTACTGATGGTCAAAGTAGACTGACGGGGCAGTAATTGGCCAGGTTGGAATTTCCTGCTTATTATGTACAGGACATACTTGGAAATTTTCCACATTGTCAGGTAGATGCCAGTGTTGTAACTGTTCTGGAACAGCTTGGCTGGGGGAGCAGCAAGTTCTGGAGCGCAAGTCTTCAGGACTATTGTCAGAATGTGTCAGGGACCATAGACTTTGTAGTATCCAGTGCCTCCAACCATTTCTTGATATCACATGGAATGACTCGAATTGGCTGAAGACTGGTATCTATAATGCTGGGGACCACTGGAGGAGGCTGAGATGGATCATCGATTCGGCATGTCTGGCTGAAGATTGCTGCGAAATCTTCAGCTTTATCTTTTGCACAAATGAGCTGGGCTCTTCCATCCACCAGTGAGTTGTTTAATCGTCCACCACCATTCACAACTGGATGTGGCAGGACTGCAGAGCTTAGATTTGATCTGTTAGTTGTGGGCTCGCCTAGCTCTGTCTTCCACTTGTCACTTATTGCTGTTTGGCGTGCAAGTAGTGCTGTTTGATGGCTTCACCAGGTTGACACGTCATTCAGGTATACCTAGTGCTGCTCCTGGCATGCCCTCCTGCTCTTTCCATTGAACCAGGGTTGATCTCCTGGCTTGATGGTAATGGTCGAGTGGGGGTTATGCCGGGCCATAAGGTTACAGATTGTGCTGGAGTACAATTCTGCTGCTGTTGATGGCCCACAGTGCCTCATGGATGCCCAGTCTTGAGTTGCTAGGTCTATTTGAAGTCTGTCCCATTTAGTGTGGTGATGGTGCCACACAACACAATGAAGGTTATTCTCATTGTGAAGGCGGGACTTCATCTCCACAAGGAGTTGTGGTGGTCACTCTTACCGATATTGTCATGGACAAATGCATCTGCACCTGGCAGATTGATAGGGGTGAGGTCAAGTATGTTTTTTCCTCTGGTGCGTTCCCTCACTACCTGCCGCACACCCAGTCTAGCAGCTAAGTCCTTTAGGACGTGACCAGCTCGATCAGTAATACTGCTGCTGAGCCACATTGAAATCCCCCATTCAGAGTACATGTGTGTGTGTGAGACACTGCGTGGCAGGCATGTGGGTCTCCGTAAGTGTTTGAAAATGAGTGCACAGTTGTGTCTATCTCAATGAGTCTGTGAGAGTAAGTGCACAGATGTGTCGGTCTCGGTTTGTGAGCTGGTGTGTCGGTCGCGGTGTGTGAGCAGGTGTGTCTGTCTCAGTGAGTGCGCAGTTATTGTGTCATAGAGATGTAAAGCATGGAAACAGACCCTTCGGTCCAACTCATCCATGCTGACCAGATATCCTACATAAATCTAGTCCCATTTGCCAGCATTTGGCCATATCCCTCTAAACCCTGCCTATCCATATACCCATCCAGATGCATTTTAAATGTTGCTCTTGTACCAGCCTCCATCACCTCCTCTAGCATCTGATTCCATATGTGCATCACACTCTATGTGGAAAAAGTTGCACCTTAGGTCTGTTTTAAATCATTCCCCTCTCACCTTAAAACCTATGTTCTCTAGTTTTAGACTCCCCTACCCTGGGGAAAAGACTTTGGCTATTCACCCAACTTCTATAAGATCTCTTCTCAGCCTCCAACGCTCCTGGTGTGATGGTCCCAGTGGGTGCGCAGGTGCGTTAATCTTGATGAATGCACAGGTAGGTCAATCTAAGCGAGTGTGTGTGAGATAGTGTGCACATGTGTTGGTCTCAGTAGAATGAGTGCACAGGTGTGTCAGCCTTGGTGAGAGTGCTAGTGAGTGTAAAACAAACCTTTGTGTCTGTATGTGAGAGTTTGTTTGGTAAAAGCAGCTCATATTATGCCAGTGACAATCAGTGTGTTGCAAAAGTTTTTTACACTGGTAGCAGCAGTGGGATTAATCTTATGGACATCTTTCACAGCAGCAGCAACACTCGGATTAGAGGTTTGTCTTGAAAGTGTTATGATTCAATATATTAACATCTTTCTTGTCGGCAGGTTTGAAGACCTTTTCTCACAACTTGAAATGAAGAAGAAGAAGCTGGGAATTGCCAGTTATGGAGCTTCAGTCACTACCATGGAAGAGGTGTTTCTAAAGTGAGTGAGATGTCTGGCATTTTGACGTTAATTTTACCATTTCTGTTTCTGTCACCTCTGTCCTTCAGTGACATTTTATGGGGACATAGGGCTGATGGGGGTTTGTGAGTGTTGAAAAGAAGGTCATTGTCAGTTATCAGTTTACTTTCTGAAACCATCCTCCCTGGCGGCAGTTCTCAGGTCTATATTGTGTGGTGCATTAATGAAGGGTGGCAAAAACGTAGCTGAAGTCCCATCTCTGGCAAGAGGCTACAACAATAAAATGACAAGTTTACACAGGCATCTTTCCTGTCTCTATTTTGCTCCCCTCTCTTTCCTTCCCTTGTATCTCTCTTTCCTCCTGTCACTTTCTCTCCTCCTGCCTTTCATTCTCTCTCTTTGTCTCTCCTTCCTGTCTCCCTCTCCATGCCTGTCTCTCTCTGTCTCTCTCTCCCGCTCCCTGTTAATTCCAGATACCTGTTTTTCTGTCTGTCTCTCCGTTTAAAACCACAAATTGCTTCTATCAATCCCAAGATAGTGTATAACATTGCATCATTTCAACATTTCATTTTGACTCTCATGGGTAACACTACTGTGAATGAGTACAACAGAGCAAATATGTTCTGTTAATGACAACTTCCTTAAGTAAGAAGTACAAAGTACTGTACTTGTGGTCTCCCTAGTGTCCTGTACAGTTATGGCAAGTCTTCCCCACTTACAAACTCATCTCCCTTGCTATAAAGGTAAATATTCCATTTGCCTTCTGAATTATTTGCTGTACCTGCATGGCTAGATTTTGTGAATCATGTGTACGCAGATTCCTACCTACTATAGTATTCTGTAGTCTCTTTAAATTTAAGTAATATTCTGCTTTCCTGTCCTTCTTGACAAATTTCCCAACTTTACATGTTCCCACATTATACCCCATCTGCCAGTATTTGTTCATTGACTTAACCAAGCTATTTCTCTTTGCAAACTCTTTGTATCCTCCTAACAACTTGCTTTCCTCCTTGTCTTCATATTGTTTACATATTTAGCTGCTATGCAGTTAGTCTCTTCATCTAAGACATTAATGAATATTGCTCCTTACCCACCATGTTTACCTCCCTCCCTCTCACTCGTCCTCCCTTCAGTCTTGTTCTCCCTCCCCTCCTCCTCTCTCCCCTTCCTTGCCACTCTCCTGTCATGCCTTTCTCTTTCCCAGCTCTCTCTTTCTTATGTCTTCTTCCCTTCTCACTCTCTCCGTCCTTCCCTCCATCTTGTTTCTTCCACCTTCTCTCACATTCCCTTCTCTTTCTTTGTTTCTCTCTTGTCTCCGCCTCTCACTACACCTTTTTCACCCTGCCTGCTGTCTCCTTTTGTTTCCCCCCTCCGCAGACACACTTAGTTCATGTATCCCTGTTTTCTAATCCCTTCCTAATGCCAGTCTCTCTTTTGTTGACTGATTATTTCATACACCTCCTGTTTTGATTGGAGCTTCCGCTGATTCTGGTGTTGAGAACCGCCCCCCAACTCTGCCCGCAGCCTTTAGTGTTATATCATTTTTCTGTCTGTGTTTGTGGCTTTTTACAGGGTGGGGAAGCTGGTGGACTCCAGCATGGACATTCAGGCAATCCAGCTGCCAGCAATACAATACCAGCATGAGCGTAGGATGAGTGACTGGTCAGTTGGAGAGAAAACCAGCCTGAGTGACTTGATGGAAGACGCAGATAACAATGAGAGTCATCTTCCCAACACCTATTCTTCTATCAAACTGAACACAGGGGTAAACTCATTAACTGCAGGGCCTTCTCAGAGTTAAAGGGGCAGGCATCTCCCATAATTCTAAATATACTTGTGGCTATGTGTTTTTTATAAATAAACTACAACAATTCTATTAGTTAGTATAAATGCACACTAAGGTGCCTCTGGTCAGCACTCCAGTGCAGTATTGCGGGAGTGCTGTTGGCGTTGTCATCTTTTAGAAGAGGTATTAAGGGAAGGCCTTGTCTGCCCTCTCAAGTTGGTACAGAAAAGGCCCTTCAGTCCATCAAGTCTGTACTACCTACTAAATCCCACTTTCCTGAGTAGATCCATAGCCTTGCATGTTGTGACACTTATCCAAGTACTTTTTTAAGATGGTGAGGATATCTGCCTCAACTAGCCTCCCAGGCAGTGCATTCCAGATCCCCACCCCGTCTACGTAAAAAAAAAACTTCTGATTCAAATCCCCGTCAAACCTTCTGCCTTTCACTTTAAAAGTTTCCTTTGTTCTTGACTCTTCAAATAAGGAAAACAGCTGCTTTCTATTTACCCTGTCCTTGTCCCTCATAATCTAATACATCTCTATCAGGTCCCCCCTCAAATTTCTCTACTCTGAAGAAAACAACCCAAGCTTACCCAGCTTCTCTTCATATCTGAAATGCTCCATCCTATGCAAAATCCTGGTGAATCTTCTTTGCACCCACTCCAGAGCAATCACATCTTTCCTATAGTGTGGTGACCAGGATGTACACAGTACTCCAACCAAAGTTCTATACAGATCCAACATAACCTCCCAGCTCTTATGCTCTATGACTTGACTGATAAAGGCAAGATACACACATGCTTCCTTAACTACTCCGTTTGTGAATCTGTGGACAAGAACTCCAAGATTCTCTGTTCCTCTGAGCTTCCTAGTGTCCTGCCATTCACTGAATACTCCTTTGACATGTTACTTCTTCCAATGTGCATCACCTGCACTTATAAAAGATTACACAACTGCTATTTTGAAGAAGAGCAGGGGAGTATCCCTGGTGTTGGAGCCAATATGTATCCTTCAATTAACATCACTAAAACAGATTACCTGATCGTTATCACATTGCTTTTTGTTAGATCTTGTGTCTGCAAATTAGCTACTACATTTCCTACAATATAACAGTGACTATTTTAAAAAAGTACTTTGTTGGCTGAGCCCTGTAATGGGGAGGGGTGCTGATATTTCTGTTGAATTCTTTTATTGTGTAAAGCCTTAATAATTCTCCCTTGTTTGTGCAGATCATACTCTATTTGCAACAGTTCTATGCCATGCTCATGAAGCGAGCAACATACACCTGGCGGAACTGGAAGATATTCACAGCCCAGTTTATGGTACCACTGATTTTTGCCTGTTTTGCGTTGATTGTTGCCAAGACATTTCCGGGGCCTCAGGATTCACCTCCATTAAATCTGACTCTGGAAAAATATGGATCTACCATTGTTCCTTTTTCATTGAGACCTGACTCCCGGAACCTGACTAAAAAATTGTCCCAGGCTTACAAAGAGGTGTTAGAAGCGCAACTGGGCATCCCAATACAGACAGAAGGTGAGACACCTCGTGATTGTCCAAACTACTCTACTGATCTTTCTTTTAAATCATTTTGAAAAGATAAGTCATGAATAAGTACTTTTGTGGGATCATAGCAAAGAATCTTCAGTTGCCAGGCAATCAAACTCTGCAGCATTGATTCTGATTACTGTGTACAGGAGCTGTAGACTTTCCCAGCCTCAGTGAGGCTATACTTTTGGGATTTGGGATACAAACAATTTTAGAGCCCATTTAGAATTTTACATCAAGTGGGTCAGAAAATCTTTGTGCCTGCTCCTTGCTTCATGGCCTTTATGAGAAGAGGTGGGGCTACTGTCTTCCCATCCCTTCCCAAGGTCTAATAAAGAAGAAATAGAGCTTGTGGTATGCCTCCTCCTACTCCAGGGCCAGTACAGGAAGAGGTGGAGCAAGTGAGATTACATCTTCCACTAGCAATGCTACAATTTTTGGCCAAGATGTTAATATTGGTAGCATGCAAGAAGCTGTTGGTAGTACCAAATTCTGCACCTTCCAATAGGTAGATCTTTTACACAAGACCTGCTTCAATAGGCAGCCCTTTACACAAGATTTCCTCCAATTGGCATTCCTCTTACAAGATCTTCTCCAATAGACAAACTTCTTGCACATGATCACTTCCAATAGGAAGCCCCCTTACGCACAATTTCCTCCGAATTTGATGAGTTAAGTTAATGTCTCATGTGCCTTCGATTGTGATGCGTGAGGTGCCCTTGGTTACACGCTCAGTGTGAGACAGTTGTGTTTGTCATCTGGTTTCTGACAGATTTCTGTTGCCTTTTTCCTCCAGGTGATATTATTGATTATCTGTTGAATTCTTCAATTAAAGAAGGATCTTCTTTTAATGAACGATGTGTGGTAGCTGCAGATTTCCATGACACACTGACAACTGGAACCAGGATACGAGTTTTATTCAATAATTTGGGCTATCATACATCTGCTACTTCCTTGATGTTAGTGGACAATGCCTTATTCAAGATTCTGGTGGGACCAACAGCATCAATCAGTACCACCAACTATCCACAGCCCCGCAACATTACAGAGCAAGCAATGGAACAACTGAATGAGTATGTACTCAGCACTAACCTTCTTATGGAATGGGTGCAGCCAATAATTGGGAGTAAGTGCACTGTGTGGTGTGGTACAATCATGTAAACAGCCATATCCCAAGTTTGAGTCCTGATCAATGTTAAGTCAGCCAGAGGCACCCTGACTTAGAAAGGGAATAATCAGCTGGTCAGCACTATCTTGCTTCAACTTACTAACTTACTATCTGACTGCATGAGGATGCAGATTTTAACAGTAAGAACATGCAACTGCTAGATATTCATATGCAAACTCAGCAGCTATAACCAAAAAAAATCAAGAAATACAAGCAGCAGTGTGCCATGCACTCTTCAAGCCTGTTCCACCATTCATTGAGATGATTGATGCTCAATTCACATTTCCCTTGATTTTTTTATTGTTAAATATATTCAATGACTGAACATCCACAACTTCTTGGGTAAAGAATTCCAAAGAATCATAATCAAGTGAATGAAAAATTTTCTTTTCACCTCAGCCCAAATTGTCATTCATAGAGTCATAAGTCATAGAGTCATACAGCATGGAAATAGACCCTTTGGTCCAACTAATCCACACCAACCATATTCCCAAACTAAATTAGTCCCACTTGCTTGCATTTGGCCCATATCCCTCCACACCTTTCCTATTCATGTACTTATCCAAATATCTTTTAAACATTGTAACTATACCTGCATCCATCACTTGCTGTGGCAGTTCATTCCACACACTAACCACTCTCTATGTAAAAACATTGCCCCTCATGTCCTCTTTAAAGCTTTCTTCTCTCACCTTAAAAATATGCCCCCCCCCAGCCAAATTTGGAACTCCCCCACCGTAGGGAAAAGACCAGGGAAAAGTCAGTCATGATTTTATAAACCTCTTTAAAGCCACCCCACAATCTCTTACGTTCCAGTGAAAAAGTCCCAGCTTATCCAGCCTATTTTTTGTGCCATAAATTCTCCATTCCCCATAACATCCTGCTGAATCTTTTCTGAATCCTCTCCAATTTAATGATATCCTTCCAGTAGCAGGGTAACCAGAACTTCTCACAGTACTCCAGAAGAGGCCTCACCAACGTGCTGTATAACCTCAACATGATGTCCCAACTGCTATACTCAAAGGCTGAGCTATGAAGGCAAGCATGCTAAATACCTTCTTAACCACCCTGGCTACTTATAAATTTCAAAGAATTATATAACTGAACCCCTAGGTCTGTCTGTTCTACAACATTACCCAGGGCTCTGCCGTTAATTGTAGCCTCTGCCCTGTGTTCTAGACTCTACAGCCAGGAGAAATACTTCTCAGATTATTTTTCCATGTTAGTGAGATTATTTCTCATTCTACCAAATTCCAGAGAGTATAAAACCAATCTATATAATCTCTGATTGTCATAAGGATCGGTCTAGTGAACCTTGGTTGCACCCTTTTTAAGTTAAGTATATCACCCCTAAGATACAGAGGCCAAAACTGCACACAGTGTCCCTCTTGTTGTCTCACCAAAGCCTGTATAATTGCAACATGACATTCTTTTTTCTAACCTTCTTGCAATAAAGGCCAAAGAATTATTTTCGCTTTTAATTACTTGCAATACTTGCTTGCTAACTTTATGTCTTGTGAACACTCAATCTACTGAACACCAACATTCAAAATTTAAAAAAAAACTAATTTCTATTCTTCCTACCTAAATAAATAATTACACTTTTTCCCACATGATACATTATACCTACTTACCCACTCACTTGACCTACCTCTATCCCTTTACAGACTGCTTATGACTTCCACCCAGTTTGGCATCATCAACAACATTGATTATGATTGGTGTACATCACACAGTTGTTCAGCAACACAGGAAAAGCTGATTCAGGCACAGGTGTGCCAGAAGAGTTGACCTTTTTTGGAGTTTGGGTGCCATTGCTGATGGTTGCTGTATATGTGTGTTTACATCTGCTGTTTGGCACTGTGCCTGTGGTATGTTCTGATCGTCTATGAGTGAAGCTGATGCCACACTCCTTACTAGGTGCTGGTATGCTGCCAATGTTATTGGTTGGGAATGTGACCAGAAGGTGAAAAGGAGATGAGAGATTCTGATCGTGAGACCCCCACCCCACCTTTAAATGGAAGGACACCAGTCCCATATATGATCTCCAATCCAAATAGATCCAGCTTCTTCTGTCCAGCTGCTTTGCCAATCACTCTGTCCCAAAACTGAAAGTTGTTCCTTGCTGAAAATGTCTTTTGATCACTTGATTACCTGTGGTCAATGGAGGTGAGTTTAAAACTTCCTGCAGAATTGAAGTAAGAGGATACCGGTACTCATAAAATGGCGATAGGCTAATCATTTTGGGTTTAGGGTTATAGGTCACCACTTCTTTGCGCACTAATTCGCTTTGTTCTTTTGATTTGTTCACAGAAATAGGACAGGGTTTGCTTTGGCCTTCAACTTGATATTTGGCATGGCCTTTCTGGTTAGCACTTTTTCCCTGTTGTTGGTATCGGAGAAAACCATAAAATCCAAGCACATTCAGCTCATCAGTGGCCTTCATATCATCAACTTCTGGCTGTCTGCTCTCGTCTGGGATCTGATTAACTATGTTATCCCCTGTGTTGCAATCCTAGTAAGTAACCAATTCCTGAGCTGGCTCATTTCATATGACAAATAGAAAAGGACCCAGGAATGGCGGAAGAACTGAATGAGTAGTTTGTATCAGTCTTCACAGTAGAGGAGACTAATAGCATTCCAAAATACTAAATAATCAAGGGACTAAAATGGGGATGGGGGAAGAAGGAAATAAACATAATAACTATCACTTGAGAAAAGGTACCAGGGAACCTAATAAGTCCATGACCTGATGGGTTGCATGTAGGATTTTAACGGAAGTAGCTGGAAAGATAGTAGATGCGCTAATAGTAATCTTAGAACAGTACAGCACAGTACAGGCCCTTCGGCCTACGATGTTGTGCTGACCTATTTTCCTACTCTTAGATCAAACTACCCTGCATACCTTACATTTTACTGTCATTCATGTGCCTATCCAAGAGTTGCTTAAATGTCTTCCAAAGAATCCTTAGAGTCTGGAAAGCCCAAGAGGATTGGAAAATCATCAATGTAACATGTTTATTCAAAAAGAGAGGGAGACAAAAAAGAATCTAACTGTAGACCAGTTAGCTTAACAACTGTAATTGGGAAACTGTTAGAGTTTATTATTAAGGATGTAATAGCAGAGCATTCAGAAACACAATACAATCAAGCAGTCAGCATAGCTTCATGAAGAGGAAATAATGCCTGACAAATTTATTATAGTTCTTTGAGGAGAGAACAAGCAGAATAGATCAAGAGACACCAGTAGATTTAATATATTTGAATTTCCAAAAGACTTTCAATAAAATACCATACATGAAGCTACTTAATAAGATAAGGCCCCATGATGGTGTAGAATATTAGCATGGGTGTGGGATTGGCTAACTAATAGAAGACAGAGAGTTGAAATAAAGGGGTTATTTTCAGGATGGCAGTCTGTAACTAGTGGAATGGCACAGAGATCAGTGATGGGGCATTATATTTACAATATATATGAATGACTTGGATGATGGAAGTACATATACAATCTTCAAGCTTGTCGACAGTACGAAAACAGGTGGGAAAGCAAGTAGTTATGGTAACACCAGGAGTCTACTGAGATGGAGAAACTAGTTAAGTGAGTGCACACAAACTTGGCAGATGGAATATAATGTGGAAAAATGTGAGGTTATGAACTTTGGCAGGAAACATAGAAGAACTGAATGTTATTTAAATGAGGAGAAACTTCAGAAAGCCATAACACAGGGGGTCCTGGTACATGAATCTCAAAAAACTAACATACAAGTTCATTGGGTAATAGGGAAAGTAAATGGTCTGTTGGCTTTATTTCAAAGAGAATGGAGTATAAAAATAGGATGGTCTTGCTAAAATTGTACAAGGCACTAGACAGACCATAACTGTGAACAGTTTTTGTCCTTTTATCCAAGGAAAAGTATGCTGGCATTGGAGGCAGTCCAGAAGATTCACTAGATTGATCCCAGGTATGGAGGGATTTTCTTATGAAGGGAGGTCAAGTAGGTTGGGCTTAAGCTCATTGGGGTTCAGAAGAATGAGAGGATATCTAATTGAAACATATAAGATTCTTAGGGGTCTTAACAGGTAGATGCAAAGAAGTTGTTTCCCCATGTGGGAGAGTCTAGGACCAGATGACGTAAAGGGTTTAAGATTTAAGATGAAGATACGGAGGTATTTTATCTCTCAGAGGGTGTTGAATCTATGGACTTCTTTACCTTGGAAGACTGTCAACTTTGTATTGTTAGATATATTCAAAACTGAGATAGCCATTAATCGTTACGAGCTTTGAGAATTATAGCGATAAAGCAAGAAAGTGAAGTTGAGGACAGTGTCATCAGCCATGATGTTCTTATGGTCTCAACATCTTTAAACTGATCACAGTTAGTGGATGTAACTAGATTAGTGGACATCTCCAGCCAGCGTGTGTCTCTGTATAACTCTGTTAAAAGTTTTTGGTGGAAAGGATAAAAGTGTCATAGAGATATACAGCATGGGAACAGACTCTTTGGTCCAACGCATCCATGTCGACCAGATATCCTAAAATAATCTCGTCCCATTTGCCAGAGTTTGGCCCATATCCCTCGAAACACTTCCTATTTATATACCCATCCAGCTGCCTTTTAAATGTTGTTATTGTACTAGCCTCCACCACCTCCTGTGGCAGCTCGTTCCATACATGCACCACCCTCTGTGTGAAAAAGTTGCCCTTTAGGTCCCTTTTAAATCTTTCTCCTCTCACCTTAAATCTATGATGAATTTTTTTATGAATGGGTCCTATTTACTCTCAGTCTCCTCTAGGAGCTGTTTCTGAAGGTGTGGTGCCCAGTCATACCCCCTTACATGTCATTTCTCTTCCCAATTCTTCCCATGCTTTTAAATGGGAACTTGGCCTGCCAGGCCATAACTATTACTAGGAACCTGCTGCTGATTTAAATTCATAAACAACACATGGGACAGGAGTAGTATCTTTAACTAGAAGCTCTTAAAATCCATCTCTTTAACTAAGTGTTTGGCCATTTGATGATATCCCAATTTTACCTCAGGTTTTATTGAAATTGTCTCTCCAGGAATGACTCTCCTTTGTGAAAGTCCTGTAAAATTGACAGTCACTGTAAATATGTTCAGAACCAATCATAATTTTTTGAATGATATTCTTCCCCTACCCAGCAATCATAATCAGTGATGACATGGTCCAACTCCGCTGCAAAACCTGTGGCTCTTACACTGAGGCACTTCGTTGCTGGGCATAGGCTAGATCTGTTTGGGCACCCTGATCCTTTATTTTATTTTGTTACGAAGTTGGGTAGAGTAATTGTGAAGTAGAAGACAGGAAGCTAAAATGTGTGGTTCCTTTAAGAGATTTGTGCTTTGCCTGTACTTAGAATTTTTTTTAAAAATGTATGTCTGTGAGCAGCAGCTGAAGTTGCCAGTACAGAGAGCCTCAAAAAGTGAAACAAGTGTATCAGAAAAGCCTTATAGATGGCAGGCAAAACAGCAATCTCGTTTTGATGTTGTGACAGTGAGTTTGAATTCAGCCAATTAATTTAAATGAAGCACCTGGATACAGAAAGCCAATTGAATTTAAATCTGATGGTGTTGACAACCTGAAACCAATCATGTTATAAGAATTTGATTATGCTATTACGGGTATATAAGACAAAGGGCACTTGGAAAATCCGGGAGAGCCATCCGCTCTCAGAGAAGGTCCTTCTAATTAACCAAAGGTACCATGGAATTATAGCTCAAAGTCCTAATTGAAGAAATTATAGAGATAAAACATCCCTGACAGTAGAATTAACAGAAGATAGGTTTGCAAAGAGACTGGAGACAACAGAATATTCCAGAAGACAATCTGTGGGAACTTGGAGAAACTAAGTTATAATTTATTGCTTCTTATTAGTTGGGTTTCTATTAGTGGGCCTTGTTTTTATTTAAACAGCATTCCAGTAGAATTTAGACCAGTTAGGAAGTAGTTAGTCATCTAAAGGGGAAATGTCTGTTTGTTAGTAATTTTGTAATTTGTTCATTGTTGGGTTAAAGAAATAAATTGTAAAGTGGAGATCAAGGGTTTTCTTTCTTTTAGCCACTCTTCTAATAGATTACAAGGGGAAAGACGAGCGTCTCTGGGTGTTTCAGGGGTAATTATTAGAGGGGAACCCCTACTCCTGTCATAACAGATCAGGGCTTGTGTCTTAGTTTCATTATCAGAGGGGTTTGGCCATTCCCCGTTGTAACAATTCATTCACAGAATGTGGGCATAGGTTAACGTTTATTTCCCATCCCTAAATGTTAAGAGTTAACCACATTGCTGTGGGTCTAGAGTTACATGTAGGTCACATGATAGTAGTTTCCTTCCCCACAGGTTGGTGAACCAGATGGTTTTTCCAACAATCGACAATGTTTCATAATCACCGTTAAACTCTTGATTCCAAAATCTGCCATGCAGAATTCAAACACAGGTCCCTAGAACATTACCTGGTCTTTACATTAATAGTCTAGTGATAATACCACTAGGTCATTGTTTCTCCCTTATTATGAAAATAGTGTAATACCAGTAATATAAAAATAACAAGAAATGGGCAGAAAAACATATTTATTTTATTTCTTTTCAGGTGATGTTCCAGATCTTTAATCTGCAACCTTTCACTGTGCAGCAGCATCTTGGAGATGTGTTGATACTTCTACTCCTTTATGGTTGGTCCATTATCCCTACCATGTACCTCTTCCACTACTTCTTCGATACACTTGCTACAGCCTACACCAGAATCACCATTATCAACATTTTGACTGGCACAGCCACCTTCTTGGCCATTACAATTATGAACATTCCAGGTACTTCAAAGTAAGAGACTCCTAAATGGAAGTCTAGGGTCTGAAAATTCCATTCTACTGCTCCAACTCACTGTAGAATCTTGATGTTTGAATATTGCAATTCGACTGTGAAAGCTTTGTCACAATGTACTGCATTAAGGTCAAATTGCTTTCTGTGCCAGGCCCTGCAATGTTGTTATCACTGGAACATGCATTGGTGCCATCTCACTGTCCTGCATTGATATTGTAATGGTACCCTACATTGGTGTTGTCACAAAACTGTGCATCAGTGCCATCAGCAGGCCATGCATTAGTCTACTCGCAGTAGGAATGGCATGTGTTGAAGGCATAATGTAGATGCTGTTGTGGTGTTTTTCATTTGCACTTTGGTGCAGAATACCAAGATTCAGTTGTTTCCCAGGATTTTGCAGAGATTGGCAAGAAAGAGCCAGAAAAGCACAGAAAATCTTTGGCACAGAAGGAAGCAATTTGTTCCAACAGAGAAAGAACTTTCTGACCTGATCTCACTTCTCAGCTCTTGGGTCATAGCCATGTGGGATATAGCACTCCAGGTGCCTATCTGAGTAGTTCCAAATCACCAAGCATTACATGCACCACATTATAACCAGCTCAAGAGGAACATTGACAGTTTAATTATGTGGAGGAAACAGAAAGAGCAGTTCAGCTAACTGTCCTTGGAGAGAGCTTGTCTTGGGGAAGGGGAGAAAAAAAAATACAATTTAAAAATAACTACACTAATTTCTGAATCATTACTTATTTCCACCAATTCCAGCACTGTACATTCCTGTGGGAAATTAATCTGCTGAATTTAAGATACTTAGTTGTTGAGGGGTCTGCACCTCCCTTCAATATTATTCAGTTCTGGTGGTTCTTTTTGGTCATTGATGGTTTGTATAACCGTAGGAGCAGCATCTCTATCATTCGTGCAAGCTGAACTTGATTTTGCTGGCAGTTTAAATGTTCATGAATTGAGGTAAATAAAATCAGATGCCTCACCCAGTGGCCAGTGGGAGCCACCAGTTCATGTTTAGAGAGGGATGAAGTTTATGGGAGAGGGGTTTGGTTGGCAAGACTCCTGAAAAATAGTTGAGAAATGCATTTAATCGAGCTTCATTATGTTTAATTGTTTCTTCCCACAGAACTTGATCTGACAGACCTAGCAAAGATTCTGGATGCAGTGTTTCTCATGTTACCCAATTACTGCCTGGGACAGGCTATGAATGATTTTTACCAGAACTACCAATTGATTACAGTGTGCACAAGAAGCCCACTTGCCGAGTATTTGTGCGAGGCATTCAGTGAGTATGTCCCCAGTCCCAAATGCTTTTACGTACGTTACTTATGACCAGGAGGGAACTGGCGAAAGGAGTGATGATGATGTGTTTCTGATTATATGTCATATAGTCAGATAACAGAAATAATGGAGGCAAAAGGCAGTCAGAAAGAAATGGGTCTTATCTCAAGTTGTGTTCAACCAGTGTTGAAGCTTCCAGTCTTTTATAAGTGATTGATCAGTAAGTAAACAATAGGTGTTTTACTGTTCCATTAATAATGTGGTTAAATTATGCAAACTCACATGGCATATGCATCTGTGATTCACATCACGTGAACCTGAATCTCTAATCTCTTATCTCTTACCTATCTATTATCGTCAGACTGGTCTGAGTTGTCTAGAGACAAAGAAATGAAAAAAAACCAAGAAACTTTCAAAAATGCTAAAATTAGATTTGATAGCCAGTAAAACTGTTCTCACCTTGCACATTGTTGATGTTTTGCAGACATCACCTACCAGACTGATTACTTAGCCTGGGAATCTCCTGGAGTTGGCCGCTTGATTGTTGCTCTGGCAGTCCAGGGCTTGGTCTTTCTGACTTTTCTCCTCCTTATTGAGTTTAATATCTTCAAAGTATTGTCCACTTTATTCCATTATATCGTCTGGAGAAAGAGAACGGTGCGTTCAAAGAACACAACAGTTAACTAATTAATTATCCATGTGATGCTGAGAACAACTTTTCTCTGACTTCCCACCTGACCATTGACAGTACTGCCAAGTCTTGAGCAAACTTATTCTCAGTGAACATTACCAAGCTACTTGCTGCCAGTATTTTCTATTACTGAACTTCTAGTTTGAATTTGATTAGAATATAATTCTCAGAACAACTAGGAATAGGAATTTAATAGAGAGGTTCAGGGTGGGAGGATGATGGTTGTATATAGAACAACAGATATCTATGAGTGATATACATGCTGGAATTGATTTGGGGTGGCTTATACATAGAATTACTGATTCCAAGCAGTGAGATAAAGGCAAAAGAACCTGATTGGAGGTTTGGATAAATATCAGATACTCAAGAATGAACTACAGTTTGAGATCAAGGAGTGCAGCTGGCATAACTATTATCCGAGAGTGAGTTAGAGGCTGTTATCTAATTGAGGGGTTCTGAGGGTTTATATTTGGACTAGCAGGTAGTCAGGAATGAGTTACTGGCTGAAATCTAATTAAGAAATTCTGACAGTCTTTTCTTTACTGTTTTACAAAGTTAGAAAATCCTCAGAGTACAACATCCCTCACTCAAGGGATTAAGTAAATTGATTGGAACAAATGTTTTGGATTCACCAAATTACATTTTTCTGATTCCTGAGAGGATTCCTGAGGTCATTCCCATCTTTGCAAAAATTAACCCAAATTTGCATTTTTACTTCAACCTACGAGAGTCTGTCTCTGTCCCAGGCATGTGTGGTGACCCCAGGGAAAAGGGGAGAACCTTGTGACGAACAACTTGGGGAGTGAGAGAGGATTTAAGGAGAATGGATCTTAGGGAATGGGGGTACTTGGAGAATGAGGGAGAAGCCAGGGGGTGGGAGGGATCCAGAGATCGGGTGAGGACCTGGAAGAGGGGTGTTCTCAGGGAATGAGGAGACTCCAGAGTAGGAGGCAACCCAGGGGGTGGAGAAAGCCCCAGAATGGGAAGTGGACGGTGAGGACCTGGTGAGGGTAAAAGGGGGAAAAGAGAAGGATTAGAAATGGGATGTAATGTATCTAAACTGAGCTGTATGAGTGTTTTTCCCTGTCAGTAAGCCTTAACCTGGAGAGGGTGGCTCATCATCAAGAACAGAGATTGTACCTAAATATAAATCAATTTCATTAAGAGAGGGAAATTTATGACTCTACATAGATTATTTGTTTGTGAAGTTTATTGCAATCGCTGAGGTATAAAACATAAACCAAAAATTCTGGAAACATGGAAAAGTCAGCCAGCATCTGTGGAGACAGACTTTCAAGATCGATTATTGTTAATTCTAATGCAACATCAACACATTTCCTCTGCTAACACAAACTGAATGACCTGCTGTGAGTTTCTAGCAGATTCTGTGATTGGTTATGTTTGAATGGTGTAGTGGGTATGAATAGGCTAATATTTCTATCTTCTATTAGGCTTCAATTATAAATGGCAACATGCCACAGCTCATTGAAGACTCTGATGTCAGGGATGAGCGTTTGAGGATAGAGGAGTCAACAGTTTCCCAAATGGACTGCCCATTAGTGATAAAGGAACTCTTCAAGGTAAGTGTGCTGTCTCCCAGCGATAGTGGCAATTGCAATTGCAGCAGAAAACCAAATGTGCAGTCCTGAGAATGTGCTCAATGACCTGTCCGGAACACCCTGCTTTCGGAAGCTTGAATCTGTTAGAGGTGCTGCTGGAGCAGTGCAATTCCCTTTAACAGATCAGTTACCAGAGTGAGAGGTTACCTCTGACAATTCAGTCCCTTCAGCCAACATCCATTCTGCTGCAGTAGATAGTGATGCACTTGAAAGTGCGAGTCTGAACAACGAGGGCATCTCAGTTAATCAAAGTATGGCATTCTAGATCTGCAATAGTGTTAGTCCTATCACTCTCCTATCACAAAATCCCACCCCACTCCCTACGAGTATCTTCACTGCTTCTTCAAAGATCCTTCTGTTCCTAGGATGTTACCCCTATCACCCCCCCCCCAAGGTTCCCCATTCTCCACCTGGATCTTCATTCATGTACTGGTCCTTTCCCCCAACGTCTGTGCCTTTCCCCCACCCAAAACCCACCATCTCCCCATACTCTCCATGTCCCTCCCACCATAAGCAAAGAATATGAAACTGAACTAGCCAAGAATATAAAAACAAGTTGTAAGAGCTTTCACAGGGGTGTAAAAAGAAAGAGAATAGCTACGTAAACATTGGATCCTTAGAGGCAAAGACAGGAGAAATTATCATTTTTTAAATTCAATCATGTGATGTGGTCATCACTGCCGTTCATTGCCAATCCCTAGTTGCTCTTGAGAAGGGCCTTGATGTAATGAGGAACTGGCAGAGAAATCAAACAAATATTTTGTGTCTGTCTTCACAGTAGAAGACACTAAATGCAATTCCAGAAATAAAGGTAAAAGACAGTGAGGAACTTAATACTATGACCAATGAGGAAAGGAAGCAAACTGTCGGAGTAAAGGGTAGTTATTCGCAATGGCAGAAGGTGAGAAGTGGTGTTCCTTAAGGTTGTGTGCTGGGGCTGCTGGTAAGCATAATTCACCTTAATTCACCTTTTGACATTAAGATGGCGGCAGAGTAAGACCCTCCGCTTGGAGCACCTCTGCTCACCAGTTTCTTTTCCTTTTACTTCTGTTTTTCCTGCTCTTTGCAGCATTTTTTTCTCCCCTCCCTCACCCCCTCCAACTTTAAACTATCCTACTTTATCTGGAGAATGGAGTCAAGGGAGATGAGTCGCAACTGGAGACCAGGCAAGAGCAGAGCGAGCGGGCCGAGTCCCGGAGCAACAGCAGAGCGTGCGAGCTGAGTCCTGGAGCAACAGCAGAGCGAGCGGGCCGATTCCCGGAGCAACAGCAGAGCGAGCGGGCCGAT
>NC_063352.1:34947641-34980516 GCF_021869965.1 Rhincodon typus
GAGCGGGCCGATTCCCGGAGCAACAGCAGAGCGAGCGGGCCGATTCCTGGAGTGGCAGCAGCGTGCGCAGGCTGAGTCCCACAGCAGCAGCAGAGTGTGCAGGCCAAGTCCCAAAAGTGGGAGCAGAGCAAGTGTGGGCCGGAGCGGCAGCAGAGCACGTCCTGGATGGAAGCCAGTATGTGGAGGCAGTGTTGTCTCGTGTTCTGAAGCTGGTGGGCACGGACTCATGGTGGAAAAGGACTAGAACTTAAGTACTTTATGGTCACTTTTTAATACCATATTTGGACATTTTAAACTCTATTCCCCTGCTAACCTTTTGTTTTACTTTGTAACAACACTTAAAGTATCTGTACCTAGGTACTCTGTACCTGAGATGGTGCCAAGACGAGACATTACAAACTTTTCACTGCATTCATTCAACTGTATGGGATGATAAAGGCTGTTCTGTTCTATTAACACTTGGAATCAAAAGTCAAATTTGTGGATGACACAAAATTGAGGGGTAATAGTTGTAATATAAACTGTCTGATATATACATATTGTTAACAATTTATTTTGAGTTTGGATTTGCTATTTTGAGTCGGTGGCATAAGGGTTTTCTGTGTCTGAAGTTAATGTGTTTCTGTAGCGATGGTGATTTTTTAAACAGTTGGTAAAGGGTACTTTGGCAGCCTCATGGGTTTGTGTTTTTTTTAAGAATTTTCAACTTAGCAGGGTGAAATATTACACTTGAAGCTCTCTTTAAAAAATTCCACACTTGCAGCATCTGCAGTTCTTGCTATCCCAGACTTGGGGAGGTTTTCTTTTAAGCTTAAGGGAAACACCCATTGCTCGGAGGAAGACGTTTTTGTTTCAGTTTTACTTTGTTTTGGGCAGTTCTGTGAAATCCTTGCATGGAGATGCACATATAGAGCAGTGCTCCTGAGAAGGGGATTGTACAGTAAACTAGATTACCTTAGAGGAAGCAGTTAGTGATCATCCCAGACCAAAAGAATTAGGATAAAACCCTGAAGAAGACTTGAAGTTGAGTTGTTTAAACTCAGGAATAAGCTATCAGATGTCCTTGTTTAGGAATTAAAGTCACAGTTACTTTACATCTGTTGAGGTACCTGAGAAAGAGATACTGGTGTGACTATATACAAGGTTGCTATTGGGTACTGTACAGGGCTGTTGATTTTTCATTTGAAATTTATAAAGGTTAATAAGATTCTACTTTTATTCTGTGTTTAAAACACTTCAAATTTGCTTTATAAGCAAACAGATTGGTTTATTCCAATTTATTTTACTTCCTTTCACTTAATAAATGTGCTTCTGTCTAAGTTAAGAGACCATCTTGTTAAAAACCAAAACAAAACAAATTATGGTTTGCTAAGGCAGATTTCAGTCTGGGATCTGTAATAACATCAGCTGGAATCATAATGTAGTCAATACTGAGGAGAAATGTAACAAATTACAGGGTGACATTAACAAATTTGTAGAATGGGAAATTATTTGGCAAATTAATCAGATAAATGTGAGTTGGTACATTTTAGTAGAAAAATTACAAGACTTACTTATTACTTGAACTGTGTAGGTCTATGTGAGCAGAGGAGCAAAGGGATCTTGAGGTACAAATCGCTAAATATCGTGCCATATGTTTAGCAAGACCGTAAAAAATGCAAGCCAAACACTTGGGCATTTTTGTAAGAGAGATAAAATGAGCAATTTAAAGTAATTAGTATTAGTGAAGAAAAATTATTGGAAAAACTTAAGGAACTAAAAACCAACAAATCCCAGGGCCGAAGGCCTGTATTTTAAGATAGCAATAGAGATAACGGATGCACTGATTATATAACTTTCCAAAGTTCCTACATTCTCGAATGGTCCTGGTGGATTGGATGTCAGGAAAAGGTGAAGAAAGGGTGAAGAAAGAAAACAGGGGAATTATGGGTCAGGCAGCATGATGTCAATCATGTCAATTATAAATAGGATAAATAGGGTGGTCACTAGGACTTTAAACTAGTGAGTTGGGGGGAAGGGAAAGGGAAAACGACAGGGAGTATGATGGTAAATAAAAAGGTAAGCAGCAGGTTAGCATGTGTGCAGGAGGGTTTAAGTTCAAGGCAGACTATGAAAGAAGCAAAAAGGAAGGATAACTCGGGAGATATTATTAGAGGTGTTGGAAATCATGAGGGTAAGAAAGCTAGCATAAAGGCACTTTACCTGAATGCTCGTAGCATTTGTAACAAGGTTGATGAGTTAACGACACAAATCATCGCGAATGAATATGATTTGGTAGCCATTACGGAGACATGATTACAGGATGGTCATGACTGGGAGTTAAATATCCAAGGGTACCAGACTTTTCGGAAGGACAGACAGCAAGGTAAGGGAGGTGGTGTAGCTCTGATATTCAAGGACGCCATCAGGGCGGTGCTGAGAGATGATATAGGTTCTGTGGAGAATGAGGTTGAATCCATTTGGGTGGAAATTAGAAATTCTAAGAGGAAAAAGTCACTGATAGGCGTAGTCTATAGGCCACCAAATAATAACATCGCATTGGGGCGGGCAATAAACAAAGAAATAACTAATGCCTGTAAAAATGGTACGGCAATTATCATGGGGGATTTTAACCTACATGTAGATTGGTCGAACCAGCTCGGTCAGGGTAGCCTTGAGGAGGAGTTCGTTGAGTGTATCCGTGATAGTTTTCTTGAACAGTATGTAATGGAACCAACGAGGGAGCAAGCTATCCTAGATCTGGTCCTGTGTAATGAGACAGGAATAATTAATGACCTCATAGTTAGGGATCCTCTTGGAAGGAGTGATCACAGTATGGTTGAATTTAGAATACAGATGGAGAGTGTGAAGATAAAATCCAATACCAGGGTCCTGTGCTTGAACAAGGGGAACTACAATAGAATGAGGGAGGACTTGGCTAAAGTAGACTGGAAACAAAGATTTTATGGTGGGACAGTTGACGAGCAGTGGAGGACTTTCAAAGCAATCTTTCAAAGTGCTCAGCAAAAGTATATTCCAATGAAAAGGAAAGACTGTAAGAAAAGGGGTAATCTGCCATGGGTGTCTAAAGAAATAAAGGAGGCTATCAAATTGAAAGAGTAGGCATACAAAGTGGCCAAAAACAACATGAAACTAGAAGATTGGGAAAACTTTAAAGGTCAACTGAAAGCCACAAAAAGAGCTATAAAGAAAAGTAAGGTAGAACATGAGAAAAAACTAGCACAGAATATAAAGACAGATAGCAAAAGTTTCTACAAATATATAAAACGAAAAAGAGTGGCTAAAGTAAACATTGGCCCTTTAGAGCATGAGAAGGGGAATTTAGTTATGGGATATGATGAAATGGCCGAGGCATTGAACAGGTATTTTGTATCGGTCTTCACTGTGGAGGACACTAATAACATGCCAGTAATTGACAAAGAGACGAAGGTAGGTGAGGACCTGGAAACAAATCATTATTACGGAAGAGGTAGTGTTGGGCAAGCTAATGGAGCTAAGGATTGATAAGTCTCCTGGCCCTGATGGAATGCATCCCAGGGTACTAAAAGAGACAGTGGGAGAAATAGCAGGTGCACTAGCGGTAATTTTCCAAAATTCGCTGGACTCTGGGGCAGTCCCAGCAGATTGGAAAACAGCAAATGTGACGCCACTGTTTAAAAAGGGAAGTAGACAAAAGATGGGGAATTATAGACTGGTTACCTTAACCTTTGTAGTGGGGAGGATGCTTCAGTCTATTATCAAGGAAGAAATAGCAAGGCATCTTGATAGAAATTGTCCCGTTGGGCAGACGCAGCATGGGTTCATGAAGGGCAGGTCATGCTTGACAAATCTTTTGGAATTCTATGAAGACATTATGAGCGAGGTGGACAATGGGGACCCAGTGGATGTGGTGTACCTAGATTTCCAAAAGGCGCCACACAAGAGGCTACTGCATAAGATAAGGATGCATGGCATTAAGGGTAAAGTATTAGCATGGATAGAGGATTGGTTGACTAACAGGAAGCAAAGAGTGGGGATAAATGAGTGCTATTCTAGCTGGCAGTCAGTGACTAGTGGTGTGCCTCAGGGATCGGTGTTGGGCCCGCAATTATTTACAATTTATATAGATGATTTGGAATTGGGGACCACGTGTAGGGTGTCAAAGTTTGCAGATGACACTAAGATGAGTGGCAGAGCAAAGTGTGCAGAGGACTGTGAAACTTTGCAGAGGAACATAGATACATTGAGTGAGTGGGCAAAGGTCTGGCAGATGGAATACAATGTAAATAAATGAGAAGTCATACATTTTGGTAGGAGTAACAGTAAAAAGGATTATTACTTGAATGGTAAAAAGTTGCAGCATGCTGCTATGCAGAGGGACCTGGGTGTCCTTGTGCATGAATCACAGAAGGTAGGTCTGCAGGTACAACAAGTAATTAGGAAGGCAAATGGAATTTTGTCCTTCATTGCTAACGGGATTGAAATTAAAAGCAGAGAGGTTATGTTGCAGCTGTACAAGGTGCTGGTGAGGCCCCGCCTGGAGTACTGTGTGCAGTTTTGGTCTCCTTACTTGAGAAAGGATGTATTGGCACTGGAGGGGGTGCAAAGGAGGTTCACTGGGTTGATTCCGGAGTTGAGGGGTTTGGCTTATGAGGAGAGACTGAGTAGATTGGGATTATATTCATTGGAATTCAGAAGATTGAGGGGGGATCTTATAGAAACATATAAAATTATGAAGGGAATAGATAAGATAGAAGTAGAGAGGATGTTTCCACTGGCAGGTGAAGCTAGGACAAGAGGGCATAGCCTCAAGATTAGAGGGAGCAGATTTAGGACTGAATTCAGAAGGAATTTCTTCACCCAGAGGGTTGTTAATCTATGGAATTCCTTGCCCAGTGAAGTAGTTGACGCTACTTCAGTAAACGTTTTTAAAAAAAAAGGTAGATTTTTTTTGAACAATAAAGGAATTAAGGGATACAGTGAGAACGCGGGTAAGTGGATCTGAGTCCATGAAAAGATCAGCCATGATCTTATTGAATGGCAGAGCAGGCTCGAAGGGCCAGACGGCCTACTCCTGCTCCTAGTTCTTATGTTCTTATATAGGGGAGGCAATGGCCTAGTGGTATTATCGCTCGACTGTTAATCCAGATACCCAGATAACATTCCGGGGACTTGGGTTTGAATCCCACCACAGCAGATGGTGAAATTTGAATTCAATAAAAATATCTGGAATTAAGAATCTAATGATGACCATGAATCCATTGTCGATTGTCAGAAAAACCCATCTGGTTCACTAATGTCCTTTAGGGAAGGAAACTGCCATCCTTACCCAGTCTGGCATATATGTGACTTCAGACCCACAGCAATGTGGTTGACTCTGACCTATCCTCATGGACGATAAATGCTGCCCGGCCAGCGATGTCCACATCCTGTTAATGAGTAAAGAAAAAAAAATCATTGGCAGGATGCTGGAATCTATTATGGAAGTTGAAAATCACAGTATAATCAGACAAGTTAACATCATTTTTATGAAATACTTATTAAGAGTTTTTAAGAATGTAACGGATAGGGTAAATAAAAGGGCCACTAGATGCAATGTACTTTGATTTCTAAAAGACAGGCAAGAAGGTGACACACAAAATGTTACCAAGGAAGACAAAGGTTCATGAATTTTGGGGCAACATTAGCATGAATGTAGGATTGGTTAATGGACAGGAAGGACAGTAGGGATAAATAGCACTTCATCAAGTTGGCAGCTATAACCAGTGGAATTCCAAAAGGATTAGTGCTGAAGCCTCTATGATTTATAATCAATACTAATGACCTAGATAAAGAGAGAGAATATTAAATACAAATTTTCTGATATAGGCCCAGTTTTACCAATCTCTCCTGATAGGACACTCCAGCCATGCCAGGAACAAATCTGGTGAATCTTTGTTGCTCTCCCTCTATGGCAATAATATCTTTCTGAAGATAAGAAGACCAAAACTGCACACAACACTCCAGATGTTGGTCTAACCAAGTTCCTACTTAATTGAAGTAAGATTTCAGTACTTTGTAAGACATGATTTCCCACATAATAGGATTTCAGTACTTTTGTACTGAAATCCTGTTGCATGGGAAATCATATCTTACAAATTTGATTGGGTTTTTTGAAGAGGTGACCAAGAAGATAGATGAGAATAGTGTGGTAAATGTCTACATGGGCTTTAGAAAGGCCTTTGACAACATACTGCACAGTAGACTGGTTGGTATGGTTAGATCACATGGGATCCAGGGGGAGCTAGTCAATTGGATACAAAAGTGGCAGGAAGATAGGAGAGAGTTGGTGGTGGTAGAGGGTTGTTTTTCAGATTGGCAGCCCATGACCAGAAGGGTGCTGCAAGGATCAGTGCTAGGTCCACTGTTGCTTGTCATTTATAGAAATGATTTGGATGAGAGTATAGGAGGCATCATTAGTGGGTTTACGTATGACGTCAAAATTGGTGATATAGTGGAAAGTGAAGAAGCTTATCTAAGAGTTCAATGGGATCTTGATCAACTAGGCCAAGACCAAGGAATGCAGATCAAGTTTAATTCTGATAAATGCGAGGTGCTGCAATTAGGTAAAACAAACCAGGGCAGGATTTACGCAGTTAATGGTAGGGACCTGAGGAGTGTTGCCAAACAGATAGGCTTAGGGATGCAAGTACATAGTCCCTAGAAAGCAGCATCATAGGTAGGCAGGGTGGTGAAGAAGATGCTTGGCATGCTTGCCTTCATCGGTCAGAGTATTGAGTACAAGAGTTAGGACATCATGTTACATCTGTACAAAATATTGGTAATGCCAAATTTGGAATACTGTGCACAATTCTGGTTGCCCTGCTACAGGAATGATGTTATTGAACTGGAAAGGGTGCATAAACGATTTACAAGAATGTTACTAAAACTGGAAAGTTTGAGTTATAAGGAGAGGTTGGATATACAGGGACTTGGTGAGGGGTGACCTAATAGAGGTTTCTAAAATCACAATGGGCATAAATAAAATGAACAGCCAAGGCGTTTTCCCCAAGATGGGGGAGTCTAAAACTAGAGGGCATAGGTTTAAGGTGAGAAGGGAAAGATTTAAAAGGGACATGACGGGAAATTTTTTCACACAGAGGGTGGTGCATGTATAGAATGAGCTGCTAGAGGAAGTGATAGAGGCGGGTACAATTACAACATTTAAAAGACATTTGGACAGGTACATGGATCAGAAGGGTTTGGAGGGTGACGGATCAAATGCAAGCAAATAGCTCTAGTTCAGTTTAGGAAACCCGGTTTGCGTGGATGAGTTGGACCAAAGGGCCTGTTCGCATGCTGTATGCCCCCTGACTCTATGATATGTTTGGTGGGAACACAAGGTGTGAGGAGGTTACAAAGAGACTGCGAAGGATACTGTCAATTTAACTGATAGGGCAACAAGCTGTCAGAAGAAGTATGGGGACGAATATGAATTTATTCACTTTCATCATAGGAATAGAAAGGCAGAATATTTCTTAAACATTGGAAACATTTAAATATTGATGCTCAAAGAGAGTTTGTTAAACTTGGACATAGAATACAGAAAGTTAGTATATAGGTACAGCAGACAATTAGGAGGATAGATGGCATCTTCTTATCTTACAAAGGGACTGAAATGGAAGAGCAAGGAAGTCTTGACACAGTTGCAAAGGGCTTTAGTGAGACCATACCTAGGGTACGGTGTGCAGTTTTGATCTCCTTTTCTATGGAAGGATATACTTGGAGGCATAGCAGTGAAAAGTTCACTACATTGGTCCCAGGGATGAAAAGGTTGTCCTTGGGTGAGAGGTACCATTCTCTTTAATCTGTGCAGCCATGCAGCTGCTAGGAAGCTTTGTGCATGGTTGCTATGGGTGACAAAACACATTACAGGCAATGCTGAGGAAATTGAAACACAGAGCATAGGCCCTGGACAAGGCTGGTTATTTAGGGTTGAGGTAAAAGATTTCTTCACTCAGAGGGTTGTTAATTGGAATTAGAATTGTTACACAGAAAATTGTAGATGCTCTGTCATTGATTATAATCAAGGGAAGATAAATTTTTGATCTCTCAGGGAATCATGGTATACAAGGAGTGGGCAGAAAAGTCAAGGCAGAAAGTTAACTGCAATCATATTGATTGGTGGAGCAGCCTCAAGGACCAAATAGTCTACTCCAGCTCTTACTTTTTAGTGTTCCTATGAAAGGCACAATAGAAATTCATTTCTTTCTTTCACTCACTGTAGAATAAACACCCTCTACTCTGTTCTTGTAGCCACAGTTTTTCTGTGCCTGGTTTGTTTCGGGTGACTCAAGACTTTGATGTTCGTGTGGGGTTTGGGGTTGGGTGGTGTTGAGGATTGTGAAGGAAGGCCTCCTCATGTTCAAGTTGGTCATTACCTGACATTGACTCCCAATAGCATTTATTTTAAAGTGTTCATTGATTTCCAAGTCTGTACTTCATATTTTGTCTTTCAGGTTTATCACAAGGAATCAACACTTGCTGTTAACAGGATTTCTTTAGCTGTAAATAAAGGAGAATGCTTTGGATTACTGGGTTTTAATGGAGCTGGAAAGACAACCACCTTCAAGATGTTGACCGGTGATGAGAAAGTGAGCGGAGGGGATGCCTTTATCGCAGGTTACAGCGTTTTGAAAGACAAAAAAAAAGTGAGCACTTGCAGACTACTCAGTAGCACATAATTGTTAAAAAAAGTTTGTTCATGGAATATGAGCATCACTTGCTAAGCAAGCATTTATTTATCATCCCTAATTGCTGTGGAGTAGGTAGTGGTAAGCTGCCTTTTTGAATGACTGCAACCCTTGGGATGTAGGGACACTCATTGAGCTCTTAGGAAGGGTGTTTTAGGATTTTGACCCAGTAACACTGAAGGAATTGTGATATATTTCGAAGTCTAGATGGTGTGTGTAGCTTGGAGGGTTAATTGCAATAGGTGATGTTCCCATGCACCTGCTGCCTTGTCCCTCTAGGTGGTTGAGGCCACGTACATGGAATGTGCTGTAGAGGGAATCTTGGTGAGTTACCAAAGTGCATTCCACAGGCCAGTACACACTGCTGCTACTGTGTTTTTATTGTGAAGAGAGAGTGAATGTTGAAGGTGGTGTTTAGGATGCCTTGTCCTAGATTGTGACGATCTGCTTGAGAGTTGTTCGATCTGCACTCATCCAGGCAAGTGTGAGTATTCTATTACAGTCCTGACTTGTACCTTGTAAAGAAAATCAATCATTGGAGAGACAGAATGTGAGTTACTTGCCTTTAAATTCCTAGGTCCTCACCTCCTTTTGTGGCCACAATGTTTAAATGGCTAGTCCAGTTCAGTTTCTGGTCAATAGTAACCTGCAGGAGGTTTGTTAGTGTGTGATTTAGCACTGTCAAAGGAAGACGATTAAATTCTATTTTGTTAGAGATGGTCATAGCCTGTCAGGAACGATGCTTGCCACTTGTCAGCCCAAACCTAGATATTGCCCAGGTTTTGCTGCATTTTGGCACGGACACCTCTGACATCTGAGGTGTCATGAATGGTGCTGAATATGCTGAATGTATCAGTTATCATCCCCACTTCTGACCTCATGGTAGAGGAAAAATCATTGATGAGGCAACTTAAGATGGTCGGGACTAGGACACTATTTTGCAGAATGCTTGCACTGAAGTACTTTGACTGAGATAATTGACCTCCGATGACCGTGATATCTTCTTTTGTGTTAGGTATGACTCTAACCAGTGGAGAGTTTCCCCCCTAATTCTTATTGACTCCAGTTATGCTAGGACCCCATGATGTTATACTCAGTCAAATGCTGTCTTGATGTCAAAGATACTGTCTCCTTCTCTCGAGTTCAGTTCTGTTGTCCATGTTTGAACTAAGATTATTATCAGGACCTGAGTGGCACTGGCAGTACTCAAACTAACCATCAGTGAGCAGATTATTTCTTTGCAAGCACTGCTTGATTGCACCGTTAGCAACTGCTTCCATCACTTTAATGATTGAGAGTAAACTAATAGGGCAGTAATTGGCTGGATTGGATTTATCCTGCTTTTGAGGATAGGACATACCTGGACATTTTTCCAAATTGTGGATGCTATGATTGTAGCCGACTGGAACAGCTTAGCTAGGAGCATGGATAGTTCTGGAGCACAAGTCTTTATTGTTATCACTGGAATGCTGTCAGGACCCATAGTCTTTATGATATCCAACGCCTTCAGCCATTTCTTGATATCACGTAACGTGAATTGAATTGGCCAAAGACTGACATCAGTGATGCTGGAGGAAGGCAAGATAGATCGCCACAATACCTCTGGCTGAAGATGGATGCAATTGATTCAGCTTGATCTTTTGCACTGATGTACTGGGTTCCCACATCATTGAGGATGGGGATATCTCTGGAGCTTTCACCTCCAGTGAGTTGTTTAGTTGACCCACCATTGTTCATGACTGAATGCGGCAGGACTGCAGAGCTTAGATCTGAGGTTCTGAGATTGCTCAGCCCTTCTATTGCATGCTGTTTGCACTGTTTAGCATGCGCATGGTTCTATGTTGTTACTTTTCCAGGTTGACACTTCATTTTTAGGTATACGTGGCATTGCTCCCTTGATACCCTCCTGTACTGTTCATTGAACCAGGATTGATACCCTTCCTTGATGGTAATGTTAGAGTTGAGGATACACCAAGGTATGAGGTTACAGATTTTGTTTGAATGCTAATATCCCACAACACTACATGGATTTCCAGTTTTGAGTTGCTAAATCTGCTTGAAGTCTGTCTGATTTAGCCTGGTGATAGTGCTACTCCACACAATGGAGGGTACCCTCAATGTAGGAGACCGGACTTTGTCTCCGCAAGGATTTTGCAGTGAATGGGCTGTCATCATGATATCGTCATGGACAGACATATCAGGGACAGGCAGATTGTGAGGATGAAGTCAAGTAGATTTTGCCTCCTTGTTGGTTCCCTCACCATTTTCTGCAGATGCAGTCTGCTTTCTATATCCTTTAGAACTCAGCCAGCTCTGTCAGTAGTAGTGCTACCAAGCAACTTTTGGTAATGGACAAGCAGACTACATTCTGTGTCTTTCCACTGTCTGTGCTTCCTCCAAGTGACGTTCAACACGGAGGTGCACTGATTCATCAGCTGAGTAAGGTAGTAGTGATAGATGTAATCAGCAGGAAGTTCCCTTGCCCATCTTTGATCTGATGCAATGGAACTTCATGGGGTCAGGAGTCCATATTGTGGACTCCCAGGCTAACTCCCTCCTGACTGTATACTACTTTGCCACCACCTCTGACAGGCAGCATTCCCTAAAATTCTGTTTTTCTTCTATGGAACTTCTAGAACCAAAAGTCGGTACTGTGAACCATGTCAGCATGCCGATTGCCATGCGTGAAATCAGAGCGACTGTGCATGTGCAGCTTAGTAGAAACATTGCCGATGGGTCCTACAAGTGGGACAAATATGGATGGGATGGAGACAGGTGTCTGGGATAGTCAACAGAATTATACTTTATAGACAATGTCAGGCTGTTGCTTAACTAGTCTGTGGGAAAGCTCTCCCAATTTTGGCACCAGCACCTCAATGTTAGTAAGGAGGATTTTGCACTGTCGACAGGGCTGTGTTTACTGTTGTCATTTACAGTGTCTAGGTCGATACCTGATGGTCTACCCAGTTTCATTTCCTTCTTTAGGCTTTGGAGCAGTTTGATACAAATGAGTGGCTTGCTAAGCCATTTCAGAGGGGATTTAAAAGTCAACCAAACTGCTGTGGATGTGGAGTAACATACAGGTAAATGCCAGAGAAAGGGGGATGTTCCCTATCCCACATGAGTGGGAGGATTTCCCATCCTGCAGGGGTGTGGCAGCGTTTGTTTCCTATCCCGTGGGATGTGGAAGAGTTCCCCATCTGACAGGAATGGGAAGGGGGAATTCTCCATCCTGCAGGAGGAGGGGATTGTTCCCATTCCACAGGAGGAGTGCAGTGCTCCCATCCTACAGGAGAAAGATGTTTACATCTTGCAGACAAGTGGTAGTGTTTGATGGAACACTGCAGTCCCTGGAACCTCAGCTCTCTGTTTTCCTTATTTCCAAGGTATTTTCTCTCTATTCTTGGATAGGTGCGCCAGAAGATTGGTTACTGTCCCCAGTTTGATGCTCTGCTTGGTCACATGACAGGGCAGGAAACACTGTATATGTTTGCAAGATTACGGGGCATCCCCGAGCACATCATCCAGCAGTGCATAGATGATGAGCTCCAGAGTTTCCTACTTGAACCTCATGCCCGGAAGCTTGTGCGGACATACAGGTTAGTAAATCCAGATCCTTAATTGTATATTTCCTTCCCCTTGCCTTTTCTTCACTGCTTGTTCACCTGTTAAGTGGAAGGATCGGCATTAGAGAACTCATCTCAGTGGCTATAAAGTTCACAGTACACAAAAGCTACTCAACCCATTGTGTGCTGGTCCATAATGCCCTTCCAATTGTGTGCAATTGTGAAATATACAGAGGTGATAATATGGCTGAAGAGTGCATATTTTGGTTTAGTAGGTTATGAGAAGGACACGTTTTGTGATAGTGCCATCTGGAGATTGCCACTTCAACACCAAAGAAATTCCCAGGGGTAGGAGATGTCATGGATGGGAGAACCAACTGCCAAGATTGTAATTCTTTCCCTGTGCTAAGATTCCAACCCTCTTACTCTCTGTGCCAAAATTCCTTGTCCCTCCCTGTTATAAGATTTCCAATCTCTGCCTGTGCTGCAATTCCCAGTTTCTCACCCTGTACTGAGATTCCAAGTCATTTGCCAAGATTCTCACCCCTGTCTCCTTTGTCAGGATTCCTGATCACTCTCTTCCAGTTATGAAATTCCGGTCCTTCCTCTCTGCCCCTCTTCCAGTCTCTCTCTTCCCACATGGGTATTCTCGGTCCTTATCTCCCTTTGACAAGCATCATGCTGCTGCTTGTTTTGTCCTATCCTAGTGGTGGAAATAAGAGAAAGTTGAGCACCGCAGTGGCGATGATTGGAAACCCTGCTGTCATCTTCCTGGATGAACCTTCCACTGGCATGGATCCCGTTTCCAGGAGACTATTATGGGATGCGGTGACCAGATCTCTTCAAGATGGAAAGTCCATTGTCATCACTTCGCACAGGTATGCAGTGTGTTTCTCTGTTACAATCAGGTTATACTTTAGTTCATAACAGAAGGAGGCCATTCAGCCCCTTCAGCCTGTTTCATCATTCAAATCCATTACCTGTATACAATGACAGGAAAGCTTTTTCCTATATTCTTCCATGGGTCTGGGTGTTGCTGCCAAGAAATTGTTCCCCTATCCCTATTTGCCCTTTAGAAGGTAAAAGTGAGCCATCTTCAACCTGTGAAGTCCATGACATACATATACTTACAGTATTGTTAGAAAGGAAATTCCAGGACTTGATCCAGTAACAATGAAAGAATGGTGACATAATTCCAAGTCGGGATAGTGGAGGTGTGCGTGGAAGGGAAACTTGCAATCATCTGTGAATATCTCCACTTTTGACATAATGAGAGAGGGAAGGATACTGATGCAGATCTGAAAATGGTTCAGCTCAGGACACTACTGTGAGGAGCTCTTACAGCAGTGTCTTGGGACTGAGATGATTGACATCCAGCAACCACAACCATCTTCCTTTGTGCTACGTGTCTCCAACCAGTGGAGAGTTTTCCCGATTCCCATTGATCCAATTTTGCTAGAGTTCCTTGACGCCATACTCAGTCCAATGATACCTAGATGTCAAGGGCAGTCACTCACTCACATCTTGAGTTCAGATCTTTTGTTTATGATTAAGCTAAGTTCGTAATGAATTCAGGAGCCAGGTGACCCTAGTGGAACTTGAACTGAGAATCCTTGAACAGGTTATTGTTATGTAAGCATTGCTAGGTGGCACTGACTATAACTATTGTATCACATTGCTGTGATTGATAATAGACTGATAGAGCAATAATCAGTCTGGTAGATTCGTCCTGCTTCTTGTAGATGGAAAAACCTTTACAATTTTCCACATTGTTGAGTAGATGCCAGTGTCATAGCTATACTGGAATAGCTGGTCTAGGAGCATAGTAAGTCCTGAAGCACAGGTCTTCAATACTGTACTGAAGACAACAAATGCTGGAGATCACATCTTTGGCTGGAATGTTGTTGGATCAATTGCCTTTCCAGTACCCAGTGCCTTCAGTCGTTCTTGATATCATATGGAATGAATCTAATTGGCAGGTGAATCTAATTGCCTGGAGAATTCAGGAAGAAGCTGAGATGGATCATCCACTCAGCACTTGTGGCTGAAGATGGTTGTAAATGCTTCAGCCTTGTTGTTTGCATTGATGTGCTAGGTTACCCTTCATTACACATATGGATATTAGCAGAACCTCCTCCCAATTGTTTAATTGTCCACCTCTGTTTATGACTGGATGTGGCAGGACTGAATATCTTGGTCTAATCGTCTGATTGTGGAATTGCTTAGCCCTGTGTATTACTTGCTATATCTGTTATTCGGCACTCAAGTAGTTCACCTAGCTTCACAATTTTGACATTTCATTTTAGTTGTACTCAGTGCTGTTTCTAATATGCCCTCCTGCATTCTTCATTGAACTAGGATTGATTCCTGGCTTGTTGATAATGGCAGAGTGGAGCATATGTCAGGAGATAAGATTGCTACTAATTGGAGTTGAATATAATTCTGCTGCTGCTGATGGCCCATAGTGCTTGATGGACACCCAGTTTTGAGCTGCTAGTTGTGTTTTGAATCTTTCCTGTCTAGCGCAGTGGTAATGCCACATGATGGAGGGTATGTTCACTGTGAAGACACAACTTCATCTTCACAAGGATTGTGCAGTGATCACTCCTACTATCATGAACAGATGCATCTGTGACAGGTAGATTGGTGAGGACCAGGTCAAGTAAAAATTAATTTCCTCCTTGTTGGCTCCCTCACAACCTCCCATGAGCCCAGTCTCGCAGCGGATTTTATAGGGTCAACTTGGCTGGGTGTGCTGTTGTCATTTCCAGTGTCTAAGTTGATGCCAGATGGTCTGGCAGGTTTTGTTCCTTTTTGATTTTTATGTAACAATTTGATGCATCTGAGTCACTTTCTGGGCCATTTCCAAAGGCTGTAAACTATGTTGCTGTAGGGTCCAAAATCACATGTAAAGACAGCAGATTTACCTCCCTTAAAGATTCTAGTGATCCCATTGGGTTTTCACATCAATATATAATAGTCATCATAGAGTTTAGCTCCTATAATTTTTATCAAATAATTTACATTTAATTGAATTTAATTCTGCTTCCATGGTGGGATTTGAACCTGTGTTTCCAAGGCATCAGCCTGACTAGTAATCCTGTGGTATTAACCACTACCCCACCATCTCCAATTCATTGCAACAACTTGTCGGGGATTCTTCAACAGAATCTTTTGACCCATGACTTCTATAGCCTAGAAGAACAAAGACAGTTGATATATGGGAACACAACCACCTGCGAGTATCCCTCAAGTCATCCATTATCCTGACATGGGACTATATCTCTATTCCTTCGTTGTTGCAGAATGAAAATTCTGGAACCTCGTCCCTAACAGCATTATGGGAGTACTTACACCACAAGAGCTGCAGCAGCTCAAGAAGGAAGTTCACCGTCGCCCATTTCGTGGCAGTTATGGATGGGTTGATATCATATGGAATATGGGACATTGATTGTAAGCGTCCTTGGCAATAAAATTTTAAATAGGAGTTATTACTCCTTGCTTTCTGCAACTTTCTACAATGGCCATGAGGATTTTAATTTGCTTTATGAATTTTCTTCTGGGTTTCCAGCCCTCACTTCTAGACAACATTCCTGTTACTGCATTGTGGAAGCAGAAGTGAATCCCTAGTTAATGTCCACCACCAACATGCAATTCAATGCAATTAATGTACAGCTAGCAGGTTGTGCAGTATGACTTTATAATTTAACTTTTTTAGCCCCAGTACCATTCTGATAAATCTAAATATCAGCCCCTCCAAAGTTAATATAACTTTCTTGAGGTGTGTTGTCCAGAATTGAATGCTGAACTGTTTTAAAGATTAGAGATAAACAGGAGGATTGGGGAAATTTTAAAGACTAACAAAAGACAGCCAAAAAATGTAAAGACAGAGAAAATAAACTTTGAAAGTAAACTTGTGAGCAATATCAAGATGGACAACAGGAACTTCTTTGAATATATAAAAAGGAAATGAGAAGCCAGAATGAACATAGGCCCCATAAAGTATGAATAATAAGGCCCTGTAGAGAATGAATAATAATGGGGAACCAGGAAATGGCAGAGGACTTGAATGAATACTTTGCACCAATTTTCACAGTAGAGGAAACTGGTAGTATTCCAATATTATTAAATATTCAAGAGGCAAAAGGAGGAGAGGAAATAAATATCTATCATTAAAGAAAGAATACTAGGGAAACTAATGGGGGTAAAGACCAATAAGTCCTTTGAGATGCATCCTAGGCTGTTAAAGAAATTATCTACAGAGTTAGTGGATGCGCTGGTAGTAATCTTAGAGAAATCCTTAAATTCTGAAAAAGTCGCAGAGGATTGGGAAGCTATCAATGTAACACCTTTATTTAAAAAGGGAGAGAGAGAAAGAAAAGCTAACTAAAAGCCAGTTAACATTTCTTATTAGGAAAACGTTAGAGCCCATTATAAAGGATATAAAACACAGCATTTAGAAGTACATAATACGATTAAGCCGAGTGAGCATGGCTTCATGAAGGGGATGTCATGCCTGACAAATTTACTAGAACTCTTTGAGGAGCTAACAAACAGAATAGATAAAGGGGAAGCAGTATATGTAATATATTTGAATTTTTAGAAGGCATTTGATAAGGTGAGATACATTAGGCTACTAAGTAAGTTTGCAGATGACACCAAGATTGATGGTATAGTGGACAGCGAAGAAGGTTATCTAACATCACAAAGAGATCTTGACCAATTGTGTCAATCGGCTGAAAAGTGGCAGATAGAGTTTAATGGATGTGAGTTATTGCATTTTTGGTAAAACAAACAAGGGCGGGACTTATACAATTAAAACCAAGGCCTTGGGTAGAACAGGGAAACCAAGTGGTTCAGGTACATAATTCTTTGAAGTTTGCATCACATATAGATGGGGTTGTTAAGAAGGAGTTTAGCACGCTTACCTTCATTGCTCAGACCTTTGAGTATTGGAGTTGGGACATTATGTTCAGGTTGTACAGGATGTTGGTGAGGCTTCTTCTGGAGTACTATGTCTAGTTTTGGTCACCTGTTCTGGAAGGATATTATTAAGCTGGACAAGGTTCAAAAGAGATTTACCAGGATGTTGCCGGGAATTGAGGGTTTGAGTTAAAGTGAGAGGCTGGATAAGCTGCGACTTTTTACACTGGAGAGCAGGAGGTTGAGGGGTGGCCTTTATAGAGGTTTATAAAATCATGAGGGGCGTAGATAAGGTAAATGGCAAGTGTCTTTTCCCTACGGTGGGGGATTTCAAGACTGGGAGGTATATTTTTAAAGTGAGAGGAGAAAGATTTAAAAAGACATGAGGGGAAATTTGTTTTACACAAAGAATGGTTCGTGTGTGGAATGAACTTCCAGAAGAAGTGGTGCATGCGGGTACACTTACAACATTTAAAAGACATCTGGATGGGTACATGGATCGTTTGGTTCGATTTGATTTATTACTGGCACATGTACCGAGGTACAGTGAAAAGTGTTATCTACATATCTTACAGGCAGATCATACTATGCAAGTACATTAGGATAACAGAACAGAGTGCAGGATACAATATTACAGCCGCTAAGAAGGTGCAGAGAGAGATCGACATTAACATTAAAGAAGTCTATTCGAAAGTGGTGACAGTGGGAAAGAAGCTGTTCTTGCATCTGTTTGTACCTGTATACAAACACTGAGTAGGCTGGGGCTATTTTTCCTGGAGTGTTGGAGGTTGAGGGGTGACTGTATAGTGGTTTACAAAATCATGAGGGGCATGGATAGGATGAACAGCCAAGGTCTTTTTCACAGGGGAATCCAAAACAAGAGGGCATAGGTTTAAGGTGAGATGGGAAAGATATAAGACGGACCTAAGGGGCAACTTCATCACGCAGAGGGTGGTGTGTGTGTATGGAAAGAGCTGCAAGAGGAAGTGGTGGAGGCTGGTACAATTACAACATTTAAGTGGCATCTGAATGGGTACCTGAATAGGAGGAGTTTAGAGGAACATGGGCCAAATGCTGGCAAATGGGACAAGGTTAATTGGGATATCTGGTCAGCATGGACGAAGGTCTGTTTCTGTGCTGTATAATTCTGTGACTCTATAGATCTTTGGAGAGATATGGGCCAAGTGCAGTCAGGTGGGACAAGTTTAGTTTGGTATTAAGGTTGGCATAGACTGGTTGGACCAAAGGGTCTGCTTGTGTGCTGTATGACTCTAAAAGCCCATGGGTATTGAAGGTTGTATATTAGCATGGATAGAGGATTGATTAACTGATATAGTACAGGATGAAGGCAGCATTTTCAGGATGGTGTGCCACAAGGATCAGTGCCAGGCCATAGTTATTTACAATATATATCAATGACTTGGTTGAGTAAAGTGAATGTACTATTTTCAAGTTTTCAGATGACATAATATTATGTGGATAGGCAAATGCTGAGGATCACATGAAGAGGCTGCAGAGGGATGTCCAGTTTGGGTTCTGCTGGGCTACTCAGTTCCTGATCTCTGTACAGTGCTGGTTCAAACACGAACAAAAGAGTTGGATTCCAGAGGTGATATGAGAGTGACAGCACTTGACATCAAGGCCACATTTACCTGAGTTTGGCATCAAGAACTCCAAGCAAAACTGGAATCAATGGGAAGCAGGGGGCAACCTCTTCACTAGTTGGAATCATATTTGGTTCATAGGAAGATGGTTGTGGTTGTCAGATGTCAGTCATCTCAGCTTCAGAATATCTCTGCAGGAATTCATCAGGTAGTGTCCTAGGCCCATCCATTTCCAGTTCCTTCAATGACCTTCCCTCCATCATACACTCAGAAGTGGGGATGTTTGCCGATGATTGCACAATGTTCAGCACCATTTACCTGGACAATACCTAAATATGGGCTGATAAGTAACAAGTAACATTCATGGCATACAAATGCCAGGCAAGATCATCTCAAATAATCTAATCATCACCCCTTGACATTACCATCACTGAACATTCTGGGTGTTACCATTGACTGGAAGTTCAACTGGACTTGCCATACAAGTACAGTGGCTATGTGAGCAGGTCAGAGGTTGGGAATACTGCAGAGTGTAACTCACCTCCTGACTCCACATAGCTTGTCCACAAAGCACAAGTCAGGAGTGTGGTGGAATACTCTCCACTTGATTGGATGAGCGCAGCTCCAATAACACTCCTGCAGTGGTCCCCAGCATTAGACGTACCAGTCTTCAGCCAATTCACTTCACTCCACGTGATATCAAGAAATTGTTGGAGACACTGGATACTGCAAAGGGTATGGCCCTGACAACATTCTAACATTAGTACTGAAGACTTGTGCTCCAGAACTTGCCACTCCCGTAGCCAAGCTATTCCAGTACAATTACTGGTATCTATCTGACAATGTGGGAAGTTGCCCAGGTATGTCCTGTACATAAAAAGTAGGACAAATATAACCTGGCCAACCACCACCCCATCAGTCTACTCTTGATAATCAGTAAGGTGTTGAAAGGTGTCATCAACAATGCTATCAAGCAGCACCTACTCAGCATTAACCTGCTCAGTGACGCTCAGTTTGGGTTCCACCATGGCTACTCAGCTCCTGACCTCATTACAGCCTTGGTTCAAACATGGACAAAAGAGCTGAATTCCAGAGGTGAGATGAAAGTGACAGCCCTTGACATCAAGGCTGTGTTTGACGATGTGTGATGTCAAGGAGCCCTAGCAATACTGAAATCAGTGGTTATCGGGGCAAACTTTCTGATGGTTGGAGTCATACCTGACACATAAGAAGATGGTCATAATTGTTGGAAGTCAGTCATGCAGGACATCTCTGCAGAAGTCCCTCAGGGTAGTCCTAGGCCCAACCATCTTCAGCTGCTTCATCAATGACCCTCCCTTCATCGTAAGGTCAGAAGTGAAGATGTTCACTGATGATTGCACAATATTCAGCCCAATTCGTGACTCCTCAGTCTGTATTCAAATGCAACAAGATCTAGATGATATCCAGGCTTGGGTTTACAATTGGCAAGTAACATTAGTGCCACACATACACCAAGTTGTGACCATCACCAATAACAGACAATCTAACCACGATCCCTTGACATTCAGTGGTGTTACCATCACTGAATCCCCCACTATCAACATTCTGGGGGTTACCATTGACCAAAGCTCAACTGGAATCACCACGTAAACATAATGGCTACAAGAACAGGTCAGATGCTAGGAATACTGCAGCGAGTAACTCATGTCCTGACTCCCCAAGGCTGCCCACCATCTACAAGGCACAAGTCAGAAGTGTGATGGAATACTCCCCACTTGCCTGGGTGAATGCAACTCCAACAACACTCAAGAAGCTTTACACCATCCAGGACAAAGCAGCCCACTTGATTGGCGCTACATCCACAAGCATCCATTCCCTCCACCACCGACATTCAGTAGCAGCAGTGTGTACTATCTACAAGATGCACTGCAGAAGTTCACCAAAGATCCTCAGACAGCATCTCCCAAACTCATGACCACTTCATCTAGAAGGGCAAGACCAGCAGATATGTGACAACACCACCACCTTCAAGTTCCCCTCCAAGCCACTTACTATCCTTACTTGGAAATATATCACAATTCCTTCACTGTCGCTGTGTCAAAATCCTGAAATTCCTTCCCTATGGGCATTGTAGGTCTACCTACAGCTCATGGACTGCAGTGATTCAAGAAGGTAGCTCACCACCACCTTCTCAAGGTCAACTGAGGACAGGCAATAAATGCTGACCAGCCAGTGGCTCCCATGTCCCTCAAGTGATAAAAAAAAGATAGATTAAGTGAGTGAGCAGAATCTTGGCAGATTAAATATACTGTGGGAAAATGTGAGGTCATGTACTTCAGCAGGAAGAACAGTGGAGGTGAATATTATTTATGTGGAAAAAGACTGTAAAAAGCTATAGAACAGAGGGATTTGGGAGTCCTTGTCTAAAAACCACAAAAAGAGTATAAAAGGAGGGAGGTTTTGCCATAACTGATCAGCCTGTACTGCACACAGAATGTTTCTCTGTACTTAGGTACATGACAACAATAAATCAAATCAAATCAATCCGCAGTTGGATTACTGTGAGTTTTAGTCACCTTATCTAAGGAATGATACACTGGCATTGGAGGCAGTCCAGAGAATGTTCACCAAGCTGATACCTGGTAAGAAGGAACTGACTTAAGAGGAGAGATCAAGCAGGCTGGAGCTTGTACTCAATGCATTTTAGATGAATAAGAGGGGACCTCACTGAAACATTAAAAATTCTGAGGGGACTTGACAGAGTAGATGCAGAGATGTTGTTTTCTCCTTGTGGAAGAGTCTAGGAATAGAGGGCATTATCTCAGAATAAAGGGTTGCACATTTAAGACAGAAAAGGGTGGGGGAAATTCCTTCACTGAGGGTTACGAATCTGTGGAATTCTTTATTGCTGAGGACTTTTGAGACTGGGCTGTTAAGTATTTCAAGGCTCAGATAGACAATTTTTTAATGGGAACTGAGGGTTGTGGGGAAAAATTAGGCAAGTGATGTTAAGGATTATTAGATCAATCATAATCTTATTGAATGGCAGAGTAGACTTAAGGGACTGAATGGCCTACTTCTGTTCCTACATCCTGTGGTCGTGGTTTAATGGTCTTAATTCTGGTCTTCAATTATAAAAGCAAAATTTGACAAATGCTGGTAATCTGAAATGGAAACAATGTGCTGGAAAATCTCAGCAGGTCTTTCAGCATCTCTGAAAAGAGAAAATAATAAATGTTTCAGGTTGAATGATTCCTTTGTAAGATGAAGGTCTGAAGAAGAGTTGTTCAACTCGAAGCATTAACTCTATTTCTCTCTGCACAGTTGCTGCCAGATCTGCTGAATTTTTCTGTTTTCTATTCATTTTCTGTATTTTCTGATTTTATTTCTGGACTTCAGTAAGTCTGCACGCTATGTTTCAGCATGGAAGAGTGTGAAGCACTCTGCACCAGGCTGGCTGTGATGGTCAACGGTCAGTTCAAGTGCCTTGGAAGTCCTCAGCACCTCAAGAATAAATTTGGCAGTGGATTTACATTACTGGTCAAAATCCACGGAAATAAACCTGATCTCAAGCCATTCAAGAACTTTATTGAAACTACATTTGAAGGTAAAGAACTAAGTTCATCTGGATTCCTCTACTTGAATCACATACTAAATAACAGTCTTATTATACCTTTCATACATTAATATGCTGTCATTCTCTTTCATTCTTTGTCTCATTACCGTCTGACTCTGAATGTCTCTATCTCACTTGTTGTATTTTTCACTCTGTTTCACTCTCCTATTCTCTCTGTCTCCCTTTCTTTGTTATATATTTACGGTCTGTCTCTCTATGTCTCTCTGTCTTCTCTTTCTATTTACTTCTCTGTCTCTTTGTCTCACATACTCTCTCATTTGCTTTGATCGGATGGCTGATGAGTGGAATTTTGGAAAGGCAAATCAGGGCAGGACTTATACACTTTATGGTAAAGTCCTGGGGAGTGTTGCCAAACAAAGAGACTTTGGAGTGCAGGTTCATAATTCCTTGAAAGTGGGATCACAGGTATACAGGATAGTGAAGAAGGCATTTATTGGTCAGTTCATTAAGTAATAGGAGTTGGGAGGTCATGTTGCGGCTGTATAGGACATTGGTTAGGCCTCTTCTGGAATACTGCATTCAGTTCTGGTGTCCCTGCTATAGGAAGGATATTGTGAAACTTGAAAGGGTTCAGAAAAGATTTACAAGGATGTTGCCGGGGTTGGAGTGTTTGAGCTTTAGGGAGAGACTGAATAGCCTGGGCCTATTTTCCCTAGAGCGTTGGAGGCTGAGGGGTGACCTTACTGAAGTTTATAAAATCACGAGGAGCATGGATAGGGTGAATAGCCAAGGTCTTTTCCCCAGGATAGGGGAGTCTTAAAAACTAGACAGCATAGGTTTAAGGTGAGAGGGGAAAGATTTACAAGAGACCTAAGGGGCAACTTTTTCAGGCAGAAGGTGGTGCATGTGTGAAATGTGCTGCTGGAGGAAATGGTGGAGGCTGGTACAATCACAACATTTAAAAGGCAATCGGACGGTATATGAATAGGAAAGGTTTAGAGGGATATGGGCCAAATGCTGGCAAATGGGTTTAGATTAATTTAGGACATCTGATCGGCATGGACGATTTGGACTGAAGGGTCTGTTTTTGCGCTGTACATCCCTGTGACTTTCTCTTGTTGTCACACAAAGGCTTTCACAATTCATCTCACTCTCAGAGACATTTTCTGTTACTCTTTGTCCACTCGTCTCTGAATTTCTCCTTGTTTCTTTCTGTCGCTCTTGCACTGTCTCCCTCTGCCATTCCCTCCGTCTCCCTACCTCACATATTCAATGTCTGTCTCTGCCTCTCTCTCCCCCCTCCCCTTTCTTTGCCTCTTTCACTGTCTTGCTTTTACCCTGTCTTGCTCCGTCCCTTTCATTGCCTCCATCTCACTGTCTCACTATCTTCCTCTCGTGATCTTTATGTCTGTCCCTTTGCCAGTGGATAAGAACATTACTCAGAATGGTATTGTTCTTTACTGTAATTGATGGTGTGTGCTGAGTCAGCTGACCTCAGAAAGTTACAGAGTAGAAAGGATGGTGAATTTGGCCTCAGTGCATTAGGTGAAAGATTGGGAGAATCCTTCAAGAACTCTACTGCTTGAGTTTCAGTAATCTCTATTCAGTGCATGGGATTGGCTAATGGGATTCAGGCTTTCTGTGATACCTGCTATAGCTGGATAGTGTATCACCATTTAATGTGCAAAGACAGGAGGGCATTGAGATCTGAGAAGAGCACAGTTCAGTGAAAGGATGTTGTGGTATGAAATCTGTTTGTTCACTGACAGCTGATTTCAATGATTAAACACAGATCTTCTGTCTATTATTATGCATAATTTGATTAATTGAAACACAGATGATTTATTGGTGGTGGATTATAGGTGAAATGCATCACAGGTGATTTGATGGTGGGAAGAAAAAAGCGTGTTTGTGATTTGCTCACAGGATCTGGGAGATGATGAAAAGGTGCATTTATGTCCCATCCCTGGACGGTCTGAGGCTCTTAAGAGTTAACCACACAATATGTGGGTTTGTGCCATATTGGTTGAGGTGGGCAGTAGCAAACCATTTGAGTTTTATATAAAGTGAGAGCTTCAGAGTCACATTGTTGGTATCTGTGCACAAATGGTCAGATTATCAAATGTGATGTGCAGTTTTTTCTGGTGAGATTTAGACATGGTTTCTCTGGTAGCCCTTCCAGTGTCAAAACCAGTAGATCACCATATTCAAGGTTGTGTATGCTATGTGTGCTTGAAATGGTCAAGGAGCCCATGTCAATGGTTAGTGTTTGCCTATCTAAAATTACATGTTTTTTATTGATGCCTGTAACTTACTTTTGTTTCATTGTATGACAGGCAGTATTTTAAAAGATGAGCATCATGGAATGGTGCATTACCACTTAACCAGCCAACTCTTGTCATGGCCTCAGGTAGGTTTCTTTGTTTGACTGGGACCCTGTGAGGAAGGATTTATGACACTCATTGTACCGGAAGCTTGCGGAGAAGGACAAGCGAGGCCATTCCACCCCACTGAACAAGCGGAGGCCGTTCTGCCCCTCTGAACAAGTGGACGCCGTTCTGCCCCTCCGATCAAGCTGAAGCCATTCTGCCCCTCTGAACAAGGGGGGGCCATTCTGTCCCTCTGAACAAGAGGGGGCCATTCTGCCACACCCCGCCACCCCAAACAAGAGGGGGCCGTTTGATCCCTCTGAACAAGAGGGAGCAATTTAACCTCCATCTGTTACATAGGAACAGGAGAAATTATACTTCTGTCAGGCCTATGATGGCACTCAGTCAATCGTTCCAGCATCCAGAGCTCTTTGGGGGAGAATGGTCCAAGTTTTTACAATCCTTTGTTTGAAGATATATTTCCTGACACCACCCCTGAAGAGTATGGTTTTAATTTGGAGGTTGTGCTTTCTTCCATCCTACGCTATCAATGTTTTGAATAAATTTAGAGACATCTCAATCAGATAATTTCTTAATCTTCCATAAATATGGAAGTATAAGCCTAATCTATCCTGTCTATTATTATGCATAATTTGATTAATTGAAACACAGATGATTTATTGGTGGTGGATTATAGGTGAAATGTATCACAAGTGATTTGATGATGGGAAGAAAAAGGCGTGTTTGTGATTTGTTCACAGGATCTGGGAGATAATGAAAAGGTGCATTTATGTCCCATCCCTGGACGGTCTGAGGCTCTTAAGAGTTAACCACACAATATGTGGGTTTGTGCCATATTGGTTGAGGTGGGCAGTAGCCCATCTATTTTAAGGTCCTGTAACATTGTGGTGAATCTGTACTGCATTCCTTCCAAGTCCAAATATCCTTTCCAATTTGCATTGCCCAGAATGAAGCCAGTTACTCCAGACTGAGTCTGTCAAAGCTTCTGCACATCAGAAGCTTCATTTCTTCGCTGTAAATCCAGTGATCTTGAGCTAAAGGCTGTTTTCCATCAGTCTTTTTGATAACTTTATGCACATGCTTCAGAAAGAACCATCCCAGGGTTAATTGGGGAACCCTGTGTTTTAGGTAGCTCTGCACTGAAACCATGTGCACCAGGGAGGAACTAGAACCCCCAGGATGGGGGCACCATGTGGATAGATGACAGTGGCATCTTGTGACCTTCCATTTAGTTTCCGGTTTAGTTTGATCATGGCAAGGAATCATTAACCCAAAAGAGCGTCATGGAATCCCAGCCTGTAATGCCGATGAGGATTGCCACATAATTGTGGATGTCTTGAGCAGTCTGGAACACCATTTGTGGTAAACACCCCCACCTTAGCACAATTTAGTATTTGACTATGGAATGGAAGTAAAAGAGCCACTGAGGAGCAGGAGGTCCTACAAAGTGTGATTTACCCCAGGGAGGGGAATTCTGCACAGTGTGATTTACCCTGGAGGAATGGGGGAGTCCACGCAGTGTGATTTACCCTGTGGGAGGGCAGAGTCCACACAGTGTGATACTCCGGGCCTCTGCACCTCACTAGGGATCACTCTGGCATTAGGTTTTCTTGATGTGTACATGGACATCTAAATTACTCCAAAAATTTAGTTCCTCATCAATAAGAACTATTCTGACTTGTCTTTGTGAGATTCAAAGAGGGAGTTCTATATTTCCCCTCTCTGAACTCCATTTGCCAGAAATTTGGTCATATACTTAATCTGTCCATGTCACGAATGTTCTCTGCCCACCTACTCAATTTCCTGTACTGTGGAGGACAGTATTTAAAGAAATTGAGCAAGTGTTTGTACATGTAGAATTGCCCCCAAAATTAATAGACATGCTATATTCAGATGGGGAAGGTGGCCAGGCTGAGAACGTGGAGGCACTGTTGATTTAAATAAAATGCTGCCACAACCAATGGTTAGTCTGGAAGAGAGGGAGCCAAGGACCATTATCAGGGCATGGAGGGGCCAGGATCCTGGAAGGCCGAAGACTTCTTTAACAGACCCAGAGACAACTAATATTATATCCCATCATTGTGTTCATCGTTAACATAGAACATAGAACACTACAGCGCAGTACGGGCCCTTCGGCCCACGATGTTATGCCGAACTTTTACCCGAAACCTAAGGTCTATCTAACCTCCACCGCTACCTTATACTATCATCCATATGCCTATCTAATAGCCGCTTAAATGCCCCTAATGAGGCCAACTCCACTACCTTCTCCGGCAATGCATTCCACGCCCCTACCACTCTCTGAGTAAAGAACCTATCTCTGATGTCTCCCCGATATCTACCTCCTTTCACTTTAAAACTATGTCCCCTCGTAAAAGCTACCTCCACCCTAGGAAAAAGTCTCTGGCTGTCTACTCTATCTATACCTCTGATCATTTTGTACACATTTTGTAACTGAGTTATTAATCCATTGACAGTACTCATTGTTAACCGAAGTTACTAACGTATTGATAGTACTCATTGCTGACATTAACCCATGAATAGTATTCACTTTTAACTCATGTAACTAACCTATCAATAATTCACTTGTCGCTTGCTGAGATTACTCTTTTGTTCACTGTCAACTGATATTACTAGTAGTTCGTGTTTGTTATTATCATGCTTGCTTGTAAATGGAAAATTACTTCCATTTTCCTCCCCTTGTTTGCAGATATTTGGCACACTAGAAAGGGCCAAGGAGAAATACAATATCAAGGATTATTCAGTCAACCAGATCTCCCTTGAGCAAGTGTTCCTCAGCTTTGCTCGTTTCCAGCTGCGTACAGAAGAAAGATCAGATTAGCACCAATCAAACTGAGTTTCTGTTTCAACCATGAACTTACAGGTGCAGGAGCTACATACCTAGGAAATTCTATCTGGGTGGGTGAAATGATGCATTAGAAATAAAAAGCTAGAGTGAAGTTAACACTAAACCTGAGAGGTCCAGACTGCTGGAGTTAGGTTGGTTCAGAAACCTGTTGGAATCAAGGGCTTCAATTCTCCAATTGTAACCGAGCAGAACAATTCACTCAGGATAAGAAATGCTGCATTGTCTTGGAAATTGGCCTCTCGTGCAGTACCTTATTTTTGTTATGTTAGTAGGATTATATTAGACTGGGAATACACGCATTTGCCGAATCATCTTGTTCCAAGACAAAAATAAAAATTATGAAGTGATCAGAGCAAACGTGGCCATCAAAATGAATCACGTGACCTTGCCTGTGTGTCCCACATGCCCATTAAAACCTGCTCTTCCTAATTCCTTCCTGGGGATCAAGGTTCCTCTTGTAAAACTGGGTCCCTCTTAATTCAGGGTTGAATTCTCATCCTTCCTCAGCAACAGCACGATTGACTCATACTAGTTGATAGTTTTTTACTATTGTGATCTAGTGCTAGTTGTGATTTGTTACTCGTAATAACCATGCTGAAATTGTGGATCATTACAAATAGTGACACAAACAAAAGCACAATACTGAAGAAGCTAGAAATGTGAAATTAAAAACAGAAAATGCTGGAACTACTGGCAAGTCAGGCAACATATGTGGAGAGAAAGACAGAGTTAAACATCTCAAATTGATGGCTTCCTATCAGAAATGTAAAAAAGTTAGAAATGTGTTACAGGCATTAAGCTAGTACAGAGGCAGGTTAATGGGAGAGGAGAAAAAACAAAAGGAATGTTTGTGATAATTTGGAAGGCAGGAACAATTCAGTGACAATAGGGAAAATGGTGCAAGGCAGAAGAGATGATAGAGAGACTGGTAAAGAGAGACTAGAGGAGAAGTAAGCAAGAATATTGCAATTAACCCATGTACTGATTCTTGCAATAACTCTGGTGCTGGTGGAGATTTCATGCTTGTCATATTAATCTTAATAGTAATAGTGATTTGGTACTAGTAAAGATCCCTGATGCTAGTGGAGATTTGTCATTATTATGATCATGGTGTAAGCACTGTTTCTTACTACGAGTAACAGAGATCACAGACTCACTGCAACCTTCCCTACAAATGAACCAAATATCCAAATAGATTAAACATAATAGTTCCTTTCTGCAATGGCTATAAATAGCATATAGTGACAGACTAGCCTTCTGTGCTGTAATTATTCGGCCCATTGTGTCAGTGCCGACTCTCTGCAAGAGCATCTCACCAGTCCTGCTCCCTGCTGTTTTTCTATAGCTATGTACGTACATAATTTCCAATCGCCCTTGAAAGCCACGATTGAATGTGGCTCTACCACACTCTAAGGTGTACAGTCCAGATCCTAACTACTTGCTATGTAAAATGGTTTTCTCCTTGTGTTCCCTTTGCTTCTTTTGGCAACCACCTTAAATTAGTGTCGTCTGGTTCTCAATCCTTCCATCAACTTCCATAAAGTGAACCTTTATAAAGGCTCACTTTATAAATTGGTTATTGATAACTAAACTCAGCCTAGCACGAGCTAAATTATTTGCTGATAATTCAGTGAAATCTTTGCTGTTCACTAGAACGTTCAAACCTGGAGACTGAGTAGTCTCAGTTTATATCTACAGAGCAGCAAGATGAGGAAAGGTAGAATTCTACAGGTAAGTGAGTTTTTATGAATGAAAACTCCTCCTTTCTAACCTCATTGTTGTTAGGAACTTGAAACAATGTGTGAAATGGATCAAACAGGACACTTGTACATCTTTGGTTGGAATGAAACCATGGATTTAAAAAACAACTTTCAATTCAAGCAACATCTTTCTTTGGCTAATAAGATCTGCTGCCCTTGGACTGTATATCATGTTGTTTTGAGGGCTGTGCTGTGTAGTCTAAGGTACCAATCAGCTAGCAAATCTGATCTGCTCTGGGAGATACTTGAAAAATTTTAAGTGCAATATTAACTCAGTGAAGACAATGTACTTATTGAGTATGCCTGCAGATTCCAGTTACCTGAAAATGAGCACTATTGCACCACAGCACTTGTCAAGGTTATTTCTATTTAATTTTATGCATTATCCCATCCAGTCCCCATCTTCTGAAATAAATTTGTATTATATATGTTAAATGGAGATACTCAAATTATGTGAAGTATACCAGTGGGATTGATGGATGGGACAATAGTGAGATAAACTTTTTGAAGCTGAGTTCTGGCCCAAGTGATAGTAAATGATTAATACTGACATATCTTAAAGTTTCACTGTTTATTGTGTATAGTCTGAACTCTGCTCTTGGGTAGAATGGGCTGCATAAAAGAGAGTCTCAAAGCATCTTGTACAGGGCTGGAAGTTTCAGATTTCTGCCTGTTTTGGTATGATTCTGAAGTTTCTACTTTTTAAACACATCAGAGGCCGTTATCTAAAGGTCTGCTGCCAAATTGTTTCAAAAAATCCAAAATTGACGACAGCTCATTCTCATGACCCAGTATCCCAGGCTAGATCCTCAACATCTCCCTCCCCAACAATGAAAAATCAGCCCCTTTTGTTCAGCTATGAGTCAGACAGAAGTGAAACACCCCTCAAATCACCCTACTTGGTTCAAAAACCTTAGGACTTGAGGCTCAGATACTAAGTGTTCCAAACATTAATTAACCAAAATTGGAAATAGATCTCAGAATTAGTTGTAAGCAATGCTGTGCAGTCATGTTTCAATGTACGAATCACAAAGTAATTATGTAATCAGGACTTTTTAAATATGTTTTCTAATCAATTCATTCAGAGATGTTATCACACACCTCTGGAGCAGGTGGGATGCAAACTTGGGCCTCCTGACTCAGGAATAGAGACATTACCACTGTGTCACAAGAGACACCTTCAGCACTGTTTTCAAGTAATCATTATGACGGTGTTCACCTGTGCCTTTCTGACAGTTATGGTGCTAACAACTGTCACTTGGTGTGACACTGACTTAGTTTCCTTCATACTGTTCTATACCCAATGAATGTCAACAATTACTACAAAACTGTCACTTGCTGTTTGCTGTATAATCCTGGATTATGAGATTTTTTTATTAAAATCAGCACTTTAACAATTTTTAAATCCTTGTTTTAATGTATTTTTTGTGTTGTAGATCCGAAGCTGCAGTTTGTTAAAAACAGCATTGTGATTATCTCTAACTAGAATTGCAATAAAGATTTTCACACCTTTAATATCTCTTTTTAAATGTCACTTGGTCTTGCTGTAGTTAGGATGGCTGTTGATTCATATCCCACTCCAGAAGCTTGAAACAAACATCTCAGCTGACATTCCAGTGCCACACAGAGGTGCATTGTCAGAGGTACTGTTTCACAGATGAGATGTGAACATGAGTGTCATTTGTCCTCTTAAACAAATGTAAAAAATTTTCATGACAACATGAATTTGCTATTGTATATACCTCATTTCAGCTGTCAAAAACATTTCGAAAGTATATGAAGCAGTGAAGCAATTTGGAACATGCTAAGAAATATCATACTCCTGACTACTGACACTGCCTGCATGCATTCACCTATCACCATCCCACCTACTTTCCCCAGCTCCACCCCTCCTCTCTATTTATTTCTGAGCTCCCCCTCCCCATTTCTGAAGAAGGGTCCCGACCTGAAATGTCAGCTTTCCTGTTCCTCTGATGCTGCCTGGCCGGCTGTGTTCCTCCAGCTCCACACTTTGTTATCTCATACTCCTGACTTGTGCCTTGTAGATAGTGGATAGGCTTTAGGGAGTTAGGAGGTGTATTGCAGGTTTCCGAACCTCTGACCTGCTCTTGTAGCGACAGTTTTTGTATAGCTAGTCCAGATCATTTCTTGCCAGTGGTAACGTAGATCAGGAGCTGAGGAGCCATGGTGGAACACAATCTGAGCCTCAGTGGGATTGTTGCTAAGCAAGTGCTGCTTAATGGCACTGTTGATGACACCATCCATCACTTAACTGATGATCAAGAATAGACAGATGGAGGCAGTAATTGGCCAGGTGGGATTTGTCCTGCTTTTTCTGTTAAAGTCATACCTGGCCAATTTTTCTCTCTGTCAGATAAGATGCCAGTGTTGTGGCTGTATTGGATATGTTTGGTTAGCAATGCAACAGGTTCTGAAGCACAAATTATTTCCAGAATGTTGTGAGAGCCCATAGTCTTTGCAGTAGGAATGCTGCCAGCTGTTTCTTGACATCAGGAAGAGTGAATTGTTTTGATTGAAGATCAGCATCTGGAATGGTGACAACATCTGAAGGAGGCCACAATGGTTCATACTTTCCACTTCCAGCTGAGGATGAGATAGTAGGAACTGCAGATGCTGGAGAATCTGAGACAACAAGGTGCAGGGCTGGATGAACACAGCAGGCCAAGCAGCATCATAGGAGCAGAGAGGCTGACGTTTCGGGCCTAGACCCTTCATCAGAAAAGAGGGAGGGGAAGGGGGTTTTGAAATAAATAGGGAGAGAGTGGGAGGCGGATAGAAGAGGGATAGAGGAGAGGATAGGTGGAGAGGAAACAAACAGGTCGAAGAGGCGGGGATGGAGCCAGTAAAGGTGAGTGTAGGTAGGGAGTTAGGAAGGGGATAGGTCAGTCCAGGGAGGACGGACAGGTCAAGGGGGCGGGATGAGGTTGGTCGGTAGGAGATGGAGGTGCGGCTTGAGGTGGGAGGAGGGGATAGGTGGGAGGAAGAACAGGTTAGGGAGGCAGGGACGAGTTGGACTGGTTTTGGGATGCGGTGGGGGGAGGGGAGATTTTGAAACTTGTGAAATCCACATTGATACCATTGGGCTGCAGGGTTCCCAAGCGGAATATGAGTTGCTGTTCCTGCAACCTTCGGGTGGCATCGTTGTGGCACTGCAGGAGGCCCAGGATGGACATGTCGTCTGAGGAATGGGAGGGGGAGTTGAAATGGTTCGCGACTGGGAGGTGCAGTTGTTTGTTGCGAACCGAGCGTAGGTGTTCTGCAAAGCGGTCCCCGAGTCTCCGCTTGGTTTCCCCGATGTAGAGGAAGCCACACCGGGTACAGCGGATGCAGTATACCACATTGGCAGATGTGCAGGTGAACATCTGCTTGATGTGGAAAGTCTTCTTGGGGCCTGGGATGGGGGTGAGGGAGGAGGTATGGGGGCAGGTGTAGCACTTCCTGCGGTTGCAGGGAAAAGTGCCGGGTGTGGTGG
>NC_063352.1:34980916-35012768 GCF_021869965.1 Rhincodon typus
TTTTTTCATCAGCTCTTCACCTTGTTGTCCCAGCTGAGGATTGTTGTTTTATATTTTGCACTGCTGTACATGTACTGCCAAGTTTTTGCCCTCATGCTTAATTTTTCTATATCTTTGTGCATTCTCTTTGTGTCATCCTCACCATTTGCTTTCCCACCTATTTTTGTGTCATCCACAAACATGACTCTAGCACATTCACTTTCCTCATCCAAGTCATTATTACATCTTGTAAATAATTGTGGCCCCAGCACTGATCTCATATGGTATTAGACAATAAGAAATTTGCCCTTTGAGCCTGTTCTGCTTGATTACATGTCCCACTAGGTACAAGTTACCATCCCTAAAATGCTCCTCTTATACCAACTCACTGTCTTCTACTCGTTGGCCAATCGTCTACCTTTGAGAACATGATGGGTTCTTACTGACTAACCCAATGTGTGACACCTAATCCAGTCTTTTTAGGAACAAAAACAGAAGTTCTGGGGAAACTCAGCAGGTCTGGGAGAATCTGTGAAGAAAATCAGAGTTAACGTTTCGGGTCCGGGACCCTTGCGGACCAAAAACTTCTGTTTTTGTTCCAGCCTTTCTAGGGCTTGTTTCCGGACGCTTACGTCTATTCATATTTTTCCTTAACATTCGAAGTGCAGAATCACGCAAAGGAGTGATCTACGAAAGCATCTCTAAACGCTAAATGTAAATGCTGTTATCCTCCAGTTTCACACTGCGTTGTCTCGAACTCACTACACCCACACAGCAGGAGTCGCCGTAACTAGTTACGGACCCAGAATACAGATCTGACACTTCTTTCATAATAGCAAAAAGGAGCGCCAGGATAAGCGATCACCAGCAGCTCCGAATAGCAAAAATTGTGCTTCCGAAATCTCTTGATATCGATTCCGCACGGACAAAGCCCATAGACCTCACCCATGTGCTATTCACAGCAGAAACCCTTTTACCCGATAAGCTGTCAAGCCCGCACCTGACTGACCGTACCACACTGCTCAGTGAGGGTGACAATTAGTCACCAGTATCTAGAAGACTCCTTGGGCTCTAGAAATGGAAATTCTACAGCAACTAAATCCCTGCGAAACTCTCCAATTCTTTCCGGTATTCAGAAATTTTGCACATAAAAATCCAAATAATATATGCAAATCCCGCAAAGCATTTTGGGAGACTGCTGTCCGCCGCAGGAGCATGCCTCGGTTCAGACAGACGGGGGAGCCATGAACTAAACTTTGTAGCAAGTGGCAGGGATGGCTTCATCTCAGAGGTACATATAGCACCCCATCAAACGTCATCTCAATCACTGAAACTATAAACAGACACGAGAGAGTGCGTGTGTGAGACAGACTGCCCGTGAGCTAGAGGGAATAAGAGATTATGTTGTATGTTTCCTCCATATCTCATGTTTAATGTAATGCCAAACCTTTCTGAATTTTGCTCATCAGCTCCTTGACTGAGGAAAAATATTGAAACAAAAACAAAGTTGCTGGAAAAGCTCAGCAGGTCTGGCAGCATCTGTGGAGGAGAAAACAGAGTTAACATTTTGGGTCCAGTGACCTTTCCTCAGAACTGATGGTGGCTGGGAAAACGTCAGTTTATATGCAGAAAATAGGGAGGCGGGTGGGGTAGGGAGTAAACGGTAGGATAGAGCCCAAAGAGAAAGAAAGACAGTTGGACAGACAAAGGAGTTGCTAACAATCAGGCTGGGAGGGTGAATAGTTGTTAATGGGTACTGTTAGTGACTAACAACAGGGGGTGTGTAGTGGCAGGCTATGTGGTAACAAGGCCTGGTGGGTGGGGTGGGGGGCTGGGACATGCGAGAGTTTAGGCCCTAAAATTATTGAACTCAATATTGAGTCCGGAGGGCTGTAGGGTCCCTAAGCGGAAAATGAGGTGTTCCTCCAGCTTGCGCTGGGCTTCACTGGAACACTGTAGCAAGCCGGAGACAGAGATGTTGGCCAGGGAGCAAGGTGGTGTATTGAAGTGGCATATTGAAAAATATTGAAATATGGTTCCTCGTAAAAAGGTAGACAACCTGGGGCTGAGGATCAGAGGAGCAGAGATATTATCCAAATGTACTTAGTGTTAAAAAAATTTGAAGGATCCCATGTATGGTAAAACAAAAACGGGGCAATTGGGAGCAACACTCCCATTCCATTGCAGGTAAGTACCTGGTCATGAAACATGAAGAATTCATGATATCGCTGTACACAACATAGATCTGGTATTGTGTGCTGATCATAAAATCATAACATGTTAAGAAGCAGGCGTAGGGCATTCAGCCCCTCAAGCCTGTTTCGCCATTCAAGAGATCATGGCTTATGTGATCATGGGTCTAATTTCATTTTACACCCTGCTCTCCATGATATTAACTGCTTTGTTGATGAAAGATCTAACTCATCCTTGGGCATTCAAATAACCCAGTCACCACTGCTTATTAGGTAACAGGCCCAAGATTAACAGCACTCAAAGAGGACAAACCGTAAGACCTGCAGATGCTGTAAATCAGGAACAAAATCAGAAGCTGAGGTTCTGAGGATGGGTCTCCAGACCCGAAATGTTAACTGTAATTTTTCTTCACAGGTGTTGCCAGACCTGCTGAGCTTTTCCAGGAACTTCTGTTTTTGCACTCAAAGAGGAGATTTCAAATGGGAAATCCCTCAGCTTTACACACAGGGGAAAGTATCCTCTCAGCACCTATCTAGCTCCTGGTAGTTAGCGAGCCATCACCCAATTACTTGGAGATCAACAACATTCAATATCCATAGAGACATGATACACAAATGTCGAAGAGAGGAAGATACATACTCATTGTCACCTATATCTTGATGATCATCTTTGCATGTAACTATACGTATAGATCCCTATTACATAAACATTGCAGGTCAGTGGATGCTTATGTTCAGTCTGTTGTCGGTGTTCCAAGGGATGGGTTTGGTCATATTTCCACAGAACATTTCAGTCAGTTGGCCTATGCTACACCACCTGTCCTTTGTAGAAAGATTTATGCAGAAAAACACATTGTTTGACATGTCCATCCTATCTGCAAGTAGCATCCATGAGGCCTTGTGGGAAAAGGGGATGGTGGAGCCTGTTGCATGGCTCTCTGAGCAAATTGTTAGTCATTCACCAGAAGGCCCCATCACCAAAACTTTCAAAAGAGCAATAAAACTTCATTCTCTTAGTTTTCTTTTGCACACCCAGATGCTCAGCCCTTTCCCATATTGACCCTTAAGATATCATTGAGCTTCTTCTGGGATGTGCTGCTGCAGAGAAAGTCTGGAGAGTGATAATGATTTTTGTCGGCATTCATCCTAAGTGGTTGTCACTCTATATGGCAGTGTTTCCTGAGCTTTCTCTTGGTGTGATCCTTTTCTCAAGCTTGGGTAGGCTAGAAGAGTTGCTGAGTGTTGAAAGAGGGAGTTTTCTGTTGTTGAGCACAGTAGGGGAGGACTTCTGTTGGAGAAGCAAGAATGAAAGGAGTAGAGCATTCCCCCTTCATCTCTTCCTCTATCTGCCCCTCCTTCTCCAACACATTCACATTCCACTTCTGTTCACATCCCACAACTTTCCTTCAGTTCACCTTAGCCCCACTCCATCGCCCTTGTGCGACAGCTATAAGATACACAGAATGAACACTAACCTTTTCACACAAGCTCTCGTATAGCAGGAATCAGATTTCATGGAATAGTCAATTAGGCAACTCCCTCCAGAACCAAAAGAAGGGTCCCAACCCAAAACATCAACTTTCCTGTTCCTATGATGCTGCCTGGCATGCTGTGTTCCTCCAGCTCCACACCGTGTTGTCTCTGATTCCAGCATCTGCAGTTCTTGCTATCTCTGAGCATTTTAAAAGGGCCTTGGGGCTGACAAGAATCAATTTGAGCTTCAAGGCAATTATTTCTGCTTTAGAGGTTATGACCCCAAAATTTCATCACAACCATCAGTTTGAAAAACCCTGTTCTAGGCTGCTTCTAGGGATTGTTGCTGAAGTATTATCAACTGTTGGTGGAGGACTGTCAACTTAGTGAAAGTGTTCTTTGGTCTGACTGAAATTTGCTGGTTTTCCATCACAAAGAGCTGCCAATGACCAAGTGTTGCGGACTGGTACATGCCAAGTTCCAAGATGATGTGCTGAGGTACATAGTAACGCTTGGGCAGCAGGTGTGAAGGCTCATATTATAGTACAAGAAGACTTAGTAACTGAGTACAGCAAATTTTGTTCCAACCAGCAGCTTAATGAACCTGCACTCTCAATAAACCAAAAAATTATATATCTCAAATACTGGAAGTTTACTGTATTATCACAATCTCCACAATGTCCAAGTCGTCAGTTGAGAGTGCAAAAAGGCTCTGTGCCAATAAGTTTTATTGAAGGTAAACTTGTATTATTGAGTGATTTATGCTGTAAATAAATTAGAACAGTGATGCGTATACCCTCTGCATTACGTTTCTATTACTTAGTGTGTTTTTACATTGATTTATATGGACTTCTTGATCAGCTGGAATACTTGATCAACCAGCACACGGCTGGTCCCATAGGTGCTGGTTAATAAAATGTTTGCTGTACGTTTCTTTGTGCTTTATGTTTGATATGAAATCAATATTGTAAGGCTGTATTTATTATGAGGTACTTCAAAAGAACCAAATACAGTATTGAAATAAACAGAATTGGTTTGAACCTTATGTAATGTCTAATTTGAACTGTTATAAAATGAAACAGAATTTTATAAATTTTTTAAGGAGGAAAAGGTATTTGGGATACTTTCCTATTTCAGAGAAGGCATAAAAACAGAAAGGTGATACTGGAACACTAGAAAATATTTGGCAAGCCAATGTTGGAGTGCATATAGTTCTGCTCATCGCATTACAGGGAGGATTGATTGCATTAGATAGGGTACAGAGGAGATTGAAGAGGATGTTGCCAAGAATAGAAATATGAGGAAAGGTAGGCTAGGTTTTTTTTTGGAACAGTGGAGCCGAAGGGGAGATTTGAAATGTATGAAATTACAAGGGACTTAGAAAGAGTGGATAGACAGAATATATTTCCCTAAGTCATACATTTAAAAATAATGGGTAGAAGCATTAGACAAGAGTTGACAATAATTGTTCTCACCCAGAGGTGGCTAGGGGTCAGGAAACCACTACCTGTAAGGGTGGCAAATGTAGAAAGCCTCATAACATGTAAGACATGCTTGTTTAGGTACTTGAAATAGTCTAGCCTACAGGCTTGGATTGTGAGATTATGTTGGATGTTCTCCCATAAAAACCATGGATGTTCTTCTGTGCTGCAAATTTCTATAATTCTACTTTGAATCAGTCTACTACATACACGTATAAATTCCAAACACTCATTCTCTTTAATCAAGTTCGAGTTGGATTAACTCAATATATTTCCATATGAAACAGAAGCTTCAAATGAATGTCAGGAAAAAATAGATGATGTAAGCATGTTCCAGTTAATACAGCTTTTGGATACACACCAGCAATCTGTGATTATATTCATGTCATGCCTCAGTTGTCACAGACACACAGAGACTCTGGTTTATTCTTTGGACAAGTGTTTTCTATACAGTATAGGACATGTACTCTCATCAGTCCAGACCCTGCTCCTTATGAGGTTACAGTTCATCAGCCAAAGGCCTGAGCTCTATAATGGGTCACAGTTCATTAGCCCAGGACTTGATCTTCATATGTTCCTATTCAGATATTGGTCTCTGCTGCATGTTAAATTATAGCCTTCCAATTCCCCTGTGGATAAGTGAACTATGGTTTCATGTTACTGAGCACTGCTGGCCAAATAGTTTGAGTTTTCAGCACATATTCCACATCACCACTGCAACTTTTGATTAAAACATTTTCAGTTTCATGGAGGCTATGAAGAAAGGACCTGTGTCTAAACTGGCTACCATAATGCTGGAGTAATCAGTTTTCAGAGGATCATCGTGCACTTGTTTAGCTGGACAGATGTTGAAGGGAAATAACATTGAAATGAGTCACCAAAGAGTGACATAATGGGCAAACAAGCATCACCTCCAGGATCCAGTCAACAAGAGAGGCATATCTCATCAGGAAGGTGATTGGCTGCTCAATGCTGAGCCCAAACATCTCCTTATCTCACGACTGCTTCAAAAGAACTGCTCAGGTTCTGCACATCACTAGGGCCTGTACAGGGCTGGGCTGTTTGTCGTTCCCACTCTTCATCCCCGAGTCAGCCTGGGTCTTGTAGAGGCCTGAGGCCTAGAAACTAACAGAGAAAGGCTGCTTTTCTTCGGGTGGCACTTTCACCCTCCGTCCAGTTAGCTAATACTGGATTCCACGAATCCTTCAGACATTTGACAGTGCCGAGTCTAAAGAAGAAAAACCAAAAAAAAATTAGCAATAAAATCAGCAAAGAACATTTTAAATAAAAGGAAGTGTAGCTTGAACAGAATATATCACCAGAATGTGTTCACAGTCACCTACACCTTTGTTCACTCACCACAGCCCATCATCTCTGAGAAAATCTAAAGTAGGTGCAGTGGGGGATTACTGCATGAATGTGGACTGCCAGAAAGAGAGCAGAGCCTTAAACACAGAGCAGAAGCAGAAAGACAGCAGATCTACATACTGGACTGTACCATACAAAGCAGACAACACTAGTGCTGTGATAGGTATCTCAATGTGTCTTCACCTACCCATGTCAGATATCAGCATTGTGTCTCCACTCTGGGTTCCTTTTGTCTGAATTTATCAGGTTTTCCAGATTCTGTTCAACTATTTGTATAGTTTTACCTAGAAACAGAAACTCTCAGTAAATGTAGCTTCAGTTAAAACACATTCAGCATCACTCCCAGCTAAGGTGGGGAGGGATTCAGTCCCAGTTAGGGTCCAGCCCACAATACAGGACGAAACCAGTGAGTTACAACATGCTTTTTGGATGTTTGGCATATTTCACTTTAGATAAAGTGGAGTCATGGACTGCACTGTTCTGACCACATACCCGAAGAAATGAACAAGTAGACAACTCCAACACAGTAAAGCTGGACAGGTTGGTGACATGGGAATTCAGTGTGTGTGCGCGTGCGTGTGTGTGTAGCACATCTCTTGACAGGCAATTACTATCTTCTGACAGTGAAGGAGATGTGTTCTTCCACATATTTTCAGACAGCCAGCAGTTTGTGTAAAAAAACTGCAACAGACTCAGCAGATTTACTCATAACTTTGCTCACCCATTTCTCCTGTACATTCTTTAAGAGTAGCACTCAGTTCCGATATACTCAGGGATCCTAGAACAGATTTCCAGTTAGCAAGGCCTTTTGGAAAGAGAAAAGAACCAAGGTTAGCAACATCAACAGCTTTGGTCAGGTCATAGAATTCAGCAGTGACCAACTGGCAGGCTTAAAAAGTAGATAAATCTCCAGGGCTGGATGAATTGTATCCCAAGTTGTTGAGTGAGGTAAGGGAAGAAATAGCAGGGCGCTTGCAAAAATTTTAAATTCCTCTTTGGCCACAGGAGAGGTCCTGTAGGACTGGAGCACAGCCAAATAGGGTACTGCTATTCAAGGAGGGAGCAAGGGATAAACTAGTAAACTACAGGCCAGTCAATCTAACCTTGGTGTTGGGGAAACTATTGGAAACAATTCTGAGGGCAGAATTAATTTGCAATTAAAGGAGGCAAGGATTAATCAAGAACAGTCAGCATGGTTTTGTTAAGAGCTGGTCAGTTTTTCAAAGAGGTATCTGGGTATTTAGATGAGAGCAATGCATTGACATAGTCCACTTAGACTTCTGCAAGGCAATGTCCCGCATGGAGATTGATAGTGAAGTTAAGAACCCACAAGATCCAAGGAAATTTGGCAAATTGGATCCTTAATTGGCTGCATGGCAGGAAGCAGAGGGTGATGGTTGAGGGGAGTTTTTCTGACTGGAAGTCTGTCTGCAGTGGGGTCCCACAATGGTCAGATTTTGTGCCCTTGCCAGTTGTGGTTTATATAAATGATTTAAACTTGAATGTAGGAGGATTGATCAGTACGTTCACAAAGGATACAAAAAAACTGGTAGAGTGGTAAAAAAGTGAGAAGGATATCCTTGGGTTACAAGAGGATACAGACAGATTGATCAGTGGCAAATGAAATTCGATTCCTGTTGTGCGAAATATGCACTTTGCCAGGACAAACAAGGCAAAGGAATACATGATGGACATTAGGGCACTGAGAAACACCGAGGATTGGTGGGACACTGGTGTGCATGTACAATGGTCCCATAAGGTATTAGGACAGGAAGATAAATAGTTAAGGAGGCATAGAGTTTAAGAACAGGGAGGTTATGCTGCAATTATGGAAAATGTTGGTTAGGCTGCAGCTAGAGTATTGCATGCAATTCTGGAATCCACATTATAGGAGGGAGGTGATTATAGTGTCATACAACACGGAAACAGACCCTTCGGTCCAACTTGTCAATGCCGATCAGGTTTCCTAAACTGAGCTAGTCCTATTTGCTTGCATTCAGCCCATATCCCTCTAAACCCTTCCTATACATGTACCTATCCAAATGTCTTTTAAAAACTCTAACTGTACCTGCCACAACCACCTCTTTGTGAACCCATTCCATATATGTGTAAAAAAGTTGCCCCCCAGGTCCCTTTTAAATCTTTCCTCTCTCACCTTAAACCTATGCCCTCTAGTTTTGGAGTCCCCTACCCTGGGGAAAAGACATTGGTTATTCACCCTATCTATGCCCCTCATAAACGTAATAAACCTCAAATAAAGTCACCCCTCAGCTTTTTATGTTTCAGAGAAAAAAAAAGTCCCTGCCCATCCAGCCTCTCCTAATAACTCAAACATTGCAGCCTCAGTAACATTCTTAATCATTTTTTTGCATCCTTCCTAGTTCAATAATATTCTTCCTAATATCATGGCAACCAGAACTATATGCAGTAAACCAAATTTGGACTTCCAATGTCTTGTACAGCTATAATATGACATCCCAACTTGTATTCAAAGCTCTGACAGATGAAGACAAGCCGGCCAAATGCCTTCTTCTCCAGCCTGACAACCTGTAACATCACTTTCAAGGAACTATGTACCTGCACCCCTTGGTGTATCTGTTCAACAACACTCCCCTGGGCCCTACAATTAACAGTTTAAAAAGTCCGACCCTGGTTTATCTTATCAAGATGCAACAACTCGCATTTATCTGCATTAAAAATCCACCTGCCATTCCTCGGCCTACTGGCTCATTTGATCAAGATCCCATTGTACTCTTAGATAACCTTCTTCGCTGACCACTATACCACCAATTTTGGTGCCATCTGCAATCTTACTAACCATGCCTCCTATATTCTCATCCAAATTGATTATATAAAATGATGAACAACAGTGGAACCAGCAACGATCCTTGCGACACACTGCTAATCACAAGCCTCCAGTATGAACAACAAGCCTCTACCACCACCCTCTGTCTCCCACCATAAAGCCAATTTTCTATCCAACTGTCTTGCTCTCCATGGATCCCATGTGATCTAATCTTACCAACCAGTCTATCATGCAGTACCATGTCGAGGGCCTTGCTAAATGTCTTCTGCTCTGCTTTCATCTATCTACTTCATCACTTCAAAAAAACTCACATTTTTCAGACATGATTTTCCATGCACAAAGCAATGCTGACTATCTCGAATCAGTCCTTGCCTTTCTAAATGCATGCAGATCTTGTCTCTCAGAATCCCCTCCAACAACTTATTACCACCGTTGTCAGGCTCACCACTCTGTAGTTCCCTGGCTTTTCCTTGCAGCTTTTCTTAAATAATGACACAACATCAGCCTTCCTTCAGTCTTCCAGCACCTCACCCGTGACTGTTGATAATATCTCAAACTACAAATATCTCAACTACAGGCCCTGCAATTTCTTGCCTAACTGCACACAATGTCTTAGGATACACTTATTCAGGTCCCAGGGATTTATCTAGCTTAATGCATTTTAAGACCTCCAGCAACTCCTCTTCCATAATGTGGACTATTTTCAAGACATCACAATTTATTTCGCCGAGTTCCCAGCTTCTACATCTTCCTCCACAGTAAATACTGATGATAAATATTCATTTAGGATCTCACCCATTTCCTGTGGTTCCACACATAGATGGCCTGGTTGATATTTAAGGGGGCCCTATTCTCTCCCTAGTTACTCTTTTGCCCTTAATATACTTGTAGAATTTCTTTGGGTTCTCCTTTAGCTGATGTGCCAAAGCAATCTCATGTCCTCTTTTTACTGTCCTGATTTCCCTCTTAAGTGTTATTCCCATACCCCCTTTTTGCCTCAAAGGATTCACTTGATTCCAGCTACCTATACCTGATATATGCCTCCTCCTTTCTCTTGACCAGAGCCTCAATATCTCTAGTCATCCAGCAGTGTTCCTTCCTCCTACTAGCCTTGCCCTTCAACTAACAGGAACATGCTGGCCCTGAACTCTCTACCTCCCTTTGAAAGCCTTACGCTTGCCAGATGCCCCTTTACCTCCAAACAGCCTCCCCCAATCAACTTTTGAAAGTTCCTGTCTAATACCATCAAAATTGGCCTTGCCCCAGTTTAGAACTTTAACTTGTGAACCAGACCTATCCTTTTCCACACTATAGTATTATGGTCACTGGTCCCAAAGTGTTCCTCCACTAACACCTCAGTCACATGCTGTGCCTTATTTCCCAAGAGGAGGTCAAGTTTTGCCCCTTCTCTAGTAGGCTCATCTACACGTTGATTGAGAAATCCTTTCTGAGCTCACTTCACAAATTCCTCCCATCCAAGCCCTTAACACTAAGGCAATCCCAGTCTATGTTTGGAAAGTTAAAATCCCCTATTATTACAATCCTATTATTCTTACAGCTATATGCGATCTTCCTACATATGTGCTCCTCAATTTCCCAATGATTATTGTGGGACGTATTGTACACTCCCATCAAAGTGATTACAGCCTTCTTATTTCTCAGTTCCATTCATTTAGCCTCACTGGACGATCCCTCAGAAATATCCTCTCCAAGTTCTACTGTGATATTTTCTCTAATCAAAAACACCACTCCCCCTCCTCTCTTGCCTCCTTTTTTTCCCTTTCTATAGCATTTGCACCCCAGAAAATGAAGTTGCCAGACCTATCCCTCACTCAGCCAGGTTTCTGTAAAAGCCATGATATCCCAGTCTCATGGACCTCATTGCTTTTTCTACCTAAGTTGTTGGTATCAATGTGTACAACAACGTCTGGCTGCTCACACTCCCATTTGGGAATTTGCTCCAACCGCTCTGAAACATCGTTGACATTGGCACCAGGGAAGCAATACACCAGTCTGGAGTTTCGCTCGCAGCCACTGAAATGCCTGTCTGTGCCCCTGATTAGAGAGTCCCCTATCACAATTACTGGAGAGGATCAGTTATGAAGAAAGATTGGACAGACTGGGATTGTTTTCCTTAGAGCAGAAGATATTGGGAGGGGACACAATTGACATGTATAAAATTATGAGGGGCATAGATAGGGTAGACAGGAAGAAAATAATTCCCCTTGATGTAGGGATCAATGACTCTGAAGCATGAATTCAAGATAAGGGGCAGAAGTTTAGAGGAAAAGCTTTTACATCCAGAGGGTTGTGGGAATCTGGAACTCACTGCCTGTAAAGGTGGTACAGGCAGAAGCCCTCATGACATTTAAGAAGTATTTAGCTGGGCATTTGCAATGCCAAGGCATACAATACTATGGGCCAATTGCTGGAAGATGCAGTTATAATAGCTAGATGGTTGTTTTTGACCAGCGCAGACATGATGGGCTCCATGGTAACTGTACAATCCTACCCGAACACTGAACAGCAAGTTGTATTTTGATTATCCAATGGACACTGAAGCACTTTTTTGGTACTGTCCTTCCCACATGCAAAACTACCAAAATACTGTCCCATGACCTCAGCCCTAGTCTCCTGACATGACAGCACAGTGCTATATTCCCACGGTACTACCTTTCTGATATTCAGTGTTCCCTCAGCACTAATCCCTCATCCCCTCAATAGTAATCCCATCCCCCCTCAAAACAATGCAGCACTACCTCAGTACTTATTGTAGTTTCTGTCTCTATTTGTAGTTAAATTTATAATGGGGCTTGAATTCATTACCATTAGACTCAAATGATTAAGTGTACTGAAGGGTTTTATTTAAACTCAATTTCTTATTTTCTCCCCTTCAAAACTTGGAAAACTAAATGATTGAAGGACAAGATCAGGGAGTGGTCAGGATCCTTCAATAACCAGCTGTAGATATCAGTCATTCAGGGTTCTCCAAGAGATGCAGGTTGATTCAGGCTTGTTAAATCGACCTATGGTTATTGCTGTCAGGGAGGGGGAAGGAGTGGAAGATGTAATCAGCTACGGTTATTACTCAATGCGGCCATACGAGGATAAAGGTGGAACTGAGTTATTATGGGTACAGTCTGCTGTCATTCACCACATGCATTTTCACACACAGGTTCCAGCACCCTTGACACTGTTCGCCAAGGAATCAGAGCCTTCAGTTTGCCTGATCCAATGAGATTGTACAGCAGCACATTAGTTACCATGGAAGTTGCTAGTGTAGTAATGGAGGTCAAAAACGCACCCCGTAAATGAACTATTACTAACCTTCCTTTGTGTTGCTTGGTTTTTTCCTTAGTTCTGCTTTCCTCCTCTGTCCTATTCCATCTTTAAATCGGGCTGATAGTTCACACTGGCAAGCCCTGACAAAGATGATAAAGTGATGAGATGAGTAACTGCTCCGCCACCTGAGATGATGCTTGCATGATTCAAGGATCAACACAAGACACTAAATAAGTCAAAACCAAGACATTCACCACACAGCAACAACTTTAGTTCATTCTCCCCAACTTCTTGTTGTCCAAGGACATTAATATTCAGCCTCTCCAGTCCACATCCAAACTATATTCAGACGGTTGCACACAGAGTTCATGGTACAGTCACTCCATTATACACATAGTCCATCACACATTCAGTCCATTACACAGATAGTTCATTAGGAATTCCATATCATTGATGACTCATAGCACTGACTCACTTGATTTGCTCAAGAGCAATTTCTAATTCTCGACAGACCCTCTGTGTATCTTCAATCTGTTTCTGTTGTTGCTTCCAGACAATTTTATCCTCCATTAAAAATCCTTCAACCACAGCTCTCAGCTCCTGCTCCTGTGACACTCGTCCTTTCAGCAATTCCACTTCCTCACACTTCTGATGAAAGAATCACAAAACATCCATGAGTTCGATCCAGAGGCTGAAATTAGACATGCTTCAGGCTACCCAGTGCTAGAGCCTTCATATATCAAAAATAATAGCAAAGGAGGTGAGCAGACTTCAGGTCTATCCCATCACTAACACAGTTTGGCCAGTGAATATTTTGGAAGAATTACCCTCTACAGCTGTGTTCATGTGCACACACTCCTGAATATTGAGCATTGTAGAGGGATCTTTACTGTCTTTAGCAATCTTTTCGGATGAGAGGATGACCCTGTGTCAGTGAACTAATAAACCAGAGAATAGTGGCAACTGGTGGTATTTAATTCAAATTCATTCACCTGGAATTGAAAACTAGTCTCAGTAATGGCAACTGTGACAATTATCATCAATTGTTGCAAAAAGAAACATTTGTTTCAGTAATGTTTTTTGGGGAAGGATGTCTGCCATCCTTACCTGGACTGCCCTCCAGGAATTTCCAGACCCACAGCAATGTTGTTGATTCTTAACTGTTCACTTAAATAGTCTAGCAATCCATTCAGTTCAAGACATTTAGGGGATGGGTGACAAATGCTGGACCTGCCAGCAATGCCCACATGCTTTCAAAGATTTTTTAAAAATCTAATCCCTGCTGTACCTAGCCTGGGAGTGTTTGACTACCCTGCGAAGAAATATTTAATCTATTCACAACCCTTCCCGTGCATATCCAGGAGAGTTGTTGGTACATTATAAAGAGAATTTTACCCAGTAAGAAACCTATCCTGTACCTGCCCTGATGGAACAGTGCAGAGTGAATTTTATTCTGCATCTAGCCAGCATTGTACTTGTCATGTCTACCCTGTGAGAATTTGATGGGAACAGATTTAATTTGTATTTAATGGGAACGAAGCTTTACTTTGCATTTAACCTGTAATGTACCTAGCCTAAGAAGAACAGTTTAGGAGGAAAGTTTTGCTTTTTATCTAACTTAAGCTGTTTTCACCCCAGGAAACCAATGCCTAATTAATTTCTTGCAAATACAGTTCAATTGCTTTCAGTCACATTGAATAAATTGCACCTTGTGAAGTTGAATGGCCATTTCCTGCATTTCTGTCTCCAGACGGTCAGCATAGACCTGTTCTAAGGTGTTACTCAGAGGCAGGGCGTTACTGTGCCAGCGGGCAATTGCAGCTGTCATCTTCCTCTTAGGTCCAAACAACCTGCAAAGACACCAGCATTAAAACACTCTGTGCTGAGCTTTGTCATTGACTTCATCCCACTTCCTGCTTGTTCAGTCTACACAACCCTGCCCCCTCAACTGTTGCCACTACACCAGTCCCTCCTTGTTCCCCTTTCTACCCCGTTACAACACAGCAGTTCTGTGTGCTGTACACACCTTGGCTCTACCTGTTCATGTGGCACCTACTCACGTAATGCCTACTTCTTTCAGATCAGCTTCTGTCAGAGTGAGGAATATTCGCAAATCCACGTCCTGCTCCTCGAGGATGTGCAGATACTTCAAGCAACCGATCTGTTCTAGAAACTCCGGCAAGTCCTGTAACCAGACGGAACATTGACAATACCACAGGAAAAAGAAATGTGCAACAGGAGAGGACATTGGAAAGGAACTTCCAACCTCCAGTGATTATTCCACAGTGATTAGGGAGGGAATGGCTGAGTTTTGATCCCTCATAGGTATCGTTGTGTTGATGATTGTTTTAAGTATCACTGCCATAACTGTACTCATGGCCATGGGAAAGATTCAGAGGACCTTGGTGTCAGAGGGACATGCTAAGAAGATCCCAAAATATGTGTCTGATTCTTAACACCCATAGACAGGTGTGATTATATGTTAACGTAATAGATAATTATAGAAGGTGCATTGCATGAGGATGAGACTATATGATGTTTCAACCTCACAACAGAACCAAGGATAACCACCTCCACCACTTGTTAATCTCCCCAAGGACCAGACCGTACCTTTGGTCCTTGGTATTCCACCACCACCTTATTCGGAATCTGTGTCTGTGAACCGGGAATTGTGTAAATGTCACTTCCTCCTGAGTGGGTGCTCTCTGTGCTCCGACTGTGACCTCTGCGAATCCTCTGCTTCCTGATACAAGATTTACTGGACTGATCTGAATCCTTAAAAAGAAAACACAAGAGTCTCATTTGCAAAGAATACAAGCAGCATAGCCATCAATATGCTGTTCAGAAACCCAATCCCACTATCCACACCCTGAAAACCTGATCCCAAAGCCCAGCACCCTGAACACCAATTCCCACTGCCCCTCAGTAACTCCAGAAGATAATTCTAAATTTATCTGCCTCGGAACACTATAAAACTGTACTCTTAACTATGTTAGTCCTCAAATAGAGTACACTCCATTCAGCCTGTATGTAAACCAGAAAGACTAATTGTGTCTCCAATCTCTTCACTAAATGCAACCCTCACTTGCTCTAATGCTCCACTTCACAATTCATTCAACCCTAAATTCTCCTGTGCAGCACCCCATTTTCCGTCTATTTGCTCCACACTCACTTGTGCTGGCCTCATCTACTCCATGCCCTCTGTTTGTCCTTGTGGCAGTTCCCACTGTTCCCCAACTACAACGCTGTTCTCTTGTTTCTGAGAGTCTCTTACACTCTGGACAAGTGCATTTATGAGCACTGTGGGAGCCTAACTGAGAAGGAAATGGCTCAGAGGGCTGCAAAGGACAGGATTTAAGCATAGATAGTAGGAACTGCAGATGCTGGAGAATCCGAGACAACAAGGTGCAGGGCTGGATGAACACAGCAGGCCAAGCAGCATCATAGGAGCAGAGAGGCTGTTCACTTATTGGAAATAACCTAAAACCTTCATAAATAGACAGTACCTTTGTGCACCCTCTCTCACCTCATTACTCTCCAGGGATCCCTCACGACTAACACCCAATGCCTTTGCCAGCCCTTCACTACTGCTGTCGCTGCTCTTGCGAGTGGTCACAGTGTCGGTGATACAGAAAGGATTTTCCTCTACAGAGGAGAAAAACTGTCAGTCATTGTCAAGAAAACTGAAAAATCTGAAATAAAAACAGAAAATTTTGGAAATGTTCAGCAGGTCAGGAAGCATCAAAGAAGAGAGATATAATTAACTTTTCAGGTCAATGACTATGATGAAGGGTCACAGACCTGAAATGTTAACATCTGCTTCTCTCTCTGCAAATGCTGTCTGGCATACTGAGAATTTTCAGCATTTTCTGAATGATGAAGTCACTTACTTTGCAGACAAGGGCAGAAGTAAAACCTACTACTAATGCACAGAGGAGACTCTGGGCAAGAAAGCGGAGGAAAACTAATTAATAGCTCAAGCAGGGATCTTGGTCAAAGATTTGTAGTCATAAGCTCCCTTTTGAGCTGTTATAGTCCTGTTCTATTAGGTCACAGAGTTCAGCCTTTGGAAGCAGGAAGGAAAGTGTAAAAGTATAACAGCATCTCACAAAGGCACATGCCTATGTTCTTTTGCACACACAAAACAGAGTCATGCTTACACTCACTGACATGCACACAATCAATCATTCTCACACACTCAACTCTCAATGATGGTCTAAATCACACACGTGCTTACGGTCACATGCCAATGATGATTTTTAGACATATTCATACTTCTGCTTGTTCTCATATAAATATCCAGCTGTAAGGCAGTAGCCCAGGTCCTCAGAAGCCGGTGAACAGTAAGAAGGAACAATTGGACTTACCTCTACTGCTGTTGCTCTCTACGTCCTGCTCGTTAATCGGAGAGGTGACATCACGGTTCCGGATATCCTCTTCATCTCCATCCTGGTTGTTCTTGAATGTGACATATCCTTGTGGTGGGAGAGATTCTGAAAAGACAGCAAATATGAAAACATAAGGAGAAGGAATTGAGAGAATGGGATAGGGGAAAATAAAATTTCCTGCTGTGGATCGAGTAACACAGGATTCTCATCTCAATAGTTGTTCTCAAACTTCGTCGGTTGACGAACTCCTTTTCAAATGAATTAGTAATCATGGACACCAGCCCACATAAATTAAGATACTGTACCTAGAATACAAGTGCCATTTATAAAGAATGTATTAATATGTTTTCAGGAAAGCAGGTATTTATCTGTAAGCATTAGTGAGATGGGTACACCTGCCTCCCACTAAACAGTCTATCTAGCCTTGACAGAAACCCAGGGGGGGCAGCAACATGGGGAGAAGAGCATGAAGAAAGCACTAAGGGAGCAGGGAGAATGAGGTTTTGAGAGGACTGCTGCCCAAGAAGAGCGTAGGACCACAGGAAGAACAGAAAAAGGCATCTAGCCTTTGCTAAATCACTTAGACTTGACCACGGTACTTTCATGTTATTTTGCAGGCCCATTGAAAACGCTCTATTGGCCCCAGTTTAAGAACTACTGCTTTAAAATACAATCTATTAACCCAAAACTCAAAAAGTTAAGAGGGTATCTTGACCTCTGTACCTCCCAAGCAAAAATCAGTCATAGCTTAGTGGATAGCACTCTCTCTCTCTCTCTCTCTCTCACCTCAGAGTCAGGAGGTTGAGTTCCAGTCTCACTCCAGAGACTTCAGTGTAAAATCTAAGTTAACACTTAAGATTCTTTGGTTGAAACATTAAAAGATTCCCCACAACCCACCATCTCACAATATAGTTCTCTCCCTTCAAAAGATGATAAAACTGGTTATACCATACTGCTGTGGCCATCCCCTGGTTCGATGGCCTGTGATATGGGCTAGTGCCTGTGGTCCATCATGAATACTAGGCCCCTTGTTTCTTCGGAAATTTGAATGACGACTGTGTGGGTGATGTGGTTGGAATGAACAGGATTCATCAGAGGAGCTGAAATCTTCGTCCATTCCTGTAGAGAGATAAAACAGCTTTATATCAGTTCTTCCATACATCGCTGAGCAACTTCTTACATTGCTGCCAAGCAACCCAGGTGGATAACTGGCTGATAGGAGACAAGACTGGATTGCTTTCTGTCAACCTGAACCCACTCTCCCTTGTTGCCAAAAGTAAATATGTAGACCTGTTCATTACTTGACTGACCTTGAAATGTAGTTGTTCCAATTCTAGTACTGGTACACACGATATGAATTAGGAGCAGGAGTAAGCCACTTGCCCCCACAAGGCTGCTACACCATTCAATAAGATTATAGCCAGTTTGATCATTCTGTGTTCTCACTTATCCCAATAATATTTTAACCCTTACTCAACAAGAATCTATCTCCCTCTGCTCAAGAATATTCAAAGAAGATTCGACTTACATTGATTTCAAGGAAGAGAATTCCAAAGATTTTTGTCCCTCCTCATCTCTATCTTAAACAGGCAATCCCTTATTTTTAAACATTGACCCCCAGTTCTTGATTCTCTCATAAAACATCCTTTCCATATCTATCCCATAGAGATCCCTCTTGACCTTAAATGTTTCAGTCAAGTCACCTCTTGCTGTTGTAAGTTCTAGTGGATACAAGCCTTGCAGTCTAACCTTTTCACATAAGACAACCTGACCATTCCGGGTATTACACCTGTAAACTTTCTCTGAATTGCTTCTGAAACATTTATTACTTCCTTTGTTTGTTATTGTCACTGAGCTAGCAATCCAGAATCCTAGGCTAATGTCCCGGGGACATGAGTTCAAATCCCAGAAATTTGAATTCAGTTAATAAATCTGGGAATTATAAAAGCTAGTACAATGGTAATCAGAAAACCATTATGTTCTGAAGGCCGGTCACTGTACCCGAAATGTTAACTCTGCTTTCCTTCCACAGATGCTGCCAGGTCTGCTGAGTTTTCCCGGCAATTTCTGTTTTTATTAACCATCATCAATCGTTCTAAAAACCCATCTGGTTCACTACAGTTTCTAAAAAAGACAGTGAGTATGATAACGTAAGGAGAAGGAATTGTGAGAATAGGGTCGAGGGGATACTATAGAACCTGCTTTGAGTTGATTAATGAAAGGTTTTTAAAACAATGTCCTGGCAATGCCCGCATCCTATGAGAGAATGAAACAAAAACTAAAGCAATACCCACATTGCCATCCATAACTGAAGTATAGTTTCCCTACTTTTGTATTCAATTCCCACTTTCAATAAACAATAAAATTCTGTTAGCTTTCCTAATTATTTGCTGTACTTGCACACTAACCTTTTGCAATATATGCACAAGGACACCCAGATTCCTCTGCATCTCAGAGCTCTGTATTTTCCCGCCATTTAGATAATCTGCTTCTGTTATTCTTCCTACAGAAATGGACAATGTCATATTTTGTTACTTTTCAGCCCATTTTTCAGATCTTTGCCCACTCCCTTACTTATATTCCTTTCTAGCCTCATGGTTTCTTCACAGATTACTTTGCTACCTATCTGGAGTAGGCTTGCTGATGAGGGCAGTGGGCTGCCCTTTGTGTGGAAACAAACCCAGATTTTATACACAAACTTGTGCAGCAACATCACATCTACCTGTGTCCCTCCGAACTGATTTAGATACTGGGGCTGTATGCAGGTCGATGAGACTGGCAATCTTCATATACCCATACATGAGTGCCAAAGAGCGAGCTGTGTCCCCAGTTTTATCTTTCACATCAACCTGGACATCCTGTATTCAGAATAGAAAGGAAGTCCCATTATTGAAGTTACTGGAACGGTAATTTTTTAAAAATTCATTAACGGAATGAGGGTGTCACTAGCTAGACAGCACTTATTGCCCATCCCCAATTGCCCAGAGGCAGTTCAGAGTCAACCACATTGCTGTGGGCCTGGAGTCACATGTAGGCCAGACCAGGTAAGGATGGCAGTTTCCTTCCCTTAAGGACGTCAGTGAACCAGATGGGTTTTTCCTGACAATCGACAATGGATTCATGGTCATCATTAGATTCTTAATTCTAGATATTTTATTGAATTCAAATTCCACCATCTGCCGTGGCGGGATTCAAACCCAGGTCCCCAGAATGTTATCTGGGTCTCTGGATTAACAGTCCAGCAATGATACCACTAGGCCATTGCCTCCCCTGCATAACAGTGGTAATGGGTTAGTAATGGAAAGGCCCAGGCTAATGCTCTGGGCTCTCAGTTTCAAATCCCACTACGGTATCTGGTGAGGTTTAAATTCAATGAATTAATAAATCTGGAATTGGAAGATAGTTCCATGATCACCATCAACGTTCCTTTGAGGTTCCATATACACTGATCAGTGCCCTAATGCATTGACTTCTGGTTTCAGAAGTCAATGCCACGCACAAACCTTGGAGGTCCATGCACCGAAAAAATTTAGAGGCAATACTGATCACTATCAGTCAGCCTATCATAAAGACCCATCTGGTTTGAGGAAGTTCTTTAGGAAAGGAAATTTGCTGCTGTTGTGGTCTGAAATCACATATAGGCCAGACCTACAGAAATTTGGTTGATAGTTATAAAAACAGTTCTGCTGAGTTTGTCCAGCATTTTCTGTCAGCAACTGTAGAGACAGAAAGAGTTTACATTTTGAGTCCAGTGAATCTTCTTTGGTACTGCATGTCTCCAGCATTTTCAGTTTTTATTTCAGATTTCCAGCATTTGCAGTGTTTTATTTTTATTTGGCTGATAGTAAAGTCAGGGAGATGATGGCCTAATGGGATTATCACTAGGCTATTACTCCAGAGACCCATTGAATTTGAATTCAATAAAAAAAAAAATCTAGGATTAAGAATCTAATGATGATCATCTAATTATCTAATTTGCTGATTGTCAGGAAAAATCCATCTAGCTCACTGACATCCTTTAGGGAAGGAAATCTGCCATCCTTACCTAGTCTGGCCTACATGAGACTACAGACCAACAGCAGCGTGGTTGACTCTCAAATATCCTCTGGGCAGTTAGGGATGGGCAATGAATACTAGCTTGGCCAGCAATGTCCACATCCCATGAATGAACTAAAAGAAGGTTTAGTCCTCTCACAGTTAAAAAGGAATAAAACTAGACAGATCGCTTTGCACCAACCTATGCACTAGGAAATGGTACTCCTAGTCCTGTCAACCCTGCAAAGTCCTCTTTAATAACATCTCAGGGGCCTGTGCCAAAATTGGGAGAGTTGACTAGTCAAGCAACAGGATGACATAAACAAATCATATATTACAGCCAAAGTCCCAGACATGGCCATCACCATCCCTGGGTATGTCCTGGGAGTTTTTAATATCAACTCTGGACTCCATAAATTCTCATGACATCAGTTCGAACTTTGGGGCAAGGGAACCTCCTCTTGATTACCATCTACTGCCCTTCCACAGCTGATGAATCAGTACTTTTCCTCAGAAGACATGCCAAGGGTTGTAAGGAACAAAATATAACCTAGGCGGGGACTTCAATATAGCATCACCACTGACTGAGCTGGCCAGGTTCTAGAGGACACTGAATTGGTGGTTAGTCCATTGCTTAATTTTGTAGAAATGAAGTCCCAGTTTCGACTTGAGGACACCCTCCATCCTGTTGCATGGCACTAACACTGTGCTAAATTAGATTGATTTATAAAGGATCCAGCAACTCTAACAAGCAACTGGGCATCTATGAGGCACTAAGGGCTATCTTCAGCAGAATTGCATTCAACCACAGTCTGTAATGTCAACACCCAGCATATTCCTCAATCTACCATGAAAGTGAGGAACCAACCCTTATTAAACAAAGAGTGAAGGAGAGCATGTAGGAGCAACAGCTGATATACCTAATATTGAAATGTCAACCTGGTGAAGGTGCAACACAGGACTGCTCAGTTAACTCATTTGGTTGGATGGCTAGTTTGGAATGCAGAGTGATGCCAACAGTGTGGGTTTGATTCCTGCATCAGCTGAGATCACCATGAAGGACTCACTTTCTCAACACCTCCTTATTTGAGGCATGGTGACGCCCAGGTTAAACTACCACCAATTATTATTTGTCTTTAATGACAGAGCAACGCTATGGTCTGGTAAGACTATAGCAATGGTACCTTTACTCGTTTGCCAAACAGCAGGAGCAGCAGGCGATAAACAACATTAAGCAATTTCACAAATTAACAAATCAAATCTAAGTTCTGCAATCCTGCCACATCCAGTCATGAATGATGGTGGTCACTTAAACAACTGGAGCTTCACATATACCCTGACCCTCAATGTTGGGAGAACCCAGAACATCAGAACAAAAGACAAGGCTGAAGCATATACAATCATATTTAGCCAGAATTGTCAAATGGATGATGCATCGCAGTCACTTTCTCTAAGACCTAGCATTACAAATGCCAGTGTTAGGTTAGTACAGTTTACTCCACATGATATTAAGAAATGACTGAAGATGTAAGACTATGCAGAAACTATGATCCCTGAAAATATCTCGCCGGTAGTGCACAAGTCCTATGTTTCATAACCAGCTGCACACCTAGCCAAACTGCAGTACAGCTACAACACATTTGGTAGACAATGTGGAATATTGCTCGAGAATTTGCAGTCTGTAAAAAAGAAACACAAATCTAATCCATTCATTTGCCAATGCATCGGTCTACTCTTGGTTATCAGCAAAGTGATGAAAGTTGATGGAACGTGATCAAGCACTGCCTACTCAACAATAACATAGAAAATAAGAGGAATGGGCCATTCGGCCCTTTGAGCCTTTTCCACCATTCGATATGATCATGGTTAATCATTTAACCCGTTCCTGTTTTCTCCCAATGCCCTTTAATCCTTTTAGCCCCAAGAACTATATCTAACCCCTTCTTGTAAATATTCAATGTCTTGGACTCAACCGCTTTCTTTGGGAGAGGATTCCACAGGCTCACCACTCTCTTGATGAAGAAATTTCTCCTTATCTCAGTCCTAAATGCCTACTCCATACCCTTAGACTCTATAATCTTTCAACCCCTTGGTACTCAAGGTCTATCTACTTCTGCCTTAAAAATATTTGAAGATTCTACTTCTAATGCCTTTTCAGGAAGGGAATTCCACAGACTCTCAATCCTCCAAGAGAATTTTTTCCCTCATCTGTCTTCAATGGGTGATCCCTTATCATAGATAATGAGCCATAACCATATTGAATGGCGGAGCAAACGTTAAGGGCCTAACGACCTAATACTCCTCTTATTTTCTATGTTTCTATTATCAGGGGTATGCATGGATATAGAGTCAAGGTTAAAATCAGATTAGCCATGATCTTATTGAACGGCAGAGCAGGCTCAAAGGACTGAGCAGCCTACTCTTGTTCCTTGTTTGTATGTTCGTACGTGGCGAGTAACACTCATGCCACACAAGGAACAGACAATGAGCATCTCCAAGAAAACAGAATCTGTGTGATAAGCGGTTTTGTCATCACAGAATGTCCTCTCAACATTCTGGGGTTACTACTGACCAAAAGCTGAACTGGATGAGTAACATAAGTACTGTGCTATAAGAACATATCACAGGCTGGGAATGCTGCAGTGAGTACTCAACTTCCCTACCAACAAAACAATCTATTTATAAGGTACAAGTCAGAAGAAAGATGGCATTCCTTCCATTTGTCTGAGTGAGTGCAGATACTCAAGAAACTTGGCACAATCCAGGACCATCTGTTGTTGAGAAAATTCACTCTCTCCACCACTGAACATACTACGACAGCAGTGTAGAACATCTGCAAAATGCAATACCACCAGAAGGACAAGGGGATAAAATAAATGGGAACATCACCACCTACAAGTCCCCCTCCAAATCACTCAGTATCCAGTTGCTGGGTCAAAATCCTGGAACGCCTTTCCTAACAGTTGAAGAAAGCAATTAACTGCTACCTTCTCAAGGGCAGTAATGGTTGGGCATAAACACTAGCTTTGTCAAAGATATTCACATCACAGGAAAGATGAAAAAAAGCTCTGTCGATGGCCCAGCATATTGCCAGCTAATACAGCGTAGCCGACAACTGACTGTTGCCTCTCTCCTCTTTGGGAATCAGCTGCCTACACTAATTATAGCAGCAGTTGTCAGACTAATGAGAAGCAAATCCAGTCTGCATTAAGGATAATAATCACACAATGCAATCACAATATCTAACATCAAGAGATAAGTAAAAGGCTCTCACCCAACTAACACTTCTACCGATCTGCCCCAACCCAGAGCTCTTCGTGCAACACAAGACAAGATGAGAAGTGAGAGACACATACATGGTTCAAGAGGTATTGGACTATGATCTCATGACCAGAGGCAGCAGCTTCCATCAGAGGTGTAAATCCATACACAGGCTCTCTAAAACAGAAAATAGCAATGTTATTTAAGTTACTGGAAAAAGAGTATTAGCAACTCATATCTGTATTATATGGGAGTGTAATAAATGGAGGAGGGGGGTTCTGGGCTGGAGGAAACAGATGTGGGAATGGGCTGGAGACATATTGGAAAAGTGCATTGAGACAGAGACTGTAAAAGATTCTGTAGTGACATTACAAACATTTTGTTTGGAGATAGCTGTAAAGTTTTGGGAAGATTATTGTTCTTTCTAAATCTGAGAAGGTCAAGTTATGACAAATATTCAAGAACATGGAGGATTTTGATCAAACTAATAGTGAGTGACTGTTTCAATTGACTGGTGAAATGATAACGAAAGGCAAAAATTGAAGACAATTTCAAAATGAGTTAAAGTGAGTGTAAAAAATGGTTTACCTCAAGGATGGACAGAATGTGTCCATTTAGTCACACAGTGTTGAAGAAGAGTTCAGAAATTCTTTTTAAAAGGTATTGGATATGTTATTTCAGAGAGAATAGATTATTAAAGATTCTAGGAAGTTAGCATAGGCAGCATTTCATTTTCTAGATTAATTTTTAGGGTAGAGATAAGGTTGGTAGGTCAGATGAGTAGTTTCAACCTTGTACATTATCAGCCATCTAAATACAGGTAGGCCTGTTGTGCACTTGCAAATGTTTAATATTTGTGTGAGCAGTGAACGTAACATTGAACAAAGAATATGTTCTCAGAATAAAGGACATGCAAATCGTATCTACCCTGTATCTTACTTTAGATTTGCATCAGCCCCATTATCCAGAAGGAACTTCACCATTTGCTGGTGTCCAGTGCTCGTGCAATGGAACAGTGCAGTCCAGCCTCTGTGATCCTTCAGTTCCAGTTCAGCCCCTTGCTGCTTGAAAGAAAAAGCAATTCAGCTCATCAAATCTCAGCCCTCTTGTGTCTTAACACTTCCAGGTAAACCCAACCCTCCAATACCAATTGAAGCCGATCCTTCCAGTGCCCTAACCCTCCTACTGAACCTCAGTCCCTCAGTGTCCAAAACCTTCCACTGAAGCCCAAATTTTGATATCTGATCCTACTTCTCAGCTTCGTTTGTATCAAACTTTTGCAATGATATGTCCCCTAAACTTCCCATTCAATATTAACATCCTGAACAATATCCTGCAAACCATCTTCTCTCCTCGACGTAGTCTGCAGTCTTTCCTAATAGCTCAGATCTCCTGTAGTAGTTCTGTCTGATAAATACACCTATGATCTTGAGGTAACCATTATGTTAAAAAGAGAGCTGCCCTGTGCATTATACATCATCAGTTTAATTGCTGTGGAATCATATACATCTGTTGTGGCTACATATCCAAGTATTCCAGTTCTATTGCCTTGTACACTGGCTCAACTTTCAGTGATATGTGTTATAGTCACAGTTTCCTTTTAATGTCTCTGCACCAATTCAATCCCATTCATCACATACCCAAGATGTTCTGTTGCCTGGACTGTGCTACCTTATCTCCATCACTGTTTCCATAATCCAAACTATACCACTAACTTGCCCCAGACCACACTGCACAATCACTGATCCCAAAACATACTGACCTGAAGCAAGAAGTAGGCAATGCTCTCATTGCCACAGCTTGCTGCCAACATCAGTGCACTCTGCCCTCTCTCTGTTGTCATGTTGACATCCACTCCTGCCTCCAGCAAGAGGTGAACAATAGTATCATGACCAATATATGACGCATACATCAGAGGTGTCCAGCCTCCCCGGTTCTTCTGATTCGGGTTTACTTTTCCTCTAAACAAGGCAAATAACAAATCATTCCAATTTCACTGTACCTCTCCCACACACTCATCCAGTCTCTCTCACACTCACACACACACACAGACACACACACACACACGTACAAACAGCCAGATCCACACACAAACATACAGACCCTATCTGAGCCAAGTCCACATCCACACACACGCACACACACAAATCACAGAGCCAGATCCTTTCCCGCTCCCCAGTTATACACAACTGAGCCAGGTCCACACATACACACAGACCCAGTCACTGAAGATTCCCTCGGCCAATGGGTACCCTCAACACCTGTCTCAAATGCAAGATAATAAGTTACAGTCCCTATTGGTTTTCACTTTCTGTAACTGTGTCAGGCACTAAATAGGGATTCTTATGTTGGGGCTGGTTTTGGCAGATTATGCAGGTTCCTGAAGGTGAGATATGATTTTGGGTTTGTTGGAGTATGTTGAACACTGGCACTACTGATGATTTCATTCTAGGATTGCTGATGTAATGATTTTCACTGGAATTATCAACAGATTGACATAATACTGACCATCAATCTGAAATCCACATAAGCACTTTTGAACTGAAGTGATTTGGTGAATCAATTGACAGCATTCAGGTATGGAAGCACCTGATGTAATGATACATGAGAATTCATAAAGCGGCCAGTTTAATAATTTCTACAAGCAAAGTAAAAGCTAATTTGGAAGAATTCACATCTTTAAGTAAACATGATTATGCTGTCTAAAGTATTATCCCTGCACACTGGGTCTCACTGGCAGCTAACAGTCCTCCTGCTCTTACCTCTGGATACACTCTTTCACCACATCATACTGCCCAATCGATGATGCCGTGTGAAGGTCTAAAGGGACATCCAGGTCCTCACAGCCAACTAGCTGTTCAAAGCCATGCCACATGGACAAGCTGCGATTCAGAAGCTCCGTCTCACTTGACTCATCACTCAGCTCAGACATGCTGGTCTAATTTCCTTCCTGTACAGAAAGATCAGATCATCACACCTCCTTCAAATCACATGGACAGTGGTGTGGGAATTCCTAGTCAGTGCAACCCTGTTAGGCTAGGGTGGGCGCGTACATTCCGTATCAGTGGGCCTGATATTGTGCTCAGGTACTGATCACATCGGAGACTATTTAGACAGACCATGCAGAAAAACAAGGTTAGCTCACGCATGAACCTCAATGACAACAAGTCATGCCTCATCTCCAACGACGAGGACGTCAAAGAATGAGTGATATCGTGACAGGATTAGAATGTCATGGATCTGTGAAGAACCATTAATCTACTGAAATGATATTTTAAATGATTAAATAACCTAAGGAGATTCAGAACTTTACAGCTGTCCCATCGGTGTGTCAGTGACATTAGTTGCTGCAGGTTACTGTCACCCCTGTTGCTATGGGTTACTGTGCCCCCTATCCGTGTTGTGACCCCTGTTGCTAGAGTTAGAGAACCTAGGCCTCCTGCCAACTGCGCGAAGTTATTTTTTTTATAATCTTTTCGCCCATCCGCAAGAAACGATCCCTCCCTTGCCCGCCCCCTGCGATGATCAGTACCTTTTTTTAAAAAAAGTAAAAGTAACGCCGTTGGACAGAAAATGGCCACCGCGCTTTCTCACCGCTGCTTCTCTTCCGGCTACAGAAGCATGTGATATACACCAACCAATCACATACACAGGAGGCACTATAAACAACGATAGGCAGATGAACGCAAGAAGGTACTCTACTGGGTTAAAGAGCTCTGCTCCACCCAGCATAACGCCCCTGCAATGGAGGGCTTCCTTCGCTGTGACTGTTAATTTTATGTACCTTTCTAATCAATCTTATTACGCATCTCTGGAGTAAGTGCGACTTGAACCTACCAAAAAGTAGAGACACAACTACTGCACCAGAAGAGTAAAGTGAAGTGTAGATTTATCTTTGTGCTGGAAAATTTTGTTATTGCTAAGTTTGCATGGTTTCATATTTTTTTGATTTTTTTAAAAAAATCGACAACTCCAATACAAAAGCAAATTATTATGCATGCTGGAAATCTCGAAGACAGAAGAGGTTCTCGGAAAGTCAAGTTGCAAAGAGTCATGCAGTATGGAAACAGACCCTTCGGTCCAACCAGTCTAGGCTGCTGTAATCTCAAATTAAACCAGTCCCACCTGCCTGCCCCTGGGTCATATCCCTTCAAGCCTTTCCTATTCAAGTACTTATGTCTTTTAATTGTACCCGCATCCACCACCTTCCTTTGGAAGCTCATTCCACACATGAACCACCCTCTGTATAAAAATTTGACCCTCATGTCTTTTTTAAATCTCTCTCCTTTCATCTTTAAAATATGCCCCCTAATCTTGAAATCCCCCATCCTGGGAAAAAGACAACTACTGCTAACTCTATCCACACCCCTCGTTATTTTATAAACTTCTTTAAGGTCACCTCTCAACCTCCCTAGCTCCCGTGGAGAAAAACACTTGCTTCTCATCAGAGATGCTGCCTGATCTGCTGAGTATTTTCAGCATTGTCTGTTGTTACTTTGTGTTATAGGATGCTTTACATTTAATGTTACGTAAAGTACTTAAGTTTTGAAAGATTGTAGAAAATAGATTTATTTCAGGTTTTGTGGAACTACCTGGGGTCATATATTTAAAAGAGGTCATTGGAAGTTCACTGTGGATATTGGAGATTCTCTTTTTACAAGATTTAATGTACACCACATTACTAGTGATATCTGCTTGCTTTGCTGTAGATGCCTGCTGGGGATATTTTGAAAAGGGACTGGCTGGTTTTTGTTTTATCTGGTTCAGTTGGAGGGAAGCTTGCTAAGAACAAGCTGAGTCAGGGAAAGCTTTCTAACAAAAAGCTGCCCAGCTCATCTCTCTCATTTCTGAAAAGAAAACTTTCTTGTTGAGTGGAATTTATTTATTCTTATGAAAGAATGATTGACAGAACATCACAAGATTGTATTCCCTGAGCAAACTGTGTCTACAATACTTCAGAGACATGTATTGTGACGTTACCACATGTGCCAGAACATCAGAACAGTGCACATTGGAACATCTTCTGCTTTATCCTTTTCCCTTTAAGAATAACTCTTGACAAAAATGTTTTTCTTTCCCATTTTTCCAGATAGCCAATGTCTGCAGTTTTTTTTTCTCTTTTTCCCCAAAGCATGCGTGTTGTGGGGATATTTAGAAGGAGAAACATTTATACTTCTCTACTACTGCCTGTGAACACTAACCAATTATTGTATCTTTATTAAATTACTTGTATTTTGATAAATTTGAAATTGTGTTTTATTAAGCAACCTGATTCAAAGATCTTTTTGTTTAAAATATGATATAGAAAAGGCATTTAATTGGCCATTTTGATGCCTGGAAAAAAGATTTCTATTATATGTTGTGACCCATGGAGTAATGGGATCAGAACAACAATGTTCCTCCAGCCTCGTTCACAAGAAATTCTAAAATGCTTTGCAAACCAGGAAGTACTTGTAAAGTATAGATTTTTTCAAGAAATATTTATTTTAAAAATATTTGCTTCTGTAAAAGTATATTATATAACTGCTTTGAGAAATGCATTTGTACTTGGGGTACTGGCTGACTTGTCATAATCGTTTGACCTCTACTTCTGCTAAGAGTGCTTTTGCGTGCAGGCTGTGGCAGCCAGGAAAGTGCAGCTGAATGGTGAACCTAATTTAAGAGCTGCTGAACCAGATAAAACAAAAACCAGCCAGTCCCTTTTCGAAATATCCCCAGCAGGCATCTACAGCAAAGCAAGTAGTTATCACAAGTAACGTGGTGTACATTAAATCTTGTAAAAAGAGAATCTCCAAAACAGCAAGAAGTATTCAACTGAAAAATAGTGAATTTTCAGACTTATAAGAGAGACAGCTACTGAATGAAACAGCAAGGAGGATAACAAAATACAACCCGCAGACATCTCCATACAGCTGGAGACGCTGTACTCCACTGTATGCAGCTGACCACCATTCCTCAGCAATGGAAATGAATCAGTAACAACAGTTACCATAGCCACAGCACTTGCCATGGAAGTGACACACCAGGAGCAACGAGACACCAAACAGCCAATGTCAATGCACACACATACCATTGAGAGAGACTTTGTATGCAATGTTTGTACAAAATCTTATAGAAATGTAACTGACTAGAGGTAACGCACAGTTCTGTTAATACATGATAATTTTCTCTGATTAGCTAAAATGGGTAACTTTATGTACCAGAGATAGTAAGAACTGCCGATGCTGGAGTCTGAGATAACACAGTGTGGAGCTGGAGGGACACAGCAGGCCAGGCAGCATCAGAGGAGCAGGAAAGCTGATGTTTCAGGTTGGGACCCTTCTTCAGAAATTTCTGAAGAATAGTCTTCAAAGAAGTCCATAGGCATAGTTGTCAGGGAAGGTCCCAGCACAGTACTTCATGGGCAACCTCTCATAATAGTCCAGGCAACTGACCATGTCAGGCATCCATTGGGTGGGTTTTCACTCAGAGGATTCATGCCTCTCCAGTCCAGGGAGTGGGCCATGGTCAGTCTATTGACATTGTTGAAGCCAATCCAAAGGGCAGCGATAATGTGGTTAGGGAGATGTATAGACGGCAGTCAAGGGACTGGGCACATTTGGCCTGGGACTGTCCAGTCACCCCTTGGTTGAAGAAGTGGGCCACTGTCAGTCTATCAGGTCCATTCTCAGAAAGTAAGTGGTTTGGACAGGTGGGGGTGAAATAGTGGCTACAGCCTTGGTACCAACACTTTAGCCTTTGGGACTGGGGAACACCCACTGTACAAATGGTGCACTACAATCGAGGAGGGACCCAGCAGAATTTCGATGTGTGCCAGGCTGTAAAGCATGGCTGGGAAATATATTATGATGGAGGAGCAATTGTTCATGGTTAGTAGTACCCTGGCTTCAAGGGGTGGGCATGAATGACAAACCAGGCATGTTCACCTTCTATGCTTGAGTCTGGGTGGAAAGGGTAGATAGGTGTAGATGAGTTGGGTGAGGACTTGTGGAAATGTTAATCTTATGTTGTTGACAGAATGGGCTACTCGGAAAGGGATGTGGCTATTAGACTGCTCATTGACATAGTCAGGCTGAGGCTGGGAGCCGCTGTACAAGTGCTCACTATCGCCTTACGTTACCTTTAAAATCAAAAGTGTGCAATGGAAAGAAAATGGCTACAACCACGTGTGAGTGGGTGAGGTAAGTTACTCAACCTGATAGGAGGGGGCTGCAGCACACACTGTTCAGAAGGTTTTTAATTGGAAACAATAAACTCGTAAAAGTCTAGTGCAAAGGCCAGACTCCCTGGCCTCTCTGCACTGTTGACCCTCTCTGAAGGTGGAAGCATCCTGGCTCAGCTACTGCTGGACAACTCTTCCGCAGCTACATCTTTGCAAACAGAAGGACACATTAGACATCGTCGTCCAGAAGAACCAAAGGGCCAGCAGCACCCAAAGCTTTGTAGCCTCACTGTTCCTCCAATTGTAGCTGATGTCATCAGCTCTTTTGTGTAAACCTCAATCCTTGAAGACTGTTATTTGGATTTGAACTGATGCTGGAATGTGTAACAATGTTAGTAGGAACTGCAGATGCTGGAGAATCTGAG
>NC_063352.1:35013168-35092639 GCF_021869965.1 Rhincodon typus
AGCTCAAACCCTCCAACCCTGGCAGCATTCTTGTAAATCTTTTCTGAGCCCTTTCCTAAAGCAGGGAGACCAGAATTTTCTGAAGAAGGGTCTAGGCCTGAAACGTCAGCCTTCCTGCTCCTCTGATGCTGCTTGGCCTGCTGTGTTCATCCAGCTCTACACCTTCGTATCTCTGTGTAACAATGTATTGTGCGTCTGAATAGAGAGACTCAAAAGCAGATGCATAAAGGTTATTGTCAACAACATTTATATACAAAATGTGAAAAACAAGGTAACCTTCTTCACCCATGCCACCAAAGTGCCCTCGATGCATTTTCTTCTTTCTTTCCCTCCCTTTACATCTAAGTGTGCTCTCTGGTTCCTCAGCTGGGATGGAGGGATCCTGCTGTGATGTAAAAGGAATAGCCCAGGAGCTTTGACGACCCTGTGGACGTTTGAATATAGATGGGCTTATTGCCAGAGGCAAGTTGACCCTCCTTGAACTTCCAAGGTTCGAACGAGAGGGGGGATGGGTGCAGGAAGACACAAATGGGTTGTAAAATTAATTCTTGCGAAGGTGATCATCAGCAGAAAAGCATTTCAGTTCGCCGTGTCTGTACTAGGTCGCTGCAAGAAAAAAAACCCTCTTGTAGATGCACTCTTCTTGTATGTTAATGTGACGCCTAATTACTCATAACATTAAATCAATGTTCAAACAAGCCACAATACCGTTATTTTCAACTCGCTCAACAAAACTACAACCCACGAGATGGAGCATAGTGAATAGGGAATCCTCCAGGATGAGGCGCTGTGTGCGGAGTACCGATTGCTTTATAATTGGGCGGTAACCATCTTGCCATTTCTCGCTACTTCTTGTTATAATAGTGCCCGTTTGGCGTCTCGTAACCAAGGGCAACAGTGTTTGGGGTGCCATTTTGTGCCCGGGGCTTTTTAAACCGTGCGACCGTTAATAAGTGATGGAAATAGATGTCTCCGATGGAGAGTGGGAGGTAAATGTATAACGGCGGATGGGTGAGAGTAGTAAATAGATGCCCCCGGGGAAGAAGTACAGGGTAAACATATGCTCCCCCTGGGAAGGATGGATGGAGAGGAAAACGTCCTCAAGGAAGGAGTGTTTGGTTAAGGTCAAATCTATGTCCCCTGAGCAAAGGAGGGTTTGGCTGAAGGAGGAAACATACACATGCCCCTGGTAAAGAAGGGGCAGTCGGGTGTTGGGGGGTGGTGGTCAAAACCGCAGAGCAAGGTTGGATGGGGTTGCAATCCCAAGCCTTAGGAGGAAATCGGATAGCGTGGGGAATAAATTGGTGTCCATAAGGGAGCAATGGAGGCAAATACATGCTCTGAGCGAAGTGTGGGCTGTGGAGCAAACACATTATCGCAGGGGAAAGGGAGATAAGGTAGGGATATGTCCCCAACTCATGTCCCTGTATAAAAAAAGCGGCTAATCTGGGACAAAGATAAGCACAATCTCTTGGAGGAGGGGTTGTGTAGGGGTGCGAGGATATACCTCTAGGGGAAGCGTGAGGTAGGGTGGCAAACAGGTGCTCCCTGGAGGAGGGTGAACACATGTCCTGGGTCTGGGGAGTAGAGTGGATTGGGCAACATGTCTGTGGGGGTAAGGGATAGGATGGGATAGCAAATACATCACATGGGGTGTGGTGTAACAGTATGGGGTCAGAACATACCCCTGGGAGGACTTGATGGCAAATACATGTCCTGGATGAATGCAAGGGCTATGGTTGAAGGTGGATACATGCCCTAAGTGGATGATGAGGTAGGGTGGGGGTTGTCATACATCTGCTGCCAGTGGAGGGGATATGGGCAATGCAAACATATGCCCCTAGGGGTGGAGGGCCCACAGGAGGATCAAGATGTGCCTGGGTGGCAAGCAAACATCTACCCCTGGAGAAGAATTGGGGAAAGGCAAACATGCCCCCCAGGTGGGGGTACAAGCACATGGGTGGGTCTGGGGGTAAGCATATACTTCTAGGAGAGATGGGATAGGATGTGTGGGCATGCTAATGAGTTTTCCAGAGAAAAATAAGTAGAGGGGTGTTTGGCGGGGACAGAAATCATGAACTGCTGTGTTGCTCCTGATCCTGGCCTTTGCACCTCCACCTTAAAAACAGTGGACCCCCTAGAGCACTGGGCCCCAGTTATTAGGTAAAATATCCTCAGGGGAGCTGTGATTAGGTGTGATGTGGAGAACCACACATGCACCTTGGTGGCTGTAAACATATTCTGCCCCTTCTTCCTCCCCTCCCCTCCCAGTAGTCTAGGGTGGGGCAAACACTGACTGTCCTGAGAGCTGTGCAGTATTTTGCATTTTTACACACTGGTAACAGAACTCTAGAATTCTACCCCAACAAATCTCCTGATTTTGACTCATTTTTAATTTTTAAGGTTGGGTTTCATTGGGTTAGAATATCCAGGATATTAAGCAAGTGTGGGTAAATCGAGCTGAGGTACTGAGCAGCTATGATAGAATTTAATGGTTAAGGGGACCCGAATGCTGCCTTGTTCCTTTGTTGCCTGTGTAATTTTCTTTCTTGATGCATTTTCTAATTCCACAGGTTTTGAATTTAATCCTTGAACTGCAATAGGTTCTAGGAAAGCTTTTTCCATTCACTCATGGATAATATACATATTTCACAGCCAGACTGGCTGGAACACTTGCACAAATATTCTGTTATCCGGCATGGTTTGATCACTAAGAAACTTATATGATCCAAATTAATTAATTGTTTGTTTTCAGAATCTTACTGCATGAGGAAGCAGGCCCCTGAATAAAAATGAGTTCAAATAATAATCACAAACCAGCACAGGTTGATGAAGGAAACTATGAACTTCAAAGAACATATGACAGCACAACAATTGGTCGTGATGGTCTCAAATCCTACTGGGATAGAATATTTGCTCATGTTAAGGATGAACTTCCCTCCATTGATTCAGACTTCTCATCAGTAAGTCCCAACTTTGGAATCCTACAGTTAAATGTGCTTCTTACTGATTATGGTTGTGAATTCCCTGAGCCCTCACAGATTGTGAGGTATCTATTACTAGCAGGTATTGGAACAACTGGTAGCATTCCCTCAATTTCCTAATCTATTCTGAGTGAAACATTTCATCTCTGGTGTAAAGACTAACTGGTGCTTCCACTTAGCCAAATGGCAATTGCAGCAAGCATCATGTGGTCATCATTTTGGCTTTCTGTGGAAACAGTTTAGAAAAATGATGGAACAGACTGCAAAAAACAAAGTAAGGGGTGAGTAGGAGATGACCATGTCTGAATTAGGCCAGTGTAAAACGAGCTGTTGATTCCAACTGCACAATTTGTGTTAATTCCCAAGAACAGCTTCAGCACCTAGATGGACTCAGAGAGCAGATGTAAGCCTGATTAATCAGGTGTGCATTGTTCTACACGTCCCTATCCGTGAGAATGATCATATCATGTAGAACAATATAGCCCCTATAGATCACCATCCCTTCATCTTCAATAATCATTCTCCTTCATCATCATCTAGAAGCAACTGACAAAGTGATTGACTTCCCCAACTTCTTATTGCATTTGCAGCTGACCCTGTGTTTAGTTTTGATGGTTGCCAGCCTCTCCTATCTTGACTATACTTCATGTGTTGGATTAGACAGATAGCATGGCAAAGCTGTTTGACCTTGGTAAGCCTCAGTATTTGACCCTGACCAGTGTGGTATTCTTCACTTTAACCATTGCACTGTTGTGGTTCTTCAGATGTGAACCCCTAATCTCCTCATGAATATCATTATAAAATATCGTTCACATCAACCCAACACCTTTTATTTATTCTTACTGCACTCTGATTCAAGCCCTCATGTTCTGCATTTTCTTTGCACAGTCTGGTTCAGAAGATGGTGAAATTGCTATTTTCCAGCGTGGTACTATGGGGCTAATTTCACACATGCCCGAGGATCTGGGGGACTTGTCACTTGATGATCCTGTCCTTGAGGTAAAATCCAACTGTTCAACACGTATCCTGTTATCTCATCATTCTCTGTATCCTGCTGCCTGTGCTTTGGTCCATTTTATTTTACATTAGAATCTAGTTTATGGTTTTCTTTGCTGATGGCACTCCAGCTCTGACCCAGTTTCTACTGATTCCACCTGTGACCATTCTGTTGCATGAACCTTAGTTCATCCAACATTGCATTGATGTGAAACACAAGTGCTCCAGACCTCGTATCAAGGGCAACTAGGGACGGGTAATAAATACTGGTCAGCCAGCATTGCCCACATCCCACAAGTGAATAAAAAAAATTGTACATCTTGTTTCAGTCAGTGAAACAGCCTTAACCTATTATAGCTACTTCATTAATTAAAATAAATGCATTAATGTGTCTGACAGGCATCACTGTGCATGAACTGCTGGTCAAGGTAGTTTGTCAAGCAATTCAGTGATGTGACTCCCTCTCCCACATTTGGTGTTGTGAATTTTTCGGGTTTAAGTAAAATCAGGTATGTGTCATTTTGTTGGTTACAAACTAGGATGGAAGTGGAATTGCTAAATCTTCTGAAAAAAGAAACATTTGACTCTCACTATGTGCATGATTTATGTGCTGGCGCAGAGCCTGATAAACCAATATAGGATGAAGAACTGTGACCACTCTGGAGTTCTTCTGCTCTGGCCCATGTTCGTAGCTTGTGAGGCTTCTCATCCTATTCACTTATTCTTTAATTTTTTTTTTTGCTTACCTTTCCCTTGAAGTTTTAATTTAATTAACATTAAATATCCACCCTGGTGACAATGTCAATGATTTCTGAATGTCCACAGGAAATGCTGGAATCTGCAAGATGGCCACATGAGGCTTGGGCAAAAGATTATAAAGGAAGACCATCTGAGCAGGACATTCAGGGTGAAAATTCAAGGCATTTAGAAAATTCCACCACAACTAATAAATGCTTAGTGACTGAAACTGGTCCTTTAATTGGCAACAATATTGAAAAAGTAATGCTGGGGCAATCAGCAGCTCCTATCACCGGTGAGAGTGAGAACTCACTGCGCTTGGAAGCAGAATCCAGGCCTATTAAACATAAGTACCTTGCGGATCTAAGAAATAGTGGTGGAGGAGAACCACAATCATCCATAGTACCCAATGTCATTGACAATAAGGAACAGAAAATCCTAAGATGTCAAGGCAATGGGGATAGGAATTTAGATTACTGCTGTATCCCAACCAAAACAACAATTGGACTTTCAGAATTAACAACTGAAAAGGACCTCATGCAAAATAGCTCCCAAAAAACTCCAGAAACAGTCTTGCACAAAGCAATGTTCACAGAAAGGCATTTAATGAATTCCAGTCAAGACCAGGAAACTACACAAGTGCCAAAAGAAGGGCTAAAGAGAAGGAAATCAACAAGTACTAGATGGCATAGCCACAGAACACCTATACTCTCTTTAGAGGTGAGCTGTAAAACTTTTTTCTCTTCTCTGCACATTATAACTGCGTCCTTAACATGTTCCAGAAGGGCCAATGTTACATAGGACTTGAATACTGGGCATAATTGATTTGGTAAAAAGTACTCACTGTCCTTTCACTGCAGGTTAAGATTGTGACTAGATAGGAAAGGGATTATGATAATTGTATGTTTAATGTGCAGGTCAAGTATGAATTAACAGCAAGAAGGAACTATTCTGTAACACCTCCACCGATAATATTTGGTAAAGTTTGAAGTGGCGTTTTTTGCTTCAACCAATATTCACCAAAATCAGGATCAAAGACTGAGACTTCCTAATGTGTGTCCTCTGCCTCTGAAAGCTGCCCTTGAATTATATTCTCTAAACTGATACTTTTTTCATTTTGAATCTAATTAGTGTGAACTGGCAAACTGATCTCTGATTGTTATTGAACTTGTTTAAAGCCTATAGAGCAAATAGACCTCGATGGGATCTTAAAGAGTCTACAACAGGTGGAAAAGAGCAGCAGTGAATTTGACAACGTTGTGAATGGAACTTTGCCTGCTTCAGGTAAGTAGAGATCACATTCGCACATTTATAACCTATTAATATCCCTCTTTTTCCATTGCCTCTGATAATCTGTTCACCATTAAAATAATCCTTTTAACCATAGAGGAAGATAATCTAAGTCATGCTCATCAGGATAGAATGCTGTAGGGATTGTGGAATCAGGTTTTCCACAGATCTTCTTCGCCTGCATAAAAGAATCTAGGGGGACTCCATCTAGCAGGAAGCTAGACTATTTGGACACTGATTAAAATCTAGCTTTCTCCATTCAAAGCTCTGAATTGTTTGCATATTCACCGTTGTGTTTCTTTGCTGTGAGAAGAGTTAGCCTGAGACTGCAAATAAGATTGTCAAAATACAGCAATAATAGAAAAACAACTCCTCAAGAGTGTTGGAGAAAATAATTCACCTTGCACAGCCTGAGAGACCAAGTTGCATTTTGCCTGAAAAGGGAAATCCTAAAATTTTGACAGGACGTTGTCCAACAGACACTGACATAGCAAGTAAGCATGTCAGTTCATCCTTACCACCTAGCTCCTGCAACAGTGTTCTGATAAATTGTATAATCAGGATGGTAGAGGGGGTTTTAAATAGAAGGGGAAGGGGGTAATCACAAGAGGGAATATGTGATAAAGTAAAGGACAAGGCAATAAAGGTAACCATAATTAAAGCAAGGCAGAAATGGACAGAGCGTATAAACCACCACCAGTAGATAAGGTCAGTTTGCAAATTCTCGACCTGATAATGACCAATAAGAAAAGATTAACTTGTGATCTCCTATAAAGGAGCCATAGGTAGCAGTGATCATAATATCATTGCATTTTACATTCAGTTGTAGAGTTAGAAATATGGGCTTAAGAGTAGTATTTTGTTCTTAAAGAAAATGAACTGAGAAAATAGGTTATGAGGTAGAGATGCAGTGGCAGACATTTAAGGAGATATTTCGCAACAGTCAGCATAGATGTATTCCAGTCAGAAAGAAATACTCTGTGAGAGATGCACCATCTGTAGCTAACCAAAAAAGTTAAAGGTAATATCAAATTGAAAGACAAAGTATACAATTGTGCAAAAATCAGTTGGTCAGAAGTTGTACCAAATTTAATAACCAATAAGAAGTGATTTAAAATAATATAAAAGAAGGAGAAATTAGAGAATGAGAGAAATCCATCTGGAAATATAAAAAGATGGTAAAGGTTTCTACAAGTATTTTAAAAAGAACATAGTAACAATTATCAACATTGGTCCTCTGTAGAGGGGGCGAGAGTCTGGAGAATTATTAAGGGGAAATAAGGAAATTGTAAAGTGTTGAACAGATATTTCATGTCTGTCTTCACTGTAGAACTTGTGAATCAAAGATAAAAAGATGGGAGGAACTTAAAACGATTAGAATTGCAAAGGAAGTGTTACTGAAAAAGACTGTTAGAACTAAAGGCTGACAAGTCCTGTATCCTAGGATCTTAAAGAAGTAGCTGCTGAAATAGTACATTCAGTGGTTGTAATTTACCAAAATTCAATAGATCCAGATTGGAAAATAGTAGATGTTACTGTTCTTTTCAAGAAAGAAGGGAGACTGAAAACAGGCAACTATAGGCCAGTTTGCCCAATAGCTATCATAGGGGAAATGTTAGAAGCAATTAAGGAGGTTAAAGCAGAGCACTTAAAAAAAATCTTGTTGCCTTTGCCTGATTGCATTATGGTTGTGAAAGGAAAATCATGTCTGACAAATTTATAGTGTTTCTTTGAGGAAGGACAAGGAATATGAATAAAGAGGAACATGTAGATGCAATGTACTTGAATTTCAAAGGTTACTAGACAAAATAAGACATCATGATTTAGGGGACTACATCGTAGCATGGCTAGAGGATTTATTGACTAACAGGATGCAGAGGATAGGGATAAATGGGTCACTTTCACATTGGTAACCTGTAAGTAACAGAGTTCCAGTGTTGGAGCCTCAAATATTTATCATCTATTTCAATGAAGGTAGGGACTGAATGTGTGGTTGCTAAGTTTGCTGATGTCACAAAGAGAGGTATAAGTTTTGAAGAAGTCATAAGAAGCTTGCAAAAAAGTACAGGTAAGTTTAGTGAGCATGCAAAAAGAATGTGAGATAATGTGGAAAATGTAAACTTGTCCACTTTTGCACAAAGAATAGAAAAGCACTATGTCATTATAGAGAGAGAAGGAAAAGCTCCTCAGATCTTGGTGTTCTGGTACAAAAATTAATATGCAGGTGTAGTAAATGATTAGGATGGAAGATGGAAAGTTGTCATTTATTGTAAGGGAAGGACATACAAAAAGTGGGGAAGTTTTACCACAGCTGTAGTGGGCCATATGGAATACTGTGCATCGTTTTGGTTTCTTTACTTAGGAAAAGGATGTCTTTGATTTGAAAGAGTTAGAGAAAGTTCATACAACTGATTTCTGGGACGAGAGGGTCATCTTTTGAGGAAATGTTCAACAGGTTAGGCCTATGCCCATTAGATTTTATAGAAATGAAGGGTGATCTTGTCAATAAGCGTAAGATCCTGAAGGGACTCGATGGGTTGGGTGTTGAGAAGATGTTTTTCTTTATGGGAGAGTGTAAAATTAGGTGATACCATTAATGAGAAACTTGACTGCATCAATCATATAAATACTTGACTCCAAGGAGCTAGGACTTCTGTGTAGAGTAATTCAACCCCTGCCTCCCCAAAGTCCTCTACAAAGCATTAATCTGGAGTGTAATGGAGAAGTGTGATGAAAATATTTCTCTACTCATCTAAATGAGTCGAGCTCCAACAACAATCGAGGCTTGACACTATCTAGGGAGATCATCTTACTGGATAGGCGCTCCATTCACCACCTTATGATCATAACATACAGGAGTAGACTATTCAGTCTATTGAGCCTGCTCTGTATTCATTAATGTCCTGGTTATCTGATTGTGGCCTTAATTCCACTACCAGTCTACTTCCCGTAACCCTTGACTCAGTTGTAGATAAAAAATATGTCAAATTCAGCTTTGAGAATGTATGGCTGGAAGACCATCAACTCAGTAAAAAACACTCTATGGTCTGCCCGAGACCTGTCGATATTCCAGTGCTAGGAGTTGTCCACAAGTGATTGGAATGTGCCAGTTTGCAACAATATCCAGGACTACATACTGAGGGACACAATAAAGCCTAGTATGGCTACCATAAAATTGCAGTAGAGAAAGACCTCCCTCTGAGACCTTTGGGCTATAGTACAATGAGGGGCTGGAAACAGGATACAAACACCTAACACTGTATGTTTGATATAATAAATATAATTAACATTAAATTTAATTGTACTTGTAGGAAGTAAAGACAGTACAGTATTGGAAGAAACTGATTTGGTTTCCACCTTGAGCAATGTGAACTTTGGTCATGTAATGCATAAATTTTATGAAATAAAGTGTATTTTTGGAAAGAAAATAGTAGACAGATGAAATTGATTTTCTGATTCATGTACATCAGTGAAAACTGAAAGAACTTCATTTAAGTGTTCGGCCTTACTGCCTGTAGTCCCAGGAAAAGGATTGACTGTTTCAGGTATGGACAACTGCTCCTTTTCCACTTCCTGTAACTTCACCCTATATATTTAGATAGGGTATTGTTGACTTTCCATATGTTGAAAATGAATGCCTGATTAATTTTTGTTCATTAACATATGCTGCAACTTTGCTGTAGACTTTGTATAAGTTATAATAAATGGGATTTCCTGGGTAACTACACAAACTTAGTTACTGCAAAGAATATAAGAGTGACCCTCGGCTCAAAGCTATGGAAAACCACACAGTAATAGGCTGTATGCTGTACTGTCACAAAGCTACACCTTAATTAGTTTTACATATGTGATTTTATATTGTGTCAAAAGAAATGTAGATCTGCATACAGTGTGAGAGTGGATTTCACTATGTATCCTCACTTTACAATGCAGTACCTTCTCGCATTAATAATGATCAGAGCCTTATGGAACAGCTCACCTCGTTATCTATCAAGCAGTCAGGAGGAGCTGTCATATTGAATAACCAAACACCAATGTATAATGGAGACCACCAATCCAACAGGGTGACATGGAACAAACTTGATGGAGACAGAACCAATAAACGTAAACAATTCCTAAGGTATATATGAGTTAAGTTAGTAATTAATAATTTTTGAATTTATTTTAAAAGAATTATTTAATCAAAAGTGCCTTCAGCTTAAAAATAGAATAGGTATCAAAAATGATGCAGTACGGGGAGGCATCACGTGTCAATACCAAAGCTTTCTTGGGATCGTAGTGTGCCAACACCTTTGAGGATGATAGCTGTTTCTTTACTCCACTGAAATCTAGGGCTTGTCTATGCAACCATTTCCAAGGCTGGCCCCTTTTTTAGATTTTAATGTAAAGGTACCAGCATGGAGGCCAGGTTGTGTATGAACTTTCCATAATAACTTAGCAGCCCATGAAATGACCCAAGCTCCAGGACAGATAGAGCAGCCAGGGCTCATTTGGTTGCCCTCACTTTACATTCCAATGGGAGTAACCTGGTCTTGTTGACTCTGTAGCCTAAGTAGGTCACTTGGGGGTTTGGAACACACATTTTTCCCTTCTTAGGCATCACCCACTTTAGAAAAAATGCCTTAGAACTATGTCCAAGTTTTGTCAGAGTTCCTTATTAGTTTTTCCTGTAGTATAGATAAATGGCTACCTGAGGTAGACCTTGTAAAATATTCTGCATTGTCCACTGAAAAATTGAATAGGCTGACGGTAGCCCAAATGGCAGTCTCATATATTGGTACATCCTTATGGGTGTTAATTGTAGCATACTTCTGGGAATTGTCATCTAAACACAATTGTAAGTAAGCTTGGCTCAGTCCAGCTTTATGAAGGACAGCCCCCCTGCTAGCTTTGCGTAAAAACCCTCTGTCCAAGGGATTGGGTATTTATCCAGCTGCAAAAAATGGTTCAGTGTTTGTTTAAAATCCTCACAAAGGGGAACTGCCCCGTCGGGCTTCAAAATTTGTGCAACTGGCGCTGCCCATTCTGCAAATTGTACTGGTTTAATTATTCCTTCACTTTTCAGCCTTCTGATTTCTGCCTCTGCTTTTGCCCATAAGGCAGATGGCACTGGGTGGGCCTTGCAGTATTGTGGAATTGCTTCCTAGTCAACGTGCACGGTAGCCTTGGCTCCTCTGATAGTCCCTAGACCTTCCTGAAAGGCTTCCTGATATTTAATTATGACTTCACTCAGCCAGTCAATTTCTAATTGAAAAATGTTGAGCCAATCTAGGTGAATCTCTTGCAACCAATTTCACCCCATCAAGCTTGGGCCAAAGCCTTTTAGTACAAGCAGTCAACTGAATCGGCAGCTTTTCATAAGAGACTGGAACCGAAGTTGTACCCTTAATCTGCAAAGGTTCCCCAGTTTAGGTTCTCAGCCTAGTCAAGACCTTTCACAAATTTAAGGGCTGGAGTTCAGAGCAACTTTTATTAAAAACCGGTTCTGCAATCACTGATACCCCTGTGTCAGTAGCGACCTCCATTAGAACTGGATGACCATTTAACCAGATGTTTATTTTGATTGGTTCTGATTTGGATGTTGCAAAGTAATTTAACTGCTCCAAACCAGATGTAGGTGGACTTTCCAGGGTATGAAGCCTCTTGGATACCAGACTGTGAGTTATCTTACAGTGTAGGTCTAGTGGACCTCTTTAGCTGTCTCGAGTCCACATACCGGCAGCAACTACAATGTCTTGCCAGCAAAGACCCTGAAGAAAATTTTAACCATTTGTCTGAGGCTTGGCTTTGTTTTGGGGATTTGCTGTGGGCCGACCCAGAGTCCTTCTGATCAGGATATGTCCTGAGTAAGGCTATGCAATTGTCTGCACTCAAGTGGTGTTCCCCAAGCTCAGTTGGACTGACGAGAGTGTCCGCTTCCGTTGGAATACCTTGCAACTCAAATGCTCAATTTTCTGCATTTTCCAATGATAAAACCAGTTGTAGCGCCTATTTGAAGTCCAGTTGGCCTTGAGCTAGTAGGTGTTTTTGCATAGTTACATAGTTAATCCCACATACCAAATGGTCTCTCAGCATCTCATGGAGGGTTAATCCAAAGTCACATGCTTCTGCCAGTCATTTTAACCTAGTCAAAAATCCTGATATAAATTCCCCTGGTTCCCCAATTGCCGAATAAAAACAATTGCGTCTCAGAATTAGTGGAGGTTTGGGGTTGTAATATTCCTTACCTATGTCCGTCAGTTCTTGAAAGGTTTTAGTATCTGATGCCTCAAGGAAAGTTAGGCTCCTAACAGCAGAAATGGCTGAAGCTGTACAGGCTGTCAGGAGAATTACTCATTACTTTACATCTGCTAACATGTCATTTGCCCAGAAAAAATAATGCATTCTTTCCACATACTGGGCCTACTCCTCAACAGAAGGGTTGAATGAGTCAAGCTTCCCAAGCAAAGGCATGACGTAGGAAATGCTTATCCCAGCTCAAAGATGACTGTTACAAATGAGTTTCTTCAGGAATGTGCTTTACTGTCATTACAATTGAAATAACTCCACAGAGGCCAGTATCCTGTCACCTTTATTTGCGCGTGAACAGTCCTTGACTTTAGTACTGTCACTTCAGAGTCAAGTATCGGAGTCCCAGAATCTCTGACACCTCTTTTCATGTGTTGGCCAGGGGTCCCTGATTGGACCAGATCAACAGCCACAATCGGGGAACTCATATTCTATGATGTCCAGCTGGCTGACCTTATTACAATCACAATAGTAAGATAGGAACGACATCAAGGAAACTCTCAGCCACGATCTCAGATCTGCACAGAAGTACATTTGTTAGCTCACAGTGTAACATTTTGTAATGCACTTGATTTATTAACTTTTTCTGTTCCCTCATATTACACTTTCAGTCCTGAAGCAAATACATGCACTAAGTGGATGGGAGAAAAACTGACAATGAAAAGGGCTTCTGAACCAAAAACAATTTTCATTGACCTGCGGAATTGGGAACAGGAAAGAAGCACGTTGCAGACAGACAGCAGAGGCAATAAGGAAAAGCTCACATATCTGCAGAAAGAAAGGTAATGGGCAGTAATTCAGGGTCAGATGCTTCAAAGTGTTTAGAAGGAAGTGTTCAACCTATGCTGTAAGTTGACTGTATTGGTTGACTGTGCAAACAAGTTTGTTTGTAGATTGGCTCTACACTCTGTGAATTCTGAGTATCAAAATACAAGACTTGATTTCTGCCCATCTGTACAAATGCAGTGTTACTGAAGTCTTTATTTCATAGAAGAGATGAGATCTAAGCCCACCTAAGCAGTTAACAAGCATTGCTTCCCCTCATGGCTAATCAGCATTGAGAAAATTATATGTTTTTTTCCAAAGTGTTCACATTATTACCGAAGTAACAATGGGCTATCCATGATCCAGCAAATCTAAAGGGCTGTAGATTTTTCAGGCAAGTGCTTTCCTGAACAATATTCTCTGAATACATTTTCCCCTGGGAGCACTAGATTGAAAAGCCTACGCGTACATCAAGCCCAAACCAAGGGAGCGTAACCAAGTTGCAGTTATTACTTCATCCGCTCAGTACATTTTCAAGACCAGGGATATTATCACTAGAGATACGTGTTTGCTTCCTAAGGACCTTCTGCTGCCAGAAATCCCCACCAAATGGCAATGGGTATGAGGGTTAATTCTTAATTCTTGTTACTGTACTTGTTGCCTTTACAGTTCTCCGGAATCGTCCTTTGAGGAAGACAACCAACATAGTATGTCAGCCCAAGACAGTGACCGAGAGCAGAAAGAGCCTGAGAGTGATTCAGAGTAAGAAAGATTAATAATTTAGTGTGAGAATGGGATTTTTGCTAGTTGAATAGATATATGGCATTTGAGCTCTTATGACTGCACTTAATCCCATGAAACTGAAGTGAAATGACTGAGGAAACTTGGTTGAGGTGTGTTCATTGGTGTGATGTGAATGATTCACAATCTGACTTATCTGTGGGACTAAGGTCCCATCACATGGTACAAATTGGCTATTATTACTATGTGAGTTACAGCAGTAATGCTACCTTCTACCTACTAGGGTATTAAATAATTTTCCTCTTGCAATTGAAATATGTGCCACAGTGTCCTGAAGTTTGAGGAAATCATTCAACTTGCGTGGATGCAAGGGTATATGTTAACAAGTTTTAATGTTCATCACCAAGAATAGCTCAGTATAATTAGTGTCTGAGGTGACTGAGTCCTAAAAAGGAGATGCTAGATTGCATACACAGCAGGTGGAGAAGGAACCAACAGGAGGCAAAAACCTACTAGACCTCATCCTTACTAATCTACCTGGGTGATTAGTTGCAGATGGATTGGTCCATTACAGTGTTGGTAGGAGAGACCGTTACCCAGTCCTTGAGGAGGTGAAACCCTGACTTCAAATTGAGGACCCCGCCATCAAGTTATGTGGCCCTACTACCAGGCTAATTGAGACAGAAATTGGACAGACCTAGCAACTCATATGTAACCATCCTAGAGGTACTATGGGCTTTCAACAGCAGTAGAATAGTACTTGACCATTATCTATAATCTCAAAATAAAAAATATCCTTCACTCTACCATTACTGTGAAGCCAGGGGATCAAACCTCGTTCAATATAGCATGCAGGAGGGAATGCCAAGAGCAGAATGAGATGATCTGAAAGTAAGATTTCAATTTCATGAAACTACAACACAGATCAAACAGGTTAAGCAGTATGTGATAGACAAAGTTAAGTATTCCCACAACCAGCAGATCAAATCTAAGTTCTGCAGTGTTCGTACATTCAGTCATGAATGGTGGTGGATGATTAAACAATTATCTGGAGGAGCAGGCTCCACAAAATGTCTCTATCCTCAATGATGAGAGAAGCCCAGGACATCAAAAGACAAAATTGAAACATTTAGAACTATATTCTGTCAGAAATGTTGAATGGATGATCTATCCTAACCCCATATTTGGGAATTTTAAAAAAGCCTTTTAAGCACTAAACAGTGATTTTCTACCTTACAGAAGCTTATCTGTGTGCATTGGTCAATTGGTTCAACTATTTTGTTTCATTCAGTTGCGCCAAAGCTGATATGTTGTCTTCACTTTTTATTTGGTGTAAAAGAAACAGATCCACAATCAGCAAAACTTCTGAAAGAGGCCACAACTGGGAAAAAGAAAGTAAAATAGTTACAAAAGGAGTAAAATAAAGAAAGGAACAAACATGCCCTGCACTCTACTTCAGTAATACAAGAAGTCTCAGATCTGTGATAAGAAATGGAAGGCAAGCATACACTTACAGATTGGGCAGCAAGTGATAACTTCACTGAACTACAGCTATAGATGAGACTTCTCTGAAGAAGAATGCATAGAGAGGCTAACCGACTTAGCAATTGCCTCCCCTCCAATCAAAGCCTTAAAGAAAGATCTTATGGGCAAGAAAAAGGCATAGCATTGACTTTTTGCTGGAAGTTATCTGGCATTTTTTCATGTCTGTAAAACATGGAATATCAAAGGACACTAGGCATGCACGTGCAGAACACCTGGTTTCAAAAACCAAAGCAGACCCTGAAACAAGATGCAAGTGACCACCAGCATGATACAATCCTGGTATCACGGAATGTCATCCACAAACATATCAATGAACTGAACAACCAACAAACCGAAAAACAACCTTTGGAAGATGACCAAGCTTTTCATTTTATCAACCTCATGCATCAAGGTTTAAGATGAGCAGAAACTTTTATGACCATCAACATTGTATATCCCCAAAGGGCGCGTCAACAAAATATTGGAGCTATTGCCAACTTATTATCATTATATATCCTAAAAAGCATGTACCCCAACAACTGGCAGTCAATTGTGCAACCCACAAAAGACCTACTCTCAGCATAGAACAAATTGAGCATATACACAGTGGGAGGATTAGGGATACAATTTAATTCATTCTTGGGTTGTGAGCTTCAAAGTCAGGGCTTGCAATTATTGCCCTTCGCTGAGTCCCTGATGCACGTGATTTGAGCTATCTACAACTGAACATTATGATTCCAATAGCAGACAAGTCAGATTTCAATTAAAGTAGTGATGGGGACAGTTATGAAGACCAAACCCATTGTAGCCAAAAGTCTGGAGGGGATGTGTTTAAATATATCTTAGCGTCACCAAAGTTTGATGAGAAGGACATAGAAGCCTTTTTCATTTCATTTAAGAAAGTGGCTAAACAAATAAAATGGCTGTTGACCACGTGGGTATTGTTGATTCAAACAAAATTGGTAGACAGAGCTAGTGAGGTATTTGCATCACTATCAGAGGAGGTATCTGGGAAATATTATGAGGTGAAAAAAGCCATCTTAAGTGCACATAAACTAGTGCTAGAAGCCTAGAGACAATGTTTTAGGAATCTAAGGAGGGAGCCTGATCAAAGTTATATAGAGTTTGACAGAATCAAAGAAAGTAACTGGATAAGGGTATTGAAAATAGATCAGACATATGATGCTCGTAGAGAGACTATTGTTTTGGAGGGTTCAAAAATTGGCTTCCTGAAATAGTGAAAACTCATGTGGAAGAGCAGAGAGTTAAAACTGCAAGATTAGCAGCTGAACTGGCAGGTGATTATGAGTTAGATTATAAATCAAAATTTGGCTTTCGACATCAATTTCAAACTGTGAATTATAGAAATTGGTGAAAAGACAAATCCTCAGATAGAAGAGGATAAAGGAGATCTCATTGAAGACAGTAAAGATAGTTTACCACAGATTATAAAGGAAACCTATGAGTGGGGGAAGAGAAGTAAAGAAACCTTAGATATTTCACTGTAATAAAGTAGGACACATGAAAAGCACTGGGAAAACGGATGTGGTAAAACAAAATAAGCCAGTGGGGTTTACTAAATTGGTAAAGAACATCACAGTGGAAGCTAAAGAGCTGCACAAGAATGTACAGACTGGTCAAGGGTTGGTTAATAAAACGTACCAGATATCTTGAAAGAATTTATCTGTGTGGGTAAGCTATACTCGTGTACTAGGAGGAGTAGGTAAAGAAATTAAAATTTTGAGATGCAGGAGCAAGTTAATCGTTGATGGTGAGAGATAAGGAGGTATCTACTTTGGAAGGAGTATTGCCAGAAAAGGCAGTAACATGTGGAATTCATGGTGAAAACAGTAGTGTTCCATTGTATAAAGTGAGGCTGGGGAGTCTGGTAAAAAAGTGGTGAAATGGTGGTAGGTGTAATAGAGAAATTCTCAATTCCGGAGATACGGTTTATTCTTTGGAATGATATAGCTGGATCACAGGTGGGAGTGATGCCTACTGTGGATGAAAAGCCAGTGGAAAATCAGGTGACTGAGATGTTACAGGGAGAATATGCTGGGGTATTTCCTGACTCTGTGGTAGCAAAGTCACAAAGCCTCAGGTTGAAACAGGAGAAGAAATCAAAGAATAAACATAAGGAAGTTTGAGTTCAATTATCAGAATCTAAGTTTGATCAAATGGTTGCAAGAAAACCAGAACAGGTGAAGGACAAAGTGGATATGTTTAGTTCAGAGAAGTTGGATAAATTACAACAAAAAGATGAAAAAATGAAGCAGTTGTATCAACTAGATACACAGAAGAATCTGAGTGTATCCCAGAGTGTTTCTATCTTAAAAATAAGTCTTGATTAGTAAATGGAGGCAGTTACATATTCAGGCAGATGAAAAATGGGCAGAAGTTCATCAGGTTGATTTACCTGTGCATTATAGAATGGAGATGTCGCAGCACATGAAGAAGGAGTTGACATCATTTGAGAGCCAGGAAGACTCAAGCCAAGATACAAAAACATCTTTATTGGCCTGACTACATGGAAATGTGGTTGAATTTTGCTGGACATGTTACACGTGTCAGGTAATAGGAAAACATCAGGCAATGATAAAACCAGTACCCTCAATACCTATTCCAACATTTGAAGAACCTTTTACATGAGTCTTAATTGATTGTGTAGGACCCTTTCCCAAAACAAAAAGTGGTAATCAATATTTGCTGACTATAATAGATGTGTCTGCTAGATTTTCGGAGGCCATTCCATTATGCAATATCACGGCTAAAAGGATTGTAGAGGTGTTCTCAAATTTTTTACTTAATATGGGCTACCCACAGAGATACAGTCAGCTCAAGGGTCAAATTTTACCTCAAAATTTACCAGAGTGGCATGGTGGCACAGTGGGGGTAGCACTGTTGCCTCACAGCGCTAGGGACCTGGGTTCGATTCACCTTCGGGTGACTGTCTGTGCGGAGTTTGCACATTCTCCCCGTGTTTGCATGGTTTTCCGCCAGGTGCTCCAGTTTCATCCCACAGTCCAAAGATGTGCAGGCTAGATAGGTTGGCTGTGCTAAATTGCCTATGGTGTTCAGGGATGTGTAGATTAGGTGGATTACAGGGAAAGGGTATGGGAATGGGTCTGGGCGCGATGCTTTGAGGGTCGGTGTGGACTTGTCGTGCCAAAGGGCCTCTTTCCACACTGTAGGAATACTATGCTTCTCTGAAAATTATTCAAGTAAGTTATGGATAGCTTAGGAACAAAACAATTGAAATCAACTGCACACCATCCAGAATTGCAAAGAGCATTAGAACAGTGGCATCAAACTTTAAAGACCATGTTGAGGGCTTATAGTCAAGCTTATCCAGAGGATTAAGATACGGAGTTCTTTTTGTACTTTTTGAACTTAGGCATGTACCTAATGAATCAACTGAATTCAGTCCATTTGAATTAGTTTTCAGACATGAGGTGAGAGGACCACTGAAATTAATTAACGAAAAATTGGTAAGTCAGAGTTCAGAAACCACATATTTGGACTATGTGTCAAACTTCAGGGAACGACTAAATAGAGTGGGTGAGTTGGCTAGACAGCATTTAAAAGTAGCACAGCATGTGATGAAACAGAACGCAGACAAGAAATCAAAAATTTATACTTTCACCAGAGATGATAAGTTGTTAGTATTACTACCAGTGGTAGGTGAACCTTCAAAAGCAAAGCTTAGTGCACTTTCAAAAGCAAAGCTTTTCAAATCAAGAGGGAATTGAGTGAGGTGAATTATTTGATAAGCACAACAAATAGAAGGAAAACTCACAGAGTGTGTCACGTGAATAGGCTCAAACGGTATTTTGATGAGGAAGGAAAGCAAAAAGAGAATGTGGTACTTGTTGCAATTCAGAGTGAAGAACCAAATGCAGACAAATTTGAAATTGATATTCCTCGAATTAAATTGGATAATGTGGAAGTTCTCAAAAATTGGGATAAATTATTGAGTTACCTTCCAGAAGAAAATCAAAATGATCTGAAAAAGTTATTATAATCACATGGAGAGATATATGGGAATGAGCTGTGAAGCACAAACATGATTATGCATGATGTAGATATCAGAAATGCCGTTCAAATTAAGCAACGTCCTCACAGACTTAACCCTCTAAATTTCAATTTCAATTTCAAAAAGAGATTGAAATCATGCTCAAAGATAATATAATTGAAGTGAGTTGCAGCAAATGGAGCTCACCCATATTGTTGATGCCAAAACCAGATAGTATCCAACGAGTGTGTGTTGATTACCAGAATGTCAATACAGTTACGAAATATGATTCATATCCTGTTCCATGGCTGGAAGATTGTATTGAGAAGGTGGGACAAGCAGCTTTTATTTCGAACCTGGACTTACTTAAAGGATACTGGCAAGTACCTTTATCTGACAGAGTGAAGGAAATTTCAGCTTCTGTGACACTGAATGGACTTTACCAGTTTTGCCATTTGGTATGAAAACTGTACCAGCTACATTTCAAAGACTTAACCAATAAAATCATTTCAGGATTACAGAATTGTTTGATATACATAGACAATCTGGTGATTTTTAGTCACACATGGAAGGAACATTTGGAGCATCTATCGGAATTATTTGGTAGACTTCAGAAGGTGTGGTTAGCAATAAACCTGGCTAAGAGCAAATTCAATAAAGCTCAAATCACATTCCGAGGCCATCTCATTGGACATAGACAGATGGGCCCATTGGATGTGAAAACATCAGGGACATAGATAGGGTGAATAGCCAAGGTCTTTTTCTCAAGGTAGGGGAGTCTAAAACTAGAGGGCATAGGTTTAAGGTAAGAGGGGAAAGATTTGAAAGGGACCTAAGGAGCAACTTTTTTACACAGAGGGTGGTGTATGTATGGAATGAGCTGCCAGAGGAAGTGGTAGAGGCTGGTACAGTTACACATTTAAAAGATATCTGGATGCGTACATGAATAGGAAGGGTTTAGAGGGATATGGGCTAAATGCTGGCAAATAGGACTAGATTAATTTAAGACATCTGGTCAGCATGCTGTATAACCCTATGACCAATACATAGGTTATTGGGGAGTTTCCTATACCAGAGATGAAGAAAGAAGTAGTACAATTCCTTGTTCTGAGTGGTTTTCTTGGAAATTCATACCAAAGTTTAGTAGCATGGTTGCTGCACTTACTGACTTGTTGAAGAAGTGCAGAAACTTTGAATGGATGGAGGAGCGTCAGAAGGCATTTGACAACTTGAAAGCTGTGTTAACCATGGCCCCAGTGTTAGCCAAACCTAATTACAGAAAGCCATTCAAGGGGTGACTATCAACGCAAGTGATGTGGTTGTTGGTGCAGTACTCTTCCAAGAAAACAAGATGATAGAAAGACAAATAATAATCTATTATTCTGTTAAGTTTTCCAATAAAGTTAAACCAATTTTTCTTCCTTTTGTTTATATTTTAACTGCGGGGTAAGAAAAAAGTGTGTTTTGCTTCAAGCTAAGAAGTGTAACCAGTTGATTTGCATCTGGAACACAGCAGCTTACACTTGCTGTTAAATTAGATAGGAGTTAAGGTCTAGGCTATCCCCTTGATATATTTGAGGGAGGTTTGGTCTGGTCCATAACAACTCTTGCAATATTGTGAGCCGACGGCACATGCTATTCATGCACCTTCTTCTATTTGTTTTCTCTACTAGTTACAATGACTATACTGGTAAAAGCATGTTACTAAAGAAACTGCGAAAAGCCTCTGTCAAGTCCTCAAAAATAACAGCCAATAATCCTAAAAGTGTAGCTGAACAGGCACAAACAACTGGCGAACAGATCAAACCAGCCCAGAAAAAGAGAAAGAAAGCAAAAAATGAAAACAATAAACCTGTTGGTGAGCAGCATACGTTGTCCTTGGCTGCAGACTGCAACACAGAGAGAAGAGCCCTAGAGAAGCTCAGTTCACCAAGTGACCAATGCATCCTCACGCCTGCTCTGACACTGAAAAAGATCACTTCAAAAGTCACAATTCCAGCTGTCAGACAAAATGAACCGACACTGCCTCTAGGGGAACAATATCCTGAAACTTTAAATAGGTAAGGAAGGGAATATGTCTGAGATGGAAATAGTGCATTGATGTGCTAACCAAGTATGAATCTCATCCTCAAAGCAAAAGCAAATTTAAAGTTTTAGCACAGGTTGTGGGTGAAGTTGTTGACTTGCTCGCCGAGCTGGCTTGTTTTCGTCCAGATGTTTCATCACCATACTAGGTAACATCATCAGTGAGGCCTCCAATAAAGCAATGTTGTTCTACTCCACTCGGAATTTATACTATCTGGTCCGTTTATGGTGAGTAGTGTCTTTTCCGGTTTTGATCTGTATGAGTTTGTATATGGGGTCCAATTCTATATGTTTGTTGATCGCATTACGGGTTGAGAACCATGCCTCTAGGAATTCCCGTGCATGTCTATGTTTGGCTTGGGCTACTAAAGTTGCGTTGTCCCAGTTAAGCTGATGGCCTTCATTGTCTGAGTGTACTGATATTAAGGAAAGTTTGTCATGTCATTTTGCTGCTGGCTGATGTTCATGTATTCTGATGGCTAGTTTCCTTCCTGTTTGTCCAATGTAATGTTTGTGGCAGTCGTTGCATGGTATTTTGTAAGTCACGTTGGCTCTGCATGTTGTGGGAATGGGGTCCTTAATCCTTGTGAGTGTTTGTCGTAGAGTGGCTATGGGCTTGTGTGCTACCATGTTTCCTAGTAGTCTTAGGAGTCTAGTTGTCAGTTCTGATTTGTTCTTTATGTAGGGCAGAGTGGCCAGTGTGTTACGGCGTACTGTGTCCTCTTGTTGTTGTCTGTTTAGTAGGCACCTGCAGATGAAGTTGTGGGGATATCCATTCACAGCGAAGATTTTGTATACGTGCTCTTCCTCTTTCCTTCGTAGTTCTGGAGTGTTGCAGTGAGTCGTGGCCCATTTAAGTAGTGTCCTAATGCAGCTTTGTTTGTGGATGTTGGGGTGGTTGCTGTGGAAGTTGAGAATTTGATCAGTGTGGGTTGCTCTTTTGTATACTGAGGTTTGGAACTCCCCGTTGGTCATACTCCCAACTCTGACATCCAGAAGTGGAAGTTGATTGTTATTTTCTTCATCTCTTGTGAATTTAATGCCCGCAAATACATTGTTGATGAGGTGGTGGGTCTCTTCTAGTTTGTTGCGTTTAATAATGACAAATGTGTCACCTACATACCGGATCCACAGTTTAGGTTGAATGCGGTGGAGGGTGGTGTGTTCTAGTCTTTGCATGACTGCTCTGTGATGAGTCCTGAGATGGGTGACCCCATTGATCTGTTTGTATACTTGACCGTTAAAGACAAAGTGTGTGGTGAGGCACAGGTCTAGTAGTTTGAGTATGTTGTCATTGCTGATAGAGCTGCTGGTCTGTGTTGCTGCTTCCTCTAGTAAAAGCAAATGCAGATACTGAAAATCTGAAATGAAATACAGAATATGAAAAATGAAAAACGGAAAATGCTGGAAATGGTCAGCAGGTCTGGCAGCGTCAATGGAGATAGAAGCAGAATTAAACCTACATGTCCTCTCATCAAAATTTGGTCCATTATTTTTCTGTTTTCATTTCAGTGATTTCTTTTCTCTTCCGATTTTTCTCTCTCTGTCCCATCAGCTACAGAGCAGTAATGATCATTGGCTAATGTCAGTGATTGTAGAGACTGCTAATGAGCTATATTATTGATTCCTCAACACACTGAATTTAAAATTCTCAATCGTAACTTTAAATCCCTTCATAGCCTCACCTGTGACTCTTTGTAACATTCTCCAGTGACAGTTTTCTTTTTAATTCATTCAAAAGATGTGGGCATTGCTGGATAGGCCAGCATTTATTGCCTATCCCTAATTGTCATTGAGAAGGTAGTAGTCATGAACAACCTTTTTGAACGCTGCAAATCATTTGCTGTAGACAGACTAATGATGCAGTTAGGGAGGGAGTTCCAGGAGTTTGATCCAGTGAAACTGAAGGAACAACGATATATTTCCAGGATGGTTAGTGGCAGGTCATAGTGTTCCCATGCATCTGTTGCCCTTGCCCTTCTAGATGGTAGTGGTTGTGATTATGGAAGGTACTGTCAAAGGATCCTTGGTGAGTTTCTGCAGTGCAACTTGTAGGTGGTACACACTGCTGCTACCTAGATCAGTGATGGAGGGAGTGGATGTTTGTGAATGTGGTGCCAATTAAATGGGCTGCTTTGTCTTGGTTGGTGATAAGATTTTTAAGTTGGAGCAGCATTTATCCAGGAAAGTGGGGAGTAGTCCATCACACTCCAGACTGATTGTAGATGGGTGGACTGGCTTTGGGGAATCAGAAGGTGAGTTACTTGCTGCAGGATTCCTGATTTCTGACCTGCCCTTGTAGCTACTGGAGCTAGTCCAGTTCAGTTTCTGGTCAATTGTAGCTCCCAGGATGTTGATAGTGAGGTGTGGGTAATATTGAATGTCAAGGAGCGATAATTAGATTCTCTCTTGTTGGAGATGGTCATTACCTGACACTCTTGTGGCACAAATGTTACTTGCCATTTGTCAGCCCAAACCTGGATATTGTCCAAGGCCTTGCAGCATTTGGACCTGGACTGCTTCAGTATCAGAGAAGTGGGGGATGGTACTGAACATTGTCAATCATTTGCAAACATCCTCACTTCTGGTCTTATGATGGAGGGAAGGCCATTGATAAAGCAGCTGGTGATGATTAGATCGAAGATATTACCCTGAAAAAATTCTGCAGAGCTGTCCTGGAGTTGAGATGACTCACCTCCGGCAACCACAATTATCTATCTTTGTGCCAGGTATGACTCTAGCAAGCAGAAGGCTTTCCCCCAGTTCCCACTGACCCTAGCGTTACGAGACTCCTGGATGCCACACCTGATTAAGTGTACCCTTATCGCCAAGATTAGTCACTCTTACCTTTGGAATTTAGGTCTTTAGACAATGTTTGAACGAGCTCATGAGGTCAGGTGCTGACTGGCTCTGGTAGCACCCAAACATTAACGAGTATCAGTGAGCAGGTTATTGCTGAGCAGGTGCTGCTTGATAATACTATTGATGACACGTTTCAGCAGTTTATTGATAATTGAGAGCAGACTGATGGGGTGGTAATTAGCCAGGCTGGATTTGTGCTGCTTTCTGTGTACAGCACATACCTGGACAATTTTCCACATTGTTAGATGCCAGTGTTGTATTAGGTAATGTAGAAAGAGCAGAACAATAGGATTAATTGGATAGCTCCTTAGAGCTAGGAGAGGCATGATGGGATACATGGTCTCCTACGATTCTAATAACCTGCAGATTTTCCGTTTCTCAGGTAACATCTGTGGGCATCTTTCCTCACCAATGATGCCTGTTCTTTCACCCATTAAGGTTCCGCAATTTGGAATCCTCTCCTAAACGCCTCTACGCCTCAATCTTCCGTTCCTCCATTAAGATCCTCCTTAAAAACTAACTCTTTGACCAAGTGTCTAGCTCCCCTTTTAAATTTGTTTATCTGTGAACTGTGTGAGTCGATATTCAATGCTAAATGTGCAGTTTAATTGCAAACCATTGTAGCTGTGTTTAATGCATCGATCACTGACTACATCAGTGACTTGTTGCTGTTCAAGGCAATGGCTTTCAGGAGTTCTTTAGTACCTCAGTCAACAGACCACTCTTTTTTGAACATAGACCATGATTGATGGTCAGCTGACTATCACAGTAGTGCCTAATTTTGACCCTGCGCCATACATAAAGGAATAACTGGACGGAGATTGACTTGAGTTTGATGCTGTTGTATCTCAGTGTTTTCTTCCTCAGATAATTAAATCCTGGTACAGAAGGAGGCTTTTTTATAATTTGACCAATGAAATAAAAAACCTACCTTTATGATAAATAATAGTCCTGGGCCACTAACCTTCTCATGGTGAATTCATGATAGGGGTTTAGTTGTTGCTCATTTGTAAATTGGATGTAATTATTTTGTTGCTAATTGTGAAACCATTTGATTTGGAACATAAGAAATAGGAGCAGTAGAAGACAATCTAGTCCCTGAAGCCTGCTCCGCCATTCAGTACAATTATGGTCGATGTACGGTTTTAACTCCATTTTCCTTCCTGGTCTTCTTATCTCTTGATTTTCTGGGACACCAAAAATCTTTCTATCTTAGCCTGAAAAATATTCAACAATGGGACATGCTCCACCTTCTGGCTTAGACAATTCCAAAGATTCACAAACCATTGAGTGAAGAAATTTATCTTAAGTTCAGCCCTAAATAATTAGCCTCTTATACTGGTACTGTGCCCCCCCTATGTTCTATTTCTCTGGTCAGATGAAACACCTGTTAGTTGTCTACCTTATCAAATTGTTTCACAATCTTGTCTGTTTTAGTTATATTCACTTCTGTTGTAAATTTCGGATAGTATAGGCCCAATTTACTGAGCTCCTCATCACAGGACAATCCTCTCGTCCTTGGAACCAATTTAATAAACATGCATTGTACCACCTCCAAAGAAGGTATATCTACATTTAGAAGTGGAAACCAAAACTACACACATTACTCCAGTTGTCATGTCACCAGAATTCTATATAATTTTAGCAAGTTTTCCTTATTTTGACTATCTAGTCCCCTTTTAATAATGATCAACATGCTATTTGCCTTTTTAACAGCTTACTATATCGGCATGTTAACTTTCTTTTGCTCCTTGTAAAAGTATGCTCAACCCCCTCTGAATATCAACATTTACAAGTTTCACTCCTTTTTATAAAGATTCTGCTTTTCTATCTATTTCATTTTGAAACAGTAATCCATGTCGCAGGCTGCAGCCAAATGACCAAATGCAGAGAGAGTATTGCAGGAAAGAGCAGCAGAGCCGTCAGAGGCTGCACAGGCAGCTGGACAGCCTGAAGCCCTTGAAATCTGTGACAGGAATGCAGTGCGGCGCAGAGGGAACACCACTCCTCTTCCACACGGTTAGTGCGAACAGTGCAGCACAACATGGAGGGACCGTCACTTGTCTTCCAACAGTTAGAGTGAAAAGTACAACATGGAGGAAACACCTGGAACACCTTTTCTTCGATATTTTCTGCACACACTCAACACTTTTTACTGAAGTTTGTATGAGCACTTCTTGAAGAAAAGAGCAGGAGTATTACATTCAGCCCTCTGAGTTTGCTCCAATAAGATCATAACTGATCTTCTACCTTAGTTCCATTTATCTGCCATATTCCATATTCCTTAATTCTCTTATGATTTAAGAATCTATTCATTTTACTCTTGAATGTGCTCAATGATTAATCATTCATAGATCACACAGTTAAAGAATTCCTCAGATCCATAATCCTTTGAATTTTCTTTTCATTGTATTCTTACATGGATCACTCCTGATTATTATTTTCTAGCTTGTTGCAAATAAGCACTTACCTATGTACCAAGATTACTGCACATGCAAGAGCGAGAGTTCCTCTACCTTACACCATTTTAATGAAAAGTGCATAATGGAGAGAGGAAAAAGAAACAAAGATAGGATTTTTGGTTTTCCCGTTCATAACGCTCAGTCTTTGTGACTGTCTGTGAATGTGTGTGGACATGGGACTGGACCAGAGATGCAGTGTGGAATATAGAGGGTGACAATGTGAAGTCAGATACAGGGCAGGTCTTTCAACCTTAGTTTCTGCTCAAATGGCAGGGTGATTCCTTCGCAGGCAGGAACTTGAATGTTCAAATGGTTAGTCTTCTGATTGGATTTTGCAGAAGTTGAATTTGGAATATGATTTAGGATTGCTATCCAATTTGAGACGATAGGTGAGATAATGAGTCAGGATTGTGACTAAGACACAGGAATTAATAGGCACTCGCAGCTTCACATTGGCTGAATGGAGATTTGTGCTGCGCTGACACAAAGGTGCTAATTCAGAAGGAAATGAAAGGGGTCAGGGAAGGTTTGTAGTCATAGAGATGTACAGCACAGGAATAGACCCTTTGGTCCAACTCATCCATGCCAACCAGATATTCTAAATTAATTTAGTCCCAATTGCCAGCATTTGGCCCTTCCTATTTATATACCCATCCAGATGCCTTTTAAACGTTGTAATTGTACCAGCCTTTACCACTTCCTCTGGCAGTTCATTCCATACATGCACCACCCTCTGTGTGAAAAAGTTGCCCCTTAGGTCCCTTTTAAATCTTCCCCCTCTCACTTTAAATCAGTGCCCTCAGTTTTGGACCCTAACCATAGGAAAAAGACCTTGGCTATTCATCCTATCAATGCCCCTCATGATTTTACGAACCTGTATAAGCTCAGCCTCAGCCTCTGACATTCCAGGGAAAAAGCCCCAGCCTAATCAATCTCTCCCTATAACTCAAACCCTCCAGTCCCAACAACATTCTTGTAAGTCTTTTCTGCTCCCTGTCAAGTTTAACAACATTCTTCCTATAGAAGGGCAACCAGACTTGTACACAGTATTCTAAAAGTGACCTTGCCAATGTCCTGTACAGCTTCAACATGATGTCCCAACTCCGATACTCAATGTTCTGACCAACGAAGGCAAGTGTGCCAAATGCTTTCTTCACCACTCTACCTGCAATTACACTTTCAAGGAACTATGCACCTGCACCCCTAGGCCTGTTTGTTGAGTAACACTCCCCAGGGCCCTACCATTAACTGTATAAGTCCGACCCTAGTTTGCCTGACCAAAATGGAGCACCTCACATTTATCTAAATAAACTCCATCTGCCACTCCTCAGCCTATTGGCACATCTGATCAAGGTCCCATTGTATTTTGGGATTATCTTCACTATTCACTAAACCACCTATTTTGATGTTATCTGAAAACTTACTAACCATATTCACATCCAAATCATTTATAGAACTGATGAAAAGCAGTTGACCCAGGACTGATCCTTGTGGCACACCAGTGGCCATAGGCCTCCAGCCTATAAAACTACCCTCTGTCTTCTACCATCAAGCTAATTTTGTATCCAGTTGGCTACCTCCCCCGGATCCCATCTGATCTAACCTGACTAATCAGTCTACTATGTGGAACCTTGCCAAACATTTTAGTGAAGTTGCATCTACCACTCTGCCTTCATAAAGGCGAATCAGGTAATTAGCCATAGTCCACAGAAGAGCATGGGTATACCACATTGTTAGAGTGAGGTGTTTACGGTGTATAAAGCTTGAAGGGCACTACTCCACATTAAACATGGGGAAAGGCATTGAGGCAGCCCTCCACGAATTATCACAGGCTATGCAGGAATCAAACTCCCCATTGTGGGCAAGTTTTTCATCACACTTGCCATATAGCCAGCTGAGCTAACTGTTTCCCAAACATCTGTCTAAACCCTCTCAGCCAATTATCACAGACAGCTACTTGTCATGTCAGGATGACTGTTGTCCACCTACATTTTATGGTTAGTTTTCATTCATTCCAAGAACAAAAACTTTTTTTTTTGAAAACACTGCACTCATAATACGATAGTTTGGCGCCCAATAAATGAGTGAAATGAGGTCTCATGCCACATGGGAAATACTAAATAAGGACTACTGATAAAACATAGAGGTTTAAAGAGGACCCCCAATTTCCAACACTATGCAGTCAAATTCCATTTAAAGCTTGAGAAAGTTCTGAGCATTTGGCTTATTCGCTACTCTTTGTTTACAGGAAGCCTCCTATTTGCCCAAAATCAGCACTTTACTCCAGAAAGGAAGAAGTGACATGCTTCTATTGACAGTCCAACTCTCCAGCTGTGGCCAACTGGCAACTAATGGACAGCAGACCAGTCACTTGCTGGACAGTATGATGACCACAGTCAACTTATATAATGCGCTGGTGTCATGGTTTCTTTCCCTGGTGAGTTTCTGGCTAAAAGAGAACAATCGGGTATTGAAGTACAACATTCGTATGCTGTGCGCAGATTGTGGTCTCTAACTAGACATTGCCTTAACTTCAGTTTCTTTCACATCATCCCAGTAGCAGTGCTTTAATATTTCACAAAGCACTTGTTTATAACACCAGTGTCATTTTTTTAAAAAAACAGAAGAAAAGAAAACAAAAGAAAAAAACAAAACAAAACAAAAGGAAAGAACTTTATTGTGTAATCTCTCCGATTCGGGAGTTGTGGAAGATAGCTGACTCCAACATGATTATTGACTGAAAAGAAAATTCCACGTTTTGAATGAATTTGTATTTTTAACTTCTGAATAAAATACATTATAAAGAAACTTTCTCCTGTTGACCAGGTGCCAACTCAACTACTTGCTGTAAACAGGTTATATGGCGACTGTGCTGACGTTGAGGTGAAGGCACCATTTCAGGTGCTGGGACTTCAACAGGTGTGGCAAGAAGATGGCCTGGCTGTTTATGTTTGTGTGGTGCCAATGACTCAGGCTCCGAACCCCAGCAAGACCACCTACAATAAGAACCGGAAAAACAAGGTCAATGCTGACTACTCACATTATGAATTGTTAACTGTTCCTATTCGCAATGTCAGTTTTCTAGATGATACTGAATGAAGAAAATTTGGTACATTTAGTTGGCTTGTGCAGTAATACATGTAGCCCACGAGTTACACTCCTTCCCTCCTATCTCAATCGTCAAAATGTGCAGGAGCACAAGTAAGCACTGTCAAGTTACTTGGAGATGAGGATTAGCTGGCATTCCATTGTATGAACAGAAGAGCATATTTATGGAATGTAAATAGTACAAGCAGGTGGTGCAAAGACATCACAGGCTGGGGATCTTCACTTCTTCTTTTCCCTAGAAAATATCCAGGGTTGAATGGGCAATACTGTGTATGGAAGATGTTTTTCATTTTAAAGAATAATGCAAATGCAATTTCATTTGGCAGCCCAACATTGAGTATTACCAGAAAATGAGATGTTTTCTCAAAGCTTTTCATCTCGCACATGTCAGGAAAATTCAGAAGCGCTACCAATGTAAAAGGAAAACAACATTTATACTGTAAGAGAGGAGAGTGCTGATTGGATGGAAAGTAAACTGATTAGAGACATATTGTCCACAAAGAATGTACCAGTTAATGATGACTCACAGTTAACTGCCAAGCTTTGTTGAAATTTTAAAACAGGCAGATTGTCCCTGACTGGTCAAGGCAATGCCCTGAGAAATCAATTAAAAATGGCTGTCACCTATTTTGTAGAATTGAAACAGGCATAGGGTAACATGTTCTTTCTTTTTGCAAAGTATAGCACTCAGTTTATTAATAAATGTAGCTTCCAGTAAACTCGGTTAGCCTCAAGAGTAATCTGAAGTTTACTGAGCATTTTCAGAACTAAAAGTGATGGACTTAGGCCTGTTCATGACTTAGCACAATTGTACAGACTAAGTCTTTTTAATAATAGATTGAAATGGGAAAAGAACTTTATAAAAATGAGGATTGCTGAATGATTACTTAACACTAATTGTAAATGCCGTGTACATAGCTGCTTGTTAAAGCAGAACTTGAAGTGTAGTTTGTAGATGAGCTGGAGCCAAGTGCTATGTACAAATGAAGATTCAACCAGCAACAAGTAGCTGATTGATCTGTGGACTAGTGACCAATTATTGGTAAGAATGGCCCTATGCCTGGCAACAGCTACGTTATTGGTTCTCAGGTAGCTGAACAGCTGTGAACAAGATAGGGAAAAGCCATGAGACCTCCACAAGCTCAGGAGCTCTTTTTCTAGCCTAAACAAAACTGGTGTACCTTTCCTTTAGCGGTTGCTGTAAGCTGTGACTTTTAATTAATAAGTCAGAGGACTTTTAAAAAGTATCAACTAACCATCCTGGAGATTATAGTTTTGACTAGTAGAGTTATAGTCCAACCCTTCACAATTGTTTACTGTAGCTAGAATCTATTTACTTGTAATAAATAGTAATTCCTGTTTAGTAATTGGTCTGTACTTTCTGTCAACCTAGGTATAAAAGTCAGGTGAATTGTGGAATTTTCCATACTACTTAAAATCTTTAACTTTTATGACCGAGAATAGCGGGGCTTAATTTCTAGCGTGCAACCCCATTGAGGTGAAACATCATATACAGTGGGAAATGGTCTCATGAGGGCAGCCATTAACACTCCGGATGGCTTTGATGAGCCCTATTTCAGCTTCAACCTTATATGGTGATCACATGGCTCAGACAAGATTGCCGATGAGGCTGATCCTAGAGCACGTGATTTAGATTCTTGATTACCAAGGGGATGAAAGATTATCAGGGATATGTAGGAATATAGATTTGATGATGACGAAATATGAATGGTGGAGCTGGCTTGTAGGGCCAAGTAGCCTACTGTTGTTTCTTGTTTGCTGTACTTGAATCCAAGGTGCATAGAAGAATTTCCTTACATGTCCTAATGGACTCCATCAGTACTGAAATTCATCTCTGAAACAGAGTCGCCAAATGAGCTTCCACTTCTCAATGTCCTAATTGAGAAATTGGCCAGTGGGCTCTCTCCTACTATCTACCAAAAACCTACCTTCACTGGTCAGTATATGGATTGGGATTCCTACAGTTCCATGCAATGTAAGATTTCCTTATTAGAAACCTTGTAAATATGGCCCAAGTTCACTTGCAAGCTGTATGCTGAAATAGAGCACATCAATGCCATCTTGCAGGCTAATGCATCACTGGTCAGATCATTTCCTGCTTTATTGTTGCTCAAACTCATGAATGGGCCCAAGGCTATAGGTATTGATCCTGAAAAATTCCCAGTATACCTCTGGTTTCCCTTCAATGGATTAGGCCTCTCAAATGTTTGAGCAACAAATAAAGCTAACTCTTTCACATTGCGCTTATGCAGTGGCAATTCAAGTGGTGTTTGCCACTAACATGTTTGTTGCATCAAGCCAAAAAGATGTTCTGCCAACACAAATGAATGATGTGGTATATAAATTTCAGTAGTAACATAATGCTAGATATATAGGACATATGTTCCAGGTGGATTGTATCAAACAGCATATCCATTTGGCTGTTCACCACAAGCTAGGTACTGACTGTACCTAACCGACACAAGTTTGCAAAGATCATCAAACACTAAATGTGATTCTGAGATTGGATAACATTTGCTATGTAATCCTGGCTGTGCAAAGAATTACCCTGAACACCAATTTAGAATTCTCAGGTTGACTAACAGTGTGGTGTACTTGCATGTCCAGGAAGCTAGGTATATTGACATACAGGATCTTGTTCTTTGCAGTCAGAAAGAAAATGTACACACACTGCACCTGTTTCAGCTCAGCAGACTAGATGACAGCCATTTTCTGGGATTTTTAGGGCAATACCTTGATTAATCAGAGTCAACTTACCTGGTTTAAAATTTAATCTATGCTTGGAAGTTAACTGTTAGTCATCATTAACTGACGTATTCTCCATGGCAATGTTTCTATCAATCAGTCTACTTGCCAAACAAATATTACTCACCCCTCATATGGTATCAGATATTGTTTTCCCTTTACATTTGTACATTTTGCAAATTCTCCTGATGAGTGCATGACGCAAAGCTTCAATAAAATGTACATTTTTGGTGAAAAAAAATACAAGGTCTTAACCTTAACCTGTACTACAGTGATTTAACCAGATGTGCTATCTATTGAGTTTCACCTAATCTCAAAGAGAATCCAGACTGAGGAGTAGTAGCTGATATCTTGGGGTTATGTCATATGCTTGGAGAACTGGCAGCCCTAGCATCCTTTCTTTGTTTATTCACAGACAAAAGAGGAACTGCGAGGAACTTCAATATTTTATCAACTGGTTGTGAAATTTTTATCCCAAACATGCCTGAAAGCAGTGATATGGTGGAGTAAGCAACTGAACGATTCTCTTCAGGAACAGATGTTCCCTCCAGATGTCTACCTTCCACCAGTTCGTCTCAACTCTGTGATTTCTGCCAATCCAGATCTCAAGGTGGGCTTGAATAAACTGTTTTTTTTTCACACTATATATGCATGGGTCATACTGAATGCAAGTCATACTGATTGTGGGTCACTAGTGTATTTGCTGTTTTGCTTGCTAGGAGGATGTGAAAGATAACAGAACAGTAAAGGAATGTGAAGTATTTATGTGACTTTGATCAGAATTTGAAAGTAATTCATTTGTTCTTTGATTTTCACACAGGCTGTTAAGAAAATATTTGAGATTGAGATGGGGTTTTATTGGCAGACCATAGAGACAAATGAGAGCTCCTGTCCCTCTGTGATTGACATTGGTGAGAGCTGTGAGGAGAAACCTCAGGTAAGGGCAGAATCACACACTGTTGTCATATGTCAATCCCAGTGCTAGAATGCCTGTGTGAACGTAAGAAAATAGGTCATGCTGAGTCATAGGAATAAAGCGACACATCCAAGGTATAGGTAATGCTTCCATTTACTTAGCATTATATGAAATTACTTTTACTGTGTACAAATGTATATCTTATCAGTATTCCAGCAATGCTTCTTTGAGGAAATAAATAATGGATCATGCCACCACCACACAGAGTTGCTGGCAAACTTTCATCTGTAAATGGCCCTTTTATGTGTAAAAGTCAATACTGTATATACTTGAGTAAAAGTCGATTGCATGTAAAAGTCGACCGTCTATTTTTGGCCAAAAGACCTGGAATTTTCCATATATCTCGTGTAAAAGTCGACCCTAGTTCTTCACAAATAACAATTAACATTTGTGAGTCAAGGTATTGTCCTGTACATAAATGTTACAATGAGGAAATGATCAGTGAGTCTGTATGAGAGTCAAATGTCTGATAACTTTTTTTTAATCAGAAATAAAAGCTTAAAATGTTAGTTTGAAAAACTAAAACAAGCATAGATGAGAGAAAACGGAGGGAAATGGAAGAATTTGGCGCGAAAGTTTAAGACACATCAGGTCAGACTCAGACACTTGTGGAACTTTTGTATTTGACGTGTTTAATTTAAGATGTACCATGTAATTGTAATTTAACGCCGCGCTGTATTTCTACTTCACTTTTTGTATGTATAAATAAAAGCTTACTAATTCATTCTTGTTTCTATTGTCTTTATCCAATAAATATCATGTTTTTTTCTTTATTCATTTGCAGATTAATTGGGCTTCTACTAACGATATGGTATTTTGACTGTAGCATGAATTTCAGCTCCTCAAAAGTAGTAACCACGTAATAGTCAACCCCATAAATTTAACCTCATAAAATAATCTAAAAAATTTGACTTTTACATGAGTATATATGGAACATACCTTTAGACATTTAATAAGAGTTAAAGCGTCAGGCAATTGACTCATTTCAACATTATTCTATTTCAGGTTACTATGGCGCTACTGTTTGAGAACTTATTGACTAATCCTGTAGCCCTTCATCATACATTGCAGCTCATCCTTGGCAATGGTATGGATATTTGTGGCCTTCGATTACTCTACCCTTCATACAGGCTCCTGGCAGAGAGTGCAGGTAAAGCCAAATGTGACTAGTAAGCTGTGTATTCTAACATAGTTGGAGCAGCAGAATCCTATTTAGTCTTCCTGAAGAACTGGCCAACTAATCCTGGGTTGAATTCACTCATTCAGGTCAACCCCTTGCAAAGCTATACACCAAAAATATAGAATCTAAACCCATAATTACATCAGTTATTTAATATGTAGGTTTTTATATTTGCTGGTTGGTATGATTACTGTGTTTTCTTTTCTTTCCATAGGTAAGCTGCCTTCTATTTACACTCCAGATGATGCTAATCCAAGGCCTGTGTTGGCATTGGCACTGAGAGGCATGAATGCAGGTTCACTGTGGATGGACATTGTTGGGCCCTCTGATCCTCAGCTAGCCAGTGTGACAGATCAGCACTCCATCAATGCTCTTTATTGCAAGCATCGTGATGAGCCACTCCTATACTCTCCACACCAGAAAAGCCGAATCCATTGGGAGCTATGTGTGTGGTTTGGTGGAAGAGTTCCTGAAAATGGAATTGTACGAGTTGGCATTCAGAACCCTGGCACAAAAAATAGTTTGAAATACAGGTATGTAATACAATGAATGGAAGTTACAATAAGGAATTGGGAGACCCACAAAGATTCTACCACAGTGCAGTCCTCTCTGAATACTGCCACTGAATAAGCAATTCTCCCACCACTGAATAAGCATTTCTGACACCACTGGATAAGCAATTCTGTACAATGTGTTCAGTACCCAATTCCTGAAATGCAGTTCAAACGCATGACTTATGAATGAGAGCTGAGACTTGAACTTGATTGAGCCAAACTGAAGAAGATCATTGAAATATAAATTAAGTTAAAAGACATATTTTGTAAAAGCCTTACCAAATGTATGTTTTGCTAGTGTTAGAAATGTGGCTCCCTTTAAGGGGCAACTAGAACAGCTCCAGAATTGTTTGAAAGCAGGTGATACTCAGAGAACTTTGTTTTTAAGAGCTGGGTTTTGGTAATGGGAATAAAAACTGTTCAGTTGTCTGTGTCAGAGCACTTCTGGATATAGAAAATGAGAAAAATTAAAAAATACTAGGGGTGATTTGGTGATGGAAAAAGATATATTCAGTTGTGTGCAAGAGCACATCTAGATACAAAAAAAAGCTGCATTCCGGGAGTCTTGTGGCATAGTGGTAGTGTTCCTACCCCTGAACCAGGAGGCCTATATTCAATTCCTACCTGCTCCAGAAATGTGTAATAACAGTTCTGGATGAACACAGCAGGCCAAGCAGCATCATAGGAGCAGAAAGGCTGACGTTTCGCGCCTAGACCCTTCATCAGAAAAGGGGGAGGGGAAGGGGGTTGTGAAATAAATAGGGAGAGAGTGGGAGGCGGATAGAAGATGGATAGAGGAGAGGATAGGTGGAGAGGAAACAAACAGGTCGAAGAGGCGGGGATGGGGCCAGTAAAGGTGAGTGTAGGTGGGGAGTTAGGGAGGGGATAGGTCAGTCCAGGGAGGACGGACAGGTCAAGGGGGCGGGACGAGGTTAGTCGGTAGGAGATGGAGGTGCGGCTTGAGGTGGGAGGAGGGGACAGGTGGGAGGAAGAACAGGTTAGGGAGGCGGGGACGAGCTGAACTGGTTTTGGGATGCGGTAGGGGGAGGGGAGATTTTGAAGCTTGTGAAATCCACATTGATACCATTGGGTTGCAGGGTTCCCAAGCGGAATATGAGTTGCTGTTCCTGCAACCTTCGGGTGGCATCGTTGTGGCACTGCAGGAGGCCCAGGATGGACATGTCGTCTGAGGAATGGGAGGGGGAGTTGAAATGGTTCGCGACTGCGAGATGCAGTTGTTTATTGCGAACTGAGCGTAGGTGTTCTGCAAAGCGGTCCCCGAGCCTCCGCTTGGTTTCCCCGATGTAGAGGAAGCCACACCGGGTACGGCGGATGCAGTATACCACATTGGCAGATGTGCAGGTGAACATCTGCTTGATGTGGAAAGTCTTCTTGGGGCCTGGGATGGGGGTGAGGGAGGAGGTATGGGGGCAGGTGTAGCACGTCCTGCGGTTGCAGGGAAAAGTGCCGGGTGTGGTGGAGCTGGAGGGGAGTGTGGAGCGGACAAGGGAGTCACGGAGAGAGTGGTCCCTCCGGAAAGCAGATAAGGGTGGGGAGGGAAAGATGTCTTTGGTGGTGGGGTCGGATTGCAGATGGCGGAAGTGTCGGAGGATGATGCGTTGGATCCTCATCCCGCCCCCTTGACCTGTCCGTCCTCCCTGGACTGACCTATCCCCTCCCTAACTCCCCACCTACACTCACCTTTACTGGCCCCATCCCCACCTCTTCGACCTGTTTGTTTCCTCTCCACCTATCCTCTCCTCTATCCATCTTCTATCCGCCTCCCACTCTCTCCCTATTTATTTCAGAACCCCCTTCCCCTCCCCCTTTTCTGATGAAGTGTCTAGGCCCGAAACGTCAGCCTTTCTGCTCCTATGATGCTGCTTGGCCTGCTGTGTTCATCCAGCCCTGCACCTTGTTGTCTCGGATTCTCCAGCATCTGCAGTTCCTACTATCTCTAATAACAGTTCTGAATGGGTTGATTAAAAATATAAGAGCTGGGTTCCCTGGGTTCTTGGGGCACAGTAGTAGTATCCCTGCTTCTGAGCCAGGAGACCTAAGTTCAATTCCCACCTGCTCCACAGGTGTGTAATAAATGTCTGAGCAAATTTATTTAAAGGCCAAAGGAAAACTAGCCTGTAACATTCCCTCATGGTGCAGTGATGATGTCCCTACCTCTGTGGGTTCAGGTTCAAGTCCCATCTGTTCCAGACATTTGTCATAACCTCTCTGAACAGGTTAATTAGAAAATATCAAGAGCACGGTTCCTCAGGGTTCTTGTGGCACTGTGGTAAGTATCCCCAGCTCTGGGCCAGGCGACCCATCTGCTCCAGAGATATGTAATAATATCTCTGAATAGGTTGCTTAGAAAATATATAAAGAGCTGTGTTCTTTAACCATAGATTATGGTGTTTCATGTACTCCCGGCCAAATTGTTTATTTTGCGCTGCTGCGGAGTCCATGGACCATGTATATATTGTTTTAGCTGTTTTACCCCCTCTTTCATTACTTGAAAAATTTTTTGTTATGCTTTTGGTTGTGCTTAAGGCCCAGGCTCCTGATCTTTGGGCATCTGGTGCGGAGGGATGTGGGCAAGTTGGAGGACCTCCTCATGGGTCTGCTCCTAGACCTAGCCAAATAGACCATTAACAAGCCCAGGCAACAGGCAGTGGAAAAGATCATAGCTGCCTACTGTCTGCCCCCTCACACAACTACATTTGTGCATAGATGCCCTTGGGTTGGGAGCATGCGGAGTCCCCCATACTCTTGATATTTCTAGAGAAAGTGGGCACTGCAAGGAGGGGAGTGCCTTATCTCCCCTTCCAAATCCGTATTGATTTAGCTCCCACTCTCTCTCCTTACCTGGCCTTCATTTTTGGTGGTCTGCATTGTCTTTGCCAGGCATTGCATACAATTTAAAAACCAAAAGAACAGTGGATGCTGGAACTCAGAAACAAAAGCAGAAATTGCTATAAAAACAGAGTAGGTCTAGCAGCATCTGTGGAGAGAAGTCAGAGTTAATGTTTCAGGTCAGTGACCCTTTCTCAAAACTCAATTGCGTATAATTTGATTGGTTGGAAAATACGGATAATTTAAGGGGGTAGTTAATTGGTAAAAAATACCATAGATGATATGGTGGTGGGAAAAAGGCTATTTGGTGTGTGAAACACTTTTGGATATGGAAAGAAGAAGAGAGGGCGTGAGTTCTTATGTTAAGAAAAAATCTGGATTCTATAGAGACATAATATTTGAAAATGAAAACTGGTTTCATTTTAAAAAAAGAGCTGGGTTCTATACTCTCAGATAATGTGGTGGTGGTAGAAATGTTCAGTTGTGTGAGATAACACTTCTGGATATAAACAAAATTAAAAACAAAGAAGAAATTTTAATGAAGAGCTGGACTCTTGGGAGGGTTCTTGAGGCACAGTGATAGTGTCCCTATCTTTGGGGCAAGTACACAGGTTTAAGTACTGTAGTGATTGTAATGAGGTCAGCCAGATAGATCCATAGAATATGAGTTCCCTGATTGGGGCTGTTAGTATGATCCAGTCAGGGAGCCCTGGCTGACAGATAAGAACAGAAGTGTCAGACATTCTGTTCACTCTGAGAGCTAGCTCTGAGGGAGCTGGATCAGTGTCAAGGACTCTCCATGTGTAAATTAAGGGTGGCTTGGTGATGGGATACCAGCCTCTGTGGAGCTTTTTCAGTGGTGACAAGAGAAAATTCACTCCAGACAGTCTTTGAGTTGGAGTAAGCATTTCTGGCATCATGCCGTTATTTGGGAAGCTTGACTCATTTGATCCTGCCTTTGAAGACTGGGCCCACTGTGTGGAAAGAATGTGTTATTTTTTTCCAGGAAAATGACATCAGGGCAGATGAAAAGCAAAGAGTAATTCTCCTGACATCTTGCGGCCCTGCAGTTTTCGATTATAGGAGCCTAACATTCCCTGAAGCACCAGATACTAAAAACTTTCAAGAGTTGACAGATTTAGTTAAGGAATATTCCAATCCCAAGTCTCCTCTAATTCCTGAGACACTATCGGTTTTACTCGGCAATCCGAGAACCTAGGGAATCCGTGTCGGGATTTTTGACTAGGTTAAGATGGCTGGCAGAGGGCATGTGACTTTGATTTAACCCTTAATGAAATGCTGAGACTGTTTCATCTGTGGGATTAATGATTGATACAAAAGCACCTTCTAGCTGAAGCCCAACTGGACTTCAAAAAAGCACAACACTGGCTATATCATTGGAAAATGCGGTAAGTGGACCATATGAGTTGCAGGGTATTCCAATGGAAGTGGACACCCTCGTCAATCCTACTGAGCTTGGGGAACATCACTTGTTTGAAGGCAATTGCATAGCCTCCCTCAGGACTTATCCTGAGCAGAGGGACTCGAGGTCAGCCCACAGGAAAACCCCAAGACAAAGCCAAACCTTGGCCAAATGCTTAAAATTTTCTTCAGGATCCAGGCTAGCAAGCCATTGTAGGTGCTGTCAACATACAGACTCGAGACAGCAAAAGAATTCCGTTAGACCTAAATTGAGTAGGAGAATTCACAGGCCAATATCTAGGAGAATGCACAGCCTGGAAAGCCCACTTATATCTGGTTTGGAACAGTTAAATTGCTATGCAACATCCAAATCAGAACCAATCAAAATAAATTTCTTGTTGAATGGTCACCCGGTTCTAATGGAGGTTGATACCAGCATGGCCATTTCAGTGAATGCAGAACCAGTCTTTACCAAAATTTCCTCTGGTCTCTAACCCTTAAGTTTGTGCAAGACTTCGGCTAAATTGAGAACTTATACCGGGGCACCTTTACACATTAGGGGTACAACTTCAGTTTCAGTCTCTTATGAAAAACAGCTGATTTAGTTACCATTGATTGTACAGGTAATTCTCCTATAACACGATAGTTGTGTTCTTGTGTGACCTCGCACTATAGAAAATCGTGCATAGAAAATTGCGTTATAGGGAAATCACTATAGAAAATTGCTATACCTGTACAGCAGAAAGTTTGCATTATCCAGACAGGGTCCACTATTCAGCAATCGCATTACAGCCAATTTGTGTTAATGAAACACGCATTCTAGCAGAACTACCTGTATTAAAAGACTTAGGCCCGAGCTTGATGGGGCAAAATTGGTTGAGAAAGGTTCACCTAGATTGGCTCAACGTTTTTTGCTTAGGAAATGACCGTCAGAATAAATTCCTAATTTAAATACCCGAAGTCTTCTAGGAAACTCTAGGGACTGCCAAGGGAGCCAAGGCTACCTTGCATGTTGACCAGGAAGCAATTCCATGATTTTTCAGGCCTGCCCAGTGCCAGTTTGCAGAATGGACAGCACCAATCGTACTAATTGTGAAGCCCAACAGATCAGTTCATCTTTGTGGGGATTTTAAACAAATGGTGAACTACTTTTTATAGCTGGACAAGTACCCAAACTCTCTCATAGAGGATTTATACACAAAGTTGGTAGGGGGAGCTGACTGCATGAAGCTGAACATGAGCCGTGCTTACTTGCAACTGCAGTTAGATGAGGACTTCCAGAAGTATGCTACAATTAATACCCTTAAGGGTTTGTACCCATTTACAAGACTGCCATTTGGGGTATTGTCAGCCTGTGCAGTTTTTCAGCGGAAGGTAGAGAACATTTTACAAGGTCTACTCCAGGTCACCATTTATCTAGATAATGTGCTAATAGCAGGGAAGACCAATAAGGAGCACTTAGAGAACTTGGACATAGTCCTTAGACGTTTCTCCCAAGCAGTCGTATGCCTTATTGGGAAAAATGCGTTCCAGGCACCCTTAGTGATCTACTTAGGCTAAAGAGTGGACAAGACTCGGTTACACCCATTGGAAGACAAAGAGGGGGCAATCAAAAGTGCCGCAGCTCCCATGTCTGTACCGGAACTTAGGTCTTTCCTTGGGCTGGTGAATTATTGCAGAAATATAACCTCCATCCTGGCACCTTTGCATCAACTCTTCAAAAGGGGTCAGCCTTAGAAATGGTTGTGTAGCCAAGCCATAGCTTTCAGGGAAGTGAAGAAACAACTATCGTCCCTCCAAGGTGTTTGTACACCATGATCCCTAGCGAGATCTGATATTGATATGCAATGCCTCCCCAGTCGGTGTCAGGATGGTTAGTATAGGTGGCCCAATGGAAGGAATGCCCAATAGCATATGCATCCAGGGCATTGGCTAATGCAGAGCGTGAATACGCCCAGATAGAGAAGGAAAATTTGGCAGTTATATTTGGAGTCACAAAGTTCCACCATACCATTACAGACATAAATTTGTAATAATAACAGACCACAAACACCTGCTAGGTCTGGCAGAAACAGCAGTCTAAACTTTAAAGGCAAGCTTAAAGAAATAGCCTACTGCTACACTAGATACCAAACTGTCCTGGTTCTTATTTGATTACAGGACCACTCCTCATGCAATGACAGGGATAGCTTCAGCAGAGTTGCTAATGAATTAGAATTTTAGAATTAGATTTTGTTGTCATGTGTACTCAAGTACAGTGACTTGAGTACAGTGAAAAGTGTACAAAGGTGTCATTCCTGACGCAAGCTTGGTTGCAAAACCAGAATCTCAAAAAACTAAACAACAGGAGAATTCAAAGAAAAGCAAAAGGTAGGATAAACATCAAGATCTCAAAATCTAAGTCTTATCTCCATGAAGGTTTTTAGAATCACCAATGCAGGCGCTTGGGCTTAACCGCAGCCTTAAGTCTCAGTCACCCTGTGAGTCTCGCATCGATCACTGCCCCCGCCATTTCCAATCACTGGAGAAGCTTTGCCAGCACTACCACTGGCCCCAAACACCAGGAGGACGTCCTTGCCACCACCTCCAATCACTGGGAAAAGCGACATCTGCCACCACTGCCTCAGACTGCTGGGAGGCTGCTGCCTTTCCACACATGGCCCGCTCTCACTGCTGTGCCAATGCTGCCGATTAACCTGCTGCAAAAGGTTTTAAAGAGAAGAAAACGAAAGAAAGAGCAGAAGCTAAAAGAAAGAAAGGAGGCAGGAGCAGACAATCCCCAGGCTCAGGAGCCCTCACACAGCCCTGCTACTCTGCCGCCATCTTGTTCGAAAAGAGCTGGGTTCTGGCCCTTGTCGATTTTTGCACATAATTTGATTAATTGAAAACACCATGTGATTTAATGGTGCTGGATACTAGCTGACAAATACCCATTGTAATTTGGTGGTGCGCAGAAAAATAGTACAGTTGTGTCTAGGAGCACTTCTGGATGGAAAAGAAAAAGGTGCTGGGCTCTATACTAACGATGCTTTTAGAGAAAGGTAGGCCCCACAGTGCCTTATCTCTCTCTCCAACTCCACTTTGATATAATCCTCTCCCTCTCTCCCTACCTCTCCCTCATCTTTAGTGATATTGCATTGCCCTTACCAGGCTTTGCATGTAAATTGATTAGTTAGAGACACAGGTGATTTAATTGTGGTGGTTAATAGATGAAAAGTACCATCAGTGATTTGATAGTGGGTGTACAGCCATGCAGTTGTGTGAAAGCACCTCTGGAGACATATAAAAAAAGAGGTGGGTCCTTATGGCTGGACAGGTTGGTTAAAAATATCAAGAACTGGGTTCTTGGAGGGCACTTGTGACACAGTGTTTGTGTCCCTACCTCTGAGGTGATTGTGTAGCAACAGTGGTTGTGTCTCTGCTAGAAGACAGGATTCAAATCCCATTAGTTCCAGAGGTGTATCATAACACATCTGAACAGATTGGTGATTGAAAAAAACAGTTGTGATCTTCCTCAGTGAGAGTTTGGCTACTGGGCAAGAAAAGGGTCCAGAAAGGAAAAATGTTAGCTGATATTTGCGCTAAAATATAGATTTACAATATATTTGAAAATCTCTGAAAATCTTTTGTTACCTAATTCAGTATCTGGATATTGATCTGTTAAGCATGCTTTAGATAGCTGATTTAGATTCATTTCTACTATATCAATCCTTTATCCACAGATCTAACAGTCTCCAGTCTACAGGGACCCATATAGACCCCAGAGAAACCTGCAGACCTCCTGCTACCCTTATTGCAACTATTAGAGGTACACGCTCTAGATTTAACTACAACGACAGAATATTATGCAAATAATTACAGCCCCTGCTCCCGTTCAGAAGTCTGTGGGTTTGGACTGATTCTTGGTGAAAGGCCACAAATATAGGTTCTGGTCTAGTCCATGAAACATAACATATTTTATACCATTGTTGTAGGAGAGATGATATACTGTACTGTTCCTATGAAGACCATTTTAATGTTACTTTTGTTAAGCATCTGCTGCCACTCACTCCAAAATTGAGGAAAGTGGTCTGTTCCAGTGGTTGAGATTCCTGTTTCCTGAAGGTAAGTCCTGGCAGCAGTGTTTGATCACATCCAATGACTTGGTGATCTTGCCATTGCAGCTGCAGAGGCTGCATAGTCATAGAGACTATGATGTTACTGATAGTGATGCTGCAGTTTTCTGCTTGTAACAAATAATAGAACCCCATACTGACCAATGTCAAGATATTTTAACAAGAGCAGCATCAATAAAATGTATTCTTCTTCCAAATTTTGTTCTGGTATGTGGAGTTTGAAATGTTGTGTGATCTCACTGGGACATTCTTCATTTAGGGTCGCAGTTTTCACAGATGACTCTGTTTGCTGCATCACTGACCCATACTGCCTATCTTCTGCTCACTGCTATGCTGTCTCACTGCCTAACGTTCCCCATGTATAAGGGGAAAAGGTAGCGAGTGCAAGGGAGGCAATGAAAGGTTGAGAACAGGATGGTCAAAGAAGAAGGTAAAGAAACCACAAGTAGTGAGAAGGTTAGCAGTAGGATGAGAAAGTGAATGGCAGATCTGCTATGGGCTCATAACAATGACGTAAATGGTACCATGCATGTGCCTATGGATGGGATGAGTGCCAGGTGCAAAAGGATGACGCACCACCTTCCTGTTAGAGTGCTGTGGCAGAAGATGCATTTGAATTGCACTGCCTTACTGGTAAGGAAAGGGCTGCCACCTGCTGAGAAAACGCATTGTGGTAGAGAACGGAGGTTTTCAAGCTGAATGTCAATGCTGCTTTCTGGCCTTTGGCACTGTGTCAGTCATTAACATCCAAATTGCAGGCTCCACTATAAACAATTATCACTCTCTTTATATTGTGACAGAATAACTTAATTTCTCACTTTTACTTTTAATCCAGCTGATATATTTCTACTAGTATCTCCTGCTGTGCCTCCTCGTTGTTATGGAGATATAATATCTGTCTGTACTAGGCGAGGATTCAGTCTGCGTGGTGTACGACGCTTTCAGTTGTCTCCAAAGAGAGCGGGAAGCCTTGGGATTGCAAGTATGCAGGTACAGCACATCGGAAGAAGGTCAAGTATTGTAGTAAAAGTGTTATGACATTGTGGAGGAACATTAGCAGTCATTGTAAAAAGATATAGCACTGTGTGAGGTCAGAGTAAGAAGATATAGCACACTGGGATCACAATAGGGAGGCATTGTGTAAGATAATGAAGATTCTGAAGAGTTTAATATTTGAGTTACATTGGCTTCACTCATTCAGTTGATATCACATGCAGTCTGTGGGTGAATCCCTAGCTTCTGGAGGGATCAGATGTATCTACACCAGCTCCCTAAGGTCTTAGTAATTGTTCCTGGCCAAATGCAGTTGTACTTATTGGTGGCATGGAATAAACCATATCTTATCAAAAAACCTTTTTTGTAGATACTGAATGGTGGTATGTACTGGCAGAGGTGGCAAATGCCATTAGGTACCAGGAGTGGTCATCTGGAAAAATACCTCAACCTTTAGCACAAATTATTGAAGAGAGGTAGAGTTGAGGTACAGATTAGCATGATCTAACATCAACAGCTTTAGAGGCTGAATGGTCTCCTTCTATTCTTGTACATAACATGATCAGAAACAACCAGAATTTGTTAAAGCAAATCACGGTTGACAAATTTATAAATTTTGGTTAGATAAAGACAATACTGTTGGTCTGGTAGAAGTTTTCTTCAGGAAGCATTCTGAAGCTCACAGAACTTAGTTGCAAAATACAAAGGAGTATAGTTTGAGGGAATGTAGCATGGATAAATAAAAGCAAAATAATCCAAATGCTGAGAATCCAAAATAAAACAGAACATGCTGGTGAAACTCAGCAGACTGGTAGCTTCTAGTTCCAAAGAAGAGTCACCCTGGACTCAAAACATTAACTCTTTTTCTCTCTCAGCAGATGCTGCCAGACCAGCTGAATTTCTTCAGCACTTCCTGCAGTATGGATAAAAGCTTTTTGAAATACAGGGAACAAAGAGTTAGAGTAAATGGATATTTCTCAGATTGGTATTGTTGGAAGGGTCAGTACTGGGTCCATTCCTTTTTTTGGCGTACACAAATAATTTGAGTTTGTGAATTGGGACACCACATTGAAAATAAGTTCAGTACATAGTAAGGAGGAAGATAGCAGAATGCACAGACACATAGGCAATTGTAATGTGCAGAGGGTTGTGACAGTGCGGAAGCTTTGCCACAAGGAATCGTTGAATCAAAGATATTGCATCATTTAAGGGTAAAATTGACAAATTTAACTAATTCTGACTTTGCATGTAAACAAGAGCATCAGATGGTACCTCGCCATTATGAAATCTTGCCAGTGGAATCTTGCCAATACAAAATGACTGCAGGATAAAACTGTGAGAATGATTTTGGGGAATGTGAGATATGGCTTATTTGGTGATAATGTATTTAATAGATTGAAGCATAGTACGTAATGAGCAGTTGCAATCCATTATTTATTAGGAGCTCTCACCAGTTCTCAGAAAATCTTCATTGGTCTTTCAGATCCCAGTGTTTTGTCAAACTGGAGCCCTAATTCCTAATGATTCTCCTGGTGGCCCTCCCACTTCTGAGCTGCTCTGTCCCTGTTTCTTGCTACTTGTGAGGAAAGAAAATGCAAGTCATCATGTTGCCAACTTACTGAAAGGTACAACAATCAGACTATTTCACCAGTATGAAGCTATGGGTTGAGTTTTACAACAGCATCAGGTCTTAACTGAGCTGCCAGTTCTTCTGCAGCCACCGAGAGATGAGAGCTGACCTTAGCTCAAAACAGCAAGATGTTGAATCAGGTTGGGTAGAGACGAGAAAAAGGTTAGAAATCACTTGTGAGAGTAGATAGTCCCCCTAACAGTAGTAGCACTTTTGGGCAAAGTATACATGAAGAAACAAAAGAGGTATGTAAGAAAAGTATGGAAATAATCCTGGGTGACTTTAATCAAATGTAAAGTGGTCAAATCAGATTGGCAAATGTAGTCTGGAAAATAGGTTTGTGGAATAAATTTGGCACACATCTTTACAGTAGCACGTTCCAGAGCCAGCCAGGGAGCAGGCTATTCCAAACCTAGTAATAAGCAACGTGACATATAATCAATAACATAATGGTAAATGAGCCTCTAGATGACAATGATTATTACATATTAGAATTTCATATTCTGTTTGAAGGAAACAAGTGTGGATCCAAGACTAGTGTTTCAAACCTGAATAAAGATAATTATAAGGGTATATAATAATTATTATAAGGATGAACTAGCTAAACTGAAATAGGAAACTTAATTAAAAGGTAGGACAATGTTGTAGACATTGTCGCCGAGCCAGTGGGTTTGGTTGCAAACATTTCGTCACCCTGCAAGGTAACATTGTCAATGCATCTCCAGTGAAGCGTCAGTGTTCTGTCCTGCTTGTTATTGATATGCCTCAGTTGCTGGGATGGTTGGTATTACTTCTGGTTTTGTTTCTTAGTGGTTTGTACACAGGGTCTAATTCAATGTGTTTGTTGATGGAGTTCCGGTTGGAATACCAGGCCAGGCCTCCAGGAATTCCCTGGCGTGTCTCTGTTTGGCTTGTGCGATTATGGATGTATTGTCCCAGTCAAATTCATGTCCCTCATTGCCTGTGTGTAGTGAGACGAGTGAGAATTGGTCATGTCTCTTGATGACTAGTTGGTGTTCGTGTATCCGTATTGTCAGTTTTCTTCTGGTTTGGCCCATGTAGTGTTTCTCACGGTCCTTGCATGGTATTTTGTATATTACACCAGTTTTGCTGGTTTTGGGTATGGGATCCTTTACGTTCGTCAGTAGCTGTTACGGGGTGGTTGTTGGTTTGTGGGCAGATAAGTAACAAGCAGGACAGAATACCAACACTTCATCAGAGGCACACTGATGATGTTACCTAGCAGGGTGACGAAACGTTTGCAACCAAACTCACCGGCTCGGTAAGCATGTCTACAACCTCATCCACAACTCAAGTTACAAATCTTCTTGAAAACTTTAAAAGGTAGGACAGTTGAAATACATTGGTAGACTCATAAGAATATATTTAATAACTCAACAAAGATTTATTCTGGTAAGAAAGAAAAACTTTGAGAAAGATACATCATTTATGGCTAAGCAAGTTAAGGATAGCATCAAATTGAAATATTTGCATACAAAAAGACTGATGATAGGTAAGAAGATTGGTCAGATTAATAAAAAGCAAAACAAATGACAAAAAAGAAGAGGGAGGAAGTACAGTATCAGAGTAAACTAGCTGGTAATATAAAAGCAGTTTCTATAAGTATTTAAATGGGAAAGGAGTTTAAATTGTGAGAGGATCTGGGAAATTGATCATGATAAACAAGGAAATAGTGGAGGTAGTGAACAAGTCTTTTGTGACTACTTTCACTTAGAAGACTTAGAAAACTTTCCAAATATACTTGAAAATTAAGAGAGATAGGAAGGAGAGAGGCTTACAAATAATTGCCATCAACAGAGAAAATATACTGGATAAACTATTAGACCTAAAGGTTGACAAGTGCCAAGGTCCAAATGGTCCACATCATCAGGTCTTGAAAGAAATGATGGCACAGATAGTGGATGTACTCTTTATAATTCCAAAACTCCTTAGATTCTGGAAGGATCCCAGTAGATCGGAAATAGCTAATTTAACTCTCTGTTCAAGAAAGGAGGGAGACAGAAGCAAGAAACTAAAGGCTATTTAGCCTAACGTCTGTCATTGGGAAATGCTAGAATCCATAATTAAGGAGGTTATATTGGAATACTTAAAAGCCATAACATGATCAGAGTCAATATGGCTTTATGAAAGGGAAACTGTGTTGAAATAATTTATTAGAATTTTTTTGAGGAAGTAACAAGCAAGATGGATAAAGACAAACCTGTTGATGTGGTGTACATAGATTTTTAAACTCACTTGATAAGGTGCCACATCAAAGAACTGCACAGGATAAGAGCGCATGGTGTAGAGGGTAACATATTAGAAATAATAAAGGATTTGTTGATTAACAGGAAGCAAAGTAGGGATAAATGATTATTTTTCAGGTTGCCAAGCTGTAACTGGGGAGTGCCACAGGGATCAGTGCTGGGTCTCAACTATTTACAATCTACGTTAGTGACCTGAATGAAGTGGCTGAATATATAGGAGCTAAATTTGCTGATGAAGATAGGTAAAGGAAGTAAGTTGTCAAGAGGAGGCAGAGAGTCTGCAAAGGGATATAGACAGCTTAAGTGTGTGGCCAAGCATTTTGCAAATGGAGTAGAAGGTGTGAAAATGTGAACTTGTTAACTTTAGCAGGAAGGATAGAATACAAATAGATTATACAATTTAAATGGAAAGAGGTTTCAGAACTCAAGTGTATAAATGGATCTTGGTGTCCTGGTACATGGATCACAACAAATTAGTATGCTGGTTCAACAGGTGAATTGGAAGACAAGTGGAATATAATGTTTTATTTTGAAGAGTCTGGAATATAAAGGTAAATAAGTTTTGCTACAGTTGTTGAGGACTTCAGTAAGACCATATCTGGCGTACTGTTTACAGTTTTAGTCTCCTTATTTGAAAACAAATAAAATTGCATTAGAAGCAGTTCAGAGAAGATTTACTCAATTAATTCTGAATTGAGGGGCTTATGAAACAGGTTGGACATGTATCTATTGGGGTTTAGATGAATGAGAGGTGATGTTTTTGAAATATATAAGATCCAGAGAGGACTTGACAGGATAGACACTAGGAGAATATTTCCTCATGTGGCAAGATTCTAGAACTTGGGAATACAGTTTAAAGATAAGAAGTCCCTCTTTTCAGACTGAGATAAGGAGAATTTTTTATTTAAAAGGATCTTTAATATGTGGAATTCTCTATGTCCAAAAGCAATGGAGGTTGATCACTGAATTTCTTCAAAGCCAAGTTAGATAGATGTTTCATTGACAAGGGAGTCAAAGATTATTGGGGAAAAGAGACGGAAGTGGAATTGAGACCATAATTAGGTCTGCCGTGACCTAATTGAAAAGCTCAAAGGGCTTAATGGCCATTCCTGCTCCTAACTCCTATAGTCAACCACCATTGTTACAGTTCTTTATATTGTACTCATGCTGTACTTCTGTCCTGCTGTAGGTTTAGCTAATGAACTAGCAGAACAAGGATTACTTGGAAGTGTTCGGAATAGACTCCCCCCTGACGCTGAAGTTCAGATTGAATCGTGTTTTCATGTGGCTCCCTACTCTGAACAAACGCTGCAAGGCTTAGGTAAGATTTTGCAATAGGTGGCTGAGGTGGCGAAATCTCTCAGAGGTGAAGTACAGACAAGTGGCAAAGTTCCTGGGATCCAATGGCATAAGCTTCAGATCAGATTTTTCTTTGTTCATAGGACAGACCATTGTTGTCCATATAGGCTAGGTACACCTCAAGAATTTTAACTAAAAAACAGTAAAAGAGCAACAACATGCTTTCAAATCAGTATGGTGTGTAACTTGGAAGGGAACTTGCACTATTGTTGTTCAACTTTTCCTTTATTCACATAATTGCACAGATGTTTTAATGTTTTTTGTATGGCTGCTTATACTTAACGTAAAGGGGTCACTTTGTGTGCAGCTTGCATGGTAACTTCTGGACCACTCACTTCGAACAAACATTTATGGTGTTCCTACTTTGGCTTGAATACTGTCAAGTTCCTTGAGTGCACTCATCCGGGCAATATTCCATTAGAACTTTTACCAGGTTTGGAGAGACAGATTGTGAATCACTTGTGTCATGAAGATTCCACATACTTAATGAAGGATGATTTAAGTTTTGAGAAATTGTGGGAAGATGTGTTAATTTCAAGTTTTGTGGAAATATATGGAATGGTTTCTTTAAAGAATTCTTGACTGTGGACATTAGAGATTTTTCTAACAAGAGTTCCCAGAAATTATATGATTAGTGATAACTGCTTGTTTTGCTGTAGGCCTTTGTTGGGCTGTTTGAACAGTGACTGGATGCTTTGGTATCTGGAATTATTTGGGGGATAAGAAACATGTGGAAGAAGTGCTGCCCAGCTGATCTCTCCTACTTCTGAAAAGAACCTTCACGCTGAATTTATAGTGAAACCAATTTGTTCTTTCGAAAGAGTGATTGATCTCAATATTATATTTTCTGAACAAGCTATGTCTACCAAGACCCCAAAGACAACTATGCATGATTAGTGACTTGACCACATATACAAGACCACCAGCTTGATAAACTTTGGAACATCCTATGCCTTATCCTTTTTATGCCTTCCAGAATAACAGTAATAACCAGACTGTTTTTAATGTTTTCTTTAAAGTAAACCTCTACAGAAGTGGCTTTGTGTGTGTGTTTTGGTGTTTTTTAGAGGGATAAACATTTGCACTTCCATGTCACTGACTATTAATCACTTTTTGCTTCTTCCTTGAGTAAGTTTTTTTTTGATAATAAACCAATACACATGTTTACATAAGAAACCTGGTTGTTAGATCTTTTTATTTAATATTTGATATAGATTATGATAGAGTCATAGAGTTGTACAGCATAGAAAAAGAGCCTTTGGTCCAACTCATCCATACTGACCAGATACCCTAAATAAGTCTGGTCCCATTTGCCAGCATTTCGCCCATATCCCTCTAAACCCTTCCTATTCATATACCCATCCAGATGGCTTTTAAATGTTGTAATTATACCAGCCTCCACCACTTCCCCTGGCAGCTCATTCTATACATGCACCACCCTCAGCATGAAAAAGTTGCCCCTTAGGTTCCTTTTAAATCTTTCCCCTCTCACCTTAAACCTATGCCCTCTAGTTTTGGACTCCCCCTCCCCAGAAAAAAGACCTTGTCTATTCACCCTATCCACACCACTCATGATTTTATAAGGTCATCCCTCAGGCTCCAACACTCCAGGGAAAATAACCTCAGCCTATTCAGCCTCTCCTTACAGCTTAAGCCCTCCAACCTTGGGAACATCCTTGTAAATCTTTTCTGAACCCTTTCAAGTTTCACAACATCCTTCCAATAACAGGGAGACCAGATTTGCACGCTGTATTCCAAAAGTGCCCTAACCGATGTCAGGTACAGCCACAACGTGACCTCCCAACTCCTATACTCAATGCACTGACCAATAAAGGCAAGCATACCAAACGCCTTCTTCATTATCCTATCTACCCAAGATTCCACTTTCAAGGAACTATGAACCTGCATTCCAAGTTCTCTTTGTTCAGCAACACTCCCCAGGATTTTACCATTAAGTATATAAGTCTTGCTCTGATTTGTCTTTCCAAGATATGGCACCTCTCATTTATCTAAATTAAACTCCATCTGCCATTTCTTGGCCCACTGGCCTGTCTGATCAAGATCCTGTTGTACTCTGAAGTAAGCTTCTTCGCTGTCCACTACACCTCCAATTTTGGTGTCGTCTGCAAACTTACTAACCATACTTCCTATGTTCACGTCCAAATCATTTATATAAATGAAGAAAAGCTGTGGACCCACCATCAATCCCTGTGTCACACCACCTCCGGTCTGAAAGGCAGCCCTTCAACACCACCCTCTGTCTTCTTCCTTCGAGCCAGTTCTGTATGCAAATGGCTAGCTCTCCCTGTATTCCATGTGATCTAACCTTGCTAACCAGTCTAAATAAGATATTTAATTGGCCATCTCATTAAATAGGAAATATATTTTTATTGTACATTGTGATCTCATGATTTTGGAGTAGCAAGATTAGACCAACAACGCAGTCCTCTGGCATTTGTAATAAAAGTTATGCAACTGGTCAAGTTGAATTTTCTGGTCAATGGTAAGCTTCCAGGATGCTGATTGTAGCAAATTCAGTGATGTTGTAAATGTCATTATATATCAAGAGGAGATGATTGCTTTCTTGCAGCTGTGTGGTGAGAATATTACTTGTTAGTTATCTGCCCAAGTATCTAAAGCCACATGCTGCTGCAGCAATAGCTGCCTTCCCTTAGCTGATGATGGAGAGTGGACTGATGAAGCGATAATTGATTGGATTTGATTTGTTCTACTTTTTGTGACATGGACAGTTTACCACATTATTGGATAGATACCTGTGTTAGACCTTTATAGGAGCAGATTATTTAGAGGTGCATGCTAGCTCTGGATAAAAATCTACAATTCTGTAGTTGGGATATTGTCAGAGCCCATAGTCTTTTCAATTTCCAATGTGCTCAGACTTTTCTTGATAGCACATGAAGTTTGGTTGAAGACTGGCATCTGTGATATTGGGAATATCAAGGATCTCTTTTGCATTTCTAGCAGGAGATAAATACAGGCATTTGCATCTAGTCTTTAGCACTGAAGCACCAAACACCCCTATCATTAAGACGTTACTGGCACCTTCTCCATTTAGTTGTTTGTCTGGTACCATTGAGGGATGCTAACTATAAGAAGATATGATTAGGTGAATATGAATATTTCAGGGTTTTGGTTACTCGTTGGAGTGACCGCTCTCCCCATTTAGGCATGTCCCCAGGGTGGTAGTGAATATTACTTTGCAGCATCATTTAAAACTGGTTTTGTCATGTCTGGTATCTATGTTGATGTTGGGTGTTACATTAAGTTTTATTTTTATTGTTCTTGTAGCACTTTGATTCAAGAGAGTGATTTGTTAGAACATTTGGAGTGAAGTCTATTGTTGTATGTGGGGAGCCATATGCAGGCCAGACTAGGTAAAATTTCCTTTCCTGAAGGACATTAGTGAACTAGGTGAGTTTTAAAGCCAATGTGGTAGTTCCATTGTAGAGAGTAGATTTTTTTAAATTCCAAATTTATTTAATGAATTTAATCAAGTTCCCTAACAACCATGGAAGGAGCCCTTGTCACCGGATCATTGAACAAAACCTCTGGATTACTAATGCCATAACATTACAACTTCTAATAAGTTCTCCTGCAAGGTCATTGACCTGAGGAGTTAACAGTACTCTCTCCACAGATGTTGCCAGGCCTCCTGAGTATTTCCATAATATTCTGTTTTTTGATATTACCACTATGTAATATTTATGTAGTTAAATCACCCATTGTTTCTCACTGCATCCATTCCAGAACTGCAACCAGTATACTTAGAACTGAAAAGCATTTGCAAGTGATTTTGTGTGCGATGAATTGATGTGATTGAATTGCTTTCTGCTATATGTAGGTGGACCTCTCAGTGCCGTGCCCCATTCTGCTGGTCTGACTCCAGATGTACTGTATAAACACAGCTTCATGTGCAATCCTGAACTGGAGCAAGTTGTTGTTCTCACTCTAACTGGGCCCACAGCCATGAGAAGTGCTGGGAACTGTCTGCGGGACCTTCTACGGCCCCCACCATATAACTCACGCAACTCATCAGGTGAACTACTTGCTATGGTGTTGTGTTTATTTTAGCATCTTTAAATAAATTAACTAGAGTGCTTCACAAAAAGGAAAAAAGACACTGAACTAAGAATGAAGAAGACAGGTGAAATAACCAACGTCTTGTGCAGAGAGATGGCTTTGAAGTTTTTAAAGGGATCCAGTGTGATGGAAAGATTCAAGAAAGGAGTTCCAGAGAGTCAAACTGAGGTCTGAATATGCTGTTCCCATTGGATGATTGTCAGGCAGATGCTTCAAATGACAATCACAGGATCGTAGATTTCAGATAGTGGAGCACTGGAGAGGATTTCAAAAGTACCATTTCATTGAGCCATTGAGTGATTGAAAAATGAATTGAAAAATGTAAAATTTATTGTGTGTGGGGTTGGACATCCAGTGTAAACCAGTGGCATATGAGTAGGATAGGATGGGGATACATTGGAGTTTACAGAAGGTGAATTACCAGTCAGGACCATGTTAGGATTGATATTTTTACAAGGAACAAAAGCATATACATGACTCTGGGTCACAGATGTCTGGAGTTGAAGTAATTGAGATGAAATGAAGTATGAAGCTCAGCTCAGCACCAAATAGAACAGCAAAGTTCAGTCAAAGAGAGTAGCTGAAATAACTAATAACAAGTGGTGAGTTAATGTCTGACCTAAAAGTGACAATAGCTTAGTCCTCCTTGCTTCCAGCTGGGAAAAAATATGCTCATCAAAATTTGAATGCAAGTCCAAGCCTAGGGGCTGTTGTGGCACAGTGGTAATGTCCCTACCTTAGGATTGGGAGGCTTGGGTTCAAGTCCCACCAGCTCTAGAGGTGTGTAATAACATCTCTGAATGGGTTAATCAGAAAATAGCTATAATAGGAATATCACTACACTAGATGGAACTAGAGAATACACAGTGGGATGTCTCTAACCTTTAATTCTCTTCTCAGGTGAAGATCTAATTGACGGAGGCTTTGAACTTTTGGGGTTGAAATGGCTGCCACAATTAAGCCGAAACCAAGCCAAGGAATTGACCCCATACGAAGTGGGTGACAGACACTGGCAAGCAAGCATTGACTGCTTGGTATCCAGCCCTGCCCTGGTGTGTGTGCTACGCCGTGTGGATGCTTTCAAAGCGCTGGCTGCAGTACTTACCACACCCAAAGCCAGGGCTAGTCTGTTTAATGAAAACTACGGTACCCTGGAAAAAGTAATGTCACCAACCCCAGAGCTAGCCTTCAGACAGGCAGCTTTGTTCTTCGCTGACAGGGAGCTAATGTCAGGTATGGTGAGTCAAGTCGATGTTCAAAGGAGAAAAACATATTTTAACTCTTAGAATCATAGAATGTCTACAGTGCAAACAGAGACCATCCAGCCCTTCTAGTCTGCACCAACCCTCCAAAGAGCATCCCACCATGACCCACCCTCCACCCCATCCCCATAAACCCGTATTAACCACTTAGCCTGCACATCCCTGGATACGACAGTCAATTTAGCACGGCTAATCCACTTAACCTACACATTTTGTACTACGGGTGGAAATTGGAGCACCCGGTAGAAACCCATGCGGATACAGGGAGAATGTGCAAACTCCAAACAGACTTACCCAAGGCTAGAATTGAACCTGGGTCCCTAACGCAATGAGGCAGCAGTACTAACCACCATGCTACTGTTAAAATTAGCTTTCATGTTCATTTTTCATTTGTATTCTCAAGATAGGATGGTAATTTTGCAAGTTTACAGACTGGCTTTTTTTCATTTAACACTTTATGTTAATTTTTCCAGTAGAGCTCACTAGAGGTACCTATAGTGCTGCCCTTTCAAGTAGGTTTGTGTCCCAGGAATTGTGCAGCCATTCCCCTTTGTGTGAGACAATCCTTCCATTCTTTTCCCTAAGATTTCAGCCTCCCTTTCTGACAGAGACCAATTGATCATTGTCTGTTGGCTTTACATTTAGGTAGTTTATTGCGCTTAGTATAGTGTTAGAAACAATTTAGAGAGATTGAGATTCTGATTTTGAGTGAAACCCGAGAACAGATCTTCCCAGTTCACCTGAAGTCTTCTCAGATCTAACCAATCTCATTGGACCCCAGGCCCATTCCACTGCCTCTGTTCAAGATTTACATCGAGCTCGATAGATTCTTCCCTTCAGTCTCCAATAGCCTTCTTTACAAGTAATATCACTGCAAAATATGTGGTGCTTGCTCCTGTTTCAGCTCATAAGCAATGTGATTGCCTGCAGTGACTGAATCTGAGACTACCCTGATATCCAGAAAGTCCAATCAGAGTTGCTCATGGCCCAAAAAGAGTTCAGGATCTGTACGCTTGGTCAGGCAGAGCTCTGGTATCCAAGACTGATCCTCTGTTACTGTCAGTCCTAAATCAGGTTCAGCTGCTGGTTTGAACACTTGTCTAAGGCGTGTCATTGGCTGACAAAACTGCAGGAATGAACAGAGTACCTGCATTCCTGTCTGGTATGTTCTTTCAGAAATCTGGGGCAATTTTCCCTGGATCATCGGAGACTGAGGTGTGACCTTGTAGAGGTTTATAAAATCATGAGGGGCTTGGATAGGATAAATAGACAAGGTCTTTTCCCTGGGGTGGGGGAATCCAAAAGTAGAAGGAACAGGTTTGAGGTGAGAGGGTAAAGATTTAAAAGGGATCTAAGGGACAACTTTTTCACACAGAGGGTGGTGCATGTGTGGAATGAGCTGCCAGAGGAAGTGGTTGAGGCTGGTATAATTACAACATTTAAAAGTCATCTGGATGGGTATATGAATCGGAAGGTTTTAGAGGGATAGAAGCCAAATGCTGGCAAATGGAGCTAGATTTATTTAGGATAACTGGTTGGCATGGACGAGTTGGACTGAAAGGTCTGTTTCCATGCTATACATCTCAATGACTCTATGACTCTAAATGTCACATGAACAGCAACCACATAAAACAGCAATTCAATGCCACGTTTTCAAGTGGGATTAGGGAGTTAATCAATAAATTCTAGTTTTGCTGGAGAAGCCTAGATCCACAAACAAATAATTTCAAGAAATTATCATTGGAACATTAACTCAGGACCAAAAACCCAGGCTTATAACCCTACTATTATAATCCTCAAAACTGTAGGAGATTTTGTCATGGGCCTGGGCCTTAGCAGTTGAAGAATTGTGTCTAGTAATCATCCTCCTGCAGTAAAGTTCGGATAAATGGATGTTAGATGAAAAGTCACTTCAAGAGTAATTATTAGTCTAATTTTTTTCATAGTATCACATATTTCCTCACAATATGAACAATATTAGAAGTGAAAGTTGCTGACAGGTAATAGCTGTTTAATTTCTCTGAATAGATTTTATTTTGTTAAGCAAAGGTATTAAGGGATATGTGCCAAATTGGTATATGGACTTAGGTCATGATCTCATTGAATGACGGAAAAGACTCGAAGGGCTGATTGTCCTTCTTCTGTTGCTATGTTCATTCCCATCCACTCCCAACAGCCTGGTGTTTTAGTCTGATTGTTGAATTGGTTCTGAAGTTATGTACATGCTGTATTATCCACAGATTCAGGGGCTCGGCCTTTACTGAAATACCTATCTCCCTCTCTCAGGTCTGGGATAACCAAGCCAGGTATGTATGATTGCCTGAGCATAAACTGGGCGTCTTGGAAATGTTAAAGTCATAATCCATAAACAATGTAACAAATACTGATTGCCCTATGTTACTATATTGTAAAGACTGATGCCAGTTGGAATAGTTCAGTTGTAAGACTGTTTAACAGTTTCTAAGACTAATAAAAGTCTGCTGAATCTACTATTCATGTTGTTTGTATCTCCAGCACAAGATTCAAACCATTAATGCAGCCTATCTGTCTCTTGTCATTCATAACCCTGTTTCAGATAAAGAAACTATCAACACTGAATCAATCTTCAGCTACATGCTCCTTGGTAAGTGTTGAGTGTTCAAATCTATCATCTCTAGGGAGGTTATGTTATGTCCACCTACAATTCACGTACATCTACCCTTTACCTTACCAAAATAATGAATGGAGAATGTATTACAAGCATCTGAAAATGTGTTGCTCCTGAACCTTAGTATTTTTCAGAGTTGCCCTATCAATATTCTGCCTGCAGGTTTAATAACATGTCATTGTTGTAGTTGATGAAATAAATGTCTGTGTGCTGCCGTTGATTGCAGGTGCCCAGCCTTTGCTTACAGTGCTGGTTATCAAACCCTCTGCTTGGCCACGACATTTCGTCAAGATACTCCGAAAATTAGACAGGGAGCATTTCTGTGTGGTTGGGATGAAACTCATCAGTCTGGATGCGGAGAAAGCCTCACTTCTCACGCCATTTAGCATTCAGCAGGTTTGTATGATTGATACAGTTTGCCTTTAGTTTAAATGTTCCTGTTTGGTATAAACCTTGAGACACCTCAGTGATTCTGGGTGAAGACAATAGCAAGTGGAAGTCCAGTTCAGAGAGATGATCACGTCGTAGCTTAATGCTTAAAGGTAGAAAATGCATGGATGATTGTCAGGTAGGTTGTGGTTGTTGGAGGTCAGTCATCTCAGCTCCAGGACATCTCAGCAGGTTTCTAGGCCCAACCATCTTCAGCTGCATCATCAATGACCTTCCTTCCATCATAAGGTCAGAAGTAGGGATGTTCACCAATGATTGCACAATGTTCAGCACCGTTTGCACTCCTCAAATATTGACACAGTCCATATTCAAATATAACAACGTCCAGGTTTGGGCTGACAAGTGACAAGTAATAGTCGCACTGCACAAATGCCAGACAATGATTATCTCCAGTAAGAGACAATCTAACCACTGAATCTTGACATTCAATGGTGTTACCATCACTGAATCCCCCATATCAACATCTTGGGATTACCATTTGACGAGACACTCAACTGGACTCACTACAAAAACACAGTGGTTACAAGAGCAGTCAGAGGCTAGGAATACTGTGGCGAGTAACGCACAGCTCCTGGTGCCCCATAGCCTGTACATCATCTATAAGACACAAGTCAGGAGTCTGATGTGGAAAACTCCCCACTTTGCCTGTAATAGTGCAGTTCCAACAACACTCAAGACATTGGACACCATCCGGGATAAAGCAGCCCCCTTGATTGGCACCACATCCATGAGCATCAACTTTCTCCACCACCGACACTCAATAACAGCTGTGTGAACTGCAGAAATTCACGAAAGATCCTTTGACAGCACCTTCCAAACCAACAACCATTTCCATCTAAAAGGACAAGGGCAGCAGATACATGGGAACACCACCATCTGCAAGTTTCCCTCCAAACCACTCACCATTCTGACTTGGAAATACATCATCATTCTTTAACTGAATGTGAGTCAAAATCCTGGAATTCCCTGGCTAAGGGCATTTATGGGACATGGGCGTCGCTTTCTGGCCAGCATTTATTGCCCATGTTAGGAAGGGTAGGTCGAACCCCTCTGATAATTAAAATTGAAACACAAGCCCCCAATCTGGAGTAGAGGCGGGAGTAGAGGTCCCCTTCTAATAATTATACCCAAAACATCAATGTAAAAGATCAACGTACTGCACGTGGGCTGCAACGGTTCAAGGAGGCAGCTCACCACCACCTTCTCAAAGGCAGCCAGGGACAGGTGTTATGAGGTTGTGTAGAGTAATTGTGAATCGGAAAGCAGGAAGCTAGAATTTGTTTGTTAAAAAAATGATAAGGGAGAAGAGTGTTGCTGCTTTAAGAGGTAAACTGTTTTTCTAAGCTTAGAGATTTATACAGAAAATATGGCTAAGCAGCTGAAGGGGTACATACAGTTCTGAAATTGAAACATGTATCAATTAGTTTTGTGATTGGAAACCTTAAGCTTGTTTTGATGTTTTGGCAACTAGCTGGAATCAGCCAATTAAGTTAAACCAAACTTTTAGCAATTGAAAGCCAATTAAATTTAAATCTGATGGTTTTGACAACCTTGGACCAATGCTATTGTAAGAAAATTGATATGTCAACCGAGATATATAAGGAGAGGGTTTTTGAAAATCAGTGTGAAAGTGAATCACCATCTGAGAAATAAGCATTTAGCTCTCACAAGAAGCTCTGTAAGCTCTCTAAGAAAGCACCATCTATCCATAAAAGATACCACGGCACTTTTAGCTAAGAATCCTCACAGAAAAAATATGCCTGACAGCCAGAGCAGCAGAAGAAAGGCGTGTAGACTTTGACAGACTAAGTTTTAATTTATTTTCTTATTACTTGTGTTTACATAAGTGAGACTTGTGTTTATTGGAATAACATACCAGTAGAGCTTAGTTCAGTTAGGGAATAGTTAGTAGTTAAGGGGCAATTTATTTGGTTTGTTAGTAATTCTGTTAATTTGTTCAGTGTTAGGGTTAAATAAATAAATTGTTACTTGTTACTTATAAAGTGAATATCAGGGATTTTGTTTCATTTAACCTTCCCTTTGCCATAACAGTTTAACAGATTAGGCGAGGTGAGGCGAGCTTCTCTGGATGTTTCGGGTATAATTATTAGAAGGGGACCTCTACTCCCACCTCTACTCCAGATTGGGGGCTTGTGTTTCAATTTTAATTATCAGAGGGGTTCGACCTACCCTTCCTAACATAGGCAATAAATGCTGGCCAGCCAGCAATGTCCATGTCCCATAAATGAATAAAAAGAAGTCAGAGAGAAAGAAGCAAGTAGTGCAGGCTCCCAATCACAAATCCTTGTTCTGTTTTGGATCAGGGATGAGGGCATTGGCTCCTCAACGAAGTGCAAGAGCCAAATTTCTGGCTCAAGTGTAGAGGACAGGTAATATAAGTAGGAAATTCATTAGTAAGGGGAAGCCATGGGCATTTCTGTGGTCATAGATTCGATTCCAGGATATGTTGATAACCTATCAGGAATGTTTCTAGCAGCAGTGGTTTCAGCTATTCCAATGGAGATGTGCACAGCAGTCTCATAGTCAGTTGTTACCAGTTGTCAAATAGCGGAACTAGTCAAACATCCAGATTGGTTTATCACTTGAACTTCGTCTTAGTAAAGTGCCTGCTCAGATGTTAAAGCATCCTTGCCTATGTGTAGTGAGACCTGAACAACATTCAGGCCTGGGATAAAAGTGGCAAGCTACTTTCATGCCACACAAGTGCCAGATAATGATGATCTGCAGCAAGAGAAAATCAAAAAGTCTGTCCTTGAAATTCAATGGGATAACCATTATTGAATCTCCAACCAAGAATTTTCTGGGGTGTTACCATTGTGCAGAAATTCAACCAAACCAACATATAAAAGCTGTGATTGTATGAGCCGCTCAGGATTGGAACTCAGCAGTCAATGATTCACCTGACTTTCTAAAGCTTATTCACCACCTAGAAGACATGAGTCAGGTGTTTGATAAAACTATCTCCACTTGCCTGAATGGATACAGTTCCAAAAACACTTAAGAAACTCAACACCATCAAGATAAAATTAGACAGGGAGCATTTCTGTGTTGTTGTGATGACACTCGTCAGTGTGTGACTTGGAGAACTCCTTGGCTGTATAATAAAACCAAAATTCTGTGGATGTTGGAAATGGACATTAAAAACAGAAGATGCTAATAAAACTGAGAGGCTCTGGCAGCATTGCAGAAAAGTGAAACAGAGTGAATGTTTTGAGTCCAATTTGACTCAGAAGATCCAAAGAGGATTCCTATTTGATTTGAAATATTAACTCCGATTCTTTTCTGCCAGACCTGCTGAGATTTTCCAGTGCCTTTTTGTCTCTACATTCACTGCTTCCACGTATTAAAGGGAGAATCCCATTTTCCTTCATCATGTTCTCTCATGTTTAGTATCCCTTTATCTGCATATCTGGATCGTCCTGTTTCTTAATTCTGTTAAAGATCTTATCATTCATAGTAACTGCCTTTCCCAAATCTCCAGTACCTAACTTCGTACTCCATAAAGCTGTACATTTCCCTCTTTCTTGAAATTTCTGGTAGCCTTCTCACTCTCTGCACTTTGCTGTGATGTAATCTGCATGTTAAATTATCTTTTGTACCTTTTCTGGCATTTTCTGTTCCCATGTTTTGAGAAATGGTCTCTCCCATCCTAACTGCAAAACCTCTGGCATCATCTTGATATGCTCAGTGCTTTCGATTCCTGTTCCTTTAACTAACACTAACACTAACAAATATAAAAATGGCAGTAATCTGTCCTTCACATTTATCTCCTTTACAAAACATAAATAATTTGTCCTTCACTTCCTGTTTTCTCCTGTTGAGAAATGAACATGGTCGAACAGGTCACAAAATAGTACCATGGAATCTCTTACATCATCTGGACAAATGGAGCCTTGAGTTAATAACCCATTTGACAGGTGATGCTTCTGACAGTGCAGCAGTCCCTCAAAACTGCAGCAGCTCTCAAGTGCTAGAGTGGAAATTGTCCCAAAATCTTCTACCTGCGAGGCAACAGTGCTACTGACTGAGCCAAATTGACAGTTTCAGGAAAACAATAGAGTAAATAATATGAGCAAGTTGTTTTATTTTAATAAATGACATGTTGGGTGATATTTATCATGTCCTGCTAGCACTATCTCATAGCTAAGTAGATTGGCACATTTCGCCATTAATGCTCTATGACTCAATACAAAGACTGTAATAGCCGAATGTATTTTCAGGATGTAGAAATGGTGAAATGCAGCATTGATTTCCTGACTGCGGGTGCCTCTGTCATTCTGTGTCTTCAACGAGATAATGCTGTGAGAAAACTGCTTGACTTGCTTGGCCCAGAAGATCCTCAGCAGGCGAGAGACCTGGACCAATTCCTATGGAGAGGTCACTGTGGGACAGACAGAGTCCATAATGGCTTGTATGGTAAGTCATTTAACACATTAGTATCAGGCAACTTCATGGATTTAATGCAGCATATCCATTTACCAAACAGTAGGTGGGAAAGTGGATATGAGGATTGTCAGAACAGCCATGATCTCATTGAATGGTGGAGCAGTCTCGATGGGTCATTGGACCCCTCAGTGACCAGTCAGCCACCTGGCTCAGGAAGTGCAAATTGCACCCTATATTGGGTCTGGTGCACATACAGGTGGGCCTTCATACCCAGAGCATTGGCATGGAGTTTGACAGCTTGAGGGCATCCTATATGCTGCTGATCCAGAATCCTTCCAAGTGCAAGAACTTTGTGCAATTTTTCACAGATAGGTGAATAATTAACACTGGGCTATCAATGCGTCCCTTGTTTCATTACTGACCTGTCTGAAGAAGGGGCTCAGTGATGACCATTCAATACAATGCACACACATAGGACCACTCCACAAACCTTCTATGTGAAACCATTATATGAGTCACAAAATGCTATCATCCAGGTTCAGCATGTAATAGGAAAGGTAAATGGAATGTTTGCATTTATTTCAAAGGGAATGGAGTATAAAGGTAAGGAGGTTTTGCTAAAACTATACAAGGCACTCATCAGACAATAGCCAGAATATTGTGAACAGTTTTGGGCCCCTTATCTAAAGAAAGATTAGAGGTAGTGAACAGAAGTTTCCCTAGGCTGAAACTAGGTATGGAGGAACTGTCTTATGAAGAGAAGCTTAGTAGGTTGGACCTATACTTGTTGGATTTTGGAAGAATGAGAGATGACCTTTTTGAAACTTGACAAGGTAAATATGGAAATAGTGTTTTCCCATGTGAGGAGACCAGCAGGCATAATCTCAACAAGGAGTCACCATTTAAGTCAGAGATGAATGAATGATGAATGATGATTTATTGTCACTTGTACTCCACAATGAATAACACAATAAAATACAGTGAAAAGCTTCAACTGTCGCCACAATCCAGCACCATTTTGTAAAGTTTAAGAATAAAATGATATAGCTGAAAGAGAGTCAATCTTCAATCCGCTGCCTCCATCAGGAATCCTGAGCTGGCTGACCAATGATACCTGCGCCACCATCCCTCTGCCGCCTGCAGCGAGTCACCACTCTTTGGATGCCATCTCATCGTCACTGGGACATCTTGCTGACAGGGTCTCGATGCCAGCTCCTGTGCTGGATCCACGCTCACCCTGCAACCAAGAGCCCTGGCTCTACCACCTTGCCAATAACCAGGAGTCAATCTGTGGAATTCTTTACCACAGAGGGCTATAGAGATTGTGTCATTAAATATATTTAATATTGACATAGATTTTTAATCAGTAAGGGAATCAAGGGTTATGGGGGAAAAAGCAGCAAAGTGAGTTGAGAATCATCAGATCAGTCATGATCTAATTGAATGGCAGAACAGACTCAAAGGGCTCAATGGTCTACTTCTGCTCCTATGTCTTATGGTCTTCTACGGTGTCGCGGCATCCACTGAATGATTCACATTCAATTAATTATATTAATGAAGTGCTGCCACTGTTGTAATGTTGGAGATTTGGTCAACAATTTGCACACAGCAAGCACCCCCACTAACAGCAACATGATAATGATGATGGACTAAATAAAAACCGAAAGAACTGCGGATGCTGTAAATCAGGAACAAAAAACAAAGTTGCTGGTAAAGCTCAGCAGGTCTGGCAGCATCTGTGAAGGAACTTTGTTTTTGTTCCTGATTTACAGCATCCGCAGTTGTTTGGGTTTTTATTTAAGCTGTAAATACTGTTGTGCTTCTCTCATTAAGAAGGATTTGTGCTAGTAAACTGATCTAGCATTCAGCTCTGAGAGAATCATTGAATCATTAGAGCACAGAGAAAGCCATTTTGTCCTTTGTGTCCGTGCTGGCTATCTGCAAAAGCACCTCACCTACCTTTTCTCATCCTGCAAATGTTTTATTTACAGATAATTATCAAATTCTCCTTTGAAGGTGTCAACTGAAACTGCCTACCAGGTTCTGAGGGAGTGCATTCCAAATCCTAATCTTTTAGTGCGTGAAAATTTTTTTCTCCTTATCACATTGCTTCTTTTGCCAAACATCTTAAATCATTGTCCTCTGACTCTTGATCCTTCTACCAATGGGATAAGCTTCTCCCTGTCTAATCTGTCTGGAAATCTCAATCTTGAACTCCTTAATCAAATCTTCATCATCATCTCTTTTCAAAGAACAGCTCACTACATGGGGCACCATGTTAAAACTTAAAGGGATAATCACATGAACAATTTGTGTTATGCTCCATTGGATTATTTCATGGTTATGATAGAATTTTGTCCTTTGTCTGATGGAAAGTAAGAACTCAACCCACATATCTCTCAAACTCCCAAGAGGTCAGTGCCAGAAGCACATGATGCAGCTAGTGAGAAAATTCAGCAACTGTAGTGTGGCAATTGTATAGAATTCAGTAAGATATATACTGTACCAATTTAGTCGTGCTTAGCATTCATAAACTTAAACTGTAAAGTTAATATGTGAAACCATGTAATAAAGTTTTGAGATGTCATAATCAGCATTTGAACAGTTGAGCAAATTTTGCTCAACAAGTATATATTATTGTTATATATGTGTTATATATTCAGGGATTCAAGAATAATCAGCTGGAATTTTCATAGGAAATCTTACTCACTTGATGTTGTAAATCCAGTAGGTGCATCCAGAGGCAGGGCATGAATTGAGACTCAAAGTAGAATTGAATGTAATGCATTACAGTTATTAAAAATTTATTGGGGCATTAAACTTGTACTTCCCTGTGACCAATTTTCTCCTTTATAGGTTCTTCATCCTTTTTGACAGCAATCCGGGATGTGAAGACATTTTTCCCTGAAGGACTTTGCTGTGAAGAGTCACAAATGATGCAGGATAAGCAGGTAAAATGTGATATTTGTTCTGAAAAAAAGTGCTCTTGCTGCCCATTATTTCATAGAGATGTTTTTATATAGCACCAGATTTTTCAACTTAGGCCCATATAACTGTGTATCACATTTGATGCTGTAAAAAATAAAAAGTGATTTAAACAATAAGATTGATATCCCTTGTTTTTTACTAAGATTGCTGGAGTATCATGGAGAACTGATGAGCTAAAAGTTCCCATCCTCTTTGCCCCAGCCCTCATATAATGCGCAAAATGGCATTAGGAAAGATGCACCTGATTTAGGTGCTCACTTGTTGGTGCAGACCAGCTCAGTACTTCAGATCTTGAGGTACATTGTCAAGATGAAATTGGTGTGCAGAAGCTCTCCTGGTTCAAACATTGGCAGCTAGTTGATACTGTAAATCCAAGGGTCTGTTAGACACCTAAGAAGAGGCACAGAGGTCCTGTGACAGTTAAATAAGATAAAATGCCAGGAACATACCACTTCATCTCATCAACATGGAAGCATCAGGATATCATGGGATCCTCAGGCATGGGAAACATCAGGATATCCCAGGTTAAGATATTGGGAAAACACCATGACATGCTCGTAGTCAGCATGGATTTGTGAGGGGTAGATCATACCTCACAAACCTTATTGAATTCTTTGAAGAGGTGGCCAAACACATGGATGAAGGTAGAGCAGTGGATGTGGTATACCTGGATTTAAGTAAGGCGTTTGATAAGGTTCCCCATGGTAGGCTTATGCAGAAAGTAAGGAGGCATGGGATAGGGGGAAATGTGGCAGATTGGATTCAGAATTGGCTGACCCTTAGAAGACAAAGGGTGGTAGTGGACGGAAAATATTCAACATGGTGCTCAGTTACGAGTGGTGTACCATAAGGATCAGTTCTAGGTCCTCTTCTATTTGTGATTTTTGTAAATGATTTGGATGTAGGAGTGGAAGGGTGGATTAGTAAGTTCGCGGACGATACGAAGGTGAGTCGAGTTGTGGATAGTGTGGAGGACTGTTCTAGGTTACAAAGGGATATTGATAGGATGCAGAGCTGGGCTGAGAAGTGGCAGATGGAGTTTAACCCTGAAAAGTGTGAGGTGATTCATTTTGGAAGAACAAATTTGAAAGCAGAATACAGGGTTAACGGAAAGATTCTTGGCAGTGTGGAGGAGCAGAGGGATCTTGGGGTTCATGTCCACAGTTACCTGAAAGCTGCCATCCAGGTGGATAGAGTTGTTAAGAAGGCGTATGGCGTGTTAGATTTCATTAATAGAGGGATTGAGTTCAAGAGCCATGAAGTTATGCTCCAGCTATACAAAACCCTAGTTCAGCCACATCTGGAGTATTGTGTCCAGTTCTGGTTGCCTCATTACAGGAAAGATGTGGAAGCGTTGGAAAAGGTGCAGAGGAGATTTACCAGGATGTTGCCTGGAATGGAGGGAAGGTCTTACGAGGAAAGGTTGAGAGAGCTAGGGCTTTTCTCTTTAGAACGATGAAGGATGAGAGGTGACTTGATAGAGGTGTACAAAATGATCAGAGGTATAGATAGAGTGGACAGCCAGAGACTTTTTCCTAGGGTGGAGGTAGCTATTACGAGGGGACATAGTTTTAAAGTGAGTGGAGGTAGATATAGGGGAGACGTCAGAGGTAGGTTCTTTACTCAGAGAGTGGTAGGGGCGTGGAATGCATTGCCGGAGAGGGTAGTGGAATCGGCCTCATTAGGGGCATTTAAGCAGCTATTAGATAGGCATATGGATGATAGTATAAGGTAGGTGTGGAGGTTAGATAGATCTTAGGTGAAGGGTAAAAGTTCAGCACAACATCGTGGGCCAAAGGGCCTGTCCTGTGCTGTACTGTTCTATGTTCTATGCTCGTATTCTGAGTTAGGAGCACAGGGCAACCAACTGGATATCACCAAACTCTCAGGTACAAGCACTGGGAAAGCACCAAGACTTTTTGGGACCCTCATGTAGGTGAGTTAGGAAAGGACCAGGACATCCCAGTATCCTTGAGTAAAGCATTGCATTGCTTCCTTTAATTTCGTCTGCTGTCGTTTCAATGCATTTCTCAAATTTCTAATTTTTGTTTGCAGATTGCCAGTAACAGAAAGGATTGGTTCATCAACCCTGAGTTTCCAAAAAAATGCAAACTGGTCAGGTCTTTAGCTCTCACTCATTTGGATTCGGGAACACCCACATGGCAGCAGCAGCAAGGTAATCCTTACAACATGTCTTAAACTCATAAACAGAAACTCTAAACCTTTAGTCCTAGCACAATATCAGAACCCTCCCTATCCTCTCCGTTTTCTGTTTTCTCTCTATTTTCAAATGACTTAGCATTGACACTAGTTTCCATATAAGGATTATTGATGCTGCCAACTAACTCGGGAATAATTCAAAAATCAGTAAGAAAGTTCTTTCCCTCCATAATCATATCAGCTTCATAAATCAGCTAATGCTAAACTTTCCTTCATAGTAATAATACAACCTGTCCTATAATCCTTTCCTTCAGTAACAACTACAGCCTCTTCCTTCAGTCACAATACCTGCCTATACTATAGTCCCATCCGTCAGTAACAATACCAGCCTGAACCACAGCTCCTCCTTCAGTAATACTTTCCTGAACCGTAGTCCCTTCCATCAGTAAGAATATCTTCCTGAACCAATGGCCTTTCTCTCAGTAACAATGCCAGTTAGAACCAGAATCCCTTTTCTCAGCAATAGTACTAAGTAGTCTGTACCATATGCTTTCTCCTCAATAAAAATTCTGGCTAGTATTACAAATATTGTTGGCAATGAGTGAGAGTGGGAAATATAATGAAGAGCCCTCTCCTTGGAATTGTGTAAATTTGATTGATGGAGATCCAGCCTGAGTAGTCATTCAAAACTCTGGTGCAATGTTTTAACTTCTAACAAGTCCTGTTCTCCATTATTACCCTGCCTGATGACCTATGTTGGTTCCCAGTCAAGCAATGTCTTGGTTTTAAAATTCTTACCCTTGTTTTCAAATCCCACCATTGCTTTGCCCTTCCTATCTCTATAATTTTCTCCAGCCCCACAACCCCCTGATATACTTCTCTAATTCTAGATTCCTTTCTGGATTGATGTCAAATTTTTCTTTACAACACTTCTGTGAAGTACCTTGGGACAGTTCATTATGCTAAAGATGCTGTATAGATAAGTTGTTGAGAACTATTCATAAGGTGTCACGGGTTGGAACAGTTAAAATTGATCTCAGTTTCCTGCCATTGTATCAAATTTAATTTATTGCCATTTCTTTTTCTTTGTCCCCTAGACCTTCTGCTGCCCAGACCACTGTGTCAGACCATGTGCTTACTGCTACCGTCTCCACTTGTAAGGAGGTGCTACCATCCACCATACATTGAAATGCTGGACCAGTTGGGGAGCTGTAATTATCAGCTGATGGGAGCAAGAATGAGCGTCCTGGACCAGACACAGGCCCAGCATGTTGCAGAGCTCATCACTGTGGACAACACATCAACAATAGTATGTCCCTCTTACTGATCTGCTGAGGGGCATTCATATGAAACTGGGCACATTTTATAATCTGAATTTGTGTATTTTTAAAATTAATAATGGGAAAATTGCTAGGAACAACTGTTGTGATTTGTCTTTACTTACCTCACTCAAATTGACGGATATTAGAATATCAGGCCATTGTGCAATTGAACTGTGCATAGGAAAGGAAGTTGGGAAATAAGTGAAATCAGTCACAATAATTATAGGAGAACTTTTCAGAAAGACTATTATTTCCACTGTGTTTCTCAATACTGCCTCATATGCATCGCAAGTATCAGGCAAGGTTTCATAGAATTACATAAAATGTGCAGCAGAAACAGACCATTTGACCTATTCAATACTTTGCTGGTGATTTTGCTCCTTTCAAGCATCTTATCATTCTCCCTTATTTAAATATATCAGCATATCCTTCTACTCCACTAGTTTCCAATGTGACCCCATTTTGGCACTGAAATTAGCATGACTCGAGATGCAACAGAAACACCAATAAAGCAACATAATAACATTCAGTATAATTATTAAAGCTCACATTTTATACAACATTATGCATCTTATAAATATGCACATCAATGAAGAAATCCTGGCCCCATGATATCTGGGCTTGCCATCAGGCTGAAATCTGCCTTCATCTCCATAGCTACTGCTTTGAGATGCAACTTTGGAGAAATCTCTGACATATTTATGTAGACACATTGTTACATCTGAGAACATCTCATCAAAGATGCCCAAGACAAACAACCTATCTATTGCTGGAAGTTTATTTTATGAATGGTTACTTCTCACTATCAGGACAATACATTGCACATATTTTATGAGGTGAACTGCCCAAGGTTTTCTCCTGTTGCCTATTTCTATCTCCCTATTCATGCACACGCTGTTCTGGGGGTGTGTATGGCAGAAATGTAGCACTCACCAGTAATGTATACTTTTACTTATCATATTTTTATTTTATTTTTTCATGTTATCTCTCTGCCAGACATTGTTTCAATTTTCATTTTTCAGTGCTCATTGCTCACTAGTGGTCCCTGCCTAATGCTGGCTCTGGAGAGAGATAACGGAGTCTGCTGCTTTAGTACACTACTGTCTAGGTGAGTACATGTGTAATGCTTTACATTGCTTTATAAGTATACCAGATATTTCAACAGACAAATGGATAAAGAGTCAAAGGATGAGACTCTGCAAGATGGCTATGTTTTCACTTGTCAGAAGCCGATAGAAAAATTAACAGTGTTAATTCTTCAATATTTCACAAGACCCAAAACTTACAGCCTCCAAATCAGCGGATGTCTGCCAAATAATCACAGAATATTTACACCATAGGAGGAGGCCATTTGGCCCATCGTATTCCTGTTGGCTGTTCAAGAACAACTCAGCTGCCCCCATCCCTTCCTCAAAGTCCTGCAACTTTTTTCTCTTCAGATATATATCCAATACCCTTTAGAAACACTTCAGCTGGTGAAGTAGCAGCACTTGAAAAGCTTGCAAATTCAAGTGTTGAACTATAACCTGGTGTCGGATAACTCATGACGTTGTCCACTCCAGTCCAACACCAGCACCTCTACATGATTAGCTTTAGAAAGGCATTGTTAAATCTGCTTTCCTTCACACACTTGGGCAATACATTCCAGATTCTAAACACTTTCTACTTTCAAAAAATAATTCACAAGTAGCCTTAAGATGTCAGTGATTTTGTTATGAGTCAAACTGACATGCTGATTTATGATCCCAGTCTGATGCAGACATGTTGGGCCAAAATGCTTCTTTCTGTACCATAACAATTCTCTGACTTAATCCACATATTCTGGAGAATCGCAGACAAAGTGACAAATGGAAGAGAACTGTTATGATTACAGAAGCTTCAGAAAACAAATGCACTTTGATTTTCTGGGTGGGTGCAGGAGGTAAACTTGGACCTCAATGAATCAGTGAAAGTCACTGACTATGCTGTCTGTTTCAGCCTTTCTTGGGAAAAACTGGAACTTGAGGATTGTCTGCAGTATTTCATCTATCCAAAGAGTGAGCCACAGGTAAGTACTAAGGCTAGCAGTTCCTGCACACTGCTCCTCACGTTTTTCACTCATCATTGTAGAACATTCACTCAATTTGCCTAATATCCTTTTTTGAACATTTGTGAACATTATATTTTATGTAAATTAAGAAATACCTTCATTATATTATAAAGCCATTGTTTGTGGAGTGTGACTAGGCTGTGCTAGAATTCTCTGTCTGAACTGTATTGTGGATTTTCATTTACTTGATAAACTCTAAATTGAATCAAACAAGTGAAATAATTTAACTTGCTTTAGTCAGTTTTAAATTTAATTCTGAAACAGTTGCAACATAAGAATTTCAGTGCCTGTCTCAATACAGTGGCCAAAATAGCCAAAGAAGTGGGTTGTAGATCTGCCCAAAAACCGCAATGACCACAGTAAACATGAAAATTACTTGCACCTCAGCGCTGTGGTTTACAATAACTTATTTATGGTGAATTGTTAGTTAATTAAATTGCCGAAATTGCTTCACAGGAGCGGCATAAAGCAAAATGTGAAACAAATGCCATAGGGAGATATAGGGGCAGATAACAAAAAGTTTAACCAAAATGGTAGGTTGTAAGGAAGGTCTAAAGAGAGGTGGAGAGTTTAGGGACCAATTCCATTGTTCAGAGCCTTGGGAGTTAAAAGCATGGACACCAAGGTTTGAACAATTACAACTAAGAATTCTCAAGAGACCAGATTTCAAGGAGCACAGATATCTCACAGAATTGGGGGAGGGGTGTAGTGGCATAGTGGCAACAGCATAGGCATTAAGAGAGTTGAAAAGAAGGTTTAGATTTTTAGAATCAAGGTATTGCTTAAACGAGACCCAATATAGATTAGTGAGCACAGAACTGATGAGTGAATAGCACTTGGTGCAGTCAGGACATGGGCAGTAAATCTTATGTTTATGGAAGATGGAAAATTAAAAAAAGAAAAACTTATAATAGAGACAGGCCATTCAGTCCACTGGTATCTGTGTTAGCCATACAAGAGAAAACTAATCCGAATTGTTTTTGGCAGAAATTGTGTAAGTTATAGTACTTTTGAGTACATAGCTAAGTATATTTAAATGTTTTGAGCGTTTCTGCCTCTAACATGCTTTCTGACAATGAATTCCAAATCGATTCCCCTGTATTCCTTCTGCCAATTACACCTAGTGAACCTAGTTAATAAGCACTCTGCTAGGGGAAGTAGATTCTTCCTATTCACTCTATCCTGGGCCCCTGCAATCTTATAAACCTCAAAGAAAACTCACAACAGCATCCTCTGTTTCAAAGAAACTGACCCCTAACCTCTCCAATCTTTACTTACAGCTGAAATTCTCCATGCCTGGCAATATCCTTGTGAATCTCTCTGTACTGTCTCCTGTGTGACCACATCCTTTCTACAAACAGGTGACCAGGACTACATGCTGTACTTTAGTTGTCATTCAACTGCAATTCTAGCATAACCTTTCTGTTCTTGTATCGCTGCCTATAAAGCTAAGTATTGCTTTTGCTTTCTTAGTCACCCTATGTAGTATCCAGTCTTCCAGGAAGTGTGGACATGTTCTCCAACAGACTTTTATTTTCTATATTTTTTTGTGTATTTCCTTTCCTTGTTAGCTTACCTTGCAGTTCTTCTGAATGGATTATATTTGCCACTTTTCTGCCCACCTGACAATTGATATCTTTCAACAGCCTGCAGTTTTCTTCCTTGCTAACAATAACATAGCCAGCTTTTCCATCATCTGTGAATTTCTTAATCATGCCCCACAAATTTAAGTCTACGTCATTGTGCAAATCAATGAATAGCAAAAGACCTAATACGGAATCTTGCAGAACTCCATTGTAAACAGTCTCCAGTGATCAAAAAATCTGTCAGCCGTCACATTTTCTTTTTGCCACTATGTCAATAGATTCAAATTTCTGCTTGCTTTTGAAAGTTCTTAATTTTCTGATCAGTCTATCATGTGTGATCTGTCAAAAGTCTTGTTACAATCCATGTAGAGCTCACCAAGTGTGCAATCCTCCTTTTCTCCTCAAAAAAAATCAAAGTTAGAGAGTCATGACCTGCATTTTAAAAACTTATGGTATCTGTTCTTGATTAATCTGTACATTTCTAAATGATGATTAGCAGCATCTCAATTTTTTTGCAGTAATTTGTCCACCATCCCAAGGTTAGACTGTAATTAATCAAGCTATCTCTTTTCTTTTAAGACAACGATACACTACTGCAGCCAAAATAGACAGGACGATATTAGTCAGAGTGTCTGTTATTTCCTCCCTTGTTTCTCTTAGTGAAATGGGATGCATTTCATTCTTGATTTGGGGTTCACTTTCAAAGTGAATAATCTTTCAAAGATGATAATCACCTTTAATATATCTTCTCTCACTTTCGTTTTTACACTCCTCCTCCTCCTTAACAGTTTGCGTTATCCACCTGTTTTCTGAAAGTAGACACTCATCATTCAATAAGAAATGGCCTCACATCTTTCTCCACTACACATCAGGTTATCTTTTTGGTCTCTTATTAGGCCCACATTTCCCTATTGCTGTTTTTATAATTCTAAATTATCTTTGGAATTTTCTTAATTTTTACTTCTTAATATTATTCATTCCTTTCTTTGCTTTCTTCATATTTTTAATTTTACTATTGCACTTTGTAGTGATTGTAACTAGGTCAGCCAGGTGGGTCTCATATACTATGAGTTTCCTGATTAGGGTTGTTAACCTGGTCCAATCAGGGAGCCCTGGCTGACAGATATTAACAGGAGTGTCAAAGGTTCTGCTTACTCTGAGAGCTGGCTCTGAGGAAGCCAGACCAGTGTCAAGTACTATGCGTATGTAAATAAAGGGTGACTTGGTGATGGGCTACTGGCCTATGTGGAGTTATTTCACAATTCCTAGATTTCCTGCATATTTAGCTCTTGGTATCTGACATAAATTTCATGTTTTGCCTTATCTTACTGAATAAGCTCTTTGATATCAAGGGGGATCCAAATTTGAGAATTCCATCTCTTTTCTTTGTGGAAACATATTTGTTCTGAACCCTCACTATCTTATCCTTGGATATTTTGCACCACACCCACACTGATTTACCTACAAGTTTAAAAAAAAAGTAACTAACTATTTCCAGTCCACATTCTCCAAATCATGTCATAGCTTAGCAAAATTAGCCTTCCCCAGTTTAAAACTTTTGCTGTTGGTCTTTCTTTATCATTCTTTACCATAAATACTCTAAATCTAACTAATCATTGCTACTAAATTTTCTCCAACTGAAAGCCTTCCATCTGCCTAGCTTCATTTCTTAAGTCCGAATCTTATTGGAGTACATATAAAAAAAAGTTCAGAATGCGTTTTTAAGAATTCTGTACCTTTTGCATTGATCGTGCAATACAAAGCTTAGCTTTCCTTTGTCTCAGTCACATAAAACATTGTTTGAAACTTTAATGAGAGACATTCTGATACTGTAGTAAAGTCAGAAATCTGATTAGAGAAGTTCAGTCTTGAAGCTCCAAGAAAGATAGATAGGGACTTTGGACACAACATGTTCATGGACAATAAATTCAACGGTTTTGTGCAGAAGCTGATAAGATTTGAATGGGATAATCCCTAAAGAAAAAGAGAACAGTTAATACCAACTACTATGGGAAGTCAGAGGGGAAATTGGGTAGTTACGTGATGTGGGAATAGGGTTCTCATAGCCAAGGTGAGTTTGGAGAGGACATGAGGGGAGCTAGGAAATACATTGGAGAACAACACAAATTAAGAGCTAAGGCAGTAGGACCTTTAGAAGAAATTTAGTCCTGTGGGGTAGTTGAATGGAGAGACACAACAGATCTGCTGATTGGATGGTCTTGATCTTAGAGACAAAAAACTCCATAAGGCCCTCATACTTGCTGGTGAAGTTGCAAAAGACAGGAAAGGGAATAACGTGGATGGGTTGTCTAGAAAACTAACCCAGGCATTATCTTTGTATTCCAGGAATAGTGAGCCGTTTTAGTGGACAAGAATAGACCTGATAGTCCTCTATGTGGACCAACAAAACTTGGAAATAAATTACAAAGCCAGTTGTTCTGAATATCTGTTCAAGTCTGCATCCATTGGACCTTACAGAGTCGAATTGAGAACCTAGGCAGGGAATGACTTCAGTGAGAGTAGCAAAGTTTTAATGGGGACAAGAATTTCAAAAGCATACATAAAGGTTTGTTTGACCAAACCATGAGCTGCAGAACTATTATGGGGAATGGGGTGGCTGAACCCTTCTCATTTACCAGTATGTTGCCAGGCATGGAAGGTTTGAGTTATAAAGAAAGGCTGGATAGGCTAGGACTTTTTTCACTGGAGCATAGGAGGTTGAAGGGTGACCTGATAGAAGTTTATAAAATAATGAGAGGTATATGTAGAATTGATGGTAGTTGTCTGTTCCCTAGGGGCCACATTTTTAAAAGGTGAGAGGAGAGAGATTTAAAAAAGACATGAGGCAACTTTTTTTTTGAAACACAGAGGGTAGTTTGCATGTGGAATGAACTTCTTGATGAAGTGGTGGATGCGGGGACAGGGATATATGAATTGGAAAGGTTTGGAGGGATTTGGGCCAGGAGCAGGCAGGTGGAACTAGTTTAATTTGGGATTATTTTCAGCATGGACTGGTTGGACTGAAGGGTCTATTTCCGTGCTGTATGACTCTGTTTGGGATTTTGAAATTACTGCAATAAGTGAATTGGAGGATTGCTTTTCAGTGTTGGGGTGGTGAGACACAGAAGAAAGCAAGGTTTAGATAGGTAGAGGGTGATGAAAGGAATTGAACAGAGAGGGCCTTTTCTGTAATTCATACAATGGGAGTAGCAATGCAATTTAAATGGCAATGGGGTAGTTGTGAATATAGTTTGGGGAGATTACATAGAGAGGTACAGAGAGAATAAGACGGCAACGAATTCAGAAGAGAGAAAGATCAGAAAATTGGTGCAGATACTGAGGGATGACAGTAATGATGATAACTCGATGAGAACATTTTAAATCATACTTGGATGGGAGATACAGAGCATGGATTTTAAAAGAGAGGTGAGAGGGATGTAGAAAGATGAGAAGCTCAAAAGGAAGAGGAAGTGCCAGAGTAGTAGAACAATAAACCAAAGTGTGATTTGATAATCTGCGCCTTACTGCCATTGCAACTGTCTGGGCAAATAAAGTGGTGGATTGTATTGCCTGGCAAGGAGGCTTAATTTAGGGAAAGATGTCATCACCCCTTAGCTAGGATTCAACTAAGGCCAATCATCATATATTAGTTAATTAATGTCAAAGGCTTGTTCGTATATGGAAAAAACAAATATTCTGGAAGGAGATGTAGAGAGAGGAGTTAGGAATTAATTTATGGGGTGTATGATTCCTCCCTCTACTTTAGTCCTATGGTTTATAAGGTGAATGATTCCTCTCCATTACCTTGATTTCTTGAACAGGTGGAACAATTGATCAGCTGTCTCTTTGACTCCCTGGCTCCTCAGAGTATTCACCAGATCATGCTACAAGATTCCTAACCTGCTGCAGTAACAATATTTGCATTGTCACCTCCACAGCTCCAATTAGAAGGCAACAACTGGTTCTATTTTAAAGAGCGGTACAACGAAAAGCAATTTAGAAATACCTCTATATTTTGTTTTTCTTTTTACATGTTTGAATTGGCTTTCCCTATTTATTATTCTGTAATCACTCATCTACTGTGTAGTGAAATAAGCCTGATAGATGAGCTTAGACTACAGTTGACTAGCACTGCTTACTTTTTAAGAGTGAGATCTGAATAAATTTTTTTGGACATTTTCTATTGAATCTTCTTTCATTTCTATTCCTGCTGGTAACTCCCCATAGTTCCCTGCAGATATGTTATAGATAAAGCTCTGCCTCCTCCTCAGCTACTGGCAATGTGAATTCAGGCTGGCTGACAAAACAATGTTCAGCAAGCAGTGTGAGCTACCTAGTGTAACACAGCCAGCTCAACTGTTTAATTTGGAGACGTGACTAACAATTAGTAAATGATTTAAACATGCAGCTATATAGGTCCCAAAGCTACAGCCCACAGCACCATTAAGAATCGATGTTATGATATTCAACTTATCTCTAGCAAAGCAGAGATGTGAATCCAATTAAAAGCAGGACCAGCAAGCTGTTAGTGCTTAGACTCCTTCAGGGAAACACCCATACAGAGATTCAAGCAGTGCCAGCCAATTCCTTTAGGAGAAAACAAGCATTTCTTCTTCAGCTCAATTCTAGCATCTATGTTAGCTCATGACCCCAGTCTCAAAATAGAAGAATAGTCAGCATCTCTCTATTCAAAATAAGTCACACTGGAAACAAACGTTAGCAATTGGTTAGATCATCTGCGCCATACAAATTTAACACTGCCCATGGGGGTTAAGATATAGGAATTTAATCAGCAGTAGAGATTCCACCTGTAATAACAGCCTCAAAATGTCAAAGTTTTATCAAAGTTCCATTTTACAGATACGTTTCTTATGAACTTGTTTTAGTTGTATTTATTCAGAGTTTATGTTATGCTTCCAATTTAATATCCAAATGAAATGACCTGTTAAATATATATTTAAATATTACCATGTAATTAATTTGTCTTCCACCTATTGCCAACTTAGGAGTGAAATAAATCTTAGCATGGTGCTTTGTACAGTGTGCTAGTTTCATTCCAATCCATTAATGTTTCTGAACATAATCACGTTTGGTTTGACCTGTCTAATGCAGCTCTTGCTTTGGTCAATACTGGTTTTTTAGCGATTCTGCAATTATTGAGTTGTAATTGCAGAAGGTGTGAATTTGTCTGGGGCCCAATGCAGTGCAGACCTTCAGGATTAGTACCTTTCCAGTGGATGCTTTCATTATTTTCTTTGGCAGTGGCAGGAGGTATAGACAATCTATACGCCACAGGATTGTTCACTTTCACAATTCAAAATTATCAAGAATACTAGGCGGAAGCTTTTACAGCATCATTTTGGAAAAGGCACACAGAATAAATAACACAACAAAATGCCATTTCAAAAGATACACAGCCTTGCAATAAGAGAACAATACCAGCGAAAACCCAAAACCTGAGAATCCAGCCCACACAGCTTTGTTTTGTTCCCTCCATCACATTCTCATGTCACTGAGAAGTTATTGATCTTTTAGTGACACTTGCATCATCAAATCTGCAACACTCAGGGTGTACGGTAGCTGCTTTGGATGAGATGCTAGTGAGATGTGTGTTATAAGATGGGCCACATCCCAAAACCATTTGTCATATATAAAGACTTGTGGCAATTTCTAGGAACTCAGCAAAGCTTCCATTAAAATCAGCTTTCAGTGGGTTAGTGCATTTCAGGCTTAAAAAAGTCAACCCTAATCACAACAAATTTCTCCCTAGAGAGAATACTTAGGATGCCACCTGGAATCTTAGCATCATTGTAACAGAAAAGGAGGCAATTTGAACTGATGATACCACGCCAACTCTCCAAGAACAATTTGGCGAGACTTGCTTTTTCCTTGTAGCAATGCAATTCTTTCCCTTCAGGTGGTTTATCCAATTCCCTATTGAAAGACATGATTGAATCTTCCACTAACACACTTTCAGGCAGTGCATTCCAGATCCTAATCACTTAGTGCATAACAAGGATTTTACTCATGTTGTCTTTGGTTATTTTGCCAAACACTTTAAATCCATGACCTCTGGTTCTCAATGCTTCCATTAATGGGAACAAATTTTCCCATATCAGCTGTGACCAGACCAGTCATGATTTTGAATTTCTCTATCAAATCTCCCCTCAACCCCCTCCTCTCTTCTTGGAGGGGAAAAATCCAAGATTTTCCTGAAAATGACATGGTAAACCCTTTTCACACATCTGATGTGTTCATGTGCTTCTTAAAATGTGTCCAGAATAGGACCAAAAACTCTAGGTAAGAACAATGTTTTATAAAGTTACACCAAAATTTCCTTGTTTTTGTAATTATTACCTCTATTTACATAACTTAGAATGCCTTATGCCTTATTAACTGCCTTCTCAAGTGGCCCTGCCACTTTCAAACAATTTGTGCACCTGTAATTCCAGTTTGGTCTATAATATTGTTATAACAAGGTGTAGAGCTGGA
>NC_063352.1:35092739-35123190 GCF_021869965.1 Rhincodon typus
CCTAGACCCTTCTTCAGAAATGAAGGGTCTAGGCCCGAAACGTCAGCTTTCCTGCTCCTCTGCTGCTTGGCCTGCTGTGTTCATCCAGCTCTACACCTTGTTATCTCGGATTCTCCAGCATCTGCAGTTCCTACTATCTCTATAATATTGTTAGCCCATTTTCTATTAACCAAAATATCATTATGATCTATGAATGACTTGTAAATAGTGTCATACAGCATGGAAACAGTTCCTTTGGGTCAACTCATGCCAACCATGTTTCCCAAACTAAACTAGTCCCATTTTCCTGAATTTGGCCCATACCCCTCTAAATGTTTTCTATTTGTGTACCTGTCCAAACGTCTTTTAAATATTATAAATGCATCTGCATCTACCACTTCCTCTGGTAGTTCATTTCATATGCGCACCACCTTCTGTGTGAAAACTTGCCCCTCAGATTCCTTTTAAATCTTTCCCTTCTCACCTTAAACTTATGCTTTCTAGTTTTGAACTCCCCTACCCTAGTTACATCCTTGTAAACCTTTTCTGCACCTTTTCCAATTTAATAACATCTTTCCTATAGCAAGGCAACTAGAACTGTACACAGTATTCCAAAAATGGTCCCACCAATATCCTGTACAGCCGCAACATTCCAATGCTCAATGCTCTGACAAATGTACATGAACCCTTAGGTCTCCGTTTCTCAAGGCTCCTACTATTATCTGTGTAAGTGCTGCCCAAGTTTGTCTTATCAAAATGCAACACGTTGCATTTATCCTATCCAAATTAAACTCGATCTGCCACTCCTTGGCCCATTGACCCAGCTGATTAAGATCCCGTTGCACTCTTAGATAACCTTCTTCACTGTTCACTATATCACCAATTTTGGTGTCACCCGCAAACTTAATAACCATGCTTCCTATATTCTTATATAAAATGACAAACAATAGTGGACTCAGCACCAGTCCTTGAATACATGATTGTATGAGTGCTATGTCTGAAAGCAGGTGCTTGGCTCATTGTTTGCTCATGCTTTGACCTTAGCCAATCCTTTGACAATTTTTTTGGTCATGTTTTGGCATTGCCTTCTACTGTTGGTGGCAAGATAGGAGACAGGTCCCAAGTCTATCTCTGCAAAAAATGGGAATCAATTCCATGCCATTTGAGTGTGAACCACATACTAGCCAACAGAACTAACAGTTCCCTGTTCACAAGCAGAACAGTGTAAAGTAGAAAGATTTCACACAAGGAGTATGGGGCAGAAACAAACACAGTTTTAGCACTGGAGTCACAGCAGCTTGAGCTGAGAGGCAGAAATTGAATACCATCATCATCCCACCACCCTCACACTTCAATGCTGAATTTGTTTTATTGGTGCATTTTCTGAAAAAAAAAAGAGATAAATAAAACTTTACACTGTAAAATCTTCCTTATATTGTAAATAATATATATACACATACAAAACTATTGTTATCAAAACCTCCTACCTACTCACTGCTACTCTGCACAGCCTCAAACAATAACTGGTCATGCTGAGTTTTACAAAAAGTTGCAATAATTAATGGAAGAAGATGGAAACCAAATCACAAACTGGCTTCTGATAGACCAGAGGATTACAGCAAATGTCTGCAATACTCAAACTTGTGGATCTTGTCCATGAGGAGTTAGAGAACATATTTGTTTACAATGGACTGACAAAATGGTCATAAGAAAGGAGAAAGCCATTCCTCTCACGTCCTTGCTGGTTCCCTGCAGAGCAATTCCCTCATCTTTTGCCCTTCTTCCTGACATTGTTTTCCCTTCAGATATTGATCCAATTCTTCTCTGAAAGCCACAATTGAATCTGCCTCTACCACACTATCAGGCAGTGAATTCTGAGCGTAACTGTGTATAAAAAAGCTTTTCCTTGTTTTTCTTGCCAATCACCTTAAATTTGGATCTTGACTTTTCTACAAATACAATCAGCTTCTAATGTGTCTAGTGAGTTTTTAATGTCTCAATACCACATCTCTTCTCAATCTTCTCACAAGGAGAACAGCCTCAGCTTCTGCACCCCCTCTAAATGTTGTCAAATCCTTCCTAAAGTGTGATGCCCAGGATTGGACACAATACTCCAGTTGAGGCTGACCAGTGTTTCACACAAGTTTTTCATTTCTCCTTGTATTTTTCAACCGATGTCTCTATCTATAAAGCCAGAATCTTGATGCTTCATTAATGACATTCTTACCCTGCCACTTTCAATGATGTGTACATATAGCCCCAGTTCCCACTGCTCTTCCACTACCCCCCCTCAATTTTTAAAATGATACTCTTTATATTCTTTCTCCCTGTTTTTCCTATATAAGTTAATCCAAGAAAAATTCAGATCGCCATATGGTTTAACTTGTCTTAACATTACTGCTGATCATGGGAAATAGTCCTTTGGATTTATTTATGAATGATAATTAACCACAATTCTGCTCTATGACAACCTTATTGGGTTTGTGGTGTTAAAACACTGTTCCTATGCTTTTGATGCCATGGGGCTACAAACAGCATCAGCACCAGTCATACAGTGCCCAGTCCAATAAGTTAAATTATTCAGACAGGTGAAAACAGAAAACAAAATGTTGTTATAGGCTGCATTTGGGACAATGTTAGGTTAACCTTTTCACAGGGTTTGAATTTGAAATAATTATTTCATGTGTAGTCACTTCAATGATGTTATCCACTCCTGTCAATGGGAACATCCTTATACTCATTAGTATCTGTGTGTGGTTTTTTATAGTGGGGGGAAAGAGGTGGACACCACCTTCTGCATATGTCCCAGAAAGTCTGAAGAAATGGGGATCACCACACTGTGCCCACCTAGCAGAGACATCATGGCCTGTCCAGTGATCAACTCAAAATGTACGAAGCATTTGAGTGCAATGGAATGTGTTAGGGAAGGAAGATGGTACTCTGAGCCGGTCAATACTGCTTGGATTCCAATACAGACTATTCTTAGTTCATATTTCAACAACACATTGCGGTGACTTGCTTCTTATTTCAGCAGCGATGACCTTTGCTCCCGATTCTCCAATCCTGTTGCCCTGGAGACTGCAAGAGAAAAAAAACCAATGGAATGAAATGTCACAGTGTTGTGTTCTTTAAGGTTTGGGGTGCATCTAGAAGGGAGAGGAGAACCTAATTTGTAACAGAATGTATGTAGCAGGACTATTGCTTAATCAAATTATCACCATCACGTGTCCACGGTCAAAATTGCTTGCCATGATACCGAGGAAGCAGAAGGCCTGGGATGTTGTTAAAGATTGGCATCATTATTTAACAGCCCTGTTAGCCGTGATGTTTGTGATACTCTGATGTGGATTTAGCTGTAAATGGCATCAAACCAATTATTCACCACTTCTCACTGGTGCACTGGTATGTGTGATACCAGTGAGGCACTTCTGTTGGTAACTTTACTCTTTGGCTATTTTGGGAACCTCAAGAGAGGCAGAGGGACAAAGCAAATTTAAAATAGGTTAGAAGAAGAGCAAAAGTGACACTCACTTGATGTGGCTGAGGCTGCGGTTGTATTTCAAAGCAATTGCAATGCACATTGCCCCATCAAGTCCCAAGGAATTTTCTTGAAGGCTGCAAAAGAAAAACACAGAAACTAAATTATTTATTCAAGTAAATAAATAAAGGAGCATTCCAACAGTCAGTGAATGGCAAAGCCCACAATGCATCACTTATCTCAGAGCCAAACCAAGATTGCATTTAAGGCTAAGACTTGCAGGTTTAGTTTGCTCTATGTGCAAGTGACTCAAGATCTTGAGTTAAGGCTAAATGCCACTTTCACAGATTATTTTCATTGTCCATCACCAAAATTTGCACAATTGTTTAGTCTCTGACTCAACATGTCAAAAATAGAATTCTGGCAACATACAGAAGGCAATCAGCAACCACCCTCTGAACTTAAAATATCAGCCTCTCTTTGTCCTTGCCAGATGCTGACCCACTGAGTATTTTCAGCATTTCATGTTTTTATATATTGAGTGCTCAATGCACAAGGACAAACCTGAGCCAGCAACCACAGGATATGAATTCAAGTCCCAACATTAACTGTGATACTGAATTCAAGAAATCTGATCATCTGTGAATTAGTATCAGTAAAAGTGACCACAAAACTGTTTGGATTTTCCTAAAGGTCCAACTGGTTCCTTAATGCCCTTCAAGAAAGGCAACCTCCTATTCTAACTCCTCTGAGTGATATTAGAATTAGAATTAGATTTATTGTCACATGCACTCATGAGTGCAGTGAAAAGTTTACAAAGTCACCACTTAGAGCTATTTTAGGTACAAAAAAGGTATTTAGGTACAGTTCTTAAGAATAAATTAGAAAAATAGAGAAATAAAACGTTCAGCATTACAGTCCTTCAAGCGGACTGTGCCACGACTTGCCTCCAGACTGCTCCAACAATATTTGGTTAACTCTCAACAGCCTTCAAGTTAACTAAATTTGGGCAATAAATATTCCCAGAAATACCTGGTAGTGAGTAAAAGTGTCAGTGTGATTTGCTTCATGGCAATTTCACTGCTCAGAAAGTCATCCTAGAATTTGAGCACAAGATCTTAAAACAGCCCTACAATGCTGTACTGAGGTGCTGTATTGTCAGTGGTGCTCTAACGTATTAAACTGACTTTCAGCATATCTAGACACCATTCAGAGCAGAGGGTTAAGATGTACAGGTCGCACTCCAAATATTCAGCTCATTTCTATTTTGTAGAATCCTGCTATGTTTGTTGATTATGACGTGTCTCTTCCCTTTCAACACGAGTCACTGTGTGGAGCAGATAAATCTGTCTCTCAGTCATTGCCCAGTATTGTCACAGCAACTCTTCACACTGCTGGATACTACCTCTTGCCCACCATGTTTTCCCGAAGACTGAAGTAGACGAGACAGATACTACACCTCAGGGCAGTTACGTTTCATTCAAGTACTTTTTCCAAGGATATAGGTTAAATTGCAAATCATGAATTATGTACATACTTGAGAGTTTGGAGGCTGTTGTTGACTTTCAAACCGTTAGCGATCGCCTTTGCCCCAGCTACACCCACCATGTTTCCTCGGAGACTGAAAGAAGAAATGAGAAAAACATTACGGTCAGAGGATCTGGGTATTGTCAAATGGCACACACACTTGCACAGACTCCCTTAATTTTTTTTTTTGGGATTTGGCATTTCTTGCCCATCCCTAAATTGCCCTTGAGATGATGGTGGTGATGAGCTGCCTTCTTGAACCGCTGCATTCCTCCTGCTGTAGGTTGACTCACAATACTATTAGGGCTGACAATGTGATGAAACACTAACAAGGCTTTAAGATAAACTTGGGTAGGTTGATCTATATCCTTCCATACTCTCACCGACCCTCCACTATCTGTCCCACAATCTACTGCTCTATTGCAGGTACTGTGGAGTCAACCACTACCAGCAAGTGGTTGTGGGTAGAGTGCTGCACCCAATCCTCTTTGCTACCTTTTAATTAAGAAATGAACAGTAATAGTTTAGACAGACCTTAATGGGCAACATAACAAAACATCAAGATGCCAATGGAAACAATCTTCCTTTCCATTCTTAAACAAAACTTTAATTGGATTATACAGCCCTTGGTGGAGGAACAATCCTCTTTTCTAGGTATTTTCTAATCAACTTGTTCAAACATATTATGATACACTTCTGGAACTGGGACCTGAACCTGGGTCTTTCAGCTCAGAGGTGGGACACTACTAATGCATCACAAAATCCCTACTTAACTAACCTAACTACCACAATTTCTTAAGTAGATTATTTTTTCAAATCAACATGTTCGTTAGGCATAACACATGTCTGAAGCAGGACAGACTTAAACCCAGGCCTTCTGGCCCAGAAGGTGGGATACTACCATTGCACCATAAGAGTCCTTGGAATGGGGTCAGTGTCTGTTTCTTAACAGTCATCCAATCTGTCTGAGTTCAGACATGTGTTTGTCAGGATCCTTTCCTTGTGCAGACACTAATCCCCTCACTGTGGAAAAACCTAGTTATTATTAATATTTAAATTGATTTTCTAATCAACCCAGAGATGTTATTACATCTCCACCGGAGAAGTGTGACTTGAACCCAGGTCTCTAGGCCCCAGAGGCAGGGTCACTACTACTGTGCTGCAAGAGACCATTGGAGCAGGACATAGTTATTTTATAAATCAACTGGTTCAGAGATGCTAATGACACATGTCTGGAACAAGTAGGACTTGAATACTGGTTCAAAAGGGTCTTTTTGGTTAAGATTCATTTGAGGTTCAACATTAACAAGATATAGGCTATTGAGTAACACAAGTCATATTGGTCTGGTAGGTACATAACTAAGACTATCAAGAGATAATTATGACATATGTCTCCATCAGAATCTCAAGCTACATTCACCACCACCCCGCCAAACCACTGAGAATGTTTTCAGAACGGGTAGAGCTTAATGCAATCTCCAACATTAACTGTTTAAGAATATTACCTATTACAATATCTCCCTCCCCAAACATTTTTTGCTAATAGAAAACATTTATACATTTGGATATGTAACCATATTTACATTTACAAAGACTCCATTTCTCCAGGTCTCTTGACTTCACACATTCAGAATGTCTAGAGTTATCACTGTTCTTCCAGAACACATTCCCTCCAGACTTGGATAATCAGTAGGTTCTTTGTCTTGAGGAATGTTGGCCTTGACGCTGATCTTTACCTTGATTGGTTCATAATAAATAAAGATCCTTCAGTAGAGAAATTCTTTTATTACTCCATAACGCCATCTGGAGGACCTTTAATCTCATTAGTTTCCATTATGGGAATAAGATGGCTGCTCGGTGGAAGCAAGTACTTTATTGTTTACAGCATCCTGGATTTTGGAACCAGTTAGTTTCTCCTTAACCATGTCCTGAACCTGTGGATACTGGTCTGGCTTCCATGATGTGGTATGCAGCTCATCTTCATTTTGTGCAAGCAAATTTTCATTCTCAATCTGCTGATATACCTATGTTGAAGTATGCAAGCACTTTGACTTGTCAAAAAAGTGCCACGTCTTTGTTTGCCCTTTGAAGATGTGTTCCTGGTACACTGGATATCTTCACATACTTAGTCTTGTTACTATTGCTTACTTAGTATCATCTTTGTCACTTACACAGATCATTCTTCTAGGAAGGATGAAATGTTGCTCTTGAACTTGTCATCTGATCATCAAATATAAAAACTAAATCTGCTGTATCAATTTGTTCACTATACTGTTTTGCTATCTGAACAACTTTAGTTAAAGACTTGCCAATGAGCTTATGTAAATTGTACAGTCCGTCTTGTTTTCGGGATTTGCTTCTTCTGATCTTTCTTCAATGATAGGTCTGTTTTACAATCCTGTCTGATCACAGATTTCACAGTAAGTTGCGAGATCTTCAATCTCTCTTGAGATCGCTAACCACAGACCACTGCCTGACCTTTGCCCCTACATCTGGCAATGCCATAGTATCCCAGTGTATTTTTTTTCCAAGACATCTTCCTGAAAGGATGCTGGAATAACTAGTCTTTGGTCATGCATTAGTATTCATCTATTTCAAAATGTTCAATGATCAAAGTCTGTGTTCTCAGCCGACTCACTGGATGTTTGGTCTGGCTATTCTTTAATGCAATGCCTGCAAATGGTAGTACACTCTTGATTCTTTTGTTTTTGTTGAATTGCATGAGTCTTTTCTTGGCTTTCTGGTCACTGGTTCTTCTCTGCCATACAAAACATTTATTGATGCCGTCATAGGTAATTTCATGGATTCTCTCTTCTTTTTGAGTTCCATCGTGAATCTAGGAAGCACATTGAGATCTTCTGCCAGTTGACCTTTGGCTGTTATGCAGAAGCTGTAATTTCCGTTTCTTTAGGCATGGTATTTAATCTGATAGAGCAGTGACATTCACCGTTGTATCAAGCTTAAATTAATTAGATGTCAAACTGAAGTCAATATCAACTCCACTGTCCCAGCCCACCTCGATCCCCTACAATTTGCCTACCGATACAACAGGTCCACAGAGGATGCCATTTCCCTAGCCCTGCACTCATCCCTGGAGCATCTGGGCATCAAAGGCACCTACATCAGACTCCAGCTCATTGACTACAGTTCCACCTTCAACACCATTATCCCCTCCAGACTGATCTCAAAACTCCATGACCTTGGTCTCAGCTCCGCCTTCTGCAACTGGATCCTCTGCGGCCTGTGGGTCAGAAAGCTATCAATGAAGATAGGTAAGTGCACCTCCTCCACAATAATACTCAACGCTGGAGATCCCCCACCCCAAGGACACATCCTCAGTCCCCTTCTATATTCCCTTTAGACCTAGGACTGTGTTGTCAAATTCCAAATGAACACCATCTACAAGTTCACTGACAACACCACTTTAGTGGAACGGATATCTAACAACGACTAGTCAAACTACAGAAGGGAGATAGAGGGCTTGGTGATGTGGTGCAATGAAAACAATCTGTCTCACTGACAAAACTAAAGAACAGATGATCGGCTTCAGAAAGGAGGAGAACACGCCCCATCCACATCAACGGAACTGAGGTTGAGAGGGTGGACAGCATCAAGTTCCTTGGAGTGACGATAACCGACAAGCTGTCCTGGACTTCCCATGTAGATGTGACAGTCAAGAAGGCACAACAACACCCCTTCTTCCTCAGGCAGCTCAGGAAATTTGTAATGTCGATAAAGCCCCTCAACTTCTCCAGATGCACCATTGAAAGCATGTCCAGGTGCATAACGGTCTGGTATGACAACTGCTCCACCCAGGACCGTAAGAAACCACAGAAGGCTTGCTGCCGTGGAAGAGCTGCCAACATCAAAGACCCATCGCACCCCGGTAATGATCTCCTACAACCTCTTCCATCAGGCAGAAGATACGGAAGTCTGAACACTCACGAGCAGGTTCAGGAACAGCTTCTTCCTGGCCGTTATCAACCTGATAAATGGACTCTCTAGTCTCAAATCACACTGATTTTGCTAACGTTGATCTCACCTAGCACATGCCCTGTGCAATGTAACCTGTATGCCTCTAAGTCTTTTTGATCTGTACATCCTTTCCTTACTATGATCTGCTTGTACTGCTCGTAAACAAAGCTTTTCACTATATATTGGTACACGTAACAATAAATAAATCAAAATCAATCAGATGCATCACTGATTTTCCTTTAGAATGCTTTGGATATCTTTTCTAATGATAATGGTTCCACCTTATTAACACCTTTACCTGAATAAGCATTTGGCATTTTACTGCTGTAGAAGTTGTGTCCTACTTCTGTACATCTTTTGGAAGTGACCTATAGATGTTGCGTTCTTTTGTCTTGGTTGGGTACTGCTTGTGCCTGTGAAACTGCTTTGTACCACACTGACTCATTTTATCTGACATTTGGCCTGGCCTAAAGACGTGTCTTTAGAGTGCATAAGGTGGATTATAATTATAGAAAGTGGATGGATTCAATGATAAAATTGTCATTCTCCGAGTTTGTCATCTGAGAATCTCCTGGTTTCTGCTTCCAAAGTCAAGTCTTCTTTGGACTTTAATACACCCGACAAAGACTTATCAATAATTCCAACAACAATTCTCTCATCTGCATTCTGATTTCAAAGCTCCATAGTCACAGATTTCCATTAATCTAGACTAGAGAGATTATTAATATAGTTATCTACAGATGCTCATGGATGCTGAATTGTTCTGTTAAACCTTGCTTTTTCAAGAATTCTGTTCCTTCTCAGGTTAAAGTCATTGTAAAAAAGTTAAAAGAATTGCAGAGTTATCTGTGCCTTTTATATTTTTGCAAATTATAACAACAACACCTGTATATCCTCATACAATACTGTCATTTATTTTTTCAGCTTGAGGTATAGTATTAATGTTGAAGTAATTCTATATCTAAATAATGGTTTTCTCCAAGATTCCAATCTTGTGTTTTATCTGGCCTACCTCTTATACTGAGTCTGTGTAGTATTATTATTAACCACACGTTCTTAATATGATTATTTATTCTTCACATTAGAAGCTATATTAAATTCTTCAGTATCTAAATTCTGTTGTATTAAAGACTACAAACCTTTTAACTTTGCAGTAAACCAAAGCTGTTTTATCCTTTTTTCTTGGAAGATTTTTTTTTACACCTGTAAGCAGCAATGCTGTTTTTATTTTCTTCATTTTACCATCTTCTAAACTGTGCAATAAAGCAATGCTCTCAGAAGGTAGTGAATCTGTGGAGTTCTTTACTACAAAGGACTGTTGAGACTGGGCCATTAAAGTATATTCAAGGCTGCGAGAGACAAATTTTTAAACAGTAAGGGAATCAAGGGTTATAGAGAAAAGACAGGAAAATGGGGTTGAGGCATATTGGATCAACCATGATCTCTTTGAAAGGCAGAGCAAAATCGATGGGCTGAATGGCCGACTTCTCTCTTACATCTCATGCAGTTAAAGTGGCAGAGTATTTAAGAAGTTGTAAATTCACTTGTCATCTGAATATCTTTTCTCGTAGGTCCAGTGGATATCTTATTCCATTGTTCCCTTGTGATACATAAGTTACGACGCCTACTAGTGATCACTATATTGTATGTGCGGCTGGACCAACCACTACCATCACTTAGTTGAGGCCGAATGCTGCCACCAGTCCTCCATACTACATTGGGTCTAGGGGCCTATTTGCTTAATACTGGTAGAATATTACCTACTACTGACTCTTAACAAGGAGGGACACTTGTCTGTGCAAAAATGTTGGATGTAAGAAGAAAGACTATCAGGAGACAATTGAGAAATTGGTCTCCATTGGGATTTCGAGTTTGAATCCTGTTGGAGTTTAATGTAGTCTATAGCATTAACCCTTTTGGAATTATTACCTTCTACAAAACCGATTTCTTTTCAAGTTCCCTTAAACTCACTTAACCCTTTCTCTTTATTATTTCATTATCCAGGGACACAATTATCTCATCTTCCCAAATATTATATTGGATTCAATAGGAATTTATTCCATTTGCATGCCATCTCCATCCTAATAACTTCCCTTCTTAACCTTATTAGCATCCTTAAGTATTTGAACTCTTCAGCTCCCGACAATTATCCTTGATCAGTCCTAATATAATCTCTGATCGGAGTGAAACATTTACACATTTCCGAAAGGAAAAGACAATTTTCTGAACCTCTATCAGGAGTTGAATTCCTGATCCTCAAATCTCCAAGAAGAAATTATCTTCTTATAATCCAGTGCTCAAAACTGAAATCAGTGCCCTTGTCAGTTTTTAATCAACGCCTACACAACTCGTAGAAAATGGCCCCCTCTGTATAAGTGAATGCTAAATGTTCAGCAGTATCATTAGTTGTACTCACTCCAGAGTTGTCAAGCTGTTATTCACCAGCAAAGCATCAGCCAAGGCCTTTGCACCTCTCACACTCACTGACGTCCCCTGTAGGCTAGGATAAAAGAGACTAAATTAATTACATTAGGATCATGTTCATCTGAATGCAAACTACAATTGCAGGACACATCAGATCAGTGGCTGGAAACACTCTTCCCACATGCATTGTCAGGTCCAGGAAGTAATTCTGATTTCATAGAGATTGGATGTCACCATGGCAATCACTTTACAGCAATCATGGACACCATTCCCTTCCAGATTCAAATTCTATGTAACATTTATCATTTTAACTTAACCTGGGTGTACATTACAAGAATCAAACTTCACCTTATCTTACCCAACACACAGCCCACTATCAGATCCACATTCAACAAATAGCATCCTACACAAAAACAAATTCTTCCAGAATAATGTGTAAGAAAGTGATGATGCTTAGCACCTCTGTGATCAGTAGTAGTGATTAAATGATACACTGTACTCTTGAATTGATCGGTACCTTCTTTCAGCTGATAGCAGGTAACTATTGTATTTAAAAATGGGATTTTGGGTAAATTCAGTGCTCGCAGTGAACAGCTATGGTCAAGAGAGAGTGCAGATCAGTGCATCTTTGCTGGTGTTCAGTCCTGACTCCAGCCAGACTCCCTTACAGCAGGACTCACCCAGGGTTTCTGAATTTACCTTCTACCATTTCCAGAGTTTAATCATGTTGGTTTTGTACCGGTTCTGGAGATTGCTCCCTGTAGCCTATGCACATGACTCCAGTCCATTGTGATTTTCTAACTTAGTTGGGATTTGACTTTTAAATTGAACACATTATTTCCTGTTAGCTGAAGTGAACAAGTAACTTACTACAAAGAGGTCAGCACTGAGTTATTTTTGAGTGCAGCTGAAAGAGCGATGATCCCTTCATCTCCAATGCTGTTTTCCTGAAGGCTAGAAATAATACCAAAAATTAGTGTTGAGGACATCAGCAGGAATACAAATAGGTGATAATTCTAGTCACAGTGCCTCACTCATCAAGCCGTCTCTTACTGACCTACAGTCTCACCTTCCACAAGAAGCCCAAGCAAGCATTAGAAAAGTCAAGTGTAGAAGTGACTAAAGCACGGAAATGACTTTTAGCAGTGTAGGGACTGACATAGGCTGAAATGCAGCGCAGTTCATTGATGATTGAGACCTAGAAATAGTATGAGGTTTGAGGTTTGCATTTTAGGGTTCATTTTTGACATGTGACTCTCTGGCTGTAGCTGGGAGCAGATAGGAGAGTGAGAAACTTACTCAAGGCTGGTTATGCTGTGATTGGACTGTAGTGCTTGAGCTAAAGCTTTTGCAGCTTCTGAACTGATGAAGTTCCACTGAAGACTGAAAGAGAACATGGACAGACTTTGAATAGTGAATATCCATCACATTTCACATCTGTACTCTGCAGCAATTTCACAAATGTACTTTAAATAGTGCTACAGAGTGCAAGACAGAACAAATTATCTTTATCTTATTATCTCTTTACCTTTACAACCGTCACTGGGCACATAGCGCGCCAAGTTTGGTTGCGTAAGTATGACCTCTTATTCAAATCATTTTCAAACATATACTCAGTATTTTACACTCATGGCATTGAGATCCTTCAGAAGCGTTTCTCCCTGCGACTCCTGAAACACACACTTGCAGCAATGCGCCGGCATCTTCCTTTTCTGATGAAGGGTCTAGGCCCGAAACGTCAGCCTTTCTGCTCCTATGATGCTGCTTGGGCTGCTGTGTTCATCCAGTCCTGCACCTTGTTGTCTCTGTATTTTATATTTGCTTGTCAAACTTAGCATCACCCATACTAATTGTGTGGCTATGACCTGATCTTGCATTCAGTTAAATTTTACTCATTGAACCTCTAACACCGCAAACAAACACACATGCCCTTCACTCTCAGACTCCTAGAATCATACAATCCTTACAGAAGCAGGCCATTCAGCCCATCAAGAATGCACCGACCCTCCGAACAGTAAACTCCCTACCCCCATTCTCTGTTATCCTGCATTTCCCATGACTAACCTGCACATCCCGAGGCACCTTGGGCAAATTTAGCACAGCCAATCCAGCTAATCTGCACATCTTTGAACGGTGGGAGGAAACTGGGATGCCCGGACAAAACACACACACATGGGGAGAACATGCAAACTCCACACAGACGACCAGCCGAGGGTGGAATTGAACCCAGGCCCCTGACGCTGTGAGGCAGCCATTGCAACCATTGAGCCACTGTACTACCCTATTTATGTCAACTCATTACACTGTTAACATATTAATTCTGCTCTTAACACACTCCCCTCACTGTCTCAATGCCATTAACACTACTCCACATCAATGCTCAAAATACGTGGGGTTAGCAGGTGTATTCATCCCTGAAATCCCCAAAACTCCTGGGAAAATTAACTGATGGGACCAAACAGAGAGGAGTCTCCTCCCCATAAATAGAACAAATGGTGAAGACAGTTGCTTGTCCAATCAAAGGGTTGTTCTCTCCTATCCTTGCTGCAGATAGGCTAACCAGTAAATCTATTAACAACAAATACAGAAACAAAGATCCTGTGATTGGAGAAGCAGTGAAGAGCTACTTAAGTAAGCACTGGCAATGTGGGAGTTGTAGTTCAAAAGCTTGGGGCCATGAGCCAGTTGCTGCTTTATTGATACCATGAAGTGTGGGAAGCTGCCTTTTGTGAAGGCACTCTGTCTGCTGGGTTTAGCAGGTTAAGAGGAAGGCCTTATGGGAGCTGGAGAAAACAGGGAGTTCAAAATTAAAATTCTCCTGCTCTACATACATACCATCCTTTAAAGACATACTCAATCCACGCGCACACTTCCAGTTACTTAAAACTCAGTTTCAAATTAAACCTAAACACTATTATGGAATCGAGTTTTTAAACTGTTCCCTTGTACACTTCTGTTCCTTGGTTGGTCTTTTGTTTTAACACTAGTCAAAAGAAAAATTTCCCCTATGTATGTGCTTCAGTCTCCACATTAAGAATGCTAAAGCTATGAGATCAGGACAGAGTGATACAGTGCAAATGGATCTAATGAGACAGAAATATTACAAAAAAAAATTATACTTACTGCAGAGAGGAGAGAGTTTGATTCTCTCGAATAGCTGAAGCAATTGCTGCTGTTCCTTCATCATGTAACAAGTTCGCTGTTAAACTGAGAATAATGAACAGAGTATTCAGCAGCCCTTACACTTGAAACATTATCTACATTAATTAATTCTCCAGGAGGAACAGCGCAATCTAGCATTGGGGTTTATTAAAGGACGTCTGTCACAGAAGTCAGAGATAGCAAGAACTGCAGATGCTGGAGTCAGAGATAACACATTGTGGAGCTGGAGGAACAGTAGGCCAGGCATTTGGAAACTTGGAAGTCCAGCTCCTGATGAAAACATTCCAAATCAATTTCACCAGGGTAGGAGAATGTGAGTAAGTTACAAATCATACATCCATGATTCGTGGTGGCAGCTGCTAATATAAAACAACAATTGTCACCAGTTTGTCTGATCTTGGCTAGCCAAAAGAGTGGGAAATACAACATATACAAATCAGAGCTGCAATATTTGTAAACTTTGTGGTAAACCTTCCGGGATTGCTTAGATATGGAAGATACCCTTTGGATATGGTCCCAGGAAATGTACTAGAGAGAGATAAGGTGTCCTTTAGGATATTTAAAGGTAATCATGAACATATGTAAAAGGTGCATAGTCTAATTTAAACTATCAATACAGCTGGTAGGGACCAATAAATCTAAACTCTTCAAAGAGAGCTTTCAGGTTTTTAGGGTATTTAAAACTCTTGCTGTTTAAATACTTTTTTAAAAAACACTGCAGCATTCCAAAACGTTAGTTGCTATTTTACTTTGTTTAATGACATAAGGTTAGGATTTATCATTACAAGGTTACTGCTCCATGATTGATTGTACAATCTTTCATTATCACAGTGGGATATCTCTGATTATAGAGACTTTTTGAAGTGAGACAATAAATTACAATGCTTGTTTATAGAAGAGATTGAGGCAAATTAAATTAAAGTTTAAGGGGCAGCATGGTGGCTCAGTGGTTAGCACTGCTGCCTCATAGCATCAGGGACCCGGGTTCGATTCCACCCTAGGATGACTGTCTGTGTGGAGTTTGCACATTCTCCCCGTGTCTGCGTGGGTTTCCTCCGGGTGCTCCGGTTTCCACCCATAGTCTAGTCTAAAGATGTGCAGGTTAGGGGGATTGGCCATGCTAAATTGCCCACAGTGTTCAGGAATGTGTAGGTTTTAGGGGGATGGATCTGGGTGGGATGCTTTGAGGGTTGGTGTGGACTTGTTGGGCTGTAGGGCCTGTTTCCACACTGTAGGGATTCAAAGAAAAATATAGCGAATAGTTTTTTAAATCAGTATTTTAAAATAGCAGTGTTTGCTGACACCACAACTCCATCCGAATGTTCACTTGGAAATGCACATGCACACAATTCCAGACCTGCATTCGCTGACACTGCAACTGCACCAGCATGCTCACTGTACGTCTTAGTGTCATGTGCAAAGTGCACAGCAGAAAAGACCTCCAGGGTCAAGCAGGGTGGGTTCAGAAAGATGGGTGGACGAAGGCTCGACATGGGGGAATTCAGACCAGTGGGGAATTCTCTTCCCGGGTCTCAATTTCACCCCCCTCCATCCTGGGTCCATGTTCCAGCAGAAATAGGCATGCCATTGAAACACTTAAATAAAGCTCATTCACTGTCACATGTGCAAGCATCTCCCAAGAGCATACTGCGCAAGCTCCTTGGTGTCAGCAAACGCAGTCTTTTAAAATATTGAATTCATCAGCAGATGATTAAGGACTTTACTTTGTCTTTTTCCATTTAATATTTGCAACAGTTTCTGTTTTTATTTAAGTTTTCCAGCATCCACAGTACTTTGCTCTGTAAAGATTGTCTAATGATAGTCTTTGTATATGTTGCATCAGAGGGTGACTCTGCATATGAAGGATTCTGAACGAATCATAACCCCTTTAAGATACAAACATAGATACATAGTTCTTTCTAAGCTGAGAAATACTTCTAAGTGATAAAATTAAAGAGCTCTCACTCTAGTAATACATGGTATAACCCTTAAGAATTTCTTAAGGCTCTTTGAAGTAAAAAAGTTAATTTAATGCATTAGACTTACTCCAAGGTCCTAAGCACCTTGTTCACACGTAGTGCATTCGCAATTTCCCTTGCACCATTGAGGCCAATAGAATTTTCTCGAAGGCTAGAAATAGAAACAATAATAAAATTGGAACTTATCCTGCTGTTCCTAAGCAGTTAACAATACAGTTGTCAATTGACATAATGAAGGAACAGCAGAACATGTACCATTAAAGTAATGGAAGATATCTAAAGGTGCAATTAGGGGTATCTATGGCAGAATAGAGAAATATCATTAGCGAAATGGAACCTATCTCCATAATTCTCTGTTGCCTAACCGCATTTTTACTCAATCACTCTGTCACATTCATATGCTAATGTTATAAATGTGAATTATAATTATACATCATTATATATATATTTAAATATAAGATATACATCTACACACACACACACACACACACACACACACACGTGTCACTCAAAGGCCAACCCCATTCACACAGAAACAATGAAAATCTGGTGTCCAATATCTGATCACCTCCAAGAGACTGAGGGTCAAAGTACAGAGTCTTACTTCAGGTTGATGAGGCCTTCATTCAATTTGAGAGCTGCGGTTAGGGCAGTGGCACCATTGTTACTTATGGAATTACTCTGGAGGCTGCAGAAAGGAAAATTACATCAGTCATTGTGTGAACGAAGAATTTGTTGACCAATCAGCACCTGCCAAAATCAGTTAACATATTTGTAATTAATGTTCACAGTATGCAAAACTTCAGCTGCATTCTCGTTCAGATAAGTTGAGGTAGACAGAGTGCCTGGAGAAAAGACAAGAGATTCATCGTTTTTACAAGAAATCTTTACAGGAGTGTGGCAGAGGAGGTTAAAAGAGATTCTCTAGATACATGAGTATTACATTTGGACAGATCTGAAATTAATGCATAAGTTAGGAAATGAGGAGGGAAAAGTTGACCATGAAATCCAGGGGCTGCAGCTCTGGTGGTTATATTTTGGATGATGCTGAATGTTATTATGAGCATTGACCCCACTTGGCATTAGAGACTGTGTGCAGCAACATTGTCATTATTGGCTGGTTATATCTCACTTCATCAAACATTGTTATTCTGAGGCCCAGGGAGGTGAAGAATACCTAATCTACACTTGGGCCTTTACAGAACCCAAAGCAGGATAGGAGAGGAAATTTTCCCCAGCAGTCTATATGTTTATTCTATGACTATTCTTGAAACAATGTCCTGTGATAAACAAAAACCTGTGCTGAAGAACTGATGAGGTGTTAAGAGATTGCCGATCGTTAAGACACAGAGACAGAAACTTACTTGAGTGTTGTGAGGCTTCTGTTCACTTTCAAGGCTTCAGCTATGGCAGTAGCTCCAATATCACCAATGCTGTTGCTGGACAAACTGGAAAAGAAGGCATTTCTCGTCATGGTACGCCCAGACCCCAGGCAAGGTTCCCCAATTTGTTACAGTTCCAGATGGGATACCTCAATTAAGCTTTGGGATGAGGAGGGATGAACTTGCTCTCCTTTATTCACCCAGCCCCTCAGATGGTTGCAACGGAGTTTATTTAAAAATTGATCCCTTTTCCTGTGGATACCTTTCTCCCAGCCCCAAATTAACTTAAAATGACTCAATTTAAACAGGCTCTTTGGAGTTAACAAACGTGGTTTTATTAATAATGAAATATGAGAAAATTTAATAACACAACCTACATATACACAGATTAGAAATAAGAGGTGGATCCAAAAAGAAAAATAGTTAAGAACAACAGATATCAGATATCTGAACTTATGTGTATAAGTGTTTGCAAAAGGCAGAAGTTAAACATCACTGCTGTTGCAGTAGAAGTCACCAGTAATACTGACACTGATGGTTGAACAGTTGACTTCAAGATTTTTAGTTCTGCAGGTTAGTTGAAATTTTGTTGCTCTAATTTCTCTAACTCTAATTCTGTTGTTCTTGACTGAATTCAAACATTTAGCTTGCCAGCTAACCAGCTGGCTCCTAGCATTCAGTGTAAGGAATCCCTTTACCTGCAACACAGGGGTGACTAGGTAATAGTTATTTGTCTATGATCTTTACAACATGCTAATGTTTGAACTCAGACTAGTACATACAGGTATCTTAGCCCAATAGTATATACGAGAACCTCAATGCCAGTAACAAACTTCAGTGGAGCTGAAACTGGCTCTTTAACCCTTGTACTTGTGTATTCTTCAAAGGGAACAATACTAAATATGACTGCAGGTTGGAACATAATCTGCAGAGCAAGGCACCATCAGCCCCACATCATCAATATAGGCAGATCACAGTCAGTCTGTTTTGATGTGTCTCTTCCCCCTTTGAAGGGTTGTTGTTTAAGGTTCCTTTGCATCTTTAGGTGTGGCATTCCAAGTGTCTCTCCTTCACCAAACAGCCCCTTGAATTACGTTTGCAGCCATCTTTGGCTGCATTGGCCTTCTTTTAAAACCAGATTTTGGAATTACAAGTGAAAGACGTCCAAAGTACTTTGGGGTTCTAACCCATGGTCATGGCAGTCATCACTGAGGGAACTGTGTAATAGGTATCCGTGTTAATGAGGCAGGACTAGGGCAGTGCGGTGAGATGGTTAACAGGTTGATATTTAATGGGCACTGGTAAATTTGCAGCTTTTGTTGAACCCCTTGCTGGCATTGAGTTCCACAGTAAGAAAAATCATGAATATGTTTAACCTTTCCATTACCCAGTGCCCAAAGTCCATGGGAGAACTGACAGTTGGGACTTACATGAGTTCCTTTAAGATCCCATTATGCTTTAAGGCACTTGCAATCCGCTTGGCACCTTCATGGCCAATGGAATTCTTTTGAAGGCTGAAATGAAATAAAGAAAGATGGGTTAATTGTGTGAAACAAAGAAAAAGAACACTTGCTAACTTCACATTTAGACCCAATCCAACCCCACCTTCAGCCCACCTGCAAATTTTTCAATAACTTCACAAATACTGATTGCTAAATGGGAAGGAGTAAGAAGAGAGGGAAGTTTGGCTAACTTTCTCCCTCCCTCTGCCGGGATCTGAAGCCTAATAATACCCCCACGCTCCCCAGCATGGCACAGCGTAGTCTCGGATTAAAGCTGGCCTGTAAGGTTAAGTACTTACCCAATGAGGAAGTTTTATAATTGCTCAGAGTCAACCTGTTCTAACTACAGGCAGGAGGCAGACAAATCATTCTGCCCAGGTTCAGTCCACATTCTTGATCCAATAGTATTTGTCAGCTGCCCAGTCACTATGAACATTCAAATTAGGAGTAGGCCTTCTGATCCTTCAAACTGCTCTCTCATTTGTTACGATTGTGTCTGATCTGACTGTGGCCTCAACTTAACTTTCCAGTCTAATCCCCGTTATCTTTGATAACCTTATGTTATGGAGAAGGAGTAGCCAAACCCCTCTGATAATTAAACTACAACACACGCCTCAATCTGTTATGACGGGAATAATGGTTCCCTCATAATAATCACCTCCCGGAACACCCACAGAAGCTCGCCTTTCCCCTTGTAATCTATTAAAATTTTTTAAAGCAAAGATGATGCCAGATCTCCACTTTACAAATAACAAGAAACAATTTATTTATTTAACCTCAACAATGAAGAAATTAACTGAATTACCAACAAACTGAATAATTTCCCCTAAGTACAAACTATCCCCTAACTGAAACTATCTCCCAAATTCTAATGGAATGCTATTCGAATAAACATAAGTCCCATTTATATAAACCCGATTAATAAAGAAAACAATAACTTAAAACTTAATCTGTCCAAGTTTGCACAGACTACTTCTGGAATATTCTATCTTCTCCACTCTCTTCATAAAACACCTTCCGCTTATTATGTGGTCAGGGATTGTTATCTCTATAATTTCTTCAATGAGGACTTTGAGCTATAATACCATGGTACCTTTGATTAATTAGATAGCACTATTCAGCTCTCAGAGAAAGCCTATCTCTGGCAGGTGGCAGGTGACACTCTGATTTTCCAAATGCCCTCGTCTTATATACCCGTAATAACATAATCAAATACTGGTAATATGATTAGTTTCAGGTTGTCAACACTATCAGATTTAAATTCAATTGGCTTTCTGTATCTAGGTGCTTGGTTTAAATTAATTGGCCAAATTCAAATCTGTTGTCCTGTTAAATATGCTACTTGGCTGTTCTATGCAAAATGTTTCCATTCGGGCACTCTCTGTGCACCTGCACTTACAAACTTCCAAGCACAGACAAAGCACAAGCTCTTCAAGGGACCAGACACTCTTTGCCTCATGTTCATTTTTAACCAACAAATTCTAACTTCCTGCCTTCCAATTCATGAATATTCTATCCAACTTCATAACATTTATTGGTCAAGAATCAATTCATCTCTGCCTTAAAAATATTCAATGACCTTTAAGCCCTCAATCAGGCATGAGAATTCAAGGCAATTCATGGATTTTTAGCTGAAGTAGTGGAGCTGAACTGTGCACATGCCCAAAATCTTAACCTTCACCTGATCATTATTAGGTACTACAGGAAGGAGCCTGCACTTTCCAAACTATGAAGCTTGTTACACTTTGACCACATAAGCAAATTCACCAGACAAGGCCTCTAGTGCATAAACACAAAATTAGGAACAATGATTCAGAAAGATGGTCAAGGCTTACTTTAATACAGTTAGTTTGCGATTCACATGAAGAGCTTCTGCGGTGAACTTTGCCCCATCTTCAGCCACAAAATTATTCTGAAGACTGCAGGAAAGCAAAATAGTGTGTTGGAGCAGCAAAAACTCAGTCAAATATCATCAAGGCCATATAGCCTCATTTTAATCTAAAATATCAGAAATCCTGTCACATGTTTCAGTGGTTAAACAAATTAAAAGATATGCAGTGGGTTTGGCAGCCATTGAAAATATCAAATCATTTTGCAGGAAATGAGGTACAGGAAATTAATAAAAATAAATAAATAAAATCAGTTCCTTTCATAACAAGGATTCCAAATGGTAATTTGGAACTGAAACCTTTTTGTTTTCTGATAAACTTATTTAAATGAAGTGATATTATAAAATTCCAAGCCTGCTCTCCCATTCAAATCCCTCACTAACTGACAGTTCTTATTGTCTTGTTGTTGGAACTGGACTGTGCATGTAAGATTCTAAGAATGCTCTCTCATACCTATTTATGTACATTGTGTAAATAATTAATAGCTGTTGCCCAACAGGAGGACAAACTTGTCTCTTTCCACAATCTCAGTGTAATATTACAACATGGTGGCAATAGTAGAGCAACTCTCACACAGTAAAACTCCTGATTGTCCCAATTGAAGGTGGGAACATTTGAAGCAGTGCCCAAGAAAACTCCTTAGGGAAGGCCTGAAGCAGTATGCCACTTTCAGGCTAGTCGACACTGTAGTTAAAAATGAGCTCCAAAATTGCCCAGCCAAACAGATACTGTGCAGCAGAAGGTCCACAGTAGGAAAACACTTAGAAGCTTCCCAGTCTAAGCCACAGAAGGCAACAGGCAAAATGTTGATTGAAAAGGTCCTATTCGACAGTTTAGCACAAATGAATTAACTCATGTTTGCTCAACTCCAAAACACAGGTATGCCTTTAGTGGTGAATATGTCCTTAATCCTACCAGATTGCTGGTTTTACACTTGCTTTTCGACAATGGGGTATTTAAGAAGGAAAAGTCAACCAGTGCTGATCATTTTCATGGAGGAGGAGGTCCTAAACCCAACCAGGCTCTTTCAACAGAACACAGAGGCTGAAAACTTTTGCACAGACTCTGTTATTCCTTTTGACCAGCTGTGCCCTTGACTCTTAGTCTCAATGAGCACTCCAATGTCATACAACAGCAGCCATAGTCAGATGCCCTGCTTCTTTTATCTCACTCATCCTTGCTCCAGCCAGATCAACTCTCTGATGTCAATGTAGCGACCGCAATACTCTGCATTCAATAGCATCTACTCTATCAAAACATTTCATAATTTCAAAGAACGATAACATTTTTTTTGAATTGAAATAGCCAATAATGAGGCCTATAAGCAGATTAACATTGGCTAAATATTTAAAATTAAAAACAACTTGAGTTTTGCACAAAATTTGATTTTCACAAATTTCTCTCCTAGTTTATGAGACAGTAGGATTTGCATTACTGTTCCCTCATTTTTGAGTTTTCAATGTGTCTGTTGAAAAGGAAATAGAGGGCACAAAGAAAGATTTACTTAGATGATGCTAAAATTATGAACACATTACCTGTCATGAAATATGAGTTGGCTAGGTCTCTTTTCTCTTGTAAAGAGAAGATTGAGGGTGGTGTCAAGATGGTTAAAATTATTGGAAAACTTTAAAAGAGTGGACACATAGACTGCAAATTGAAAAATCATGGCCTAGATGTGTTCAAATAGCAATTGACTCACTACCTCCACCACCAAAATAGCTCACCAGATCAAGTCCCGATCAGCTTGTTAAGAATTACCAGTGAGCTTCTCAGCCAATCATAGGCTTAAACAATGGATTCCTGTCTTGCCAGGAACTTCCAGCCAATCAGAGGCCAGCAGCTTCTGGATCCTAAAAACTGTCTAAGGCCTAGTATTTAAGGGATCCAACAGTGAGAAGGTAAATCTTTTCCTTTGGCTCTCACAGAGGGGTATCGTATTGAGAGGAGATTTAAGACAAGGGAGTGGTGGGGTGGCTTTCAGCAGGTACCCACCTTCTGTCCTATACAGGTCATGAATGCCCCCACATGGAGTATTCCACAAAACCCAGTTGGCAGATTACCTCAGCTCTGATGAAGAGTCATCTAGACTTGAAATGTCAGCTTGCTCTCTCTCTCTCTCTCTCTCTCTCTCTCTCTCTCTCTCTCTCTCTCTCTCTCCATGGATGCTGTCTGACCCGCTGTGATCTCCAGCATTTGTTGGTTTCAGCACAGATTCCAGCATCTGCAGTAATTTGCTCCTACTAGGCAGATTATCTTTGTTTTCGATACAGGAAATCAGCCACTTTTCTCAGGATGGCAAGTAATCCAGCTAATGATGTGTTGAGGCTCTCTAATCACTAGCAATTTACAATTTAAAGACTTGATTTGCTGATGAGTTGAGAAAGTGCCCAAAGGACCTTCTTGTCCAGCAGTTAATTGATGAAGTGCAACAAGTGGGTGAATATCTCTCTTGGCACAATTTACCCAATTATTTTCACATCTTGCCACCTCCAGAGAGGGTCAATTTTACTTACAGTGAATGCTTCTGTGATACAGTATGGAGGAAAAGTAGTTAAGGGCCACTGAATAGTCACCAAGAAATCAAGAAGGCAATTCAGAAGAAATTTCTCTCCTCAAAAAGTGGTGGAAGTGTAGAATTCAATACCATGGGGAGTGATTGAGGTAAACATCGTAGCCGCATTTAAGGGGAAATTTGATGAACACATGAAGGGAACAGAATGATAACTGATGGGGTAAGATGAGGAAGGATGGGAAGAAGCTGAAATTAAGCATAAAGTAGGCAGGCTGTACAAAATTGCCTGTTACTGTGTTATAGCTTCTATGTAGTCACTTACTTCAATGAGACCAAACCCTGGTTTATCTTCAAGGCATCAGCAAATGCTTTTGCTCCTTTGGGACCAATTGAATTGCTCCTAAGGCTGTTGAGAAACAACAAACAGTTGCAGAATGATGAAAGTGCATGAAGGAATGCATTAGGAATAGCACTCGGTGAAAATACTCACTCTAATGCAGCCAGAGTCCTGTTCACCATCAATGACCGAGCAATTGCTTTTGCTCCTTTGTTGCCAATTAGGTTTTCAGCTAAACTGCTCAAAACAAATAACACCAAAAGCCAGGATTAATGCAACAATGATCATAATCTGTACAATTGGCTGCAACCTTCCATAATCCTCCTGCCCTCCCATCCAGTCTCAATTCCCACTGTCCTTCCAGTCCAGACTCACACCTTTAAACATCTAGTCGAGGCCTCTCCTGTTGCCTGTCCAGCCCAGTCCCAACTCCCTCACCCTCCCAGCCCAAGATCCTCTTCTCTGGAAGGCCACAAGGGGGAAGAGGGATACGGGGAAGTTGCAAAGCAGCAGTGAGAGACTGGATAAGCCACAACGGGTGGTAAAGACAAGAACACTGCAGGGCAGGGTGAGGGAGTGAGAGGTGGAGATACAAGAGGGATCAGAGAGTGGGTGTGGCTGCAAGGACATGAAAAGAGGTTACAACATGGATAGTAGAGAAATGGAGACTGCAATGGCAAGGAGTGAAGAGTGAAGCTGTAAGGGTAAAGAACAGAAAGGCAGGCTGCAAGGGCACAATACTACATCTCCACTTGTCAATCTGCACCTGCACCTGCAACTCAATAATCTTATTTACTACACTCTGTATATTTACAAACATACACAGTAACACTGATTTAGACTTCATTACATTCTCCTTCACCGAAACCCAATCAATTACACTTCTATTCTCTACTTTAGTACTACTTAATTCCCAGTATTCAGTGCACCTTGATTCCTCTCTGATATTTTGTCCTTCCCACATCTCTGCCAAGCTCACTTAAACCCTCCCTAGGAGCCCCAGCAAAACATCCTGCAATGAAATCAGTCTCTGCTCCATTCAGGGGCAAATCATCTGGACTGTATAGGTCCCATCTTCCCAGAGCTGGTCTCAAAGTCTAAAACCTTCCCCCATGCCATCTTTCTAGCCACCATTTAAATTTAATGGGGTTGAGATTATTAATAAAATCTTCTGCATCACCTAATAAAGATGCTTGTAAGAATAAAAACCCTCAAAGCAAAAAAGTAGCCTGTAAAAAACAAAAAGGTAGCCCTCGACAGGAGTCTATTTTTTATATATATAAATATATATATTTTGTGCCCTGGTGTGTGGAGTATAGTGAACAAAATTGGTGAACTGGAAGCAGAAATTGCTCTCAGGGGATTTGACATAGTAGCATTGACAGAAATGTAGCTCAAGCTAGAAGAGAACTGGATACTTAACATCCCAAGTTATAAGGCTTTTAGTAGATGCAGGATGAGTAAAAAGGGTGGAGGTGTAGCAATCATGGTAAAAGATAATATCATTGCCCTTGAACGAAGTGCAGTTCCTTAACTAGAACCTATATGGGTAGAGGTGAGAAATAGAAAGGGAGTGGTGACCTTTTTGGGTATTTATTATAGATCTAAAAATAATGTGGAGATAGTAGAAGATAGAAGAAGTAGGCAGATTATGGATATCTGCAGGACAATTAGGGTTGTGATAGTTGGTAATTTCAATTACCCTACAGTAGAATGGGAAAAAGGTGGAGTGTGGAGCATGAAAGGGGACAAATTCCTGCAATGTGTGCAGGAGAACTTTCTGGAACAGTATATTTCCAGTTCTACCAAGGAGGGAGCTGTGGTAGATCTGGTCCTAGGAAATGAGGCAGGCCAAGTAGAGAATGTCAGAGTAGGGGAGCATTTGGGAAATAGCAATCATAATATAAAAGGTTCATTGTTAAGATGCAAAAGGATAAAAATCAGCCAAGGATTAAGATTCTAGACTGGAAAAGGGCAGATTTTAGGGGTCTAAAAGTTGAACTGGAACAATTTACAACTGATTGGAGTCATGTTTTGCTGATAAACTGGTGGATGAAAAATGGGAGAATTTCAAAAGAGAGATGAATAGGGTGCAAGCCAGGTATATACCCATGAGAAATAAATATGGTGAAATACCATGGATGACTAAGAATATTGATGAGAAAATAAGGAAGTTAAAGGGGGAATATGATGCATACTGGAATAATAGCAATAGAAATCAAGAAGAGTATTTCAACTGCAGGAAAGAAGCTAAGGCTGGAATAGGGAAGGCTAAGAGGAAGCATGAGGAAAGGATAACAGATTGCATTAAAACAAATAGTAAAACGTTCTTCAAACATATTTATAGTAAAAGATTAGTGAAGCATAGAGTGGGGACCCATAAGGAACAAGCAGGGTGAGCTGCTCACTAAGTGAATATTTTGCTTTTGTCTTTGACAAATTAGAAAATGGTGTCAATGAAAATATGAGTGTTGAGCAACTGAGCAGTACTGTGATAGTTACAGAAGAGGAGCTAAACAGGCTGGCAGCATGATTCCATCTTCAGGCAACTGTCTTTGGAGTTTGCACATTCTCCCTGTGTCAGCGTGGGTTTCCACTGGGTGCTCCGGTTTCCTCCCACAGGCCAAAGATGTTCAAGTTAAGTCAACTGGCCAAGTTAAATTGCCCGTAGTATTCAGAGATGTGCAAGCAAGGTGGGCGAGCCATAGGAAATTCGGGGTTACAGGGATAGGATGGGGTGGGTCTGGGTGGATGCTCTTCAGAGGGCCAGTATGGACTTGATGGGCCGAATGACCTGTTTGCACACTGTAGGGATTCTATGATTCTATTCTATGATTCACTCTAGGTAGAGAAGTAACTATGTCTAGATGGGATGCATCCTAGATTGCTGAGAGAGGTAAGGGAACAAATTGCAGAGCCGTCGACAGAAACTTTCTAGGCCTCTCTGAACAAAGGATTCATCCCAGGGGACTGGAGGATTGCAAATGTGACACCATCCTTTAAAAAAGGGGGGAAAGGATAATCCAGAAAACTACAGACCTGTCAGCTTGACATCAATAAGTAGGAAAACTGATAGAGGCCACATTACGGAATAAGATAAATTTACACTTAGAGAAAAATAAGTTAAAACAAGACAATCAACATGGCTTTGTCAAGCGCAGGTTACGTCTGACAAATCTGGGTAAGTTATTTGATGAGGTGACACAGACAAAGAAACATAAAGGTATTGCTGTGGATATTGTATATTTGGACTTCCAAAAAGCATTTGATACAGTCCACATGACAGGTTGGTTAGCAAACTAGAAATGTTTGGGATTGATGGGTCCTTGGCATCATGGATTGGAAACTGGCTAAAAGATAGGAAACACAGTGCAGGTATTAGATGAGCATTTCTCAGATTAGAGATGAGTTGAAAATAGTGTTCCCAGGGATCAGATTTGGGACTCTTGTTTTTTCTGACTTATATAAATGATTTGGAGATGGGTGTTAAGGGCAAAATTTCTAAATTTTCAGGTAATACTAAGCTAGGTAGAATTGTGAATTGTGAAGATGATGCTGACATTGACAATTTGGCAAAATGGACAGTCACTTGGTTATTTTAGATGGATTTTAGATACAAGGAAAGATTAGAGAAATTGGGCTTATTCTCCTTGGAACAGAGAAGATTAAGAGGTGACTCTACTGAGTTGTTCAAAATTATTACCAATTTTAACCAGGTGAAGAAGGATATTCTGTTCCACTAGTTGGTATGTCAGTAACTAGGAGTCACAATTTCAAGAATGTCAGCAAGAGAACTAGGAGTGGGATGAGGACAAACTTCTTTACTCAGGGAGTTGTTAGGATTTGGAATGTGCTACCTGGGAGATTAGTGGAGGTGGATTCCGTAGGAAGTTTCAAGACAGAACTGGATATATATTTGAAACTGATTAATTTAGAGGGCCATGGACATATGGCTGGAGAATTGGACTAGCTGGGTAGTTCTTTCAGGAGCCAGTACAGAGACAATGGGTCAAATGACCTCCTTCTGTACTGTAAAATTCAATGATTTTATGTTGGCTATGGTACACAATACACTGCTTTAAGTAGGAATTAGATTGTGTAAGAGAACAATAGTTTGCATTTGTATAGAGCTTTTTTAGTGTATAAATCCATTTGGAAGCAATTAAGAGAAAGGCATACCTAATCTTTTTAATCTGGCAGTCCTTAGCACTCAACAAGCTGCCCAGTAGATCCATCACATTGTCCTTGAACTGGTTGTTTTCCAGCCTTTAGAAAATAAATAAAACACACGTTTTATGCTGAGCTTAGCACTGTCACCAGATATTACGGCTATCCTTTGGTTCCTAGCTTATTATTTGTCATTTGCTGTGAAGCTGACAACAGACAAATGAAAGAAGCCAATGATCTGCATTAGAGTTTGGAAAGATACCCACCCCTCTTTGAGGGTAAGCAGAGGTATGTTTCCATGACCTGAAGCAGATAGCTACTAGGGATGATTGCACTCCCCTACTGCAGATTAATGAGGCACCCTTGAAATGACCCCGCAATCTTCATCTGGTCAGTACAACTGACAAGGTCATCATCTGAGGAATGTCAAGGACATCACACCCAAAAATAACACTTTGGGAATGCAACACACCATTGTCTAACTCTTTCAGCAATGTATAATTCCCTTAGTTTAAGATCAAGAAGGTAGCACACTCCCAGTGTAATACTGATAAGGTAATACTCCCTCTAGCCCAATTGCTGGAACAACACACACTCCTTCAGTGACACACATAGTGCTCCCTCAACATCAATATAATACTCTCATGGCCATAACCAAACAGCAACACTTCATTTCAATATAATCAATGTGTTGTTCACCCAGTCTAACATCAACAATGTCGCACTTAGTCCTCAAACTCTGTTGAACCTCAGTCCAAGATGCATCACTCCCTCACAGCACACCTCATACAATACAAAACTCCCTTGTTGCAACACCAACATTGCTTTATTTCCTCAGTACAATATCCCCAGCAATGCAGTACTTTCTCAGTACAGCATCTTTAATGATGCAGCATCCCTCTCCCCTGTAGATCACACAATGTGCAACAATTATTTGACCTACTACCATCAATGCATCACTTCCAACAATTTAGTACTGCTTAAGTCAAACACGAAATATTTGGCACTTTGTCAGTCCAAAACCAATAATGCAACACCACTTGGTCTTTAACACCTAAGGATCTATCCTTGAGACTCAGCTCATCATATGACGTGGAGACGGTTAGATATCTTCTAGTCAGTCTAATCATGTTATTATACATCACTCAAACAGGTGGGATTTGAACTCTGAGTCTCCTGGCTCAGAGGAACAGACACTACCACTGCACCACAAAAGCCCTTGATATATGGGCTGTCATTGCCCACTTGCTGATGACACCCAGCAACACCTTTCCACCACCTGATAACTATTACTGTGCTGTCATATTTCCCGGTTGACATTGTGGATGACTGAATTTACAGCAGAATTAAAGGAGGACTGAAACCATTGCTTTAAACCCCACTGAATCTGCACACTTGCTACTGATACCAAGCCTCAGTCCATCTTCTCATTTTGAATGAACAATACTGGACTAGTTTAATGCACTGTTAAACACAGAGTAAAGGTTCATATCCATACATCTTCTCCCTGCCCTTCACAAGACTACATACTTCTACCTGCCCTAAACCTTAGTCCCTCTATCCCAGACCCTCAGAATGAAATATCACACATCCTCTCATCCTTCAGAAACTCAGTGTACTTGCTTCTTATTCTGTGCAATTATCCACCCCATCAATAGGCTAGCTCCCCATCACCCAACATAGTAAACCTTTTCCCTTTAATCTTTCCATGGTCTCACCCAACCCTCTGTCAGCAAGCTCCTCCAGCCTTATAGCCACCTCCCTTTGTCCAATCAGAGAAATTCTAAGAGTAAGACTATCTATTGTCTGTCTTCCATGTATGCCTAGTTATTCAGTCTATGAATACAAACCATGAAGCAACAGGAACCACACAAATGATGAGGTGAAGTTCCAAAATTCAACTTCTTTCTGAAGCAGCAAATCTCAGCTTCTAAACTGAAGCAGTTCAAGAAGGAGATAACAAGGTGTAGAGCTGGATGAACACAGCAGGCCAAGCAGCATCAGAGGAGCAGGAAGGCTGACGTTTCGGGCCTAGACCCTTCTTCAGAAATGGGGGAGGGGAAGGGGGTTCTGAAATAAATAGGGAGAGAGGGGGAGGCGGATAGAAGATGGATAGAGGAGAAGATCGGTGGAGAGGA
>NC_063352.1:35123590-35148373 GCF_021869965.1 Rhincodon typus
CCGAAACGTCAGCTTTCCTTCTCCTCTGATGCTGCTTGGCCTGCTGTGTTCATCCAGCTCTACACCTTGTTATCTCAGATTCTCCAGCATCGGCAGTTCCTACTATATCAGTTCAAGAAGGAGCTCACTACCACCTACTCAACGGCATTTGGGGATAAGCAATAAATGCTGGACTAGCCCGTGATGCCTACATCCATTCAACAAATAAAAAAATCAAGCACCTGAGGTTGTGGCAATACAGTAGACGGGGGAGCAAGCTCTTGAAGATGTTATAGCTCAGGCAGTTGGAGAGATTGGTCTCTTCCATGCATTCCTCAGATACCTGCAGGAGATAGGCCAGAGCAGAGCAGTTTATGGGTGTCAGTCTCCCAGCCAGACTCCCTGTTCGTAGGGCATCTGCCACCCCTTTTGCAATCTCAGTATGCTGCAGCTCATTGAGGCAGTGCATTATGTTGACCGTTCGTGAGGAGATGATGTAGTTGGTGTTGAGGCAGCATTGCAAGTGGTGCATCACTGGTGCTCGGTAGCTGTTTTGCTCATCCTTTGTCAGGAGCAGGCCCTGCAGCAATCCATTCACTTCTGGTGAGAGCAGCCCAGAAAGAAATCGCACAAATATGTCCAAATGACCATCTTCTGACTGAAGGGACTTACTGATTGCATTCTTAAAATGGTTGTGGAAGCCTATCTTGGGCCAAGACATAGCACTGTCAGTGAAGAGGTCAAATATGGCCCTTTTGGCTGCTGTGTAATAATAAATGGCGGCTAGGTACTCCTGTATGGTTATGTGTGTAAAGTAGTAAACTGTACAGATATTGGAGTCATCCTTGCTGAAGATCCCAGTACACATGCTCCCTTGTAGTGAAGTGAGGTCGATGCCAAATGCCTTCATGTCCTGTTCATAGAAAACAAACTTCCGCTTGATTAACCCATAAAATGCCAGCTTACTTAGGTTAATAATTAGTTTCTTGTTATTACTGAATGTTTGCTCAATCTTCGGTGCCTCCTGTTCCTTTTCCTGCCAGTCCCCATTGAGAATCATTTTGAAAAAGTACGTATAGATTTCTGTCATCGTCCTTGGGAAATTTCCAGTCTTAAGACCATCATTACTGATTCTGAGGTAGTATGCAAGGGACAGCCCAATCATCAGACAAAAGGACGGGACAGAGCACATTATGTGGAGCGATTTATGGGCCTTTATACACAGAAAGACCTGCATTGCCATTGTTCTTTCTTCAAAGAGTGTTTCCAAGAAGTCCTTAATTTCCAATTCCCCAAAGCCCCTGAGTTCTGTCATTCTGTCCACAAGTCCAGTTGGAATTTGACTTGCTGCTGTTGGGCGTGAAGTGATCCATACAGTTGCCTGGGAAAAGATGGTACCCCGTATTATGTTGGTGATTAAGTTGTCGATCTGGATGTCTTTTTTTGGGTCAGTGCATATCTGGGAGTTTGAAAACTCCAGTGGATACTTGAACTCATCCAGACCATCAAAGATAAGCACCACCTTTGCTGTCCCATTCAGGATGTGGTTGGTTTCAGTGATGTGGGGAAAGGTCAACTTGAGCAGCTTTTCTGCAGATATTCTTTCAAAGGAGTTCAGTTCTCGAAACATGAAGGGGAATATGAAAGTTACATCTCTGTACAACTCTCCCTTCAGCCATTTGTACACCAATATTTTCACCAAAGTGCTTTTACCAATTCCAGCCACCCCAACTGTTACTGAAATACGTGGCGGGATGTTAACCTTTGAAAGGGGAAGGAACAGCCTTTCCAACGGGGTATGTCTTGGGCTGTTCTTCATCCCTCTGGTGGCCTCAGTTTGCATCACATCATGTTCTTTCTGTTGGATGTCCGTCAGCCCATCAATGAGCAGGAGATTGGTCAGTCTTTCCAGGGAGGACTTCTCACACATTGCACTGATGTCATTCCCACTCCCAAACTTGTTCTGCAAAACCTCGATATGTTTCTGTACCATTGGCTCTTTGAACAAAAACAGAAGAGAATGAAATGAGGACCTGATTGCTAACTAAGACAAGTTACCAGCCCACATAAGGCATGTTGACATCAGTTACTAATTCTTGTTGGTGACCTTACCAAATGAACAAATTAAAATACTAAGACCTGGCACTTTAATCTATTTGAGGGTAAACACATTGACATAACACTCAGAATGACAGTAGGTGGGAGAGTTAGGGAAGAGATGAGGAGAAACTGGTGGTTAGGAAGGAGAGGAAGAGAAAAGTGAAAGAAGGAAGATGAAGAGATAGGAAGGAAAATGGGGCAGTGAGGAGGAAATGCCATCCAAAATACCTCAAATTTTGCTCTTGCTGTGTTCTTTGCAGTTATGCTAATTTTCCTCTATGCTTGATGATACCGCTAAGACTGAAAAGTGGATGCATTTTGTAGTTCAGCATCAGGAACAGTATAAAATGCCAGCAGATAAATGAAATTCAATTACTCCAACAATGAAATACCCAACTGCTGAAAGTACATGGATAAAAGTTCCCCATTGTACATTGAAAGAACTTCATTTCAAGTCAGCCAGCATCAAGTTCAAAATCAGGTCAGTGGTTGCTCCTCTGATTTCCTATAGAACAGGTTCCTTGTGTCACTGCAGGAAGCTGATTGCCATATCTGAGAAAATGCTGTCTGCATTGATTTACCTGACTCTAATGTTCAGTCAAGACACCCACATAGCTTCTTATCCACATGTACTGTAGAAATGGCTAGTTTTGCAAAAAAAAACAATCTTCAGCAATAAAAAAAACTGAACATTATTAAATGATATTGCAGAACTCCTGATTGCATGAATAGTGCTTCCATTAGTGTTCAGAAAGATACAAAGATGGGTCTGCTGGAGTACTTCCTTCATAATTCCACCACTTCTTTCCTTGTTACCTCTGTCTCCTCCCCCTTTTCGCTTTCCTCCACTACTCAACTCCCTGTTGTCCAGGAGTTTTTATGTCCCCTTTTGCTGACTTTCACCAGAGCTGTGGTGAGATACTGATCTGAAAAAAGGTTGTCCTAGGCCCTAATGACGTTACATGAGCCAGTGGGAGCCTAAGATCGGCTCTTGTAGCCCCATCATCCAAAGAGACCAGAGGATAACAGAACAGAGAACATAGGGGCAATTCAGATCAAATAAAACATCTTACCATAAATGGTAATGGAAAGATACAGCTGCGAGTTAGTGGTTTCTATAAAGGTCTGCAGCGATTCAGAGGCTGTGTTCCCTTTACCAGCTAGAACATCAATGACTGCCTTTACTTTGTCTGATAGGGTACTCAGTTCCTGAATCTGATTCACTTCTTCAGCACTGATCAAATCCTGCCTCTTCATGTAACGGATTATAGTCTCCAGAAAGGGCCCGCTGATGGATTTTACCAGTTGCTTCCGATATCTGTTGATCCAAATACCTACAATGCACACAAGACATGATGGAAATGAAAACCTAAACTCTGAGTGCAACCACCTTAAATAAAGTGTCAAGTGGGTGACCAACACTGACATCTTCCTGTGGTCCCAACTATTATAGATACCAGTTTCCAGACAATTTTATTCCATTCTATCGAAGTGATATCAAGAAACAACTGAAGGAATTATATACAGTACAGTATAAGGTACGTTCTCTGTCAACATCCCAGCTGTAGTACTGAAGACTTGCTTGAGAACTAGCTGTACCCTTGTCAACCCTGGCATTTACTCAAAATTGTGGAAAATTGCCCAGGTTATGTCTGGTCCACGCAAAACAGGGCAAGTAAAATCCAGCCAATTGCCATTCCATGATTCTCAGTCTCAAAATAATGGAAGTTATCATTGACAATGCTGCCCAAGCAGCATGCATACAGAAATAGGCTATTCAACAATGTCCAATTTGTGTTCTGCCTGTGCCACTTTCCTTCTGAAATCATTACTGCCTCAGTGCAAACATGAACAAGAGAAATGAATTACAGAGATGCTAGTGATTGCACCTAACACCAAGTTAATATTTGACTGAGTGCAGCATCAAGATGACCTATCATAATTGAAGTCAACAGAACTTAGGGAAAAACTTCATTGGTTGGGTCATATCTAGCACAAAGAGAGTTGCCTGTGTAAGGATCAACCACCTTCAACTTCCTCATTAATGACAATTAATGATCGTACTAATGTTCAATTCCATTTTGAGCTATTCAGGTAAAGTGGAATCGTACCTGCAATGACAGAAAGAAATGGAAAACATTAGGGTTGGATTGAAAGCTTCACGTAACATTGTCAAGGAATGATCTTCTCCAGCAGAAGACAATCTAACCATCAGCCTCTGACATTCAATATCATCATCATCACTGAATCCACTCCCATGATACAAAGCATAACTAAATACTGTATCACACATTGGTCTGGTTTGGAAATATATTGCCATGCAATGACACTGGTTCAGAAAACTGGAACTCCCGTCCTACCAGCACTGTAGGTGTTTCACCACCAGTGCACAGTGGCAGTAGTGTGTACTATATATAAAATGCACTGCAGCAATTCACCAAGCCTCCTTTTGACAGCACCAATTTGTGTCCTGTAAGACTTAATAGGCAGCATGCGCATGTTCGCCTCCAAATCATCCTGACTTGGACCTCAGTTGTCATTCCCTCATTGTCATTGAGTCAGAAACCTGGAATTCCCTCTCTAATAGTACTCTATGTGGTGTACCAATATTACATGGACTTCAGTGGTTCAAGAAGGTGGCTCAACATCTTGTCAAGAACAATTCGGGATGAACAATACACTCACATCCCAGAGACAAATTTTACAAAACCCTCCTTGCCCTTGATCTGTAATCCTTCTGGTGGTCACTGCTGTAAGCTTGATATGAGCTCTCCTGAAACTCCCTCTTCAGGACCCTAATACTCTGGCCATAATTGGATCAATCATTATGCCATTATGTGTCTGATAATTCAGTTCCATGGCACCCAGTGCTTTTAAAGTCAGGGGATATGTATAATGGGGTTTGATTTGAAAAAGTGTCTCCTCCAACCTCAATGCAAACTTTTATTATTCAGACATGATCAAATTCATTGATGTGTCTCCTCAGGAAGGATGTCTTGAAATGTTATGTTGATGATATGGATCAATATTGCTCATTACCTGTCCAAATATCACATCCCAGATCTCACAGACCAGACCTACCTTCCATTATCTCACACAGCAGCTACAGTTTTGAAGGGTGCAAGGGGCTTTTTCCAAAGCCCTGAGACATCATTTGTCAATCTTTGGGCTGCCAGTTCCAATCAGGACAATGATGATCCTTCACCTCTGCTCGTTCTCTGACACCAGCTCTAAAACATAACATCTGCGACTGGTTTGAAATTGCAATCTGTACAACACCATCCACAGCTGCTCCTCACGTCACCCTTTCTCCATCCTGCTGAAAGAAAAATTAGTATTTCATTCAACGTTCAGAACTATGGCACACATACATTTTGTATAATTCACTCAATTTTCTTCTAGGTTAGGTCTACTGTTTTACACTTTTAAAAGTCTACACTTTTACTGTTTTGTTTTCAAGAAAGAGTTCAATATAGTTTATACGGTTAAAGGGCTCAAAGGGTACATGGAGAGAGCAGAAACAGGGTACTGAATTGGATGATCATACTGAATGGAGAAGCAGGCTCAAAGGGCTGAATGGCCGAGTCCTACTCCTATTTTCTATGTTTGTATATTACTTCCCTCCCTCAAGCAAAATTACAGTCACACAGCTGGTAAGATCAGCAAGGCAACAAATTGAGGATCTGGAACAAATGTATAAGAAAAAATAACCTCAGTCCTGTGACGATCTGGGGAACCAGTTCAGTCTAGAACTGTCCAGTACGTATATGGCTGGCAGAACCAGAGAAAAGTTTCAGCACAGACACAGTCTAGTCAGTATCTGCACCAGCTGAATAGACCAGTCACCTGTTATAAACCCACTGACCAGCCATCTGGTTTATAGCCTTGCCAGTTTTAACACTTCAGTTATCAATCCATAAAATCACAGAATCCCTGTGGTGCAGAAAGAAGCCATTTGGTCAATGAAGTCTGCACCTACCCTTTGAAGAGTATTCCACCCAGACCCACCACCTGTAACCCCACATTTACTATGGCTAATCCTCTCAACCCGCACATCTTTGGACTCTGGGAGGAAACTGGGGAATCTGTTGGAAACCCACACAGACATGGGGAAAATGTGCAAACTCCACACAGACAGTTATTCAAGGCTGGAATCAAACTCAGATCCCCGGCACTGTGGGGCAGCAGTGCTGACCACCCAGGTTCCTCTTGAATGAGTTTAGAATTTGTACCGTCAAACTTGGCAGTGAATTCCAAATAACCACCACCTTCTGGGTAAAAAATGTTTTCCTCATGTCCCCTCTAAACATTCTACCAATCACCTTAAATTTGTATCCCCTGGTAATTAACCTCTCACTAAGGAAACGAGTCTTCATTGGCCCTCATTATTTTGTACACCTCAACTGTCACCCCTCAGCCTCCTCTGTTCTAAGGGAAACAACCCTAGCCTATCCAATCTTTCCTCATACTCACAATATTCAAGGCTTGGCAAGACTTTTGTAAATCTTTTCTATATGTTGTCAAGAGCAATTATGTCCTTCCTAGAACGTGGTAAGCAGAAATGTAAATAAAATTCCAGCTGTGGCCTAACAAGTGTATTGTATAGTTTCAGCATTACATCCCTGCTTTAGTATTCAATATCTTTCCCAATGAAGGAATGCATCCCATATGCCTCCTTTACCACCTTATTTATCTGTCCTACCAACTTCATGGACTTGCAGACATGCATTTCTCTACCCTTCTCAACATCTTCCTGTTTATTTTGTATTCTCTTACTTTACTTGCTCTCCCAAAATGCATAACCTTGCACTTCTCTGGATTGAATATCTTCTGGTGGGTAACAGCCATCCTCTTCACTATAAGTTATCTGACCGATATCTGTGTTGTCTGTATGTTTCCCAATTATGCCTCCTACATTTAAGTCAAATCATTAATATTAATAAACAGCAGGGGACTCAAAACTGAGCCCTATTGAACACCACTGGAAATAGTTTTTCATACACTAAAATATCCATTGACCTTTTGTTTCCTGTCACTGAACTAATTTTGGATCCAATTCGCCACATTCCCCTATATCCTGTGGTTTTGATATTTCTTAACAGTCTGCAATGTGGAACCTTGTCAAATGCCTTACTAAAATCCCTGTAACAAAATCCACTCTGCTATCCTCTTCAATCCTCATTTCCTCAAATATTAAAGGAAGGCATTAAGACACAATGTTCCAATAACAAGGCCATGCCAACACAAAACTATGCTGATTACGCTTTGTGATCTTTGGCACAAAATCCTGGATCCTCCTTAATAGCACCTTGGAACTCCTTCACGAACCAGACTTCAGTGGTTCAAGAAGGTGGCTCACCAAACCTTTTCAAAGACAATTAAGACAATAAATGCTTGGAGTTCTGGAATTTCCTCCCTAAATCTTCCCAACCCCTTTCTCCTCAATTAAGACGCTCTTTAAAACTAATCTCTTTTACTACATTTTTGGTCAACACTCCAAATACATGGTTCATTGTCAAATATTGTTTGATAACGTCCTTGTGAAGCATTATGGGGGATTAAAGGCACTTTATAAAAATGTCTTTATTGTGTGTTACAAGTAAAACATTGCCTTTAGTATTTTTTGACCTGTATGCTCAAAGTGTCCAAGTGCTAATCCTTTTTATTATTACTTGGCTGAGAGATAATACTGAGACAACAGTAGAGGTGGAACTTCCTATTATTTCCTTGAGATTCTCTAAATCACATTTATGACTGTGATAAGAAGAATGCGCTGGTAATTAAGCACCATTACTCCACTGGTTACACCATTAATATAAATGTGTTGATTCAATTATCAAAATGGCCAATTGATTCCCTATTGCATGACTATCCAGAATGTGGGGGCGCTGGTATTGGACTGGGATGGACAAAATCAGAAGTCATATGACACTAGGTTATAGTCCAACAGGTTTATTTGAAATCACAAGCTTTCATAGCACTGCTCCTTCACCTGTCCACTCCGAAAGCTTGTGATTTCAAATACACCTTTCGGACTATAACCTGTTGTTGTGATTTCAGATTTTGACCATCCAGAATGACAGAGGCTTTCATCAGGTTTCTTTAATTAACTAAAAATAATGCATTTATATAGTACAAAACTTATTCTTAAAACAAGTGGCAAACACTGATTAATATCTAAACTATAATCTAGAATTAGAACTCTATCCCCTTATTTCCAACACACATTTACTCACACAACACGAAAGAGTACAGACTCTACAAAGATGATGGTTAAGTACAAAGGCAAAAGGAAAAATACTCCTATTGGCTAAAAGTCTGAAAACAAAGAACAGACTTTGATGACATCTCACAGTCACAGATTTCTTATCTATGAAATGAAATTGCTGACAGCCATAGACTGATGGAAGATATTGAGCTCAGATTGAAATCACGTTGGATCAGAGACTTTGGCATTTGATCACAGTTCAGCTTTTTAGCGTTTATAAGGGAGACATAAATATTGATATTTTGGAAACTTCATAAGAGAGACTTACACTTAGAGTCATAGAGTCATACAGCATGGTCCAAATTGTCATACATCATAGAGTCATAGAGCCGTATAGCATAGAAATAGACCCTTTGGTCCAACTCGTCCGTGCCAACCAAATATCCTAAATAAATCGAGTCCTGTTTGCCAGTATTTGGCCCATATCCCTCTAAACTCCTATTCATATACCCATTCAGATGCCTTTTAAATGTTGTAACTATACCAGCCTTCACCACTTCCTCTGGCAGCTCATTCCATACATGCACCACCCTCTGCATAAAAGAGTTGCCCCTTAGGTCCCTTTTAAATTTTTCCCCTCACACCTTAAACATATGCCTGCTAGTTTCAGACTCTCCCACCCTGGGGAAAAGACCTTGGTTATTCATCCTATCCATGCCCCTAATTATTTTATAGACCTCAATATGGTCACCTCTCAGCTTCTGATGCTCCAGAGAAAATAGGCTCCAGCCTATTCAGCCTCTCTTTATAGATAAAACCCTCCAATCCTGGCAACATCCTTGTAAATCTTTTCTGAACCCTTTCAAGTTTCACAACATCCTTCCTACAGCAGGGACACCAGAACTGAACACAGTATTCTAAAAGTGGCCTAACTATTGTCCTGTACAACTGCAACATGACCTCCCAACTCCTATACTCAATGCAGTAACCAATAAAGGCAAGCATACCAAACACCTTCTTCACTATCCTATCTACCTGGGATTCCAATTTCAAGGAATTATGAATCAGCACTCCAAGGTGTATGTGTTCAACAACACTCCCCAGGACCTTACCATTAAGTGTATGAGTCCTGTCTGATTTGCCTTTCCAAAATTAAGCACCTTACATTTATCCAAATTAAATTCTATCTGCCACTCTTTGGTCCATTGGCCCATCTGATCAAGGTCCTGTTGTACTCTGATGTATCTTTCTTCGATGTGCACTAGACTGCCAATTTTGGTGTCACCTGCAAACTTACTAACCATACCTCCTATGTTCACATCCAAGTCATTTATATAAATGACGAAAAGCAGTAGACCCACCACTGGTCACAGGCCTCCAGTGTGAAAAGCAACCATCCACCACTACCCTCTGTCTTCTACCTTCAAGCCAGTTCTGTATCCAAATGGCTAGTTCTTCCTGTATTCCATGTGATCCAACCTTGCTAACAGTCCATGCCGACCGTAATCCCAAACTAAACTAGTCCCACATGCCTGCACTTGGCCCATATCCCTCCAAACACTTTTTATTCATGCCTTTATCCAAATGTCTTTTAAGTGTTGTAACTGTACCCACATCCACCATTCCCTCAGGAAATTCATTCCACACACAAACCACTCTGTGTAAAATAAAATGCCCTCAATGTCTTTTTTAAATCTTTCTCCTCTTGCCTTAAAATTATGCCCCCTAGTCTTGAAATGCCCCACCCTAGGGAAAAGACACCTGCCATTCACCTTATCTATACCCCTCGTGATTTTATAAATGTCTATATGGATACCCCTCAACCAGTCAAAAAAGTCCCAATGTATCCAGCCTCTCCTTATAATGCAAACTCTCCATCTCGGCAACATCCTGGTAAATTTCCTCTGAACCTTCTCCAGCTTAATAATATCCCTCCTATAACCAGTTGACCAGAACTGGACACAGCGCTCCAGAAGAAGTCTCACCAACGTCCTGCACAACCTCAGCATGCGGTCCCAACTCCTGTACTTAATGGTCTGAGCAATGAAGGCAAGTGTGCTAAATGCCTTGTTAATCAACCTGTCTAGATGTGATGCTTACTTCAAAGAATTGTGTACCTGAACCTCTAGGTCTCTCTGTTCTAAAACACTACCCAAAGCCCCATTTTCAATTGCATAAGTCCCAGCCTCATTTGTTTGACCAAAATGCAAAACCTTGAATTTATCCAAATTAACTTCTTGAGGTTTTCTTCCTTACTAACCATCTAGGTCTGTGAAAACAGAAATCAAGTCCAGACAAGGTTGCTAAGCAACCATCAGCATGGGGCTCCCACAGTGTTTCACAAAGCTAGGTTTGCTAGCAATTAAAGGCCATAAATTCCATCCCTTATATTCTTAAAAGCTTTGCATGTCTTTTTCTCCAAAGTCATTTGAACTTCTATACAGCAGGCAAATCACAGAACACATTAAACTGTTTACCTAATTTTCCAATAAGCCACATTGTAAAAACCTTTTTCAATCCAGAAAGTGTTGAAACTGTTCAATTTTTTCCAGTTTTTGACATAGCCCATAAATATGCATTCCCAAATATATATTCAAGTGTGTGAGACAGGCTGGCTTCTCTGCAGCATTTCCCACATTACAACAGTGACTACAATTCAAAAATATGAAATTGGCTGAGGCATGCTGAGGTTGTGAAAGGTGCTAGAGAAATTAACATTTTCATATTATGACTGGAAAAAGTGTAGAAGGAGTTTTATTCTGTATCTAACCTTTGCTTATAGTACTCGCATTGGGGATATACAATAGGACACCATAGAGGGAGCTCTATTCTGTATTTTACCCAGGCTGTACTTGCCATGACAGTGATGGGACAACATATAGGACCATATTCAGAAACAACAAATCTATGGCATTGCCAAAGAAGTATTCAGGAGAAATTCATTTGTTTGATGGGATAGGAAAGAGGAAGCTTTATTCTCTATCTAACCCCTTTTTTTGACTACCCTAGAAAATTTGATGGAGCAATGTAGAGAGAGCTTACAACGAATATGTTTAAACATTGGATTCACTCAGATTGATTTTGGAATTGTTGACTGGATTCCTGTCCCTTTAGGAATGTTTTAATACATTTAAAAGAGTTGAATTAAAATACTGAGGAAGCTTGGAGTCATGCAGTAAATCTTAATTATCAGGAAAGTACCCAGATGACCTAGGTTATAACTCACAAACAGATGACATATTGAAAGCTGTGGGCTTAGAAACCATCAAACCACACAGTGTGCAGTAACATGCAAACTTACACAGTGCCTTGCAGCTATAGTCTGAGCAGGATATCCACACTTAGATCAGCCACTAACTGTTCATTTTTGCAAATGTTCTTTTTTAAACAGTAAAAACAGAATAAAAACATGCTCAATTTCTTTCCATGTATAACATTCATCTTCATCTCTCCGTGACATCCCATCAAACAATGTCATGGCAGATATAGAGCAGGTTAAATATGGAAGAGAGTCTTCTCTGCACTGTCAATCAAATGCTCCGAGGGCAACTGAAGCACAGGTTAAATACAGAATAAAATACTTGTGGCAACTGCAGCACAAATTAGGAACAGAATAAAGCTTTGTCTACACTTTCCTTTCGCAACAAGAAAATGTTCATTTCTATAGCACCTTTTACAACCTCAGGATGTTTCTCTATTATGGAACTCTATACATAATTTTGAAGCGCAGTCACTATTGAAATGTAGGAAATACTGCAGAGGAGACTGACACACAGACATTAAAACATATGATTTAGAGAACCTCTAGGAAATAAATGGTCACAGGACTTCCTGATCCAATTTTCCCTCTGCCTAGCCCGCATCCTAACGACCTTATCTGTCTATTGATAGGCAGCTTCCACAGCTATTTTCCCTGCACAGGGAGAGGAAGTATCGGAGATTTCTGTCTGCAGTCATCTGCTCCTAGTAATTCAGCCTGTACGCTGGAGTTTCAAAACTTGAGGTATTCGGAGAATCACAGAAACACAACAACAGAAGTAAAAAAATGTGTAAAACATTTGAGCAAAAAGACAGTTTAGAGTATGTGGCCCAAATAAGCATCCTATTCACAAATATATTGACGAAAATGAGCAAACTGGCTTAACTGCAGGTGTCTATTCAACTTCGAGGCTATGATGCAGTTGAAATGTGACAGCAAAGTCTACTAAGTTATAAGGTCCACAGGAAAGGTACGGTAATTGGTTCAGGGAGACAAATAGCCTTATAGTTGAAATCAATTCAATGATAAGAATAGATGTAACAATAAATAAGCAGGAAGTAGAGACTTTATGGTAAAATTAAGAAATTGAAAGGGATTTAAGGTTATAGTGGAAATTGTGAATACACCCTCTGGTAGCAGCTGTGAAGTAGATTATACCAATGAAGAAACTAGACAAGCATGTAGCAAAATCTGAATGATTTTAATGGGAAATTTTAATATCCATATAGCTTGGGAGAAAGCGACTAGCACATATCAGACAGGTACTGCATTTCTTGATTGTGTCATTATCTGAGGAAAATGTACTAGATGAGCAAAGGGGAAGTCACATTTGAATTAGGATTGAGAAATGAACAAGAATGAGGTAAAAGTTTGAAGATGCATAAATATTCATCTAATGGTGATCTTAATATGACCGCTTCAATGTAGTGTTTGAAAGGAAAAAATGTAACACAGCTGCTACGAATCTAAATTTCGGTAAGGTGAACTTCAACAGAATGAGAGGCACTCTGGGCAAATCTGTTACTAGTTAAAATGATAGAAAATGAGTGAAAGGTGTTTAGAAAATAATTTAATATGATATAAAAGCAGTTTATAGCCCAACAAGAGGCCTACTTGCCAAAAATGACAGCAAACAACAGCTAAAGAGGTAAGAGAGAACATAAAAATAAAAACATACAAAAATGAAACAAGTACATATTCTGGCAATTGGGAAGGATAGAAAGGGCCAAGAGTTACAAAATAGTATGAAAGTAACCTTAAGAGGGATTCAAAAATAAATGCCATTTTCTTTTGACAACTAACTGAAGGTGATCAGGTGCAATGAGGCTTCCATGATAACAATGATACTTTAAATGAAATTCAATACCCTTAAATTCATGATAGTAAAATGTAGGGTATGCAGGGTTGTTTGATCTTAGAGCAGGATAATAGATTGGCACAACATTGTGGGCTGAAGGGCCTGTACTATGCTGTACTGTTCTATGTTCCCAAGAATAGATTGATTCCATTGCACAATTTTAGAGGACATAGGTAAAAACATTGCAGGTGCTCTAATTTTAAATTTGCAAAGTTCTCTTCATTCCAAAACCATACTTTCACATTAGAAAGCTGCCCGTGTTACTACACTGATTAATAAAAGTGGGGGAGCAACAAAGAGAATCATAAGCTTTACTAGTTGACTTAACAGCTGCTATTGGAATACTACTGGATTCGAGAATGGCTAAAAAATTCTAGGGTGGGTAAATAATTGATCATTTTCAGCTGATCAGAGAAAACCAGCACAAATTTGTAAAGGGTAGCATGCCTGACAGACTTGATTGAATTATTTGAAGAGTTGGCTAAATTAATGGACAAGAGAATGTCTATGAAAATAACTTAAGTGAAGACATTTGATGAAGTTATTTGTAAGAGACTGTTAACTAATGTTATGTAGAAACATAAAAAGTTTACAGCACACAGGCCACCATTTATTCAGCCCATCAAGTCTGTACTAGATGAAGAATAACTGATAAACCTCATCACACTTTTCAGACCTTGGTCTGTATTTCTGCAGCTAGGTACTTCTCAAGTAAATATCTAAGTTTTTTTTTAATGTAATATGGGTTTCCAGATCTACCACCTTTTCAGGTGGTGAATTCCAGGGTCCTAGCTGAGCCTCAGGCTGAAAAAATTCTCTTCAACTCGTTTCTAATCCTTTCATTAATTACTTGTCTCTGTCATCTGGTTATTGACTTCTTAGCTAAGGAAAGCAAGTCCTTCCTATCCATTCGATTTCATATCCTCATGCCATCCCCATATGCACTCACCTAATATCCAACATTGGTAGACACCAAGAGTCATGTGGAGACAAAAGTAAAACTAAACTTTTAGCAATCTATTAAAACTCTCACTCACACAGATTTGATACTGAAAAACTTCAATTTGAATACATTCAAAGATTTTAAATCCTTTCAAATGTTCAATCTGTTATAACATAATTCTATTCAGTAACCATTTCAAAGACAGCTCATCATTTAATAGCCTCTTTAAACTATTAAGCAAAGCATGAAACTATTGTCCCCACCCCCCAAGATAAGGTCTTTTGTAGCTTTCGAAACTCAACCAAACATTTATAATGTCATTAGTTGTAATGACAACCCACAGGAAATATCAACAAAGAACTCAACTTAAACTGCAGGAATTTTTTTTTCTAACCTGTACCAGATTGCATATTAATCAAAGCTGTCCAACAGGGGGTATTTTTTAACTCAATAGACAGCTACAGCCTTTTTTTTTCATGTTTAAAGGGCTGGGGGTTTTAAAACTTCAGATCAAATTATATTTAAAATGACGTTAAATGACTTTCAGGAATGTTCATGCCTATTCTATCATTTTGTGACACTTACAATGTAATCAAGGCCCTTGGAGGAGCCAAAGTATGATCCAGTTGAGTACAGCACTGATTTATAACAGTCCAAATGGGTGTGGGTTTCCAACCACGTGATATACACTCTTGTTGCCAAAAATGGCACTTGTTAGAAACGGTGGAGTGACTTCCACCAATTTTAAATGATTCAGGAGATTCTACAAAAAATACAACCAGAGAGTAAGATGAAGCAGATAAATAATGCTTAGGACAGATATCAAGTGGATAATACAATTAAGAACCAAGCCGAACATAGAAGATTCAGATGGGAAGTGAGAAAACAAATAAAAGAGACAAAGAAGATAATGGCAAAAAACAGAAACGTGAATCCAGAAGTCTTCCATAAGCATATAAATGGTAAAACAATGGCAAAAGGAGTGAACAGAGATAGTAGGAACTGCAGATGCTGGAGAATCCGAGACAACAAGGTGCAGAGCTGGATGAACACAGCAGGCCAAGCAGCATCATAGGAGCAGAAAAGCTGACGTTTCGGGCCTAGACCCTTCATCAGAAATGGGGGAGGGGAAGGGGGTTCTGAAATAAATAGGGAGGGTGGAGGCGGATAGAAGATGGATAGAGGAAAAGATAGGTGGAGAGGAAACAGACAGGTCGAGGAGGCGGGGATGGAGCCAGTAAAGGTGAGTGTAGGTGGGGAGTTAGGAAGGGGATTGGTCAGTCCAGGGAGGACAGACAGGTCAAGGGGGCGGGATGAGGTTAGTAGGTAGGAAATGGGGATGCGGCTTGAGGTGGAAGGAGGGGATAGGTGGGAGGAAGAACAGGTTAGGGAGGCGGGGACGAGCTGGGCTGGTTTTGGGATGCGGTAGGGGGAGGGGAGATTTTGAAGCTTGTGAAATCCACATTGATACCATTGGGCTGCAGGGTTCCCAAGCGGAATATGAGTTGCTGTTCCTGCAACCTTCGGGTGGCATCATTGTGGCACTGCAGGAGGCCCAGGATGGACATGTCGTTTGAGGAATGGGAGGGGGAGTTGACCAGTTACAGACCTAAAAGTGGACTTGGAGGCAATGGGCATGCTGAGATACTAAATGCGTACTGGGTTTATCAAGGGAAATGCTTCCCAAATAGATGGTTGAGACACTGCATGAGCTAAAATTGGTACAGAGGAGGTTTTTAGATCAATTAAGGTCGATGAGTCACCAGGGCTGAATAAAATAATGATCCTCGGAAAGTTACAGTGGAAAAGGCTTTAGTCTTCCAATCTAGAGGAGGCGTTGGCCTAGTGGTATTGTTGCTTATACTATTAATCCAGAGACCCAAACAACCCAAGTTCAAATCCTGCCATGGCAGATGTTGGAATTTCAACACTATTCAATATTGTTAAATAACAAATCTGTAATTAAGAGTGGAATGATAACCTGAAATCATTGTTGATTGACAGGATCTGGTTCACTAATGTCATTTGCAGAAGCAAACTGCTGTCCTTTATCTGGCCTACATGTGACTTCAAACCTACAGCAACATGATTGACTCTTAACTGCTCTCTGGGAAATTAAGATGAGCAATAAAAGTTGGCCTAGCCAGAATTACTCACATCCTGTGAATGAATAAATTTGAATAAAATCCACCTTAGATGCAGGAATGATGCCAGGGGACTGAAGAATTGTAAATACTAGACTCTTTCTTGGACAAATGTATAAGGATGAGCCCAGCAACTAAAGATCAATTAGTTTAATCACAGCAGTGAAAAATCTTTTAGAAACAACGGCCATGGATAAAATTGGACAAAAGTGGATTAAAAATGGAAAGTTAGAACAGAGAAAGGGTTGATAGAAGTAATGCAGTTGATATGATTTACTTGGACCTCCAAAAGGCATTTAATAAAGTCTACATAAAAGAATTTTAGAAAAGTTGGTGCAGTTGCCCAGGAGTCAGTATTAGGACCCCACTCTTCCTGATAAATATAAATGATCCAAATCTTGGTACACAGGGCACAATTCAAAATTTGCAAACAATACAAAAATTGTAAGTTTTATAAACTGTGAAAATGAAAACGTAGAACTTTCAAAGGACAGAAAGATTTCTGGAATTGGCTAACAAGTGATCGATGAAAGTAAATGCAGCATGAAGTGATTCATTCTGAGAGGAATAGCGTGGAGAGACAGGTACAATTCCAAAGAGACTGCATGATCAGAGGGACCAGGGGCTATGTGTTCGTAAATCAGTGAAGGTAGCAGGGTAGCTTAAGAAAATGGATAATAAAGCACAGGGGATCCTGGCTTTTATAAATATAGACATAGTATTCAAATTATAGAAGTCATGATGAACCTTTGTTAAAAACTGTTTCAGCTTCAACTGGAGTATTGTTCACCACAGTTTGTAAAGGTTGTGAAGGCACTAGAGAAGATACAGAAAAAATTCACAAGAATGATTCCAGGCTCAGTGGTTAGCAGTGCTGCCTCACAGTGCCAGGGACGCGGGTTCGGTCCACCCTCAGGTAACTGTCTGTGTGGAGTTTGCACATTGTCCCCGTGTCTGTATGGGTTTCCTCCGGGCGCTCTAGTTTCCTCCCACAGTCCAAAGATGTGCAGGCTAGGTGGATTAGCCATGCTAAATTGCCCATAGTGTTCAGGGATGTGTAGATTAGGTGGATGGGTCTGGGTGGGATGCTTTGAGGGTTGGTGTGGACTTGTTGGGCTGAAGGGCCTGTTCCCACACTGTAGGGATTCTATGATTGAGAACTTTAGACTACAGGAGCTTTCAAGAACAGCAGATCTAGGGATTTCATACAGGTGCCTGTAGAGATTAGATAGAGAGAAATTGTTCCCATCTGAAGAAGCATTGTGCTCCAGAGCACAGTGATTTAAGGTGATTGTCAAAAAGGGCAGAGGCAATATGTAGAAAACCTTTTTATTCATTGTGATTTGGAACTCATAAGCACTGCCTGAGAATGCAACAGCAGCAGATTAAATTGCGACTTTCCAAAGAGAATTGGATCATTATCTGAAGATAAAGAATTTGCAGACTATGGGTAGAGGAAGGGTACAGGAGTGAGAGTAGGTTTGTTGCTCTTACAGAGAAGAATAGAAAAATGACAAACTGATAGCCCTCCATCTGTGCTGTAACCATTTTATCATTCACTATCAAATCTACCCATTATTGTGTACTCCCTCAATTAAATGTCTCCTCAGTCTCTTCTGTTCCAAAGAGAATAACCTCAAACTATCCTCAAATATTCTCACATTCTGATTACTTAATTTGAATGATCAATATCCTTTCTCTCTCAGCGCTCCAAACCCCCCACCAACTATTGTATAAATGCTATCCCCTCCGCGCTTCACTTCAGCTCTGATGAACAGTCATCTAGACTTGAAACATTAGCTTGCTTTCTCTCCATGGATGCTGCCTGACCCACTGTGATCTTCAGCACTTTTTGTCTTCAGCTCAAACTATTCAATCTTTCCTCGGAGCTAAAATTGCGTATTTCTGGTCACGTTCTCACATGTTTCCTCTGTAACCTCTCCAATAAGATCACATTCTTCCTGCAATGCAGTGATCAGAACTGTATGCCGTAATTTGGCTGCGTTCTAACTGGTGTTTCATATAGTTGTACAGTAACCTCCCTGTTCTTTTACAATCGGAGAATATTGTAACCAGAAGACGGCTACTTGACCCATTGTATCCATGCTAGCTTTCTGGAAGAACAACCCAGCTTGGCCCACTGCCCCACCCCGATCCTGTAGACTGCAAATGTTTTATCTTTAGATAATTATCCTTGATTGAATCTGCCTCCACCATAGTCTTGGACAGTACAATCTAGATCCTAACCATGCATTGTGCAAAAAGGATTTTCCTCACATTATCTTTGGTTCTTTCGCAAATCGCCTTAAATCAGTGTCCTTTGGTGACCTTTCAAACCTTTCTACACTGTCTAAACAATTATGATGCTGAACACTTCCATCAACTCTGCTTTGAGCACGTTCTGCTCTAAGCTTTCTGTTCCAGCTCATATAATATATCCACATGAAACCCTCATCTATTCTCAAAAATCTTTCTGCACCTTCTCCAAAGCCTTCACACCTTTTTCAAAGTGTTAGTACCCAGAAATGGACACAATAATTTAGCTGTGTCCAAACCAATGTTTTATTACGGCACATCATAAATTCCTTACTTTTATATTCCAAGCCTCTATTTATAAAGCCTAGGATCCCGAATACCTTTTCAAATCACTTTGTCAACCTGTTTGCCACCTTCAACAATTTACACATATCCACACCCATGTCTCTGTTCCTGTTCCTACTTAGAATGCTATCCTTTGTTTTATATTGTTTCTCCTCAATGTTCCAACCAAAACTTAGGACTTCACACATTCTCTGTATTAAAATATTCTGTTACTTGGTTATCTATTCTACCAGTCTGTCCATGTCTTCTGAAATATATCACTATATTCCACATAGTTCACAATGCTTCCAAGTTTTGTGCCATCAGCAAATTTTGAAATTGCGCCCTGTACAACCAAGTATAAGTAATTAATCTGTACATATATTCTATATGTTAGTTAAAATAGGACAGTATCCTATATGTCTCTTAACTACCTTAATACCTGCACTGCTACTTTTAGGAATCTGTGAACACGCACGCCAAGGTCCTTCTGTTTCTGTATCCATTTCAGTATCACACCGTTATTGTGAATTCCCTTTGTTGATTGTTTCCCCATCAAATACATACAGAATTCTTCTCTGGATTAAATTCAGTTTGTCACTTTTCTTCCTACCTGACCAGTCCATTGATATCTTCCTGCGGTCTATAGCTTTCTCCCACCCCATAAATGACATGACCATTTTCTGGATTAAGTTAGTCATACATAACCTGTGCTTTAGAAAACTCCATGCTGACAACCCTTGATTAATTTGTGCCATTCAAGCTGATTTATACTGGCCCCTATATATTTTTTCCAATAACTTGCCCACGTAGAGGTCAGATTGACTGCCCTGTCATTACTTGGTATATTACTTCCTTCTCTGCTAAACTAAAGCACAATGTTGGCAGTCTTTCACTCCTTCAACATCATATCTGCAGCCAGAGAGGATTGGAAAATCTCTCCCCTTGCTCCTGGCAGTCTGGGATACAGTTTATTCAAGCGTAGTGATTTGTCCACTTTCAAAGATGCCAAATATCTCCTCTCTCACTATGTTCATCCCATTCAATGTCTCACACTCATCCTCTTTAATGTGGTATCTATTTGTATCAATCCTTTCCATTGTGAAAACTGAATCAAAGTATTTATTAAGTTCGTTAAAATATCCCCATCTCACTTGCCTCCACAGACAAGTTACCTTTTCAGTATCTAATCAGCTCCACTTTTTCCTGTTGTTCTTTTCATATTTATAAATCTTTAGGTTTTCCTTGATTTTACTTGCAAATGTCGTTCATGTTTCCTCTTTGCTTTCCTAATTTCCTTTTCAGTTTCACCCCTGCACCTTCTACACTTTTCAAGGCATTCTGCAGTATCTTATCCTCAGTATCTGTCATAAGCCTGCTTTTTTTTGCCTTATCCTACTCTGTGCTCATTACCAAAATGATACCTGAATGCCAAGGATTAACTGATGAGCAGAGATTGCACAAACTATTCCTTGAAATTTAGAAAGTTAGGGGTAATTTGTCAGTAATTTGTAAATTATCAAGATTTTAAGGGGAATACAGAGGACAGATAGAGAGAACAAAAACGTAAGTTGCTGGAAAAGCTCAGCAGGTCTGGCAGCATCTGTGAAGAAAAAAATCAGAATTAATTTTTTGGGTCCGGTGACCCTTCCTCAGAACTGATGGTAGCTGGGAAAACGTTGGTTTATATGCAGAAGATAGGGTGGGCGATGGGGTAGCAAGTAAATGATGAGATAAAGGATAGAGCCCAAAGAGAGAGAGCAGCAGTAAGACAAACAAAGGAGTTGATAATGATCTGGCTAGGAGGATGAACAGCTGTTAATGGGGACTGTTAGTAACTAACAATAGGTAGTGTGTAATGGCAGGCTATGTGATATTTCCCATTTCTGATGAAGGGTCTAGGCCCGAAACGTCAGCCTTTCTGCTCCTATGATGCTGCTTAGCCTGCTGTGTTCATCCAGCTCTGCACCTATATGTGATAATAAGGCCTGGTGTATGGGTTAGGGGGATAGGACATGGGAGAGTTTATGCCCTAAAATAACTTAGCTTGATAAAGTCTGGAGGGCTGCAAGGTCCCCACACAGAAAATGAGGTGTTCTTCCAGCTTGTGCTGAGCTTCACTGGAAGACTGCAGCAAGCCTGAGACAGAGATGTTGACCAGAGAACAGGGTGGTGTGTTAAAGTGGCAGGCAACTGGAAGCTCAGGGTCTTTTTTGCGAGCAGAACATAGATGTTCAGTGAGGTGGTCACCGATTCTACACTTTGTTTCCCCAATGTAGAGGAGACCACATTGTGAGCAGCAAATGCAATAGACTAGATTCTGTGAAGTGCAGGTGAAGTATTGTTTCACCTGGAAGGTGTGTTTGGGCCCTTGGTTACTGGAGAGGGAGGAGGTAAATGGGCAGGTGTTGCACCTTCACTGGTTGCAGGGGAAAGTACCGTGGGGCTGTGGGGGTTGTTGGGAGTGAAGGAAGAGTGAATCAAAGTGTCCCAGAGGGCACGGTCCCTGCAGAAGGAGGACAAGGGAGGGGAAGGAAATATGTGTCTGGTGGTGGCATCTCGCTGGAGGTGGCAGAAATGGTGTCCGATGAGCTTCTGGTTGTGGATGCTGGTGGGATGGTAGGTAAGGACAAGGGGAACCCTATCGATCTTGCGGGAGGGAAGAGAGGGGGTGAGGGCGGAAGTACGGTTGAGGGCTCTGTCGACAGTGGTGCTGGAGAATCCTCGGTTGAGGAAGAAGGAGGCTCCCTTGTCGAAGTTAGCCTCATCTGAACATGTGCAATGGAGATGAAGAAGGTCAGGACTCAATTTTGAGTTTAATAATTTTAAGGCCTAAACTCTCTCATGTTCTAGCCCCCTACCCCACACACCAGGCCTTGTTATCACATAATAAAAACTGAAAGAACTGCGGATGCTGTAAATCAGCAACAAAAACAAAGTTGCTGGAGAAAGTCAGCAGGTCTGGCAGTATCTGTGAAGAAAAAGTCAAAGATAACGTTTCGGGTCCGGTGACCCTTCCTCAGAACAGATGCTGCCAGACCTGCTGAGCTTTTCCAACTTTGTTTTTGTCATAGACTTCCATTACACACTAGACATTCGTCACTAACAGTCCCCATTTACAGCTATTCACCCTCCTAGCCAGATCGTTATCAATTCCTTTGTCTATCCAACTGCTTTATCTTTTTGTTTACTCCCTACCCCAACACCCTCCCTATCTTCTGCATATAAACCGACATTTTCTAGCTGCAGAGATAGTAGGAACTGCAGATGCTGGAGAATCTGAGATAACAAGGTGTAGAGCTGGATGAACACAGCAGGCCAAGCAGCATCATAGGAACAGGAAGGCTGACGTTTTGGGCCTAGACCCTTCATCAGAAATGAAGGGTCTAGGCCCGAAACGTCAGTCTTCCTGCTCCTATGATGCTGCTTGGCCTGCTGTGTTCATCCAGCTCTACACCTTGTTATCTCATTTTCTAGCTGCCATCAGTTCTGACGGAGTTCTAATGAAACGTTAACGCTGATTCTTTTTCTTCACAGATGCTGCCAGACCTGCTTTTCCAGCAACTTCTGTTTTTGTTCCTGAATTACAGCGTCCGCAGTTCTTTCAGTTTTTATTTTGACAGATGGACAGAAGCTTTTTCTGTTAGATGGAGTGTCGAAGACCAATGATATGGTCTAGAAGTTAGAGCTAGGCCTTTCAGAATTGAAAATAGGAAACACTTCTACACTCAAAAGGCTAAGGAAATCCAAAACCCTGTTCATAAATGGTTATTGATGTTCAATCAACTGAAAATATTAAACCAAAGAGCAAATAAGATCATGTTCAAGGGGCTAACGGCCCTTTCTGCTCCAATGTTATGCAAGTTACTGCCTGAGAACTGTGCTCCAGTGCTATACACCCAATATGAATCATCACAGCTGGCTCGTAGCAGCACGGAATATCCATATGTATATCTACCAGACTCTCTACAGGGATCTGTAACTCCGTCAGTGTAGAAGTGCCCTAACTTCAACAGCTGTGATATAACTTCCTTGCTTACTCTATATTTTAAATTGTTGGCACCCATTTCTGAGAAATTTCAGTCTCTATCCTGGTGTCAGTTGTATCTGCTCCTATTTTTAACTTCAATTGGGGTTAAGATGTACTTGAAACTTGCCAACTGAAAGTTTGGTTTTATTGAGACCACTTTCCTTATAGCATTCTGATGGGACTACAGAGAACAAATTACCGGGACAATTTTTGGCAGTATTCCAGAATTCTACAATTTTTTGTGTGAAGAAATGCTTTCTAACATCACCTCTAAATGACCCAGCTTTAACTTAATTTTTTTTTCTGGATTGCCCACCAAAAGAAGCAGCTTCTATTTATTCCTTTCAAATTCTTAAACATCTCAATTAGATCTACCATTAATCACAAACTATAAGAGGTCAGGGCATCTGAAGTTACCTTTATGACTGATTAAGGGGAGTGATATATTTCTGAGCTTCAATCCTTTAGGTATTGTTTTCATGACAGAAACTTATTTTTCATGGAAATCTCACTGCTAGCAGATCGAAGAGGTTGATTTCAAACCTACCCCTGTCTTAGAGATGAAAGCATCATATGTTAACCCATTCCACCAGCTTTAGTTGACCCACTTCAGCAGTAATCCCATAAAGTTTGCTCCTTAAACTAAGTCACCTTTCTAGAACTGAAAGAATTTGACATGTCGACATACAGAATAATTCCTGCCCCGTAACCACTGAGATCAAACTAATATCAGTACTGTGTAGAGTCATGTAAATACTTTATCTTGATTTACAAAGGGCTAAAGGAGAACTTACCTTATGTATACCCGGTGAAGTTTCAGAAATAAGACCAAAGTGCTAGAAAGATTAAATAAAACCTGGTATTTGTCCAACAGGCTTCTTTTTCAGAGGAGCTTTCCTTTAGCCGTTAAATTATTTCCTTTCAAATGTTATAGAGTATTCAAAAAAAAATGCAGACAAGCTCTTGGTAGGTAGAAGGAAACCGCAAACAGACCCACACGAGGAACCCTTCTGATCAGTGACTTGTCTGTCACTTTTCTCGATATTTAAAAATGATGCAACAAAATTACTCTTTAGAAAAATTCCGTAGCCATCAGGGCAACAGAGAATGTCTCATTAGGCGTTTTACCGCACCTGGCAAATCTTTACAGTTACTGTAATTTCTTGAAGAAAAAAAACAGCTTGTCTTCCATTTGTGACATCTCTTCCTGTTGGTTGACTTTTTTTTGTCTTCCTGTTAGTATGACAGACAACAGGATGTGAGAATAATCAGCACATGGTAACTAATCAAAATGCAGACAAAAAAAAAGACAATACAAAGATGCGTTAGGCTGCAAGAGGTATCATCCCTCTCAATGCATCATACATGCCCACATAGGAATTAAGCACAGAAAGAATTACTGTACAATTCATTGCAGTACATCTGTTACTGCATATTAAACGTAACCTCGCAGTCCTTATTCCCAACATTATTAAGCAATCTATTTCGATTTTATAAAATGAAAATTATTTCTAAATTTCTAAAACTTTACAAAATTAAATTTGCCTTTTTATCCTTATAAGAAGAAAACTAAATCTTTTATACTTTGAATCAGAGATAGTAGGAACTGCAGATGCTGGAGAATCCGAGACAATCAGGTGCAGGGCTGGATGAACACAGCAGGCCAAGCAGCATCATAGGAG